>NC_062563.1:32918607-33543607 GCF_022837055.1 Prionailurus viverrinus
GTGAGGGTTGGGCGGGGAACTCGGTGACTCACGTCGGCCCTGTCCGCAGGTCGACCATGGTGGCCGGGACCCGCTGTCTTCTAGCGTTGCTGCTTCCCCAGGTCCTCCTGGGCGGCGCGGCCGGCCTCATTCCCGAGCTGGGCCGGAGGAAGTTCGCGGCATCAACTGGCCGCTCCTCGTCCCAGCCCTCGGACGAAGTCCTGAGCGAGTTTGAGTTGCGGCTGCTCAGCATGTTCGGCCTGAAGCGGAGACCCACCCCCAGCAGGGACGCCGTGGTGCCCCCCTACATGCTGGACCTGTATCGCCGGCACTCGGGCCAGCCGGGCGCCCCCGCCCCCGACCACCGGCTGGAGAGGGCAGCCAGCCTCGCCAACACCGTGCGCAGTTTCCACCACGAAGGTGAGGTGTGGAGTTGAGAGTGGGGGCGGAGATGCGGGCGGAGAGTCACCTCCCAACGCTCCCCACCGTGGGTTGAGCGTTGGCATCCCTGGAAAGGCAGCTTGGCCAGGACTCCGCAGACGTTTCCATTCTTGACTTTGTAAGAACCTTTCGGAACCTGGCTTTAACGCACTGCCTGTGTGGTTCGGGAGCCAGGGATTCCCCGTTGGTAAATCCGCACCCTTTTCCTGGCTTGCAGCCAGAAAAGCGACTCCTCCTCCAGGAACTGGAGAGAAATCAAGTGATGGGGAAGATGAGGGCAAAAGGCATGCCCCTAGTCAGCCAAACGTGCAAGAATTTCATAGGGGGAGAATGGAAAGAAGGGGGGCAGGTTGGGATCTCTTTAAGTCTGTTTGGAAGCCCTTGCCCTGTAAATCTGCTTCCCCTGCTTAAGCCAGGGTTTTAGGCCAGACACAGCCAAGGGCAGAATTTTCAGAGATACTATTGAAAAATCAAACCCCGGGCCCCAAAGTCTTTCTAATTTACAGTTGATCTGGGCCTGCTTTGGAAGATTTGGAATCCCTATCTAATCCCCGTGGGAGATCAATCCCACAATCAATCTTATTGTTTCCACAATGACTTTCTTGTTTTGTGCTTAAATCTGAGATGAACTCCCTAGTAGAGACAAGGCAAGCCTTCAGATAAAAGTTTTGCAGCAGCTGCCTGGTTTTTTTTTTTTTCATGTGCATTGAAATGTGGATTTTTTTTTCTTTTATGGTACTGGATGTGGTTTTCCTAAGGTAGGATATTTCTGCTTGTTTCATCAGAAAAACGTTTAGTGGATTTGAAATGTCTTAGAGCAGCTATTGACATCTGTTGTACCCAAGTTAGAACAATTAGTAAAAATATGTTTCACTTTAGTTCTTTTTCTACACTTTTAAATGCCACTTTGGCTTAATACATTCCAAATCGAGAACTGGTTTCCTCAAATACTAGAGAATGGTCCCAAGCTGTGTATCAGACAGCAGCCACTTGTAGGTTACTGGAGACTTGGGAGTAAAGCTCCCTTTTTCTTGCCTAGCCCTGTTGAGGTGGTAAATTTCAAGTGGAAATCTGTGATCTGTTGTAAACAAATAAGAAATGTTACAGCCAGGCCTTTTCTGCCAGTGTGAAGGGCGACTACACTTGTGAGAACAGCACTTGGCATTGGGAAGAAGTCCCAAAGGCAAGTTGCATAACAAAACGTACTTCATCAAAGCAGCTGTATGTTCTGAAGGGGACACTGAATTGATAATCAGTTCATTTTTCAGCATGTTTCCAAGTGAGGTGCTTTTTGCAGTAGCAATCCAATGGGAAAAGACAGAAGATAGCCTTCTACTCCCTCAGGAGTCATTCACTGAAGCGGAGGTTGTCTGTTGTCATATGTAGAAATGTTTTCATTCCTGTACATTCTGTCAATATAACCTTGGGATGATTATAGATGCAACTCGTCATTCCCAGCTGATGCTGCTTAGAACTGTTTTTCTGCATAGAAAAGTAACAAGAATAGCTATTTCAGCCACCTCTCATGGACATTTAGCCTGGAATCATTCTTAACTTTATTTTTAAGGCCAGGAAGGTATTGTGTGCCTCTTCTAACTTAAAAGGAAGAACATTTAAGTCTTTTGACACCTAAAACATTGAGTTGCAGGATTCCATCAGTGAAGTCTGTGCCTTTCTCCTTCTTCCTCTAGAAGTGGCTTCATCAAAACTAAACAGGCTACAAATTATTTGAGTGTTATTTTAGCTTAAATAGCATGCTTGAGTTTATAAGTCAGAATTTATATCTTTAAAAGCATAAATGTTATGTGCAAAATAATACAGAAGTTACCAACCTGCTTAAAGTCAATTTATAGTAATGTCAGATCTTAGTGCAGTTAGATGATACAGAAAAGCCATGTAATTTTTGCCTCAAATTTCATCAAATCCATTTCTTTTCTTGTTATGACTAGTATATCACTATTGGACCACATAATGCACTTTTTGAAGCCATTTCATTTTGTTGTTACCCAGAATTTGGTTTTTATAAACATCCTTGTGCCGTGCGTGGCACCAAAAATCTTCTAATAAACCATGCAATTAAGGCAGCTGGCTTCAGAGCAGAACTTGGCTCATGCTGCCTCAATGGGCATTTGTTTGGTAGAGGAGTAAGGGCTCGATTCCAGGAATTACCTGTTGGTTTCATTTGTGGGTGAGATCTGGATGATTTGGTGAACTTACAACACAAGAGATATCATGGTTTTTACATCTCAACCACTGTATGAAGATAATGGGACCACATGGTAGGCGATCTGAGACAAAAATTACCTGTTGTCATTTCTCCTATTAAACTTGGCCTAGTCCTCTGTACAATACTTTTCACTCAGGAGAGCCCAAGTGCTGCAATAATTTTCTCTTTTTCAGTCATTAAAAAGTGCTTTGGCCACATAGACCTTGCACTACTGCCACTGAGGATAGAAAAATCACTTCTCCAACTGGAAAGAGTGTTCTGTGCTTGCTGTAGTTAGAAACACATTGAAATTGGTTGCTTTCATTGGCCCTGCAAAAAGTCTCTATGCTTTCCTGTCAGGAGGGAATACAGAAGGACCATGTGCTTGCTCTCTAGACCCTGAAGGACACAGACTTCTTTTTGCATGAAACAATGGAATTATGACTAAAGGCTTCAAATAGAGATTAGCCCTTTTCCCACAAATGTAATTATCTTGAAAATATCCAACCATTACCCTGTGAGAGAGAACTTGTATCATAAATGCCCAGTGTAAGCACAGGATTTGGCACGTACAGCCCACAAACCAGTGCTTACCTGATGTGCTTTCCTAGGATCCCCAGGTGTTTAGTCTTGTGAAGAAAGGCCCCATCGAGTAGAACAGGCATTCTCTTTAGAAATCCTCATGGAGATTGAGGATTTGGTGCCCAATAATTGTTCTTACGCTAATATTTTCTGTCCTCTTTTAGTGGCTCCTGTGTATTCTTCCTTGATCCCTTCTCATTGAGCTATTTTGTCTTTTTCTTAGACTTGCCTTTGTGTATTTCACCAAGTAGTCAGAGGACAGTAAGAGGGCACATGACCATTCCAAGGGCGTTGGAGTTAAGGGTGGGCAGAAGCCAGATCAGGGTCAGTGAGGATGACCATACTTTCCCTATATTTGCCATTTCTTTTGTTATCTTTTTTTTTAAGACTGTTTCCTTTTAACCTTTTTATCTTATATTATTTTCTCCTTGATGTATCAATTTTCTTGCCCTTATTTTATATTCTAGAAAGTAGTGTTTCTTATTCTTTGCTACTTTCACTGAAGGGCAGTGATTTCCAACCATACTGATTAGCTACAGCATTCCCAGGTTAATAGTCATTTTTGGTCCAAAGAATGTTGCAGACTTCTCAAAACTTAATGATAACTCACTTTTTTGCTAAATTCCCCATTCTTTAGGACAAAAAGGCAGCTGCAAAATATCAGTGGTTCCAAATAAAATCTGCATGACCGAGTAGTCTGTGCCACTTTACTTTCCTGATCTTTAGTTCTTTCTTCTTTCCACCATACTTGGGTGGTAGTATATTTCTATCCCCTTTGGTGGGGAAAGAACTCACCCTATGGTTATTATTGTATTAAATTTAAAGTTTCCCCTGATGGCTTTGACTTTTGCTTGAGTTTTTGACTCTTCCCTCATGTTAGGTAGTGTCATCTAGTGGCCAGAAACTTGGAAACTACAGTAGACTCAAGCTCATAACCCTGCTCTTCATTTACTAGCTCTGTGACCTTAGGAAAGTCACAACAACCTCTGTGAGGTCCAACTATTTCATTTCCAAAATGGAGATAAGAGTTCCTCTCTAATTGATCCGTTATGAGATAATTCATGTCAAAGATCTTAGTGTCAGATATGGCACAAAGAAGCATTAAGCACACTAATTACATTATCATGATGATTTATTTCTCTTATGTCCTATATTCCCCCTTGTCTAGGGAAGAGGAAGCCAGAGGGAACCCAGTGTGGCTAAGAGAATTCAGCCTCATCTTTTGTTATTTTGATGTAGATGAATAATTGACAGTGTATATGATTAAGTTAGAACTTCACTTTTAGAGGAGAGGTCAAATGTCACTGGTGCCTTATTTTTCTTTACCAGCCCCACATTTTTGCAGCCATAGCTCCATCTGTTTAGATAAGAACTTAGAGGTTTAGAAGTTCAGGTCTAAACTTCACCCATATGAGGACTTTAAGAAACAAAACAGATGAACATAAGGGAAGGGAAACAAAAATAATATAAAAACAGGGAGGGGGACAAAGCATAAGAGACTTATAAGTATGGAGAACAAACAGAGGGTTACTGGAGGGGGTGTGGGAGGGGGGATGTGCTAAATGGGTAAGGGGCATTAAGGAATCTACTCCTGAAATCATTTGTTGCACTATATGCTAACTAATTTGGATGTAAATAAAAAAATTAAATTAAAAATAAATAGAAATAAATAAATAAATAAATAAATAAATAAATAAATGTCTAAAATAGGCCGAAATAACCAAAGCCCTTGACAAATTCAGCTTATTCAACAAGAGAATTAACAACTATATAAGCCTCCAAAAAGCATACATCACCTATTTTGGTAAATATATTTTCAGAATCTCTAGGCTTGGTATGATGATTTTCAGCTTTTTTTCCTTTTCCTTTACTTTATTTGAAATAGGTTTTGATTTTTCTACCCTCAAGAATTAATTCATTCCTTGCAGATCAAAGGACATGGTGGTAGGTGCCCCAAACTTGAATAGTATTTTTTTCCTGGGTTTGGGGTTTTCTGTGACCTTCTGACTTGCCTCTGTAGCCTGAATCTACAGGGGCATCACCACAGCATCCTTTGTATTAAGGACAAATAGGGGTTCTTGATGAAGCTTGGCAAGTCAGGGAAAGGTCTTCACATTACTTCACAGTACTGTTGTTTAATAGTGCTGTTCTTCCCTTTGGTAAGGTTGCTAAATGATATCCTTTTTTGCCACATAACCTCCAGTGAGATTTTGAAGTGTGTTAAATTGCTGGCTTTTTTTTTTTTCCCTGTCAAATCAAATCTGGTCAAACGGTGGCAATTTTATATGATTCAGTCTTACATATATCTTCGGGAGGGTTATTCTGTTTTATTCCTCTTCTATACCCATCTTTACTCATTTTACCTGTCTTTCATGCTGGTCTTGGTGATTGCCCCTTCATTATCATCCACTGGCTGTGTGTGCGTGTGCGTGTGCGTGTGTGTGTGTGTCCATGTGTCTGTGTATGTTCATTACTTCTTTCTTTTTCATTTATGGATTTGGATTCAGAGTTTTTGTTTGGTATTTCTCTGGACACCTTCTTATGACAGCTGTTCAGCAAATGCCCTGAATAATTTGCCTTTCCTTCCTCCTCTTTAAAAGAAAAGAGAGCATTCTTAGGTGTGCTGGTTATCAGAGAAGTCAGTAGCTCAAACCAGATGTGGCCTTATGTCATTAAATCTGGGGGACATTGCTGAGTTTTATGTCACTCCTTTTTTCTTTGGTATCTGTTGGCTTCTCTGCTGAAAGAACGCCTTCAGTGGAAACATTGGAGGGCTCCTGAATTAGAGGAAAGGAAAGAAGCTAAACACAATCCTTGATACTTGTTGGAGCCACTAAGGAGAGCCCTGATCTGATTGGTGTTGAAAATAGTGCCTGGTCCGAAGTACCATTAGCTTAGAGTGAGGTTTAGAGTGTGGATGGCTCCCCAAAGGTATTCCTGACAGGTGTAGACTGGCAGCGACGAGGGGACCATGGAGGGTTTACTTCTCGTCCTGATAGCCTCCACATCCCAAATAGATGAGCTTTGGAAGATCTTTCTGTTCCATGGGCCCACCTCTTACTCCTTGGCCAACACTAGTGTTTCTTCTCATTTTTGTATTATTTGACCAAAAGTCACTTTAAAATATGCTCCTGGAATTTACACTTGAATGTGAAAAGCATCCTTTAAAATCTTGACCCCCTAGGGGTAGTCCATGAGCTCCCAGCATCACCTCACTTGGGAGCTTGCTAGAAAAAAAAAAAGAGGTTAGAGTGGGAGAGAGCCAAAGCATAAGAGACTGTTAAAAACTGAGAACAAACTGAGGGTTGATGGGGGGTGGGAGGGAGGAGAGGGTGGGTGATGGGTATTGAGGAGGGCACCTTTTGGGATGAGCACTGGGTGTTGTATGGAAACCAATTTGTCAATAAATTTCATATATTAACAAAAAAAAATGCTGAATCGCAGGTTCCACCCAGGCCCACTGAATCAGAATCTGCATTTGGAGATTGAAGGTGTCTTAGGAGTTTTGTGTGAAGACTAAAATTTGAGAAGCATCACATTAAAGCATTACTCCGTAACTTCTTGTAAACTGTCCTTCTTGAACTTGGCACTTCCACTTACCTTGCCTTGATGAATGGTGATTTGATGATGAAGGTTTACACAAGTAGAACCTTTGAGTGAGTGATCTGAAGTGATTCTGCTCTGCTAACACATCTAGATTCTCTGTGTTCAGCTTATAGCTATTTGACTTAGGGGAAATACAACCATGATTTCCTCTTATGAGAATGATAGGGCCAAACAGATTTTGGTAGCACTTAGGTTGGATCCTGAATGAAGCAGGTTAGGTTTTTAGATAATGAAAGGGCAAGGATGTGGTAAAGCTAGAAGAAAATAAACCCAAATGGCTCAAATCATATTGATATTTACTGCCATTTTAATGATAACATGTACGTTTGATGATTTGCAGACAAAAACATTCAAGGTGCTATGGTATATTTTATTGTTTGCTTGGAAAACAGTACTCCTTAAAATTTAAATTCAGGAATCTTAAATCAGAAAGACATTTTATGCACAGCCCACTTCAATGGCTGTTTTGAAATGATGATAGTAGATATAGAATGTTTATTCTGTAATAGGATGACATTATCCCTTATGTCACAAATATAATGGTATTTTTGTAAATTTTCATAATTTTTTTGGTTTTGTGTCTATTTGGTAGGTGTATGTTTTTAATATGGCTTATTATTATTTTTATAAGGACAAAGGAATTAAAAACAGAAGAGAGTCCTTTTTTTCCCCCCAAAAGTATCTAAAATGAGATTTGGCTTTTGAGGTCATAAGGAGGTGAGAGAACAGACAACAGTTGGGAAGTTCCTTCTCTTGAAATTGTCTGGCCTTAATTACTACGGGTGTCGTAGTACCACCCTTATGCTTCCAAAGAAGTCGATCCCTGTAAATGCCTTTGTCTCTGGACTTGGAGTAAAATAGTAGGGTGTGCTTTGCAAAATGTCATCGTTGATGTTGAGTTTCAGACTCTTTAATTAGGAAACTGAAATCTGTATATCGAGATTTGTAAATCATCTAAATTGCAGAGTAATGATTTAGAATACCGCTTAAGGGATTGACATTAAAGCCTTTTTCTTTTTAAGAAATGCAATAATTTCCTCAAATCCTCACTCATTAGACCTCTACTAACTATAGTGCTGACTTTTTTTTTTTTTGCCCTAAAGTCTGTGAATTCCAAAGAAATGCTTCACCATTTCCCCCATTATTATAGCCACCTGGAAGCAGTATTCATGTATTGGATTAAAAACATAATAATGAATTGTGAAGTTTTGCTTCATGGTGTGCATGTTGACATAAACACACAGAAAAAGGAGGATTCCTTTTTATTGAAAGGGGAATTTTTATTTTCTGGTTGCAAACTTTTACATGGGTTGAATCAAACCCTGAAATGAGGTTTACAAATTCTCATATATCATCAGATTGTTGTTACTTATTTTACTGAATGAGTTTTTTCTTCTCCTTTTCCACCTTTCTCTATCAAATTAGAATCTGTGGAAGAACTGCCTGAAATGAGTGGAAAAACAACCCGGAGATTCTTCTTTAATTTAACTTCTATCCCCACCGATGAGTTTATCACCTCAGCAGAACTTCAGGTTTTTCGGGAACAGATGCAGGAAACTTTGGAAAACAATAGCAGTTTCCATCACCGAATTAATATTTATGAAATTATAAAACCTGCAACAGCCAACTTGAAGTTCCCTATGACCAGACTTTTGGACACCAGGTTGGTGAATCAGAACACAAGCAGGTGGGAGAGTTTTGACGTCACCCCTGCTGTGATGAGGTGGACCGCACAGGGACTCACCAACCACGGATTTGTGGTGGAAGTGACCCACTTGGAGGAGAACCAAGGTGTCTCCAAGAGACACGTCAGGATTAGCAGGTCTTTGCACCAAGATGAGCACAGCTGGTCACAGATCAGGCCACTGCTAGTAACTTTTGGCCACGACGGGAAAGGGCACCCTCTCCACAAAAGAGAAAAGCGTCAAGCAAAACACAAACAGCGCAAACGCCTTAAGTCCAGCTGTAAGAGACACCCTTTGTATGTGGACTTCAGTGACGTGGGGTGGAATGACTGGATCGTAGCTCCCCCAGGGTACCATGCCTTTTATTGCCACGGGGAATGCCCTTTTCCCCTGGCAGATCACCTGAACTCCACTAATCACGCCATTGTTCAGACGTTGGTCAACTCTGTTAATTCTAAAATTCCTAAGGCATGCTGTGTACCAACGGAACTCAGTGCTATCTCCATGCTGTACCTTGATGAAAATGAAAAGGTCGTATTAAAGAACTATCAGGACATGGTTGTGGAGGGTTGTGGGTGTCGTTAGCACAGCAAAATAAAATAAATAAATAAATATATATATATATTTTAGAAAAAAGCAAAAAAAAAAAAAAACCAAGTTGACACTTTAATATTTCCCAATGAAGACTTTATTTATGGAATGGAATGGAGAAAAAAAAACAGCTATTTTGAAAATATATTTATATCTACGAAAAGAAGTTGGGAAAACAAATATTTTAATCAGAGAATTATTCCTTAAAGATTTTAAAATGTATTTAGTTGTACATTTTATATGGGTTCAACCCCAGCACATGAAGTATAATGGTCAGATTTATTTTGTATTTATTTACTATTATAACCACTTTTTAGGAAAGATAGCTAATTTGTATTTATATGTAATCAAAAGAAGTATTGGGTTTGTACATAATTTTCCAAAAATTGTAGTTGTTTCCAGTTGTGTGTATTTAAGATGAAAAGTCTACATGGAAGGTTACTCTGGCAAAGTGCTTAGCACATTTGCTTTTTTGCAGTGCTACTGTTAAGGTCACAAGTTCAAGTCCAGAAAAAAAAAAAAAAAGTGGATAATCCACTCTGCTGACTTTCAAGATTATTATATTATTCAATTCTCAGGAATGTTGCAGAGTGGTTGTCCAATCCATGAGAACTTACGTCCTTATTAGGTGGAATATTTGGATAAGAACCAGACATTGCTGATCTAATATCGAAACACTTTCCTACCCCTTAATTTGCAGAAAGAATAAAGCAGGACCAATAGAAATAATTGGGAAAATGATGAACCTGCAGGAAAGTGAATGATGGTTTGTTATTCTTCTTTCCTAAAGTAGTGACCCCTTCAAAGGGGCTGGTCTGGCCAAAGTATTAAATAAAACATAAGATTTCTTTGTTATTAATATTGTGGTCATGTATATTTAAAATTGATATATAATGGCTCTCATGAAGAATTGGAAATTGATTTGTATTTAACTTTTACCTCATCTGGGAGCTCTTTATGCTCAGAAGGGCCCAGTTTTCTAAATTTGTCCAACACACAGAAAAATTGTGCCCATCATGTTTTCTGCCCACTGCCTATTCTCTGTTCGATCAGCTTGCTTTTCTTTCCAAGGTTATGTGTTTGAACACATTTCTCCAAATGTTAAACCTATTTTAGATAATAAATATCAGAGCTCTGGCATTTCATTTTATAAAGTCCAACCTGTAAGAAAATGGTGCATTTGTACAGCATTCATGATGATTACCTTGTGTTTGCATTTTTTTGTTTCTGAAGTTACTCATTTTGGAGGGAGGTGGGGAAAAGGGAAGGAATGGTTGGAAATTTGCAAGAAAGTCACTTGATAATTCATATTTGCCTCAAAGGAATTACCAATGATTTAGTATTTCACATGAACGTCTTTGGGGGTTCATGATTTAAGAGAAAGATTTAAGAGAAAAACCAAAGCTCCAAAACAAGCAAAACCTGGGGAACCCAAGATAAAGTTTCAGAGATGATATCCCATGCAACAGAGGCAACGGTGCCAAAAAATTAGAAAGGGAAAGTGTCTGAGATCAGCTTCTGCAAGGACATCTGCCAATTGGATGGAAGCCCAAACAGAATGAAGTCAAATTAGGCCGCTCAGAGTGAACTCTCACAGTGGCAGAGCTTCTGTGCTCTTGTGTTGAAATCAGACCCAAAGAAGGGTTCGGTGGGTATGTTTGTATGGCCAGGGGACCCACAACTCCCCACTGTTGTACTGGAAGTATTTTAGGTCAATTTCTAGGGCTCTGTGTCACCTCTGATCCTGCTGTGATTGGTGAGGCCTGGTTCTAAACTTTCCTAGCCTTCTTGGAATTGGCTGAAAAAATCGCATGCTCATAAAGGAACAGACTGTTACAATCAGATTCTCCTCAGGAATTAACTTGGAATGGATATAGTAACATTTTGATTGTGATAGATTTAACCCTTGTCTTGAGATTGCGTAGATTATGTTTTTAAATTTATGCTAGTTATCCTTTACTCCTTCCATTTTTAAAAACCTTTCCATTCCTTTTTAGCCCTATCCCTGTTGCTTTTGGGTGAGAATCATTAGTCTTAGGTGAGAATCATTAGTCTTAGAACCAAGTTTGGAGGGCATGATGGTCTCTCCTCCAGCCATCCTTCACCCTTGTTTGCCATGGATAGGAGGGACAACGTGCACTGTCTTAACATCTTAAGAAATAATAACCATGTTTTCTCATCTCCAAATACTCTAGATGAGAGTGAGATTATAGTACAAGAGTTTCCAGCCATTTGGCAATTCAATCCATTCTTTTCGATTTTTCTGCTTCATTGGTTCTGATTTTCTTTGTTAAAATGGTTTTCAATGGTATCGATTCATATGTGTTCTCTTGCATGTTTTATACGTATATAAAATAGACACAAACGTAAATATACACACGTAATATGTAATATGTATAAAAACATATGAAAATATGTGATATATATTACATATGTCTAGATGATGGTATTTATAGCTTCAGTTTAGTTGAGGACTCTGACCTTGGCAGTTCATTTGAGAAACAGAATATTCTTACATACATTCTACATTCTTACAGACCTTTTGGCTCACATTTTTCATTCTGAGAAAAAGTGTCATAACTCCATGACATGGAATCTTTTGAATCCTCAGTGACTATTCTGTAGGAATCCTTGAATCCTTTTACAGTTGGCTTTAAAAAAATGTATCAGTTTCTGAATTTTGGAGGATCGCCTTTCAAAATTGATTAAATTGTGTCATCTGTTTTTGTGCTTGTCTGGGCTGTGTGCTCGCCCTGGCATGGTTTCAACCTGTATGGCAGGTCCCAATTGCTCTGTTCATTTTTTGCATTCAAAATTGGGGTGGGGGAGGGTGAAAGTTTACAAATTTATCTGTGCTTCCACCTTCTCTTAATTTGTACTCCAATTGCTACTTTAAATTGTACCTCAAGAGGCCAAGATTATCACTAGATAATCTAAACGTTCCATGTCTTTTCCCTCAATTTTTTATTGGAGATGGAGAAATCATTTGTGCAACTCAAAGCACTTTTTAAAAGAGTGTGTTTCTATTCTGCAGTCATATTAGTGTTAGATGCCACAACCCCCAATCTGTTATAAGGCAAAAGAAACATAACCTTGCAATAAAGAATAATTTAAGTGTAGAATAAGTATGATATACGTGGGCGATTACAAAGAAGTAAGATTGCTCTATTCCTCTCCTTGCCTTCTTTTTTTTTTTTCAGGGGGCAAGTAGGGTGAGATGGATAAAATGCAAGTCTGCTTTACTCAGGTAAAATGCTTTTCCTTTTTTCTCTACTTTGTTGCCATAAGTTACAACTTTACTATATTCTTCGGGGCAGAGTTTTTGACTATCTCCCTCCTGTGCAAATTTCAAAGTGAATTTCTACCTAACTTGGGGGACTGATGCTCTAAATAAAACATCTTAGATTTTAATGTGCATACGATTCACCAGTACTGCCTCAAGGGGAATATAAGTTGATGTGTATACAGACCCCTTGGGATCATAACATAGGTTCTGTTTCAGTGAAACTGTGGTGGGGCCTGAGAGTCTGAATTTCTGAGACGCTCCCAGGTGAAGCTGTTACCTCTGGCCCATGGACTACACTTTGAGTAGCAAGGCTCTGATAATTCTTTCTCAATCACAACGGCAGAAAGTTGCACTGAGTTTAGGCCCCTCTCTAAGAAGTAGCCATTAAAGGAAAAAAACAAAACCTGTGTACAGGATGGTATTTGAATACATTTCACCATATCTGAAATGATGTTCTACATATTTTTTTCAAAGGCATTCTTTTCCCCCACAAGATGACTGGCAATTTTGTGTTCCAGCCACCCTCAGACATGAAAACACTTGGTTGCTTATCTTGTAAAATCTGCTCTGCGTGCTTGCTTGGGCATGTACGCAGTCAGTTTAGTCAAATACATGTCAGTACATCTATGTGGATGGGGGAGCAGGTGCAAGCCCTTAACGTACTTTAAAAAAGTTTAACACTCAAGTCAGTCCACTGACTTGATCCTGTGTGATCTTAGTGCCAAGCGTCTGAGTTAAAAGTTTTCCCTTTGAAGGCAGCAAATAGATGTCATACATTTGAAGCATTTGTTTATACTAAAAATGATACTTGATTTTTTTTTTTAAGTTCTAAGGCAGTTCATTGTATAACACCACTGAGCCTAGAGGGTGATATAAAGCTTCGCAAGCTGGTATTTGAGATTAGATTTAATGGATACTGGAATTTGTGATGCTGCAGTTGGCTTCAAATAAGGTGGTGAGGTGAATGGGCTCAGGCTAGAAAAAGCAAAAGGAAGTGATTTCCCTCTGCAGTGGGGGTCAGCAAAGAAATATCTCTGTGTTGGTGCCTCCTTTTTAGCAAAATGTCCTATGAGGGTCATCTGTTTTGCAGCCTCGTTTTTACTTTTTAGGGGACTACTATTAAGATTTCTTATGGGCGCCTGGGTGGCGCAGTCGGTTAAGCGTCCGACTTCAGCCAGGTCACGATCTCGCAGTCCGTGAGTTCGAGCCCCGCGTCAGGCTCTGGGCTGATGGCTCAGAGCCTGGAGCCTGTTTCCGATTCTGTGTCTCCCTCTCTCTCTGCCCCTCTCCCGTTCATGCTCTGTCTCTCTCTGTCCCAAAAATAAATAAACGTTGAAAAAAAATTAAAAAAAAAAGATTTCTTATAAGCAGCACAGATTTGAATATTTGTTGAAATGCTGAGATGAATGAATTCCTAATCTTCAAACACACACACATATATATAAAAAATACATATAATACATATAAATAAATATATATATAAATATACATATTTAATACTAGACACATACATATATGTATATTTAATACTAGACACACTAATAATATGTCAACATATACTATATATATGTGCATAACATATATGTACACATATACATATATATTTTTCCCATATATCCAAAGGAAAAATCTTGATTTGCCCTTGTCTGGAGTCCATATGCTGAGTGTAGGGCACCTAGTGTTTTTGTTGTTGTTGGGTTTATCATTTCATTTATGTCTCTACATTTTGAATTGAGTTCCTCTGAGATGCTTAAGCGGTATGCCAGATGCTGACATGAACACCCACTTCAAGGCTGTGTTTGCCTTGTACCCTGGGCCCCACTCTAAGGCAGGGCCAGGAGTACATTATTGTTGTCGTGTGTTCTGATGGGGAGATCTCTCTGCAAACCACCGATTTGCTTAAAGCTTCCCTCATAAGGAGTGGGATCTCATCTGGACTGCATTTACACTGGAACCACTTGGCCACAACACTATGAGAGAATAATTATTGAACTATTTTACTGTACAACTATTTCCAAATTGTTGATTTTTTATTGATTTCAGGAGGCAAGCTAATTGCCCCCTGGCAACTTGATGTGAACGTTTAATGAAGATCAGGAAACAGAGTTTATGAAAAGCTTTTGTATAGTAACTGCAAAGTTTCAAGAACTGTTTTATACTTCCTGACAGTGCTGGGCCTAGCTTAATGGTTTGTTTTTATTACTTAAGAGTGTAAACCTTGCTTTAGCCCGGTGTGTGGAAACTATACCCTCATCCCGCATTACGCATTTTCAAGTTGCTTTTTACTCACTCCTGACTTCCTTTCCTGCCATCTACAATCAGGACTTTTTCTGTTTTAATTGTCTGAAAGGGAGTTTCTATCTTTGCACGCTGAGAATCTTAACACGCGCACACACTCATGAAGTTAAGTGTCTGTATTGTTTCACTTTGTTTTGGGTGGAGTTTCTTTTCGGCACTTGGTTGCTAGACAACCAAGCAGACAAAAGTTAAAGATTGAAAAGGCATTTTTAAAGATGTCGAATCTTGGCGGCTGAAGTATTTTATCTTTGTCTTAATATGGAAGGCTTAGTTTTCTTACCAGGTTACCCTTCCTTTTGTTGGGTAGAAGGCTGGTATCAGATTTTTTGAAGTCAAGCTCTTTAGGTATTATCTGTTTGAGAACTTTCTAAAGGTTTCCCCTTTGCTGGAACACACTTCCCACCTGAATGGACAAGAAATAGCTCAGTTTCCAAGGGTGTGTTTTAAATCATTAATAAAGTTGAACTTGAGCACTCAGCCACTTCAATTTTTGTGAGGCAAAGAGGTAGAGAAGAGATCACTTTTTGAGGCAACATTCAGAAACTCAAGACTTTGGTTTGTGGAGAACACTGGCTCTGAGAAGCTGCTTTTGCTTTTTCGGTGGATCTATTGGAAGTGTTTTTAAAAAATTCTTAAAAGCCTAATTTTAAATCAAAGTCATTTAAATTGCCCATTTCAGTAAGATGTTTCAGGAGTGTGTTATAAATACATGATCTTTATACATCTGCCAAGTTGGACGTGTGTTCACAAGTTCGTCTTGCATGTGTACACAATTTGTAGCTGACGTGCTTTCCTCATTCTGGGTCTGCCCCTTTCCCTTGTTCATCCTCTGAGATGCTGCCTTTCTGTCTCTCCTCTTCACAGGGTTCCCTATGCTGGAATTCAGTCAAATCCATGGAAAACTTTACCAACTTTACTGATTCATTTACAGGCAGGATTTCCTGGCATGGGGATCAAACAGGGAGTCCTGAAGTTTGTTCATCATAGCCTGTCTTGGAAACGAGGATCTTCTGAAGCCTGTCTGGCCTGTACATATAAATTTGACAAAATGTTCTCCTATAAAGAAAACTTACTACTGACTTAAAAATTGCTCAATCACTTGGTTTAACCAGTAAAGCTACAAGTCCTCACCAGCACATGAGTATTGTCAATATTATAAGGCACAATATTTAAAGACCAAAGCCCTGAAATGAATCAGGTTTCAAACCTCATGACAATCAATAGGTGAGCTACAAAGAAATAGGAAAATAGCCCCTGGAGAAGATTCTAGTATTTTCTAATCTCCTAGGATTAAGTGCGTGTTTGCTGCCTGAAGATAGCTTGGCTGAATAAAAGAAAATGGAGAACAATGGAGAACTTTGGGGTTATTCGTGGTTTAAAAAATTTACATATTTGTGCATATATATGTGTATATATATATAAGATCAATTATATATATATAAGATCAATTATATATGTGTGTGTGTGTATATATATATATATATATATATAGTCAATTGGTCAATGCAGCTTTCATGAGCAGAAGAGTGATTTTTAAATACTATCATAGCATAACAACTCCTTGGTGATGTTATGGAACATTTTGCCTGTGTGGAGAAGGGCTTAGAAGTTACTTTTGATGGCTCCCTTTTTATATACTTGGGAAGAAAGAACAGTTTTTCAGCTGAGGAATTCTATTTTTTAAAAATGTTTATTTATAGGGGCGCCTGGGTGGCGCAGTCGGTTAAGCGTCCGACTTCAGCCAGGTCACGATCTCACGGTCCGTGAGTTCGAGCCCCACGTCGGGCTCTGGGCTGATGGCTCAGAGCCTGGAGCCTGTTTCCGATTTTGTGTCTCCCTCTCTCTCTGCCCCTCCCCCGTTCATGCTCTGTCTCTCTCTGTCCCAAAAATAAATAAAAAACGTTGAAAAAAATTTAAAAACTGTTTATTTATATATTTTTGAGAAACAGAACATAGGGGAGGGGCAGAGAGAGAGGGAGACAGAGAATCTGAAGCAGGCTCCGCACTGTCAGCACAGAGCCTGACATAGGGCTCGAAGTCACTCAGATGGCAACCTGAGACTAACTTGAATGCTTAACTGACTGAACCACCAGGCCCTCCAACCTGAAGAATTCTAGAATCCATTTACAACAACAGCAACCCTAAAGAAAATATAACTCTGCCTTGTTGGGGAAGGTTATTGTTATATAATATAATGATATATATAATATGGAAGTGAGCTCCAGATCCTCTCTCTCTTTTGTGAGCACTTTTCTTGCCTGAATATTACTTTCACTGATGAGGCCAGGTTGAGGTCTGGATGTCAGAAGGATACTTCCTTTGTGCTTTTATTTAAAAATTTTTTTCAATGTTTATTTATTTTTGAGAGATAGAGACAGAGCATAAGTGGGGGGTGGGGGGAGGAGGAGAGAGGCAGAGACAGAGAGAGACACAGAATCCAAAGCAGGCTCCAGGCTTCGAGCTGTCAGCACAGACAAATTCACAAACCAGAGATCATGTCCTGAGCAGAAATAGGATGCTCAACTGACTGAGCCACCCAGGTGCCCCTCTTTGAGCTTTTGTTTAACCTTACCCCTTTATATACTTGTGGGTTCACTAAGGTAATTTTAAGGACACAGTGTGAAGGAGTAGAGGGAGTGTTGATAGACATTACTAAAGCATAATGATGTGCATTTTCATAGCATGGTCCTCAGTGTCCCAAACAGTTCCCATTCTCAGAACCATTAAAGTTAGAGGACACTGAAACTGTAACACTGCTGTTCATCTTAGGGCTATTAATTAAGGAACCTCCAGGGATGGGGACAAGTCCATGTATTACATGCCATTTCCAGGAAGTTCAGGGGGATGGCGATGTTTCAGCCCCATTGGTGTAAAAATAAGAACCTCCCTCCATGGCAGCTGTTGCCAAAACATAACTCTCAGGAAGGTGCTTGCCTTAGTAGATCTGTGAGGCTTTGACCTCTGGGTCCCAAAGGAGTTGGGACTTACAAGGCTGTCAGGCGATGAGGAAAGGTAAATGGTGGTCCTTCTCTGGCAGAAGTACAAATTGGTACTTTAAAAAAAATTTTTTTTAATGTTTATTTAATTTTTACAGAGAGAGACAGAGCATGAGTGGGGGAGGGGCAGAGACAGAGAGAGAGAGAGAGAGACAGAATCAGAAAGAGGCTCCAGGCTCTGAGCTGTCAGCACAGAACCCAAAGCAGGGCTCGAACTCACAGACTGCAAGATTGTGACCTGAGCCGAAGTTGGATGCTCAATTGACTGAGCTACCCAGGCGCCTCACAAATTGGTACTTTTAATTTGGTACCTATCACTTACCCAATCCTCAAAAAACCAATTAGAATTTTCCTACAGTTCTATTTTACATTCAGCTCTCTTTCTCTCTCCCTTCCTCTGGGTATCAGGACCTTCCATGGAGATAAGGAAATATGTTAGGTAAAGAGGAGCTGGAAAAGTCAACCTGATTGGAGAGGGAGAGGGATTTGGTCCTATGTCATCACAAACTTGAGAGTTTGTTGAACACAACTGAAACTGTGCTGAAAGTCTCTTCTAAGATGCCAACTTGGAGAAGGCACAAAATCCCATTGTTATTTTTCATTTCCATGGTGATGGGCTTGAGTTTTGGGAGAGGAGTAACTCCACAGACTTACCTTGTGGAAAATGCTTGTTGGGGGCGGGGGAGATATTGTTCTTCTCCTATTCACAACCCAGCTTCTGAGATGCTGGGGAGAAGGGCCGCTCCAGAGGGTAGGGGTGTGGTGGTGGGGCAGGGAGCAGGCAGCCAGTTGGCCTTCCTCAGAGTGTAAGCACAGAGCGAAGTGCTCTGCTTTGCAGCCAGAAACAGTGATTCATTTGATTTTAATTTTGACGTTAGCATTTTTCTCATGACTCATTTGATAATTTCATATGGAATTTAAAAGGCTGAAACAGTTATTTACTTTTTAGGAACTTAAAACATTCACTGGGTAGAACACAGTATTATCCTCTGAAACAGAAGATGCCCTTAAGACTTCATTAAAAAAAAAAAGAGGGGGCATTACTCCCATCTTTCCCCTCCCAGCTCCAACATAAGTCTCTACCATAGATGATCTTCTCACTAATGTTGACCGACTGTCAGACTGTCAGGCAGACTGTTTCATCTTAATGTTTTCCTTATCTTGACTTCCTTTCATCACCATATAGGAGATTTGCTGTAGGTATTTTTAAAAAGATGTTTCCTTATCACATTGAAGAAATTCTCCTCTATTTCTGTGTTTTGAGAGCTTTTAACACGCATGAAAAATGCATTTTACGCTTCAATGGCTGTGATCAATGATTTTTCTGTTTTAGTCTGTTAATATGGTACATTACATTGATTTATTTTCAAATATGCAGTCAGCCTTGTATCACTGAAATAATCCCTACTTGGTCATGGCACAATAGTTTTTATACATTGCTGAATTCTATCTGCTAATGTATTATTAAAAATTTGTGCATTCATATTCATGAGGGATATTGGTCTACAGTGGGTTTTTTTTTGTACTATTTTGGTCTGGTTTTGTTATAAGGATAATACTGGCTTCATGGAATGAATTAGAAAGTGTTCCTTCTTGAATTTTCTGGAAGAGATTGTATAAATTTGGCTTTAAGTCTTTGAGCATTGGTAGAATTCTTCAGTGAACATCTGGGTTGAAGATTTCTGCAGAGATTTTTAATTATGAATTCAATTTCACTTTTTAAAGTAGTTCTAGGGTTATTCAAATTACCTATTATATTAATTAGATGATTTATGATAGTTTGTGCTTCTGAGGAATTGGTTCACTTTATTTACATTTTCAAATATATGTGTAGAGATGTTTGTAATATTCCCTTATTCTTTTGGTGTCTGGAGGGTCTATAGTGGTATCTTGTTCTACTGTAGATAATATTAGTTATGCCTTTTCTCTTTTTTCTTTGTCAGTCTTGCTGAGGTTTGTAGAGGTTTGTAGATTTATATTCAAAGAACCAGAATTTCTGCTCATTGATTCTCTAATTTTTTCCTGTTTTCAATTTCATTAATTTCTATTCTTTGTTATTTCCTTCCTTCTTATTTGGGTTTATTTTTGCTCTTCATTTTCTGTGGTCCTGAGGTGAGAGCTTAGTTCCTTTATTGATTCAAGACTTTTCCTCTTCATGAAAGCAATCTAGTACTACGATATTTCCCTCTCAACACTACTTTATCTATGTCTTGCAAATTTTGATATATTTTCATTTTCAAGGTTTTTTTTTTTTCAGTGAGAATTTCCCTTTGACTCAGCGTTTATTTAGAAGTGTTGTTTAGTTTCCCAGGGTTAAAATATTTTCTTTCTGCCTTCCGAATGCTGTTGATTTCTAGTTTGATTACATTGTGGTCAGAGAACATACTCTATACAATTTCAAATCTTTTAAATTTGTTGCCATTTGTTCTGTGGACAAGTTTGGTCTATCTTGGTATATATCATGTGAAGAATTGAAGTTGATGTGATTTCTGCTGTTGTGTGGAGTGTTCTGTGAATGACTTTAGAATTTGTTGGTTGATAATGTTGTTGGATTTTCTAAATCCTTGCTGACTTTCTGTCTGTTTATTCTATAAATTACTGATAGAGGGGTGTTGAAGTATTCAGCTATAACAGTGGATTTTTCGATTTTTTCTTTTAGTTCTATCAATTTTTGCTTTAAATATGCATGCACATAAAATATACAGCATCATATTATCTTTTTTTTCATCTTTTTACTTTCAACCTACCTAAATCTTTATATTTGAAGTTACTTTCTTGTAGGCAGCACATAGTTGGGTCATATTTCTCAATCCACTCTGCAAACCCTTGTCTTTTAATTGCTACGACATCTTTTTAATGACATGTAATACATGGTTGATAATTGCCTACGTCTTCCTTTTTATTATTTCTCTTTGCTCTCATTGCCTTTTATTTTCTTTCTCCTGCCTGTCTTGAACATTTTTTAGAATTCTATTTTATCTACAGTTTGTGTGTGTGTGTGTGTGTGTGTGTGTATGTGTGTGTGTGTGTGTGTGTGTGTGTGCATCTCTTTGTAAAAGGCATTTTTGGTATATAACTCTGTACTACAGAAACTAAAGTGAAGAAATCTTACCTCCCCTCAGGTGCCTTTACCCATCTCCGCTGAGAACATGGGTGTCCCAAATAATTTCTCTGCATTCATTGCCAACCACATTAGACAAGGTTACAATTTTTGCTTCAATCATTAAAACGTAATTTAGAAAAGTCAGGAAGAGAAGGACAGTTGATTGTGCTTAACCCATATATCTGTTCCTCCTGTGGACCTTTTTCATTGCTGACATCCCAGGAGTCCTTTAATCACTACGTGGGTTCACAGCTGCAGCCTGGGAGGCGGCTGGATGCGCATGCGCACTGAGAACGGCGCGCGGCGCCCTAGAGAGCAGGAGGCCCATAGAGTTCTCGGCCACGGCAGCGGCTGCTGCGGTAGCAGCGGCAGCAGCAGCATGGCAGCAACTCCGTGGCGGGCGGCCTGGCGGCTTGGGCCGCATTCCCCATCCCTGTGGTGGTTTGCTCCACTCTTTAGCTACTCTTTTAAGGTAGGTTGGCTGGCAACAAATTTTTGTAGGTTTTCTTCACCTGAGAATGTGTTGGTTTCACCTTTATTCTTGAAGGATCCTGTCAACTGGGTATAGGATTCTGGGTTGATTTTTTTTTCCAGCTGTTAAAAAACATTGTGCTATTTTCCTTGCCTTCTGTGGTTTCTGGTGACAGATGCTCTGCTCTTTGAATTGTTTTTTACGTCTAAAAGCAATGTGTCATTTTTCTTAGGCTGCTTTTGATATTTTCTTTGTCTCCAGTTTTCAAAATTTTGACTATGGTGTGTCTTGTTAATAGATTTCTTTGGCTTTTTAAGTTTATTCTGCTTGAATCTGTAGGCTGCCCCTGCCCCTGCTACTTGGCCTTTTTTTTTTTCCAAAATTTAGGAGATTTTTTTGCTGTATTTATTTTTTCAGTCTTCTTTCCTCTTTCTAGGGCTTTGATGACAAGGTCTTTTGTTGCAGTTCACATATCCCTGAGACTGTCCATTTCTTTTAGTCTGTGTATACTCTTGTGCTTGGATTGAGCAATTTTGATTATGTTTAGGTTCACTGATTCTCTCCTCTGCCTTGTTCATTCTGGTGTCAAGCCCATCTGTGTAGTTTTTTTTATATCAATTATTTTGTTTTTCAGTTCTAAAATTTCCATTTGGTTTTTCCTTATATCTTCTGTTTCTTTGCCAGGACTTTCTGTGTATTAATTTATTTCAAGTATGTTTGTAACTATTCTGAGCAGTTTTATGAAGCCTGCTTTAAAATCCTTGTGAGATAATTCCAATGTATGTGTATCATCTTGGGGCAATCTTATGATTGTCTTTTTCTCATTTAGTATGAGTTCTTCCTGGTTCTTGGTATAACAAATGATTTTTTTATTGAAACCTGGACAGTTTGGGTTATTAACAGATTCTAGGTCTTATTTAAATCTTGTGTAGCAGTCCTCCTCTGATAGTGTTCTGATGGGTGAAGTAGGGTTGCCACCTCCTGCTGCCAGGTGCAGGTGGAAGTCCAGGTTCTCCACTCTGCCTCCATTGACACCCAGGGAGTAAGGGACTTCTTGATGGAATTTCAGGGTCCCCTTATGGCTTCCACTGACACTTATGAGTTGGAGTATTCTTGTTACACTGAATACTGGTGAAAATTTACTCTCCATTAGGCTTCTTTTGACACTCCCAAGGAAGAGAGAATTGAGGCACCTTGTTACAGCCTGCCAAGGGTGCCTGTGTAGCTAGGTTCTCCATGTGGCTTTTGCTGTCAGAGTTAGGGGTTGGGCTGCAGTTCTTTTCTGTGTTGTTTGGCTGGAGTAGACTTTGTGTTATCTAAACGTTTTTGTATTTCTGGAGTAGACTTTGTATTATCTAAACGTTTTTGTATTTTCCTGGTTCTTTGGCCAGAGAGGGCAGGCTTTCCTTTGGGCTGCTTCTTCCTCCCCTTCCTTCCTCCCTCACTCTTTCTCTTCCTGCCTGTCTCTTTCTTTTCCTGCCTCTCTCTTTTTTCCTTTTGTCTATGACCATAGGGTGCCAGTTCTACAGTCTACTCTGGAATATATGAAGCAGAAAAAAGCCCCAGAGAACTCACTACCTATGTTCTTCTGGCCCAAGGTCCCTAGATGGACTGCCTTCCTCTAATTAACCTTTCAGATATGCTTGTGTTTGTTTTATATATAACATCCTGGGTTTTTAGTAGAACTTAGCAGGAGGAATAGGGAAAAGTACGTCTGCTCCATCTTCTTGGAAACAAATACCAGCAGGTAAGTTTCATTCAATCTTTAAATGCCCTCACAAATTTGCAGATCAAAGGTGATAAATTATTTCAATTTTCTGAGGGAAAAATTGAGACACTTAGAGGTAATTTACCTGATCAAAGTTGCTTAGAAATGTGGCCTTGGCTTGAAGTAAAATCTTGGAATTTTAACAGTTATTATTTTGCTTTTCCTTTTTCTTTCTATGGTTGTTAGAAAGAAAAATCTGGGTGTAGGGGTGGTGAGAGTGGGGAAGGAAGGAATAGTTACTAAAGAGAAGACTAAAAGATACTTACTTGTTCATAAGCAGCAACTGTTTAGAATTATAAAACTAGGACTTTTTAGGTGGATTTTAATTGACCTATGAAATGTTGTTAATTTCCACAAATTGACTCCATGATCTTCATAGTTACTCATTTATGTCTCATTTGTAAATGAATGGCTTCAATTATTTATACCGTGTCCTGAAACTCAAGTGGCAAGGTATGTATTTAGTAATCACTGCCACCTCCTTAATTAAAAATTTGCATAGACATGGGAAGGATGGGGAAAATTTTCATCACTTTGCAGTGATGAAAGCATGTATAAAACTTGCATCTCAATACTTTTGGTCCTGTAAATTCTCTAGATTGCTTAGTATTTCAAAGAAGATTTTATTTTGGAATGCTATCTTAAATCCCATTATTTAGAGTTCCTGAAAAGTTTCCAATGCTGCAAAGGCAACAATGAGCTCAGAGAATTAACTTCCCTAAGCAAATTTTCCTAATTCTAATATGTTTCCTAATAGATAGAGCATTCACAGCTTCCTATTTTCCTATTTTAGTCTTTATCACTAACACCACTCTTCAGAATTCCTGAGTCTGAAATTAAGAAGGGATAGGAAATGGGGAAGACCTTTTAGAAACTAGTGAACTGACCTATCTGCTTGGTCCTTTTGTGGCCATTTTAGTTCAGCCAATTCTTAGGAGTTCAGACCTGGCATATATTCTAGGAAGAGGGTGAGCAAAACTGTGTAAATTCTTGAGAAGAATGTGGGGCACAACAGAGGGCAGTTGGGAGGGTAGAATGAAGTAAGGGTATAGTCATTACTATGGAAAATTATCCTTGCTTCTGAGTCAAGAGTTATGACAGTTCTGGTTTTACAAAGGAATTTGGGGTTCCATTTAAACTACCTACTATTCAGGAATCTCCTGGAGTGCCTCTGTCTTCCATCCAGTCTCCCGGTCTTCCCATAGAGTTCGGTGGGAAAAATGTCTCTTTGAAGGTAGCAACTTCTAGGATTTTGTGGAAATTTTAGCTGTAGGGATTTTTTCCCCCCTAAGTTGTTTATAGTATGTTCCAGCCTCTCAGCTCTAGAACCACCTCCACTGAGGCTTTCAAATTTGTCTCAACTTTGGTTCAAGACGCTTTTTTGTTACTTTAATTGTCAGGGAAGGCAGTGGGCCTTGCTCCCTACACTTTCTTTGTTGGAGGGGATAGGCTGATTGCTGCTTGGAGAAGGGAGAAGTGGCTGATAAGATCTGTCTCCTGCTTTCTCTTTTCATTTTCCACGCTATACTTCTCTCATGAAAAAAGACAGCCACACATAAACTACTTGGACATAGAGGAACCCATGAACTTGGCTGGAGGCAGGCTTAGAGTTTAGGGGCAGCTGAAAAATCTGTTACAAGTTTGCAGTCATTTCCATGAGACTAATTGTCACCTCCAGAAATCAGACCAGAAGGAATAAATATGTGTTTTTCCCTGGTAAGGGAAGGGGAATGAGGAATTGGGGATTGGGGATTAGCCCTTTCACAGGAAATGACTGGGCCCCTAAAGATCATCTGAGGTCTGCTACCCAGCAGAAAAATGAGATAGGTGGACCATGTAGAGTTTATGTTGGCCACTGGCATTGCCTGCTGTAAAGGTGGTTATTCTTTGTAATACCAGAAAAATTGCTTTGTTAGGGTATCAGAGGTCAAAAGTCTGTTTTGCTTTTTTTTTTTTTTAATGTTTTACAGTCTTCCATTTGAAGTTTTTCTTCTCAAGATAATGGTTTCTCTTAAGACCTATCATTCTCGGTGAATGTGTAGAATTCCAGAAGAATCTGTGTCTTTGCTCCCTCTCTAGAACACAAAGCTAGTGCTACAAACAGTAAGAATGAATATTTTCTAATTAGAGAATATTATGTGAACAAGAGTACCTTGTATCAACATTCATTTCTGTATCTCAGTTTAAATTTGGATACTTTGTGTCATTTTTAATTTTTTTCACATGCCACTTATCCTTGTTCCATACCAGAGGCCGTGCTAAGAAGTTTGCAAAGAATAATGCAGTTTACTTCTAAGCTCAAATATTTAGTGATCTTTGTATATAATACTTCTAATTGCAAAATTTTGTGCACCTGGAAAGGAGATCCGTGTTTCTAAATATTGATGTTTCAATAGGGTTATTGAGCTTATCTCTTACACATGTTCTCAAGGAAAGACAACTTCTGTAACTTTTCAGTTTCAAAGTACAAGTGTTCTATCATTTATTCATTTTTAGATTTCAGAATCTATTGAGTGTTTTATTTTTTATATATACTTGTAAAAGTTTATTTTTGACAGAGAGGTAGAGGAGAGAGGAGAGAGAGAGAGAGAAAGAAAGAAAGAGAGAGAGAGTACAAGCAGGGGAGGGGCAGAGAGAGACAGAGACAGAGGATCTGAAGTGGGCTCTACACTGAGATTGGAGAGTCCAATATGGGACTTGAACTCACTAATGGAGAGATCATGACCTGAACTGAAGTCAGAGGCTTAACCAACTGAGCCACCCAGGCGCCCCTATAATTTTTTTTAAAGTTTAATTATTTATTTTGTGTGTGTGAGAGAGGGTGTGCTTGCATGAGTGGGGAAGGGGCAGAGAGAGAGGGAGAGAGGGAATCCCAAGCAGTCTCCACACTGTCAGTGCAGAGCCCAACACAGGGCTCAGTCCCACAAACCACGAGACCATGACCTGAGCCCAAATCAAGCATTGGCCGCTTAACTGAATGAGCCACCTAGGTGCCCCTAATGAGTGTTTTAAATAATAGTGAAAGGCTCAGAAGTTGACAGTTGTGTCTGAAGAGGAGTAATGGATTACAAAGATCTGTTAACTGGCTGTGTATCATTTTCCCAGTTTTTGGCAGATACTCTTCAAAATTTAACAGATATTTGTAGGATACATTTTGGGCACTGAGTAATATTGTAGGCCCTGTGAATTCAATGGTGGATGAAAGCTTACAGGCCCTTCCCTATCTAGTCCACATGCCCACTATTCCTTTGTACTCAAAGTGCAGACTACCAGTGTTACCTGGGATACTATAAATGCAGAATCTTAGACTTCATTCAAAATTTCCTGAACCAGAATCTGCATTTTACCAAGATTCTCAGAGTTTTCATGTGGACATGAAATCCTGAGAAGTTTGCTAGTGGTCAATTGAAGAATTCAGGCTGTAGCCAACCATTGTGTGCCATTCCTTGGACCACAGGAATTGGCTCAGAAATGGGTATCTTTTCAAGGAGATGATGGTAAAGGAAGTTCTTTTTTCTGTACAGAGAGACAGAGGAAGGAATAGTCCCTTTCTCCCTCTGTCTACTATGCTGTTGAGGTACAATTCCTGAAACTGCTGCAGCCTGTTGATGAATGTGAGGATGGGCAGAGGCAAAAGTATCACAGAAACATGGAGCAGAACCCTGATTGAACCATATTTTATCCCCATCCTCCCCTTGGGCCTTGTCAGTTATGGAAGCCAATATATCCTCTAACATCCTAACTGATTCACTCAAAGAGGCTATATTCTAGAGCCTTAGTGGAAAGGCCCATATGTCAGAAAACAACATATACCAGAATAGGTAAACTTGGTCAGCAGCATGTCAGTCCTTAGTGCTGCCTGCCAAGGGGGATAAATGAGACACAGTTTTGGGAAATCTCTGGGCTTGGGACCAATTTGGGAGGCAAGGTGGAGGAGTGAAACTACATGTTTTGCTGATAGAGGAGAGTGGTGAGTCATAGAGATATACAGATGCTTGAGGTTGTTGTGAAAGAGAAGGGAGAAGTCCTTCGATTCCTGAAATGGGATCTGTGAGGTGGCCTCAGGCAGAATCAGTCTTCTCTGCTCATTTTGCCACCTTCAATTGCTCTCACCTTCTTTCTACTACCACCTAAGGCAAATCAGTGGCTTTCTCTACCTTCTGTTCAGTGCCCTCTCCCTTCTCACCTTTACTACTTCCCCTCCCACCTCATCTAGTGGCACTTTTTCCAAATCCAATAGGGTTGTGAGGCTACGGTGAGTCCTTGATGTTTGTTTTTTAGGAGGGCTTCCTTAGCATGACTTATCCTAGCATAAGTCCAATAAAGGGGAGGGATATTGGGTGTGGATTCCCACCTTCACTCACACAAATACCTCCATTGTCAACCCAGAGGACATCCCCTGGGCATATGAAATAATTATAACTATGACAATTGATGGAGCATTTATATTCCAGGCTCTGTGTTATATATTTGAAATGCCATATCTGAATCACTGAGGAACAGAGGAATAAGGCATGAAACAAAGAAAACAAAAAAGCAAAGTGGCATGTAAATGAAACCATATCAATAACTACACTAAATGTGAATGAGTTAAAAATTCTAGTCAAAGGCAGAGATTGTCAGGCGGGATAAAACTTTAAGCTCCAGCTGTATGCTATCTATAAGGCATTTTTTATCCATATAGGTAAAAATCAAAAGCATGGCAGTGATACACCATGTAAATGATAACCTTATTATCAGAAAAAATAGAACTTAAGATCACATGTGTTACTAGAGACCAAGAGGGGCATTTTATAATGTAAAAGGGCCCATTATCAGGAAGATATAACACTTATCTAAGAGTAAACACTTAATAACAGATCCCCAAAATATGTGAAGCAAAAATAGAAAGAATTGGAAGAAAAAATGGCCAGTAATAATAGTTGGAAACTTCAATACCCTATGCTCAATAATTTGTAAAGTGGTATTGTATATGACAGGAAAACTTACAAACATGCAGAAGACTTAAATAACACTATCATCCCTGTGGGATACTTCACCCAGCAGTAGCACACATGGAACATTCTCCAGGGTAGACCATATGTTAGGCCATAAACAAGGCTCACTAAATTTAAAATGATTGAAATCATACAGTTACATCCTCAGACCATAACACAATTAGAAATCAACAATAGAAACAAATTTAGGAAATCCCCTATTTGTAATTAACATATTTCAAATAATCCATGTGTCAAAAAGAAATCATATGGAAATCACGGGGCGCCTGGGTGGCGCAGTCGGTTAAGCCTCCGACTTCAGCCAGGTCATGATCTCGCGGTCCGGGAGTTCGAGCCCCGCGTCAGGCTCTGGGCTGATGGCTCAGAGCCTGGAGCCTGTTTCCGATTCTGTGTCTCCCTCTCTCTCTGCCCCTCCCCCGTTCATGCTCTGTCTCTCTCTGTCCCAAAAATAAATAAACGTTTAAAAAAAAAATTAAAAAAATCATATGGAAATCAAAGTATTTTAAACTGAATAAAAACCAAAGCATGGCAAATCAAGATTTGTGGGGTACTGCAAAAGCAGATTAAAGAGAAGCAGGTTAAAGAGATTGAAAGCTTTAAACACCTACCTTTGAAGATAGAGCTCAAATCAATAAGCTAGCTTTTTGTCTTAAGAAATAGGAAGAGAAGAACAAATTAAATGCAAATCAAGCAGAATGATGGAAACAATAAAGATTGAAGTGGAAATCAATGAATGGAAAACAGAAAAGCAGTAGAGAGTATTAATGAAGACAAACATTGAAAAATCAACAAAATTGACAATCACTTAGCTAGTGTGACAAAAAAAAAGACACAATCAAAATCAGGAAGAGGGGAATATTATTAGTGCTAACCCTGAGAATTTAAAGGGCTTATAAGGGAATATTATGAAGAATTTGATGTCAACAAATTGGCCAATTTAGCAAACCAAATGCAGCAACATATATAAAGGATTATAATCCACTGGCAGCACAGAGCCTGAAGCCTGCTTCAGGTTCTGTGTCTGTCTCTCTCTGCCCCTCCCCTGCTCATGCTCTCTCTCTCTCTCAAAAATAAACACTAAAATAAATTTGTAAATATAAATTAAAAAACTTATAGAAGAAAACATAAGGGGAAATGTTCATGACCTTGGGCTAGGCAAATGATTCTTAGATATGAAACCAAAATTAAGATCCATAAAATAAAAATTTCATAAAGTGGACTTAATCTAAACTAAAAACTTTTGCATCTCAAAACAAAGATTTTTGCACCTCAAAATACACCATTAATAAAATAAAGACAAGTCACAAACTGGATGAAAATATTTTTAAATCATATAAAGGATCTGTATTCATAACATATAAAGAGCTCTCACAGTTCAATGCAGTTGACCCTTGAATAACATGAGTTTGAACTGCACAAGTCCACTTATACATAGATTTTTTTACATTACTGCAAATATATTTCTCTTATGATTTTCATAATGTTTTGTTTTCTCTGGCTTTATCATAAGAATACTATTATAACATACAAAATATGTGTTAATTGGATGTTTATGTTATCAGTAAGGCTTATGGCCAACAGGAGGCTATTAGTAAAATTTTTAGGGAGGGAAATCGAAAGTTATATGTGGATTTTGATTTTGAAGGGGGTTGGTGCCTCTAACTCTTGTGGTGTTCAAGGGTCAACTGTACTGAGAGTAACAACCTAATTAAAAAAAAATGAACAAACTATTTGAATAGGTATTTTACCAAGAGTTTATACAAATAGCTTATAAGCATATGAAAAGATGTTCAGCATCATTATTCCTTTAGGAAATTCAAATTAAAATCACAGTGAGATACCACTGGAAAGATTACCATAAAGAAAGCAGATTATAGCAAATATTGGCAAGGATGTAGAAAAACTGGAACACTCATACATTGCTAATGAGAATGTAAACTGGTGCAGATACTTTGGAAATAATTTGACAGTTTCTTAAAAAGTTAAATACAAATTTGCCATACAACCCAGTAATTCCACTCCTAAGAATCTACCCAAGAGAACTGAAAACATATGTTCTCCCAAAGACTTTTATTATGAATGTTTGTAGTAGCATTATGCATAATAGCCCCAAAGTGGAAACCCTCTGAGTGCCCATCAACTAATGAATGGATAAACAAAACGTGGTGTATTCATATGATGGAATACTATTCAGCAATAAAACAAACTACTGATACATTCTATAACGTGGGTGGATTTTTAAAACATTATGCAAAATGAAAGAAGCTAGAGGCAATAAGCAATATATATTGTATGATTCCCAGTATATGAATCGTATGTTTTATATGAAATGTCCAGTAAAGGGAAATCTATGGAGACAGAAAGCAGTTCAGAGGTTGTCTGCAGTAGAGACTGACTGCAGATGGGCCTAAGGGATCTTTTGGGGTGATGGTAATGTTCTAACCCTGGATTGTGGCAGTGGTTGCACAACTCTGTAAATTCACGGTAATTTGTTGAAATACTTAAATTGAAGAGTTTCTGGTATGTAAGTTATACTTCACTAAAACTGTTAAAAAATTAAAAAAAACCCAAAACCTCCCAAGTAAAGCCAACCAACAAGCAAAGCAAGCAAACCAAATACAAAAATACATATACAAAAAAACTAAAAAACAAAAACAAAAACAAAAACAAGTCAGCCTTGCCTTGAACTTCTTGGTTAATGTTGAAATAGTGTCCCAGAAACAAGGCTAATTTTTCAGAGTAAGGATTAATACAAGTACCCTGCCCTTTGAAAATGGTAGGTGCATCATGTAGTGTGCATTCCTAAAAAGCTGTAAGCTTTAGATACTTCTTTGTTTTATTTATTTGCTATCCCCTTCCTTTCTCCGCCCCCCTCCCCACCTCAAAATCCCCAGTCAGAGCTCAGTCACTATTGACTGATGTCCCTGAAAGAGCTTGTTGTCTCCTCCCTGTCAGGGGAGAACTGCATGTAATCCTTTCTCAACCTAAATTCTTGTGGGAGGAGAGGGAGGGCACAGAGCTATGACCTGATCAGGACTGAGCTTCATGTATGGGCCAGCAAAGATGATTCTGATCTATAACTACAATTGTCACATGTCCTTACTCCAGAAGGGTTCTTAGAGGTCTCCTGGCTGAACTCACTTCTTCCCAGCTGGTGACCACCTGTTTTAGTGTCTCTAACACTTTGAATTCCAGATAGTAAAAATATGTGCTCTTATTTCTGTGGCTCAAGGCGAATTTTAAAGATTTAAAGTGTCCTGGGTTCTTTGGGAAGGATTTCTTCCTGTAAATATAAAGGATTCTTATCATTACCAAAACATTCTGAAAACAATAATGTTCCTGGCATTTGACCCAATTTCATATCTGTATACAAAATACTCGTGCATTGAAGCCTTGCTATCTTATGTTTTCAAGGTTCCAGAAAGCAAGAAAGTGGTAAATAAAGGGCATATTACAAATGGAATTTCTCTACAGTCTCACAGTTAGTCTTCTGAGAATATCATGAGCAAAAATGCTAAGTGAAAGAAGCCTATATAATCTGCATTGTTCCCACTTTTCTGTTCCATGTTTCCTTAGAGTCCTCAGGCTTAGAGACCCCAGGGAACTGGCAGGTGCAGATTTCCATGGAAACCAGCCCTAAAAGAATGAAATCCAAAGAGAGAATTGTGTGAAGTGCCCTTGCTCCTGTGTAATTTCCTTGCCAACAGTTTTCGAGGTCAACCTAGCTTATTTCATGAAATTAGAGGCCCTGCTGTCAGGATTTCCCCAGCAAGGAGGGTTTGCTCAGTTCTGTTGGTTGGAAGTCCACAGATTAGGGTTAGTTCTCTGCTTCTAGAAGAACAGGCCTCATTACTTGGCCTGACTTTCAAATACCTTTTATTCTAGCCTCATTTTAGTTAAACAGAGCCATGCTTTTTTTTTTTTTTTCACATTTAGGTTGCATTTGTTTACTTTCTTCATTACAAAATAGAGAGGTGTATTTTTAAAGAACCAACGAGAAGAGGTTTTTATTATTACACATGTATGAGTTTTATATATGTGTTCACATGTATATGTATTTTATATATGTATTTTACATATATATGTATAGTTATAGTTAAAATTTCTGACAGTATAAAAAGTCAAAAAGGAAAATACCTGTGAATCCTTCTTCCCAAAAGCAAAATGGGTGTAAGTTGTAGGAGTGAGTGTGATTCCTCCAACATTGGCCACAGGGACACTCTTTACTAGTATCTGCCAGGGTGGAGAAATGGGCCTCAATTCTAGAAAATCTCGGCTTGAAATCAGTTTGGGAAATGTCTTACACCTTGCTTTGTGATTTAATAAAAATATAGCTTAGAAGACTTTCTTCATCCACTTACAGATCCAGCTCATGTAGCACATCAGTGGTTCTCAAACTTGAGAGCATATCAGAATCACCTGGAGGGCTTGGTACCCCGCCCCAGATGACAAGGTGCTACCCTCAGAGTTCTTTATTTAATAGGTCTGGGCTGGGGTCTGATATTTTGCTTTTCTAACCAGCTTTCAGGTGATGCTGTTGCTTCCACCTGTGTACCATTCTTTAGTGCTGTGATTGAGTGCTCTGAGCAAATGTAGAGATCCATCTTAGCAAAGCAGTACTGTATGAATTTATCATCCTATTTTTAACCAACTCTGTGTCATTAAACATTGTGAAGTTCTTTTTGTTATCTCATTGTCATCCTCACAACGATCTTATAATGCAATAAGACGAATAGTCACCATTTTTAAGTATATACTATAGGCCAAACACTGTGAATTGTTTTATCCTCACAGCAACCCTGTCTTGAAGGTACTTCCATTATTCCCATTCTATAGATGAGAAGACTGAGTCTGAAAAATTACATAATGTGATTGAGTTCATACAATTAATAACTTAAGATAGATTTGCCTGATTCCAGAGCCCATGTTCTTTTCAGAGTGTCTGTCTACAAGGAATTTACAGGCTAGTGGGAGAGTTAAGGATGAAACACAAAGGACTAAGAATAATTGAGAGTGATAAGTAACATAAGAAATACAGAGAAGTTGACTTAATCAAAGAAGGGATCAGGGTGTATAGTCTCTTGTGGTCCCAAGCTTAGAAGTGCTGGCTCTTGTTTCATGCTTTACTGTCATTATCTTGAAATTCAAATTTTTAAACAAAGTTAAAGCATATTTTCACTTTGCACTGGGTCATACAAATTATATAGCCACTCCTGGAATGGTTAGTCTTCAAAAGCTTTAACAGTACCTTTAATAACCACTAAACTGGGGCACCTAGGTGGCTCGGTCAGTTAAGCATCTGACTCTTGATTTTGGCTCAAGTCATGATACCATGGTTCATGAGTTCGAGCGCTACATGGAGCCCCATGTGGAGCCCTGCATGGAGCCATTTGGGATTCTCTCTCTCTCCCTGTTTCTCTACCCCTCCGTCACGCACGAGTGTACTCTCTCTCTCTCTCTCTCTCAATAATAAATAAATAAACTTAAATAAACACTAAAATGATATGCCCACAAAGTTCACTCTTCACTGTTCATTCACTGTTTACTGTACCTTCATGGAGGGAGGGAGCATTTTCAAATGATTTGTGCAACTTTTTATTCTATACTGCTTTGTTTTTGATCTCCAAGTAGACACCCTCCTGATATATATATATATATATATATATATATATATATATATATATATTTTTTTTTTTTTTTTACCTGAATACATTCAGAGAGGCATTCATTTGCTAAGCAAAAACATCACTAGGACAGTAAATCTGAAGGAAGATAATGCCAAACACAGCTTTCCAAAATCAGCCAGAAAGGATGTTTTGGGGGAGATGGAGGGGAAGGGAAGAATCATTTTTTATTTCCCATCTCCTGGTCCACATTTATTTATTAGAATATTGTTACCTTAACTATAGTTTGCAGCCTCTGAAATTTATTATTCTTATGTCAAGCAAAGTAGAGATTCTGAAATTTTTCTACATTAGCTAGTTTTCATATATTTTCCAGGGAGTAAAAATTATTTCCACTTCTGTACACTGGGAAAATTCCATTGTGAACACAGTGCACATCAGCTATGCCCCAGGGGAGTGCTGCCTTGTGTATTTCATATTTCACGCCATAACAATGTTATCCGATTTTATAATTAACATTAAATTTTTATAGGAAAAAGTACCTTGTTATACTAGTTGTTAACCTTTCGATGTATTTAAAGCTCATTTCATAAGGAGCCATATGCTTCTTCATCACCATCCTAAGTGGGCTCTGTTGCTAAGTGTTATGGGATCTGGTAATGAAAGATATATACATAATGTGTTTGCCCAATACCAGGGGCAGAATTAAGGGAGCAGTGGGAGCCTTAATTCTTGAATTTCCTGACTTCTGTGGGTTTCATTTGCAATTTCAGCATTCCAGTGATATTTCCTTTCTCACACCCATTCTTTTTTTAGTTTCTTCCTCAACATCCCTACCTCCTCTCCAACCCAGATAACAGCTACTTAAACATTCATACTCACTTTCCTACCACATCTGAGTTATATGATTCATTATACCATAGATTAATGTATTAGTTCCATCTCTCATGGGGCTTAATTATTGCTTCAGTGTTCCCAAACTATGGCTCAGTGAGACAAATCCATCTAGGACAAGACATGTAATAAGCAAGCGATGGTGAACCTAACAGGTTTTTACATACTTTTCCAAAAATGTAAGTGGGTAACAGCTTACATGAGAATAGGTTCTCAAGCTTGTATTTAAAGTAAAAATACAGAATGGTAAAATTTGCCATTGAAAATCTTTTATGTCATTCCTTAAGAATATGGGAGCATGTGTGTTTAATGTAACAATAATTCTTACTAAAGCTAAACAACAACCAAGTCAGACCAAAAGAAGAAATTAAAGAAGCATCTTTACGCAGACAACTGGGCAGCCAAACCATTTGTGTTCTGACACCTACCTAGTAGAGGGAGAGGAATGGATGGAGAGGCTAATGTGGTCTTCTTGTTTGCTGGCTTATTTCTTTCTGTTTTAATATTAAGCATCTCCAAACTAGTTTATAGTAATTGATTGCTTGCTCATGAGGATTAAGAGAAATGGTAGAGTCTCATCTTAAAGAATATGAAGTTTTGAAGTCAGCAGCTGAATTAAATTTGCAGGTGGTGCAAACATACATTTCTAGCATTAATTTGAATTTTTGTAACATGCATACTCAGAAAGGTAAGTAAGACATTTGGGATTGCAGTATCATTGAACTTATAGAAAAAAGTGATGTTCCATTTAGGTGGTATGTGGCCTAAAATAGTGCTTCTCAAACCTCATTGAGCCTGTGAATCCCTTGAGGGATCACGTGGATTTAAAAGGTCTGAGGTGGGATCTGAAATTGTGAATTTCCAAGTTCCTGAGTCACCCTGCTGCTCTTGGTCTGCAGATTATATATTGAGAAGTCAGAGTGTAATGGATTAAGTATTGGGAACTGAAGAAAGAGTGGTCATGACATTTACCTTCACCTCTGCCTTTGTGTGCTAATTACTGAAAATGCCTTAATTCTAGTTTCTTCACCTGAAAACAGTGTCAGGAGAACTTTATGTTAGTAAGTTTCTGCAACAAGTAGATGTTTAAGTTAGTTGGAACAGATGTACAGGTACTTTCAACTTGAAAATATTTGTTACTTTTTATAATTTATACTTTATATTTTTGGTTTAATATTAAAAAAAAAAAACAGTGTTGCAACTTGGTAGGTTTGAAGTAGGTTCCAAACTTAGAAGACCAAACACATGCAGGTAAAAGCATCTCTGGTGAGTAAATCAACTCCTGCTTGCCCGCTTTCCATGACTGGTGGCTGTCACTTTTACTTTGAAGGTATTCCCCTAGCCTGAAATTTTATAACCTTATTTAATATAGCCTCCTCAGTATTTAAGTATCTTTTTGATTACAACCAATTCTTTGTGTTTAATTTAAGCTATGCAATTGAAAAGTTTTTGTCCCTGAACTTAGTTGAGTTACAGATGTAAATCCACTGCCCATTTAAAGGAATCACGGTAGGGTAGGGTTTATTTCCCATAAGCCATGTGATTTCCTTTCAAATTAGCAAGACATTTTTGGCTTAAAGGGGAATTTTTTTTTAATGATGCAAACTCTGTGTAAAAATAATATCATGGTCTATAATCCTAAGCACTGTCATTTTTCTGTAGAATAGGCATTTCAGTGGACTTCGTCTAGTAATTAGAGCTTCATCCTCATCCTTTATTCTGTAAAACAACATCTATTGCAAACAGTGTACTTTGACTAGACTCTTTAAAATTGAAAGCATATCATGAAACTTTGATAATTCAAAGATTCACATTTTAAAAATATTTACACTTATTTAAAAAAAAATCTAGACTGGATTTCCTACCCACTGAGATAACTTGGAAAATAATAGTACAACTGGTAGGGAAGTTTTAAAATTTCAGTTAACCAATGTGATAAAAATAAATGGTTCTTTCCTTCATGGGCAAAATAGAGTCAGAAACCCAGGGTATTTCTTTAGAAGAAGCTGCTTTTGGATATTTGGTTTCTCCAGCATCCTTTCACCAGGAGGATTGGAGACAGGGTCCCTGGTGAGGTTAGGGTGAGAACTAAGGGTATTGAGAGCAGTGGGAGTTCAGGGTGAGGCCGCTGACCAGGGTGCTGAGAGCGGAGATTGTTAAGAGTGTAGCTGTGTGTCCATTCCAGTGAGCAGTGGAGATGGATAAAGCTTGGCATTGACTTTGTGGCTCTTCCTGTTGGGGTGTCCAGTGTGGAGTCCACTGGGCGATGTAACAGGGGTAGTTGCTTTTGCACAGCAGTAATTTAGAAAAGAATTGGAATTATTATGATCAGTGCAAGACTTCCCTGTGTGGAATACTAGTTGATATTTTATTTGTCCAATGAAGTTAAAAAGATGTTTTAAAACACATTTTAGTTCATGCCTTTTCACAATCTTGAATTTTTTTTCATGTGACTGGATGGAAACTCAATGAAACTTTTCCTTTGGTCCAATTCCTTTGCTATATATAATTGAAAAATCTCTGTTGCTAACCATGATACTTTTAGGATGTATCATTTGGTAATTGCAGTTTTCAAATACTTGTATTTTATTTTATTTTTTTAATTTTTTAATTTTTTTTCAATATACGAAATTTATTGTCAAATTGGTTTCCATACAACACCCAGTGCTCATCCCAAAAGATGCCCTCCTCAATACCCATCACCCACCCTCCCCTCCCTCCCACCCCCCATCAACCCTCAGTTTGTTCTCAGTTTTTAAGAGTCTCTTATGCTTTGGCTCTCTCCCACTCTAACCTCTTTTTTTTTTCCTTCCCCTCCCCCATGGGTTTCTGGTAAGTTTCTCAGGATCCACATAAGAGTGAAAACATATGGTATCTGTCTTTCTCTGTATGGCTTATTTCACTTAGCATCACACTCTCCAGTTCCATCCATGTAGCTATAAAGGGCCGTATTTCATTCTTTCTCATTGCCATGTAGTACTCCATTGTGTATATAAACCACAATTTCTTTATCCATTCATCAGTTGATGGACATTTAGGCTCTTTCCATAATTTGGCTATTGTTGAGAGTGCTGCTATAAACATTGGGGTACAGGTGCCCCTATGCATCAGTACTCCTGTATCCCTTGGGTAAATTCCTAGCAGTGCTATTGCTGGGTCATAGGGTAGGTCTATTTTTAATTTTCTGAGGAACCTCCACACTGTTTCCAGAGTGGCTGCACCAATTTGCATTCCCACCAACAGTGCAAGAGGGTTCCCATTTCTCCACATCCTCTCCAGCATCTATAGTCTCCTGATTTGTTCATTTTGGCCACTCTGACTGGTGTGAGGTGATATCTGAGTGTGGTTTTGATTTGTATTTCCCTGATAAGGAGCGATGTTGAGCATCTTTTCATGTGTCTGTTGGCCATCTGGATGTCTTCTTTAGAGAAGTGTCTATTCATGTTTTCTGCCCATTTCTTCACTGGATTATTTGTTTTTCGGGGGTGGAGTTTGGTGAGCTCTTTATAGATTTTGGATACTAGCCCTTTGTCCAATATGTCATTTGCAAATATCTTTTCCCATTCTGTTGGTTGCCTTTTAGTTTTGTTGGTTGTTTCCTTTGCTGTGCAGAAGCTTTTTATCTTCATAAGGTCCCAGTAATTCATTTTTGCTTTTAATTCCCTTGCCTTTGGGGATGTGCCGAGTAAGAGATTGCTACGGCTGAGGTCAGAGAGGTCTTTTCCTGCTTTCTTCTCTAGGGTTTTGATGGTTTCCTGTCTCACATTCAGGTCCTTTATCCATTTTGAGTTTATTTTTGTGAATGGTGTGATAAAGTGGTCTAGTTTCAACCTTCTGCATGTTGCTATCCAGTTCTCCCAGCACTATTTGTTAAAGAGATTGTCTTTTTTTCAATTGGATGTTCTTTCCTGCTTTGTCAAAGATTAGTTGGCCATATGTTTGTGGGTCTAGTTCTGGGGTTTCTATTCTATTCCATTGGTCTATGTGTCTGTTTTTGTGCCAATACCATGCTGTCTTGATGATTACAGCTTTGTAGTAGAGGCTAAAGTCTGGGATTGTGATGCCTCCTGCTTGGTCTTCTTCTTCAAAATTACTTTGGCTATTCGGGGCCTTTTGTGGTTCCATATGAATTTTAGGATTGCTTGTTCTAGTTTCAAGAAGAATGCTGGTGCAATTTTGATTGGGATTTCATTGAATGTATAGATAGCTTTGGGTAGTATTGACATTTTGACAATATTTATTCTTCCAACCCATGAGCAGGGAATGTCTTTCCATTTCTTTATATCTTCTTCAATTCCCTTCATAAGCTTTCTATAGTTTTCAGCATACAGATCTTGTACATCTTTGGTTAGATTTATTCCTAGGTATTTTATGCTTCTTGGTGCAATTGTGAATGGGATCAGTTTCTTTATTTATCTTTCTGTTGCCTCATTGTTAGTGTATAAGAATGCAACTGATTTCTGTACATTGATTTTGTATCCTGCAACTTTGCTGAATTCATGTATCAGTTCTCGCAGACTTTTGGTGGAGTCTATCGGATTTTCAAATACTTGTATTTTAAAGCTTCAGAGACCCAAGTCATAGGGAACTGAACCAGAGAAGAATTTTTTCCTTTCTATCTCATAACATGAAGTTCGGAAGAAGATAGTGCAGGGATGTAGTGAAAATTCTATAGCCCTACCAAGGTCTTAGGCTTGTTCTTTCTTTCTGTTCTGCCATCTTTTCAGAATTAATGGCTGCTATAGCACTAGCTATGGCATTTACTCTCTAGGCATGAAGAAGGAGTAAGGGAAAAAGGAGTCTTACAGTTCAGCACCCCCCCCCCCTTTGGATAATTCTCCCAGATGTGCCACATAATGAGGACTTTTCCCTCTGTTTCATTATCCACACTATTCTTTTAGAGTCACTGGGAAATGTAGTTTGTAGCTGCCTCCAGCAATATAGGGATTTTGTTAGTAGGAAGGAAGGGTATTATGAATATTGAGTAGAAAACTAGTAGACTCTTGTCCCAGATGTTTGGCTTTTTAGTGAAACATGATGCTCTTTCATGATGCTATGACATGTATACTCTTCATTCAAGATGGTTTTATTCATGGGTGGGATGAATTTTCCCTCATGTGACCAGAGTAGCTAAACATATTCCTTACATGTATTAAAAAAGAAAAGGAAGAAAGAAAAGAAAGGAAGAAAGAAAGTAAGTGCTACAGTATGATAGAGTGAAAGGTGAACACTTAGGTGTCACAGTTCCAGTATGGTAGATGGAATTGTTCACTCCTTCAGTGCCCCCTTGTGCCCAATATACTGTAACAGGATAATAAAGTTAAGCACTGTAGAAAGAGACCTGTTGAAAAGTTTTCTCCATTACAGTTACAGTGTAGCAATGTGTGGTTTTAGCTACTAGGAAAGCAAAAAGAGAAATATATATCTTCATGATATTGGACAAAAAGTCACAGTGTTGAGGTGTATCTATTTAAATTTTCTAGCATTTGTTAATTTTGAGAGAGAAATAGAGTGCAAATGGGGGAGGAGCAGAGACGGTGGGAGACACAGAATCCAAAGCAGGCTCCAGGCTCTGAGCTGTCAGCACAGAGCCCTATGTGGGGCTCGATCCCATGAACCTTGAGAGATCATGACCTCAGCCAAAGTCAGATGCTTAACCAACTGAACCACCCAGGCTCCCTGAGGTGTATCTTTATTATGCTAAATGGTTTTCTCATCAAAATAGTAAATTTTACTTACATTTAAATTAAGAGTATTTATGCCCCCTGAAATTTATGCATAGACTGACTATATTTATATTTATTCTATAATCTGCTAATCTATGAATGAACTTGGATAATAGTTTACAAACAGATTTGATCATTTGGAATTCAAGAGGGATTTTTTGAAAATAAAATACTCATTTGGTTTGATGGACAACAAACTTTATTAAAGAGGGTGTGGATCAGAGACTTTCTGATGGACTTAACAGGAATTGAATAAATCTTTGTTATACTGACACAAACCATGAAAGACTATGAGCATCGTTACTGTTTGTTTACCTTATAATTTACCTTATAGTATATGTTATAACTAAAGATACTTTTTTTTGAGACAAAATGGACACTACTTGATTGCATCAAGATAGTAGTGTTTCATCCTTGATGTGTTGATACCAGGTGTTTAAACTTGACTTATTCATTCCATAGAAGAAAAACTGGCAACAGACCTCTAACGTAGTCTGCCAGAGATAAAGCATCAGTATAAATTCCAAATAATTTTTGTTCTCTACTTTAATGCAAACTCAGTTTAAGCTAGATGCAAGAGTTTTTATTTGTTTCTTTTTGATTTTCTGTAACTGTCAGAAAGACATTGGAACATGTGCTGCAAAATTTACCAGAAGCACTGTCAACTGATAATTGATAAAAGTGGGTATCAAAACGAAAGCACCCCACGCCTTTGTTATGGGTAGGCACCCACTAAGCATTGACTTGGTCTTGCTGATTTGGATTCTCTAATTGCCCCTAGTCAGATTCCACTGGAAGCAATATTTAGAGCTATAATCATCAGTAGTGACCATCTAGCACAATTCTCTCTTTATACTGAGGAAGAAGCTGAAGTTACAGAGGAGAAACAAATCTTTTCATAGTCTCATGGGCCAGAGCAGGAGCTTGAATCAAGGTTTCATCCAGAGTTCATGTTAACTTCAAACTACTGCTACCATCTGCAGAGGCTCATAGGGGTAGCTGCTTCCATATGTGTGTGACTACTCCGAAGTAGGACTGGGAGTAAATCTTACATTTTTTCCTGTCTGCTGCTACATTGCCATTGTCACTCTGTTTTCCTTCCCTAATTTGAAGACTTGACCCATTGCAGACCTCCATTGGAAGAAAATGGGTCAGTGTATAAGAATTCCATTGGACTAACACTGTCAATAGGAAAATTAAAATTTTTATTCCACTTGAAATAAAGTGTTCGCAATTTAAAGAAATTTACCATAGGCAAAGAGGATGGGGAACCTTTGGAATTTATTTTCAATAAAAGATCCTGCAAGTAGAAGAAAACCCCTGAAACTCTGGTTTTATTAAGGCCTATTAACATGTGTACTTGAAACAAGAGTATGAAGCTTTTAAAATTTGCCCTTTCAAAAACTTTGACAAGTTATGTAGGGAGTTACAAGTACTTAAGATGAAAATGAACACCTTCCCTTGGTAAATGTATTTCAGGAACATTGAGAAACCATAAAGAGAAAGTTGAGGGTAATAGAACCTCACCTTGTAATTTTCTGGGGTGAGAAGACAAGGCAAAATGGCCCTGGGCTGAAAGGAAAAGGAGAAAGAAGGACAACTCATTCCTAAATAATGTGTATAAATTTCTGCCCTGAAATTCTTATTTTGGGTAAGAACTTTTACTTTCCCTAACAATGTGATCAGACTTAAGAGTTTGATATAATGTTTAAATAGTCTTTGTGTTTCTAGTCAGTAAAAACCTAAATACAAGTGAAATATCTTTGCTTATTCTATACCAGTATTTAGATGGAGAATGGGAAAATCCCATCAATGTCTTACTATACAGTTAATCTAATATTGCTTTCAACTGGATTGTGGAGAATATTCTTTATTTCTGCATGAGAGTCTATTTGCTCTATTGTGGACTTTTTCCTTACCTTAAATCCATCCACAAGTGGCCATTATATCCTGGTCCCAAATGTAGTGAGGAAGTGAGTAGGAAATCCTTAACATCCATTTCCTCTGTTCTCTATGTCTTTGCTTCTGTAATTGCTGTCTGAAAGCTGGTCACATCAGTATCACCTGGGAGCTTGCTTGAAATGCAGATCTCAGGCCCTCATGCCAACCTGCTGAATTAGAACCAACGTTTTTAAAAGATCCTTGGGTAAATTGTAAGCCCATTAGAGTTTGAGAGGCTGCCACGATATATATAAATAACACTTCTTCAGATCTAAATGTTGATTATGAAGTTGATAAAGTGTAAAATAATCTTCACATGATTTAAATGCCTACTCTTGAGAGATACCTGGGAAATAAAATTAATGAGATGATCTGTGTGTATATAACTTTCTATGGCTCAGCTTGATGTTTCTCCTCTTTTTTATGCCAATGACTATTCTACCGAACCAACTTGGCTTTTGAATGGTTACTTGACTTATGCATTTCATAAATCTGTATTAAACACTCTAAGTATCAAGAATAATAAAAAGATGATGAATAAGTCCCTTTCTTCTTGAGAAATTTAGATTATGGCCAGGGGAGCAAATTTGTGTTTCAAGGATCCCTAGCTCAGATATTCTTAACTTCAAGTGGGTCACAGACCCCCTTGATAGAATGGTGGAAGCTAAGGAACCTTTCTCAGGAAAATGTCCACAATTTGGGGTGTTAAAGTAACCAGATTAGACCCAAGATGGAGTTGCTTATGCTATACCTTATGTTGCAAACCAGAAAACTTAAATAAGTTTCTATGCTCAGCTCTCCCGGAATAGGAAGGCTTTAGGTCAACTAATCAGCACTTGCCTGCTTAGCACAAGTTACCTGACCTAGTTCCAAGACTTCTCTTTGTTCCATATAAGGAAATCTCCCCCGCTTTAACCAGTCAGCAAATGCCCAGTATAACTTCCTTAATCCTGCTCACTTTGGTCTATAAAAATCTGTTATCTTGAACAGCTCTTTCGACATCCTTTCTGTCTGCTAGATTGGGTGCTGCCCGATTTATGAACCACTGAATAAAAGCCTGCTAGATCAATAAATTGTTTATGGAATATTTTTCTACATGAGGAATTTGTGGTACCACTGAAGCCCATCCGTAGGCCTCCTCAGATAGTTTTCCTTATCTGGTTCACTTTGGTCACAGTGTCTAGGATTCATGAATCTCAGAGATATTTCAGACCTCTGATATCTTATATAAAATTCTGTTATGTGAATTATTTTGTGTGAAGAGAAACCATGATAATAATCTGGTTACCAAGAAGTCCAATTCTCAAAAAGCAGGTTTAGTAGATTTACATAGGTTTTTACATAGAAAATCCTTCACCTGTGTTATCTTTAGTAACTCAACAGAAGGAGTAAACAGGAGATTCAGAGGTGGGACCTAAAGAAAAAGGTGAATTAGTCTAGTTTCACACCCCGTCTCCCTTTCCTGGCTATTGAGTTGGTAAAAGCTTTAGGGGCCTTCTCCAAACCCCATATACACCATCTTCACAGGTGTTCCCAGAGAAGTAGTCCTCCCTGGCATCATGAGCCCTCACATGTCAGGAGGCCAATTGTGTCCTTGAACAAGAAGCAGACTCCCAAGTTTCCTATAGTGAGCAGGGAGAGCAGATTTAATTTGGAAGATCTTCATGGAAATTAAGAAAACAAAGTAAGGAAATGGAGTAAAAGGAAAGAAATTAGCTTGGAAGAGTAGAGGAAGGACATGCAATGCGATGACATTCTCTTTCGTGGATAGTATCAAGGCAATAAAATGGAAAAAAAAATGTTTGCTTAAAATGCAGCTAAGATGTAGGCAAGATATCTCTTTTGGCAGGGTGGATTAAAAGTTATTTGAAGTTTAATATAATAAAGCTCTTTAAATGGAGAGCCTTAGCTTGCCTGAAGTAATCCAGTTAGTAGAGCTTCAGCTTTATGTGATAGTGTTGGTATTTAAAAATATAACTCTTCGCATTCTCTTTTTCTTGAATAGTCTTAGATGTCCTCACAAATTTAAAAAATTGTAATACATTTTTCTTTGATATATTTGTGCTTTAAAATATTTATTTTCCCTTTGTTTTTTAAGGATAAGATGAAGTAGGCAATGGGCTAAAATATATTTTTTTCTTTAATGATAAATTTGTGAATTGTAATCTTAGTTACATATATAGAACTAGATGTGACAACTGGGGAACATCCTGGGTTAGGAAAAGTTGGCATGTTGCTTCTTTGAGCTACTTTTCAGATGATTAAAATTTTGGAAAAACTTCTTTTGAGTAGAGTGTTTTGTGGATTGCTTTAGAATATATGTGACGGTTCTAATTTTTTAAAGCTGCAATTCATGTATGAATTATAGTGCCTAGAACAGTCTTGTTATTTCATTTACCTACTAGTAACAATTTACTCTAATTGAATCTTTTAATCGAGAAATACCAGAGCAGTTTACAAGCATTAATTAATGCTCCCAACTCCCCAATGCGGTAGGTACGTGTTAGTCTTGTTTTATAAATGCAGAATTAAAGAAAGAGTTAAGTGACTTGCCCAGGGCCACCCAGGAAGCCAAGAGGTGAAAGGTAGAGAGAAACTAACCATTCTTGGCTCTGAGGGAGCATCCTTGTGGTTCTTGAGCTGGAGGAAGGCCTGCTTTTTGGTTTATGTGGTGGTATGAGAGAATAGGGAGAAAACGTGGAGATCCTCTTATCTTCATTCCTTTATTTCATAGATGAGGAAATTAAGTCACAGAGCAGTGATGTGACTTCACTGCCCAAGATAAATTCATTCATTCATTCATTCATTCATTCAGCAAGTATTCACTGAGTACCTATTGCATGACAAGCATGCTTTAAATTGTGGAAACACACTGAACAAAGTCCCTGTTTTCAAGGAGCTTATATGACAATGGGAGGGAGACAGTCAATAAACAAGTAGACAAATAAATTTTATGCTGTATCTTTTGGAAAAAAAAAAAGTCCAGAAAAGGAGAGGAAGTGTGTGTGTACTGGAGGGGAGGTGTTGCTGTTTTATACATGGTATGCAATAAAGGTAATAAAGCATTTGAGCAGAGATAATATGTATTGTGGGATCAGAATATTTAGGTAGCTGGAGGAACAGCTTTCCAAGGAGAAGTTAAAGTATAAATGGAGGCAAAATCCCTGAGGTAGAAGAGTTCTTGGCTTACTTGAGAAAGAGCCAGAAGGCCAATTTACCTAAGAAAAGCAAGCAAAGGGAAGAGTCTCAGGCAGTGAGATCAGAATGCAAAAGGGGGCAGTATTTGAGAGGACCTGGTCAGCCATTGTAAGGACTTCAGCTTTTACCCTGACATGTGAAGCCATGAGACAGTTTGGGAACAGGAGTGATGTAATCTGACTTACGTATAAGAAGGATCACTCTGGCTTATGTGATCCTTATGTGGGGAAGAGTTACAGGGGTTTGGGGGAAGTGTAAAAATAGGGAGATCAGTTAAATGAGCAATTTTATGCTAAAATCGAATATTGACCAAGACAGATGTCAGGGAATAGGAAAAGCTGTCATGAGCTGAATGGCTAGGACATTAAATTCCAACTTTAAAGCACAAGCTTTACTCCTTGTGATGCTAGGTATTTAATTAGGCTCAGAAGGTTTAAAAATATTCTTTCTGTGTGAGTAACAGCAACTGTATCTAAATTTTCTCTAATGTGCACTCTTTAAGATATAGATGCCAAATGATGGCCACTGAGCAAGCTGTACATTGGTGTGGATATACAGGTCACTCAAGTGAGACACTTCCTAAGATACTTACTGGGTAGAGAGCTAATGATGGGCCCAGCCCTACCTGGAGGCTAGGGGTGGTGCTAGAAGTAAGCCTGTGAACATCATGTCAGTGGACGTGGGTTCAAGTCTCAGGTCTGTCTTGTAAGCTGGGTAACCTTGGATAAACTTACCTCTCAGAACCTCAGTTTCCTCATCTATGAAATGGGTTAACAATACCAGCTCTTTCATTAGGTCAAATCATTCACAGGCTCAGATTATTGAGGTAAAATGCTTAATACTATTTTTCATTAGTCAGCCTCATTAAAGATTAATTTTTATTATTTTTCAGTTCATTAAAAGAAACTTTTCCATGGAAATGCTTATAAAACAAGTCACTTTTATACTTCAGCCTTCATTGTTACTGCTAAAGATCTTCAAGAAAGTTTAGCAAGAAGATTATAGGCCTCAGTAACTCTGTTGGTTCTTTGTCATCAGGTATTTTTAAGTGGACGCTACATTATAGAGTCGAAGATTTTTAATGAGTGAGCCATCATCATTTAGCAGGAAGATTCTGTGTGAGTGAACATATCAATTAGGAATACTTTGTGCTGAATGTAACAGAAAGATATGATGAGCAGGGTCTTAAATGATAAGGTTATGTGATAATTTTTTATGCCAACGAATCTAGAGGTTGGTTGTTGGACCAGGAGCAGTGTAGTGGTTCAAAGGTCAGAGTCTGATTTGTATCTTACTATTTTATCATTCTTGGTGTATTAGGTTTTCATTATCATGCTGTTTATCTCACATCACAAGATGGTTGCTTATCTAATAGCTCTGGACTTATATCCTTATGGTAGTTACATTTGGAGAAGTAGTGATGGGAGAAAAAGATGTTGTTCTTACCAAGATTACTCTTTTTATTTTAGAAAGGAAGCTCCCAGTAAATATCCTCCACCTCTCATTAGTTGGTGTAGGACCACATGACAGTTCTAGACCCTTTTGCTTCATCATTGAAGGAAAGGATTACTGTGTCTGCAATAGAGTAATCATGTGTCATTTCCCATAGATGAGAGGAGCCTGCATTCCCTAATACTGAGATCTCTAGGGGCACCTGGGTGGCTCAGGCTGGTGGGTTCTAGCCCTGCATTGGGCTTTGTGCTGAGAGCAGGGAGATGGCTTAGGATTCTCTTCCTCGTTGCTCCTCCCTGCTCATACACTTTTTCTGTTTTTCGAAATAAATAAACTTCTAAATAAAAAAGTAAAATGAAAAAAGAAAAGATCTCTTTTCCTGTTCTTTTTTCAAGTTTATTTATTTATTTTGAGAGAGAGAGAGAGAGAGAGCATGAGTGAGGGAGGGGCAGAGCGAGGGGGAGAGAGAGAGAGAGAGAGAGAGAATCCCAAGCAGGTTCCACACTGTCAGCACGGAGCCTGATGTGGGGCTTGAACTCACAAATCATGAGATCATGACTTGAGCTGAAATCAAGAATCAGATGCTTAGCCAACTGAGCCACCCAGGTGTCCCCTGCCTGTTCTTTAAAAAAAAAAAAAAAAAGTTTATTTTGAGAGAGAGAGAAAGCATGAGTGGGGGAGGGGCATAGGGAGAGGTAATTCTAAGCAGTCTCCATGCTCAACATGGAGATCATGATCTGAGCTGAAATCAAGAGTTGGACGCTTAACTGACTGAGTCACCCAGGTGCCCCTTGCCTGCTCTTAAAGAGTCAGGATGCTTTTAGCAGATAAGACGTGCACTTGTGTTTGTGTATGGGGCTGGGGCAAGAATGACAGCTGGGCAGGGGAGTATCTGAATGAGTACTGTATCTAAGATACAGTAAAGCCAGTGGTTTTTCTGGAAGTGACATTTAAGCTGTGGTCTAAATTCTCCCAGGGAAGAGGAACCCAACCTGGTATGTTGGAGGAACAAGCATCTGTCTATGGTGGCTGGGTTTGATGGGAAATGAACTTTATAGGTAGGCAAGGCCAGGTTAAGAGTTTGGATCTTACTCTATGTAAAATGGGAAGCCATTGGAGGGTTCTAAGTACAAGAATGACAAGATCTGATTTCTGGCTTCTGAGTGGTTAATGAATGGAGATGGCAAGAGGAGAAGCAGGGATGTGGATCAGTGGGCTGTTTCAGGCCCCTAAGCAGTTGTGTGTAGAGGGTTAGGCTAGGATGAAATGGTAGCCAGCTTTCACATTTGCCTACAGTGATTCTCTATTGATATTCACAGTTTTCTGTTAGTCAGCTCCCACATTTTGCCATGGTCAGTCAGAATGACTAGTAGAATATAGCAGAAGTGATGTTCTGTTGCTTCTGAGCTTAGGTTATAAAAGACTATTGCTTCCACGTTGGTCTCTCTCTTTCTTGATCTCTCACTCTGGGAGAAATGAGCTACCATGTTCTGAGTTACCATAGGGAGAAGCTCATGTAGTAAAGAACTGAAACCTCCAGCTAGTGGCCTTCAAGGAACTGAGCATGCCAACAACTTCCTGTTTGACCTTGACATGACTGCAGCCCTGCTCAATGCTGCAGCCCTCTTGAGTTTGCAGCCTTATGAGAGACTCTGAGCCAGAACCACCCAGCAAAGTCTGTCCCAGATTCCCGACTCTCAGAAACCATGTGATATAATAAATCCTTGTTGTTTTATGGCACTATGTTCTGGAATTATTTATTATGCCAAAATAGATGGCTAACATAGGTGGCATCAGTGGAGATGGAGAGAAATAGAATTTTAGAGAATTTTAATTCAGCAAGAATTTCAGATGGATTATGTATAAGGAGTTAGAGAAAAGAGTCTGATCAAAGTTAGCTTTCAGATTTTTTACTTGAGCAAATGGGAGTGTTTTTGTGCTGTTTACAAAAATGAAGGCATTTAGAGAGAAGAGCAAGTTTGGGTAACATAATTAAAGAGTTTTGCTTTGGGGTATGTCACGTTTGAGATGCTGGTTATTTCTCAGATGGTCAGTTGGCTATGAGTCTGGAGTTCTGGGGAGAAATCAGGAATGGAGAAATAGATTGAAAAATGTCTAGCGGGGCGCCTGGGTGGCGCAGTCGGTTAAGCGTCCGACTTCAGCCAGGTCACGATCTCGCGGACCGTGAGTTCGAGCCCCGCGTCGGGCTCTGGGCTGATGGCTCGGAGCCTGGAGCCTGCTTCAGATTCTGTGTCTCCCTCTCTCTGCCCCTCCCCCGTTCATGCTCTGTCTCTCTCTGTCCCAAAAATAAATAAACGTTGAAAAAAAAAAAAAAAAAAAAAGAAAAATGTCTAGCATACAGGTGGCATTTACAGGCTGTAGAACTGGATGAGATAACCTAGAGAGAGTGTAAAAAGAAAATAAGGGTGCAGGGCATAGCCTTGGGCCCCCTAACATTGGTGTTCTTATTGTGAGTATTGACAAGGGAATGAAAAATGAATTTTAAAACACAGCTCACTTTACAAATTAAAACTCAAAATACGTATAAGTATTGAGTTGTTCATGCTGGGCCTATTCAATATTGGGCATGTCTACTGAAGAAACCTTTTAAACCTCTTTATGATGTGGCATTTGTACATTGTGGGTATGTTAAGACTACTATGGGACTTTAACTCTTGAACTTCCTGATACTTGGTATACTTTCATTTGAAACTTTCCTATTGTATGACCATAAATTTAAAAGTTAAACATGTATAGCTATGCACAATGACTTCTGATGTGTCTAAATTTCCAAGAAACATGTACCATGGTATTGGCTATTTATGAGTGTGGAGAAATTTAAGGAAATATATTTCTATTTCATGTTGTATAGCAAATTACAGCTCAGTATGGGCCTTTAAAAAATAGATTTGCTTTACTTCAAACAACATGCTTACCCTGAATTTTTCCAGGAGTGTTTGTTACATACACTTCTGATGGTTCTTTTATAAATGATGTGGTGTACCAGAACCTTGTCACCCCCCAGGCTCCTTGGAAACAGGCAGAAGAGGTTATCTTTTGCCTTTGGGGTTTGCCTAGGGAAAATTGAAAAGCAGTCTTCCATTTGAGGTCAAGTTCCTCAAGATACACAGCAGGATAAAACTTATAGTCTTCAAGATACACAGCAGGATACAAAATTATATCTCCAGTGGTCAGGGGAATGCATGTCCAATATAGCTTGTAGAGGGAAAGGTAATGGCAGGTTAACTGAATCTCTTGTATTGGTGGAATAATAGGACTGAAACATACCCAGAACTTCTTGAAAGTTGACTGTGAATAGGATCTTTTCCCTTTGCTTTCTGGACTTTTCTTTTCCCCTGTCAAGGAAGACTGAGTCCCCATGAAATGAAGACTTTTGATTTTGGCCTAAAGCTTACAACTTGCGTTTCCCATGAGAATACCAACACCATACCTTGTACGTCAATCATGATATGTCACCAGCAGGTGGCAACAGCGGGTGCAATAGAATGAAAACCCTAGGTCAGTATTTCTGTGGATAACTAGGAAGGGTGGCATGCCAGTGTATGCAGAAGGGAAACAACTGCTATTTATTTAAAAATAAATGTGTTTTACCACTTTATCTCACCTCTCCAAAAGCCCATTTTCTTTCTTCCACCAACATTGATTTGGACCAGAGGTCAGTACTCTATTAACCAGAGGGAGGTCCTTTTAACAGCCTGTAGATCTTTTCCTCTACATCAAGGGGAGGGTAGTTTGCCAGCGTTTGTTAAAGAGTTCTCATTTTTGACTTGCCTGCCCCTATGGGCCTCTTAAAACAACTCTGAAAACAAGTGGCAAAGAATAATTTATTACTTAGAAGACTTAGTGAGAGCCAACTAATTTGACCCCGTTAAGTGGGGTATTACAAAGCTAGGAAGGGATGACTGAGTTATTTGCCAACATGAGAGAACAACAGAATTCATTGGCTTTTAAAGCTGGCACAGCTGTGGTCAAAGGGGTTTGCTGTCATTGACTCCCAGCCTGTTGGTGAAGAGTCCCATTTCATTGCGGATGCCAACTCAGAGAGAGGCACTTGCCCCTTGCAGTGGCTTCTGTGTGATTTCAGAACTGGTGTTTTGACAAACACACTATGGCAGGGTGGACATGCTTGGACTTGCCACAAACACAACGAGGGTCTCAAGTTTTCTTTCAGATCCAAAGAAAAAGGCTATTTGAAGAATGAGGTCAACGGAGTGAATGTTCTTGAGGGTACATCTGCTCCATAGGGGTGTAGATCCTTGGAAGGGCATCCTTTGCAGACTGAGGATGGGACAAGCCATAAATGAGGATAAGCTTGCCCTGTGCTTTAGTCTACTCTGAGCTCAAAATTACCGTATATGCTTAATAAATTAGTTAGGCCTCAGGTATCACAATATGTCAAGGAAAAGAAATACAAAACTATGAGGACATGGTTGTAGGCACAGTCATAGCAGGGCAACTGTAAAAATGATCCCTTTACATTCCTCTGAAAGCCAGCCTGTGCGCATTTTGCAGAAATCTCTTGCCTCCTATCTCACTCAGAATCTGAACTGTTAGTAGCTTCCCGAGATGCAGTTTTAATCATCCATGAAGTCTTTTCCCACTTCACTGTCTCTAAGAGCAACAACTTTTCACGTTTTTAAGAAGGTGGGATCTGTATTTACCTTACCACATAAAAGAAGCTCAGTGTAGGAGGTTGGGCTATGGCTTTGGTCTGGCCTGAAACTGACATTTTAACTTCTTATAAGTAAAAAATGTATACATTTCCATTTAATCGTCTATCAAATAGGGTAATAATCCTACCTGGGAGACATTATAGAATATATAATAATAATAACTAATTACGATTATAGCTTATTTATGTGCTAATTGCTAGACCATGTGGCTTGACACTTCACCCGTCTATCTCAGAGAAAAGCCGAAATCCTACCATTGCTTCCAAGGCTGTGTGCAATCCCACTCCCTTACCTCTGACCTCATTCCCTCCTGGTTTCCTTTCATTCTTCAGGTCACTGTGCTGGCCCCCTTTCTATGTTTTGAGTATACTGGGGTCTTTGCATTGCTGTACCACCTGGCTGGACTGCCCTTCACTCAGATATGTACAGGGTGAAATTTCTCACTGCCTTCTGTTCTGTCAAGTGCCACCTTCTCAAGGAAGTCTACCTGGATCGTGCTTTTTAAAAATGCAACCTGCCCCCTACTGACACTCCTAACACTATTGATAACCCATGTCTGACTCTGTGTTTTCTACATTTCAAAACACTTCTCTGTTAATTATGATTATTTTTTGTTGTCTGTCTCCCTCAATTAGAACATAAATTCTTTTTTTTTTTAATTTTTTTTTTTAACGTTTACTTATTTTTGGGACAGAGAGAGACAGAGCATGAACGGGGGAGGGGCAGAGAGAGAGGGAGACACAGAATCGGAAACAGGCTCCAGGCTCCGAGCCATCAGCCCAGAGCCCGATGTGGGGCTCGAACTCACGGACCGCAAGATCGTGACCTGGCTGAAGTCGGACGCTTAACCGACTGAGCCACCCAGGCGCCCCAGAACATAAATTCTTTGAGTGCAATAATTTTTAACTTTTTCTTAGTGGAGTATTGTAAGTACCTTGAATGTGGCTAATATACAAAGGCATTCAATTTAACTTTTGGTTGAATGAGTGACAATACAACAATCCTGCAGTTAGGTACACACACACTCTCATCCATACTCACACGTACATATACTCACAAACTCGTACTTCCACACACCCCTCACACTCTCCTGTTCATACACACTAATACACACATACAGGATTTATTTTTGATATTGATAAATTTGGTTTATAACCTATTTTGTGTTCCTATTACAAAGGTAACATAATTAGAGCTGCTCGAATATACATTTAGGTGAATTGGGTAACCTTTTCCCCCTAGAATTACTTCTATAAAAGAAAATACTTGTATATTATACAAGATAATATCTTATTATGCAGGTATTTGTTAGTATTGTTTTTCTAATATGAAAAATTATGAGATGGTCAGTATAAATATGAAAAATCAGAATCTATGAATACTTTACAGATACACAGTTTTAATGTTAAAGTAATAGTAAGCAAGCTACTAAACTATTCCAGATAAACACTCTGCTAGATGTAGTTGAATGAATAGATAAGGATCATTTACAATTAACACACTGTTGGATAATTGTAAATGTGTTTGAAAACAATTTGCTCCCTTAAGTAAATTTTAACGCCTCCCACCTCCACTTTTGTTTACATTAATTTGTTTAATCAATCTATTTTTTTTATAATGGGAAAGTAAACTGTAGAGACATAGACAGTAGACAAAGTTGTATTTAGATTGTCACAAATTGTAAATTACAAGTCTTAATTTAAGGTACTTTTTTTTTTCTCTTGAACAAGTGCTTTTCTATAATATAACTACCATTTGATTTGTTTTGATGGTTACTTTTGACCCATATTCATACTTCTTTATCCAGAATCTTCCCAAATCACACTTCGTTACCCAAATCCTCATTGAGAAAATGACTGAGCCACAAAAATATGGGTTTTATTTTGTTTGCAAAGGAATATTGGTAGTAGAGATGAATGATGATTTTTAAGGTGCATTTTAGTTCATCTGATATTTGGTTTGATAAATTTCTCAATTTTGGTGGGGAGGGAGGAGGCATTGTATCCAGGAAGCCTAGCTCCTTCCATTGGGTACTTTCCCTTGTTTGGAGTTCTGTGAATCTGTGTCTTCTGCAGCTGCTCAGAGTGACCATCTGGTTTTGGTTGGAACATTCCTGCAGGGCCTTACTATTTTCCCAAATAGAGCATTACAGGATTGCATAGTTATAGGTGTTACAGAGTTCTTCCTCATGTATAGCTAAAATTTGGTTTCTTGGGGTTTCCCCAACTGGTGGTAGATCTAACACTGTGGTAAGGTCCTAGCTACTACTTCTTTTTTCCTCTACATGTCAAGATCCTTTTCTCAAGAAAACTAAGAGTGACATTATTCCTGTTTTTTCTTCTCCAGGAGAGACCAAATATATCCACTTTATTAATTTTTTTAAGAAGGTATCTATACACACACATACACACATATGGTTTGTGCCATCATTTTTTGAGGTTTACCTCATTTTTAAATGAGATCCTGTACTTTTTGCCTCCAGGAAGAAATCTTCTCCGATTGGTGCAAAGTCATAGGTAAAAGGAAATAGTATTTGCATTAAAGAGACTCTTGTCCAGACAGCTTCACCCTGTCCAGACAGGGTACATGCCTTCTGTAAAATGAGGCACAACTATTTCCTGGTGAAGTCTACATGTGCACCCTGTTACTGCTGTTTATTTTTTTCAGGTTGGATTGTAGGCATTCTTCATTGGCCCTCAGAACATCCCTGAGACTCGTCATTGCTTCTACTGTTCTAGGGAGGATAATCTGGAGGTACACATTGACTGGGAACCTGCCCAAATATTACACAAATCTAACCGAGAATCAAATCCAAATCTTTAGACATATGTGAAAAACAGAAAGAGAAGACAAATGGAGTGCATGTGTCTGCATCAGCGAACTACATTATTGTAAGTGATGGTGACTTTTAGTCTTAATTGTAATGCCTTAACCTTTTCTAATTGATCAAAAAGCAAGGGGATGTGGAAGAAATTGCTAACCTTGACAGTGTCTTAGGCCCAAGTTTGATCTCCAAATTCTGGATTGCTTTGAGAAATAGCTGAACATATAGCAATGATCAGTTTAAGAATTATAATTGTGGAATTATGTATTTTTTTCCTCAGACCCAGATAACAGAATCTTCTGGAGAAGATTAATATCAAAATAGAGTAGGGTAAAAAAAAATCACGAAGGAAAGTCATCTTCAACTTAAAATTAAATACGATGACATCTAACATCAAAGAGGATTCTTGCAGTGTCTAATTGTTTAGTTGTTAGTATAGTCATTTTCAAAACCAAATTTTCTATTTTATCTCTGTAGTAGTTTTTGTCTACTGGCAACTGAGGTGAAGGCCTCTGGGCTGTTGGAAAGATTCAAGCTGTTTTACAGAAGTGCTCATGGAGGGCAGGAGAGAATGGACTTGTAAACAAATGGCTATTTTCAACTATCACTGAATTGTTAGTAAAGGTGTCTGAGCATTTTGATTTCCCTGATGTACCCAGACCTGTGCTTCTCACTACTTATTTCCAAACTTTGGGAAATAGAGTTCGGTTTCAAAGTATATCAAGTGTTTTGTAAACTATGGAGGGAAAATCTGTGATAGGATGTGGTTATCAAATGTTGCCATTGGGAACATTTAATCAGAATAAACAGATAATGTGCCCTTGGATCACATTTTAGTTAGGAAGGTCTTAATTGAAAGCTGAGAAGCTGTCGCTGAATTTATATTCAATTTGTGTATTAAGTATATCACCTATGATATTATGCAAAAGAGGATGTTTTGCATCCTCAGGTTTTTCCAGATTTGCTTAATTGAAGTTTTACAGAATTGGTGCTTATTAAAGTTATAAAATGTGCCACACTATTATATTGTAAAGACTATAGCTTTTATTTTATGTTTTTCATTTCTTAATGGCTTCTGATTATTTGACTAAAGTCATCTGACCATTGTTAAACAGAAGATGAAATAAGCATGACACTTGCTGGACAGTCCCCTCACCTCCCTGCACCATTCAAGTTTAAAATAACATTTATGATTTTTTACACTTACACACTATCTCTGTGATAGACATCATATAAATTTGTAAAAAGTATAAGAAGAAAATACCAGCCTGATCTTATTGCTCAGAAATTAGCAGTTAATATTTTAATGTTTCTTTCCTGTCTTCTATTTCTGTGTGTCACATAGCTTATATCCTTTTGTGTGTGTGTGTGTTTTACAGCACATATTGTTTTGTGTATTACGAGCTCTTCGTAAACATATTTTGTAATATCCTGTTAGGATGGATAATTAATAGCACTAATTACCAAGCCTTTCTGTATTTCAACAATATTGTTTAGGAAAAACATACTTTTAGATGATGAAAACCATGAGACTTAAAAAGCAGAGCTTTGTTTATGATTGATCACTAACATGAGAATATTAAGTGCCCATTAAATGCCCCTTAGTTTCTTGATTCTCCAGCTCTCTTGGGACAGTGGTTTAAAGCCTTCATTTAGATATTGGGAGTAAATTTTTGAAAGCCAGACTTGAGACTGGTAGACTTACTGGGAAATAAAACCACTAAGGAAAAACTTAGAAATTCATGGATCTCCTAGAGAAAAAATGATGTATTTTGTGTTATTTTAAATTAATGTTAGGCCTAAAGGAAGGCTGCAAATGATGAACTTTTAGGGACTATATTTTGTGCTATGATGTTAAATGAAATGGAAAATACTCCCAACTTCTGGAAAACATACATATATCACAGTTTATGTCTTGGTAACATTTATAAAGGAAAGATGCTATTTTCTGAATTTCTCTATGATAATCATTTGTATTTTCCTTCTGATTTAATTTTCTTTGTGGAGGTGGGTATGGGGACTATTAGTACAGTTTCCAAGTCAGCTGAAACTTTTGAAGTAGGCTGAAAACCTTTGAACATATCGATACCCTCCACCTTATCACACAACTCTTGTTTATGTAACAGGAAAAAACAAAACAAAACAAAACCAAAAACCTCGAACCAAACACCACTACACCACTCTTCGACCAAATTGTTCTCTTTGCTGTTTCTCAAAGAGTCTAACACATGGTTAGTGGGATATTTTAGCTGCTGACACAGCATTCTTTTTTTTGTACCCAGGACTTTGAGAATTTTGGATTTTCAGGACTTTACCCTGAACATTCTATCCCTCAGGTTGATGTCCCAAGAACATCAGATACATTTTTGGGTTCAGCAAGACATTTAAAAATGTAGTGGCATGATTGAGAGGTACATTAATTCCTCTTTAAATTTAGAGTTAGAAAAAAAGAACTAGCCATGAGTACTTGCTGGAAATTTTTAGGGTTTCTTGCTATAAAAATTTCAGACCTGGAAGACACTTGAGACTTCTTTATCTTGTCCATACCAGCTCTAAAGCGTAAAGTGTTAGTTTGCCTAGGACAGTCCCAATTTATGTCTGTTGTCCCTGTGTAATTATAAAAGTACCTCCTGCTGCTCTCAAGAGTTTGTGGTTTAAATAATAAATTATATATTTACTAACCTTACTAGGAAGGGAACAGAATCTCAAGTCTTGATAGAGCTGTACAGGCTTTTCAGCTAGAGCAAGCTAAGTTTACAAGAAAGTAGAAATGAACTCTTCTAACTTCTAAAACAGGGTTAGGTTATTATACTCATGGTATTCATGATTTAGGATGAATTGAATAAATGCGAAACCTCTGGATTTTTGACTAAGCAGTGCATGTGCCCAGTGGTTCTCAAAACATTAGCTTGCATTAGGATTACCTGGGGGGCTTGTTAAAACAGATTACTGGGCCCCACCCCTAGAGTTTCTTATTTCAGAGATCTAGAAATTTGTATTTCTAATAAGCTCTCAAGTGATTCTGGTGCTGTTTATGCAGTGTGCTCACATTTTGAGAACCTCTGACATAGTATTAAAGTGGAATTTTCATGAATGTCATGACTGTGAACCTTCCCTAGCTGTAAATGTTCACTTTTTCTTCTCAATATATAACTTATGTTATATGTGCCAGAATTTTCTTACAGTGAAAACTAGAGGGGTGTAAATGAAAAATTAATTTGAAATACAAAATTAATGGAAAAACGTAGGGTGATTTGGGATTGGGCTGGTTGTTTTTTCATCAGCAGGCCCAGAACCAGTCTGTGAGGGCAGAACTGGATGGTTATCCAACTGGAAGGGAGAAAATTGCTTCTACATGTATGCTCAAGAAGCTTGCTACTCAGAGTGTGTTCATGATCCATCAGTATCATCTGGAGATTGTAGGAAATGCAGTTAGGAGCTGCTGGGGCTCCTCTGAGACCTTCCTAAATCAGTCTTGGTTAACTGGTACAGTGAGTGAGTGCAGGAGTTTACCTGGAGATCATGGAGACATCAAGAAAGTCTCAATTGCACAAATTCCTTCCCATTGAAACATTAGCTTCAATATTAGCAGACAATCTCTGCTTTCAAACCACTGTGAAGTAAGGTTAAAGTTTACTGTAAATTTATCTGAAATAGTTTTGTATTTTCAACACTTTATAAAATCCTGAACCTGACAGAAATCTAGGGAGAAAGACCTGCTCCACTCCTACTTGGAGAAATACCTAACTGGAAATAGATGGGAAACTAACATCAAGGTAAGAAGCTAAAGGAAGGCTGAGTTTAGAATCATAAGCATCATGTCAGTCAGGGAAGAGCGTGTCTCAGTGGTTGCCTTAGCCTAGGTTAGAGGAATTTAGTTGGTAAGAATGAGGTTATGCATTCTTGTATCCTTCGGGTAAATATCTAGCAGTGCAATTGCTGGATTGTAGGGTAGTTGTGTTTTTAACTTTTTGAGGAACCTCCATACTGTTCTCTAGAGTGGCTGCACCAATTTTCATTCCCCCCAACAGTGCAAGAGGGTTCCCCTTTCTCTGTATCCTCGCCAACACCTGTTGTTTCTTGTGTTGTTGATTTTAGCCGTTCTGACAGGTCTGAGGTGATATTGTGATTTTGATTTGTATTTCTCTGATGATGAGTGATGTTGAGCATCTTTTCACGTGTCTGTTAGCCATTGAAGGTTGATGGAGGGAGGTGGTGGGAGATGGACTAGATGGGTGATGGGTACTAAGGAGGGGACTTGTAATGATGAGCACTGGGTGTTGTAGGTAAGTGATGAATCACTGAATTCTATCCCTGAAACCATATTGCACTATATGTTAACTAAAATTTAAATTAAAAAAGAATGAAGTTATGTATGGATAACACCATTGAAATCAAATTCACCTGGAAGTTCTGAAGGTGGAATTAATAAGAATTTCCAGTAATGTTATGTCAAATACTTTGGGTTTTCCGGGAATTAGACCCAAATGATAAGACATTGACATTGGATTTTCATTCCCTGCCTTTTCTTCAACAACAACAACAAAATGGGAAAACTGTTTTTCTGTAAAATACACATTAAAAACAGAATTTTGTGTGAGTCAAGCAGAATCACCTTTGCAACTGTAGCAATGGTGAGTCACCATTTTAAATTACTTGTCAACTCTCAAAACCCTGCGGTTGCTATGAATGACATCGCCTTTCCTGGAGCAGGCCTTGAAGATAGCCCCAAAGAGCACCATTTTCTCTCTTTTAAGAGGCCAAACGTTCAAAATGCACTTCTCCTTTGTGCACCTGCGGTTTTGAGTCAACAAAAATTGCCAACCCAGGGTGATAAGCTCCATATAAATAATTAATGACATGGAACTAATTACTCCTGCATTAGGCCACCTGCACCCTCAAAGCTCAAGAGCCCCAGGTGTGAAAATTGCAGGGGCAGCTAATTGTGAGCTGCATTTCATCACGTAAACCCTGCAGATGAGGCCCTGGCTGTTTCCTGCTCATGGTTTTTCAGGGTTCAGTAGGCTGAGCATGGGTGGGACTGGCTGCATTTGTAACTATCTCAGAAGGCAAACCAGACAACACAGTGACTTGAAAACCGAGCCCTTAGAGGCCTCCAGGAGGTAATAGGGATTAGGTTTAATTAGAGGAAAATACGCCTTGAAGGATATGGCTGGAAATTGTCCCTTGAGGTATGTGAAACCTCCTGCAACAACTCTAGGTGAGAATGTTACATTTAGGAGCTAGGAGACATCTGTTTGATTATTCAAGTAGATTATTCAACTAGAGGACTTTAGAATTTCCGTCTGGAAATATGTGAATTAAATTATGTATCTATACATCTGAGTTTCAAGTGTACTTTTTGGTGGGGATCTTTGTTTGAGTGCATTAGTGCTGCGTGTGTGTGTGCGTGTGTGTGTGTGTATGTGTGTATGTGGTGTAGACTCCCCCAACCAAGATCTTAAAATCTTGTTTAGGAGGAAATCTAAAGCAGAGAACTCTATGCTCACTTAAATACCTGTAGAAATTCTCAGGCTGTCTTGCAGAGTACTCATTATTTTATGTTGGCTTTGGAATGAAGAATAACAGAAAAAAATAATTAAAGTTACTATGTCTAGCAGCTTCAAATGCACTGTTGAATTTTGCTTGATCGTAAAGCATGGTCTGAAGATCCAGCTTCTCACTTACTTATCAATTATTATTCCTATCTCATGGTTTGAAGGTGAGCTGAGGAAAGGAGTATTTATGAAGTTATAGGATTAAGTATTATAAAAGTATTTGGAAAAAAAATTCCAGCCAAGATTGTTCAGCTGTATATTTTTCCTTCTACACACACACACACACACACACACACGCACACACACACACACACAGAGTTTTACATGAATTAGATCATAGAATACATACTGTTTTCATCTTGTAAATTGAAAAATTTGAAAAAAACACCTTTTTGGGGGCTTAACTCCATTATCCAACAACCTACAGTGTTTTTCTATGCCTATTATAACATTTAATAAATGGAGAGTGGTCTCTAACCATTTTTTTTAATGAATAGACTTTTGTTGATAACTTGTAGGTTTACATAAAAATTGAGTAGAAGTATAGACATATTCCATAAACCCCTCAACTCTTCTCCCCCAGTTTTTCCTATTCTTCAGTCTTACGTTGATGTGGCACATTTGTTACAATTGATGATCCAATATTGACACTTATTACACATTAATTAAAATCCATAGTTAGGGTTCTTTCTTGTGTTGTACTTTGTGTGTGGTTTGACAAATATGTAATGACACAGTATCCACCATAACAATATCCAGAAGAGTCCCACTATTTCTAAAATTTCTAATCTTGTCTTCACAAAGTTTGGATATATCTTCCTTCTTTTCTCTTAGCATCTCTTGAGTCAACTGACTGGACAAATCTATCTCTTTTTACTTTCTTTGTTGTTTTCCATGGTAGGACTATGCCACAGTTTATTCAACATTTTCCCTTGTGGAGTAGAATTTAGCATTATACCCTTGTACATATTATGCTTTTATACCTCAGGATTAACTCCCAGGAGTACGGCTGCAAGATCAAAGGCTGTGTGCACTAATACTTTTAATAAGCACATGGCTTATTGTCACATGGCTTTTAAAGATAGCTGCATCAGGTGACATTTCTATGAGTAATATGTGTGTACTTTTTTGGACCTAATCCCCATCAGGAGCAGGTGTTTTTTTTTTTTTAACATTCAGTTTTATTAGTATTTTTTAAATTTATTTTTGAGATAGACAGCTCCATTGAGGGAGGTGTTTTTTTTTAACATTCAGTATTATTAGTATTTTTTAAATTTATTTTTGAGATAGACAGCTCCATGGAGGGAGGGAGACAGCTCCATTGAGCTCTCTCTCCAGAGAGAGAGGGGTAAAGAGTACCTGAAGCAGGCTCTGTGCTGACAGTGGCAAGCCCAATGCAGGCTCGAACTCATGAACTGTGAGATCACAACCTGAGCTGAAGTCAGACACTCAACAGACTGAGCCACACAGGTGCTCCTAACATTTGTGGTTTTGTGTGTGTGTGTGTGTGTGTGTGTGTGTGTGTGTGTGTTTGTTTTTTGCAACAGTTGGTATTTTTAAAAACTTGGTAATTCTTGTTTGAGAAGGAGGCATGATATACTAGTTAACTTATATTGGCTCTGAATTGTGATTGGCTTAGAGTTCCAGTTCTATCACTTTTTGCTCTTCGACCTCAGGCAATTCACTTCACTCCTAGTGTCTCAGTTTCCTCATCCTCATCTGTAAAGTATGGATGGTGATTACTTTTTTTTTTTTTTTTTAGAGAGAGCAGGCAAGGGAGAGGGGTAGAGGTAGAGAGAGAGAATCTTAAACAGGCTCCATGTTCAGCATGAAGCCTGACACAGGGCTTGATCCCATGACCCTGGAATCATAAGCTGAGCTGAAGGTCGCTCAACTGACTAAGCCACCCAGGTGCCCCTGGATGGTTCTATTACATCATAGGGTTCATTGGGTGATTCGGCTTAGACTAAGCATTCAGGTAATGATAGTTTTTGTTGTTGCGGTGTTACAGATTGATCATCAGACCCTTTGAGCAGTATCCAGGAATACTGCTTCATTATGATATTCCTGGATAAATTCTAGAGTTCTGTCAAATTTGATGATAATTAGTGGGATACAGAGCAGGTGCAGCATTCCCTTTTAATACCAAACCACAGAATATAGTGACCTGAAACAGAAGGCTGTCTCTGATCATAGTTCCTCTGTACACATGCAAAAAAAGATTAATTGAAAACCAGGTTGTTATAGAACCTTGCTCTGTATAAGCATGAACCTTTTGTTGGAGTTGAAGCTACCTGGCATATCAAATTTATTCAAGTGTTATTTCTCCTTGTCCATTTTTAAAGATAATATAGAAGCTGTTACTCTTAAATTATTAAGTAGCTTATTTCTTTACAGATTTTATTTAAAATCTTTTGCTTAGGCAGTCTGTAGACTGTACCTCAGAGCACATTTTACGTTCCCTGTGATTCTTTGGGCCTATGACTCTCTCTGACTCTCACCATAGCCCATGCTATTTTTGCTACTCACTCACCAAAAATTATTCCTTAAAAGAAGTTGGGAGCATCCTTTGGGGAGAAATATAGGGGAAGGAGGAGGGATGGGTATTTATCTCTATATTTGAAACAGAATCATTATCCTCCAGAAGCCTCCAGACCAGTGGCAGTCAGGTGACAGGGAAGGTGTTCCATTCTAGTCCCAGGTGAAGTGGCCCCTCCCTCAAATGAGAATTCTTGTGATAGACTGAGAAATTATGAACATGCTGAAGGTATAGATCCTGGTCTTATGCTGGGCAATGTTAGTTGTGACAGAAAGTTGGTTGTAGTGGATAAAGACCTTGAAGAACCGTGAGGAATTTTTCTTGTTTCTCTGGGGGCTTTTGTTCTGTACTGAAGCAGGAAATATGGCTTATGAACTGGATGACCTCCTAGGAAGCATGTCCTGCTACATCAACCCTTATTTCTGAACCAGAAGGCAGGACATGTTGTCAGACAAAGGCGTTTTCATTAGCTGTTGTGAGTAATGCCAAACATTGAAATTTCCAAGACCTTTTTGGTATTTTATGGGATTTGTGAAAAAGAGTATTCTAACCAAATTGGTATTGACTTGAAGAATCAGTAAAGTTCAATTTCTGAACAGTAAAATTGAAAATCAGTTGTACTTTTTTTATCTAGCCAATTTTTATACGACTCCATACCAAAAATCAATTTATGTTCTGTACATTTTAAATTATTAATTTAATAACACTCACTGAATTCCCATTATATGAAAAAAAAGGCATCAAAAGCCTAATAGGCCTGACCTAACTCCCTTCTAAGCTTACTATCAAGAATGGGAAATACAACACTTGTCAGTAATTATATGTGTAAACCTCTGAGCAAGAACTGACCCTGAGTGAGTGTGAGAAGGAATAACTTCTGTTTGGAAAGTCAGCAGCCATATCTCATGGGCAAAGAAAAGGGGCCAGGCTTTCCCAGATGGGTATAGATTCCAACATCTTTAGGAATCCTTCCTAAGAAGCCGTGATGTGTAGGCTAAGAGTGCGAGGAACACTTAATTAATTAATTAATTATATTAAATATAATTTATTGTCAGATTGGTTTCGATACAACATCCCGTGTTCATCCCAACAGGTGCCCTCCTCAGTGCCCATCACCCACTTTCCCCTCTCCCCACCCCCCATCAGCCCTAAGTTTGTTCTCAGTATTTAAGTCTCTTATGGTTTACCTCCCTCCCTCTCTGTAACTCCCCCACCCCATGGTTCTGTTAAGTTTCTCAGGATCCATATATGAGTGAAAACATATGGTAACTGTCTTTCTCTGCCTGACTTATTTTGCTTAGTATAATACCCTCCAGTTCCATTCACGTTGCTACAAATAACCAGATTTCATTCTTTCTCATTGCCAAGTAGTTTTCCATTGTGTGTGTGTGTGTGTGTGTGTGTGTGTGTGTATGTATCTGTGTATGTGCGTATACACCACATCTTCTTTATCCATTCATCAGTTGATGGACATTTAGGCTCTTTCCATAATTTGGCTATTGTTGAAAGTGTTGCTATAAACATTGGTGTACAAGTGCCCCTATGCATCAGCACTCCTGTATCCCTTGGGTAAATTCCTAACAGTGCTATTGCTATTGCTGGGTCATAGGGTAGATATAGTTTTATTTTATTTTTTCATTTATTTATTTTTAAGAGAGCACAAGTGGGGGAGGGGCAGAGAGAGAAGGAGAGAATCCAAAGCAGGCTCCAGGCTCTGAGCTGTCAGCACAGAGCCCAGCGCAGGGCTCAAACCCACAAACCGCGAGATCACGACCTGAGCTAAAGGAGGATGCTTAACTGACTGAGCCACCTAGGGGCCCCTATTGTTAGTTTTTTGAGGAACCTCCACACTGTTTTCCAGAGCAGCTTCACCAGTTTGCATTCCCACCAACAGTGCAAGAAGGTTCCCATTTCTCGACATCCTCTCCAGCATCTATAGTCTCCTGATTTGTTCATTTTAGCCACTCTGACTGGCATAAGGTGGTATCTCAGTATGCTTTTGATTTGTATTTCCCTGATGAGGAGTGACATTGAGCATCTTTTCATGTGTCTGTTGGCCATCTGGATGTCTTCTTTGGAAAAGCATCTATTCATGTCTTCTGCCCATTTCTTCACTGGATTATTTGTTTTTCAGGTGTGGAGTTTGGTGAGTTCTTTATACATTTTGGATACCGGCCCTTTATCCGATATGTCATTTGCAAATATCTTTTCCCATTCCATCAGTTGCCTTTTAGTTTTGTTGATGGTTTCTTTTGCAGTGCAGAAGCTTTTTATCTTGCTGAGGTCCCAATAGTTCATTTTTTCTTTTAATTCCCTTGCCTTTGGAGATGTGTCAAGTAAGAAACTGCTGCCGCTGAGGTCAAAGAGGTTTTTTCCTGCTTTTTCCTCTAGGGTTTTGATGGTTTCCTGTCTCACATTCAGGTCCTTCAACCACTTTGAGTTTATTTTTGTGAATTGTGTAAGAAAGTGGTCTAGTTTCATTCTTCTGCATGTTGCTGCCCAGTTCTCCCAGCACCATTTGTTAAAGAGACTGTCTTTTTTCCATTGGATCCTCTTTCCTGCTTTGTCAAAGATTAGTTGGCTATACATTGGTGGGTCCAATTCTGGGGTCTCTATTCCATTGGTCTATGTGTCTGTTTTTGTGCCAATACCATACTGTCTTGATGATTACAGCTTTGTAGTAGAGGTTAAAGTCTGGGATTGTGATGCCTCCCACTTTGGTTTCCTTCTTCAATATTACTTTGGCTATTTGGGGTCTTTTGTGGTTCCATACAAATCTTAGGATTGCTTGTTCTAGCTTCAAGAAGAATGCTGGTGCAATTTTGATTGGGATTGCATTGAATGTGTAGATAGCTTTGGGTAGTATTGACATTTTGACAATATTTATTCTTCTAATCCATGAGCACGGAATGTTTTTCCATTTCTTTGTATCTTCTTCAATTCCCTTCATAAGCTTTCTATAGTTTTCAGCATACAGATCTTGTACATCTTTGGTTAGATTTATTCCTAGGTATTTTATGATTCTTGGTGCAGTTGTGAATGGAATCAGATTCTTTATTTCTCTTTCTGTTGCTTCATTATTGGTGTATAAAAATGCAGCCGATTTCTGTACATTGATTTTGTATGCTGTGACTTTGCTAAATTCATGTATCAGTTCTAGCAAACTTTTGGTGGAGTCTGTCGGGTTTTCCATGTAGAGTATCATGTCGTCTGCGAATAGTGAAAGTTTGACTTCATCTTTGCCAGTTTTGATGCCTTTGATTTCCTTTTGTTGTCTGATTGCTGATGCTAGGACTTCCAACACTATGTTAAACAACAGTGGTGAGAGTGGACATCCCTGTTGTGTTCCTGATCTTGGGGGGAAAGCTCTCAGTTTTTCCCCTTTGAGGATGATATTAGCTGTGGGCTTTTCATAAATGGCTTTTATGATGTTTAAGTATGTTCCTTCTATCCTGACTTTCTTCAGGGTTTTTATTAAGAAAGGATGCTGTATTTTGTCAAATGCTTTTTTTGCATCCATTGACAGGATCATATGGTTCTTTCCTTTTATTAATGTGATGTTTCACATTGATTGATTTGCAAATATTGAACCAGCCCTGCAGCCCAGGAATGAATCCCACTTGAACATGGTGAATAGTTCTTTTTATATGCTGTTGAATTCTATTTGCTAGTCTCTTGTTGAGAATTTTTGCATTCATATTCATCAGGGATATTGGCCTGTAGTTCTTTTTTTGCTGGGTTTCTGTCTGGTTTGGGAATCAAAGTAATGCTGGCTTCATAGAATGAGTCTGGAAGTTTTCTTTGCAAAGAAAAGGGGCCAGGCTTTAAAAGATGGGTATAGATTCCCAACGTCTTTAGGAAGCCTAAGAGTGTGAGGAACATTCTAGAGAGATTGAACAGGTTGATTTGGATCCCAGATGCATGGGGCCAGTGTTAATTTCAAATATTCCCATTTGTTGTCTTTTCATGAAAATAAATTTGTGAATCAGTAAAAAGAAAAATGCCTTGTCATGCCATGTGTCTCCACTCAGGGCTGGCAAAGTCAGTTCATCCAAATGCAAGAAAAATGGTGGATAGTGACTCTCAATTTATGGAGGAACTGTAATGTGGAGGATTTTGAATAACAGCTGTTAATGGACCACCATTCTGGAGTCCATAGGGAATTATTAAAAAGTTTTGAGCAGGAATGGTGGTGGAATTGTCAAAGTTGAGACTGTACCTAAGAGAGTCAGAGCAGAAACAAGACTTGCCAGTCACTTATATGGAAGGAACAATGGAATGGGAGAAACCAGAGATGAATCTGAAGTTTTAAACTGTTGTGGATTGAATGAAAGGTAATGTAATGATTGATTGCTTGAGCTGTGGAATGCACAGATATAGCTTGAAACTCATTTTTCTCACTTCCTAAGAACAACTTTGGGAAACTTTTCTTATCTTTAAAACAGGAAACCTAATAGAACGGCATTATAAAGTTGTCTAAAAAAAAAGTCTGTGCTCCAAAAATTATAGTTATTTATATCATTTGGACAATATTTCAGGTAAGAAATCGTAGGCATTATGACTGAACTGCCCAAGTCCCTTCCCTTTGTGGAGTCAGTATATCAGAGGCAGAAATAAAAATTAGCATAAAATAATGTGTAGGATTTTGCATTGGTTTTCCATTTGTATATTGCCTGTAGAATGTCCTGGATTATTTATAGAAGTTCTTCTAGTGAAGGATAGAGAGGGAAAAGAAAGGATAGGAATGGTAGGGTGGGATGTCCTTAAACCAAAGCAGAGAATTACTAGGAAAAGGATATGTGATGGGGGGATGGGAAACTGGCAGGAGGAAGCCTGGATCATGTGTGTACTCATTACACTGCTTATTTTGGAAAAGATGTGGAAAATTGCATGCAGAGTTTGAAAATGACTGTCCCAGCTATGATTCACTAGAGAAGTCACTCTCAGCCTCATCGACCTTGGCATTTTTTCAGAGGTCATGTTTACACATAATTTATAAAGTTATAACATGTGGTTGAAAGTTTCTCTGGCATATTTATAAATGTCAGGGAGGGCATTTCTCACTATTTCACTCTGCCTGCCTTCAGTTTCTGCCTATGTTTTAATTCAGTAAGTATTTATTGTGCTTAAAGCAAAGAAGGGCTCTAGTTTTGTGTGCTGTGAACCACAAATCTGGAGCCCTCTGGAGACTAAGTTCTCAGCTGGCCACCTTTAAACGGTGAAGAAATGTCTGTGCTGTGGACTCTGAGAACATCGTTCATCTGGCCCCTCACATTGGTCCTCTTGATTTTCTGGGTCATAACTGAAGAGACATTTTTTTAAATGCTTTGAAGAAAAGTCATCAGGTTAGGTGTATTAGTGAATTCCACCTGGCTTCTGCTTTTCCCTTGTGATTGGATACCATTAAAGGGAGGTCACTTCTTTAAAAGGTCCATCTCATTCCTAGGCAGTTCCAGTTGCTAACTTACTCTTCCTTAAAATCTGTGTCTATCTTTGCTTGTTGCTTCTGGAACTAATTAGAATAAATCTATTCCCTCTTTTGCATTAAGAGAGATTAATTTGGATGGTATTGTGTTTCCATAATCTCTCCTTTTTTTTTTGTCTTTTATAAGCTAGACCTACCTCAGTGTTTTCAATAAGTTCTCTTTGACATGGTCAACACTGTTTTACATTCCCCCTTTCTAATATTTGAAGTTTGTTCTACCAGTAATTAGCAGTATAGTATTATGTCTTTAAGATAACTTATCTTGATAGGTGTACTAGGTTTTCACATAGATGAGCAACTAATTTTTAAAATTAGTTTCTCTCTGAAAGTTAACATGTTGACTTGTGGAGGTGATAATTTCAGTTATGTGGCCAAATTCCTGAGGAAAACTCCTTTGGCCTAATTTTGAGGGTTTGCCACTCTGCTTTCCAAAGAGGTTGCTGGTGACCAAGTCAGATTTGAACTTGCTTCAGATTTTTTTTAAAAAGGAGTTTCTAGTGTTCGGGGCAAAATTGTTTTGTATCATTAATTCTTTTATAGCAATGTAAAGTGGGCTTCTTTATTCATTTATTCATCAAACCTTTATTGAGTGCCTGATAAATATTAGGTGAGAAGTTGTGAAAGATGGATAATGTTCCTGCCAGTCACCAAAAGCTCTCTTGGTGTCAGTTGGTCTTGCTCTTCCATTGATAAAGCTCATTATGCTGTTCAAAGTGCTTTCACATGCACTATGGCATTTGAACCATGGACTCTGGAATCTGGAAGAGTAGAGAGAAGCCAGAGGTCACACTCTCATTGAGAGCTGAGGTACCTGAAACTCAGAGTGGAAATGTCGTTTGACTTTGTCTCATCCTGTTCACCAGGCTCTACAAACAGTACGAAGTCAACAAAGTCAATTTGGGATTGAACAACATTGTCCTTATTTTGAAGCCATAAGTGATATGAGAGGTTTCAAAAGCTATAAGTGAGTTATTTTTCATATTTTTGAGTGGAATATGTTACTTTTTGTAGATCTTAGGGACTATATCTGGAGTTAACCTGAAAGGGACAATGCTCAGGGAGATGTTTAGAGGCCATTATTAAACTTCCCGATACCTCTGAGTTGATAACACATATTTATTGTGATTTAGCAACAAATTTATCTATAGGACATTTTTCTAGCCACCTCAACTTTGGGAAATATAGACAAAAACCCAGAGGGAATAATAAAAATTCTTTGAGCAGCCAAACAGATGTTGCAAGTTCTATAATTAAGCTTTAACAAGAAGATTTTGTAAATTCAAGAAATAGCTAAATGTTGTTTATACATTATCCTAAAGATGGAAGGGAAGAGTTTAATCAGTTTTAGAAAGATCGCTAACAGGTAGAAATCTTCAGTTACGTGGAAAGTGACATTGGATACATGAGTTATTATTAGCTGTTTAGTGGAGTATAAAAAAAAAGTTGAATTTGAAATTGAAGATGGCTTTGGAGAGAACAATTAATACAGGCCCAGGAGGGAGGGGTGTGTGTGTGTGTGTGTGTGTGTGTGTGTGTGTTTTAGTAATATTGTTAAATAAAAAGACATTAGAATGTAAGCCTTAAGAATGTTCCTCAGCCCTTTGAAGCTGTGATTTTAGCTTTCGGCTATGTGATGCATGTCTTTTACCTCCATTTCATTACCATCTTTGGACCCCATAATTAAGCACATTATTTATAAGTGTAGGTCAAATTCTTTTCAAACAAATGCTACTAAAATGAAAAAAAGATTCCCGAATGTCACTAATTTTACATGGCATTGCATGTAATAAAATTCCAGAACTATAAAATAACTTGGTTAAACCTGAGAGTTTATTGTATAAGAGAATTTGGATTGTGCCCAAGTATCTGAAGTGTAATACTGGTATCCACCTGGGTTGAGCTTGACTTCCCATGAGCTTTGGCACTGAGGTGGGGGGGGGGTCTTGAGCTAATTAGTCACTTTTTGCCAGAAGCCAGGGATTAAATCATGTTTACTGGAAATTGTATAATTCTGTAGATGTGTTTGCAAAGTTTTGTACCTCTCACCAGTGTCACTCATCTGCAAAGTTTCATGGTATTTTTTTCCACCAGTATTTGACCATATGGATGTAAAAAGAGAGAAAGCTCATGGTTGTTGATCTAGGTTTGGAGGTGTGGCAAAAGGACAAGGCACTAGGAGTTAATAGGTAAAGTAGAAGTTGAAAGAGCAAACCAGGGTGACAAGACTGCTTAGTAAAGGAACCCAGGAGGAGGGTCTTGGAATGGAGGGAAAGGGAAGCTCCTAGAACTGGAGGACATAGTGAGTGAAGGAGGAAAATGGAAGAATGCGCTCAGAAGGAAGGTTATATGGAATTAAAATTTCAGAAGTGGAACAATCCTGAAATTCAAGTTATGGCCATGAAGTGGATTAGCAAAGACAGTAGGAATTTTAGAATTGGGTTCAGGCAGACAGGGCATCATAGGTATCTGATAATGGCTGTGCTGTCTACTTGGGTGTTGCCAGTTGGCAAGAGCTATAGTGATCTAAGAATATTGTGATCCAAGTACCAAAGTATTCAGTTGATGGAGGGATTCTAGGAGCCAGTAGATATCAACCCTGTGGAGGGACAGGCAGTGATGGAGTTAGGTGTCATGAGCTTTTGTGGAGAGGGAGTTTTGCAGGAGCTTAGAAGACCATGAGGAGCAAGGAGAATGCTGATGTTGAATTCATCCATGAGTGGTGGGAGACTGAATGTCTTCCATTAGGAAAGTTGCAAGGGGGGAGTGGAGTGACTACGTGAAAGGGCAGATTTTGCTTAGCAGGGGGATACATGTTGAGCTTCAGTTTCCTTAATCTGTAAGACTCTTGGAATCTATTTTCCACATTTAGAATTCTTACCACCATCTTTGGCAAAGTGACCAATGCTACAACCTGCATTAAAGAGATCTGGTGGCTTGGTTTTAACACCTTGTTTGAAAATCAGCAGCCTGAATCGGCAAGCCTCATCCTTCCCCCATAATGTCCCACAGCTGTGAATTCTCCAGTTAATTATATGTTGGGTAATGAGGATTGCTTTTATCTGTACTAAATTTCAGTTTTAAGCTTTATTAATGGGCTTTCATTTTGGCCCTTGTGGGAAAAGGGCAGTAAAGAGGCCTATTAAATTTTCTCTTGGGTTTTTATACATCTTCCTTCCTTCCAAGTAGAATAATAAATATTTGCTTCCTTTCTTCTGTAACATTCTCTTCATCTCTTTTAACCCAGATGCCTTGTCCAACATTTCTGAATCCCAGGTATGCCGCTTATTGGTTCTTGAGCATCTCTGTGCCTCAGTTTCCTCATTTGTAAATTGATTATAATGTTATTTATACCTCAGAGGCTTGTTACGAGGGATAAGTGAACTGGTAACATTTGGAAAGCAAGAATAACAGGATCTGGCAATAATAAGCCCGATGAAAAGTATTTGTTAAATAAAAATACTGTGTGTGGGATTCTTTAATAGTAATACTTGCTGCGAACTTGGCCATAGAAGACAGCAATGTAAAGCTATTGACTGGTGTTGTCCTCTTTTAAAGATGAAATTCTTCTTTTTCTTCGAGTTCCCCATTGTGGTTCTGCATATTTGTATATCTCTAGAAGAATCTTGTGAATAGACACATCCTCAGTATCAACTTCATAACTTCCTTTAACTCTGTCACCATGGGCCACTTATCTCTCCACTGTCTCACACTTGTTCCAGCCAAAGATTAGGAATTTCACTCAAAGCCTTAATAGTGGATTAGAAAGCCTTCTCTGCTTTGGTGCTCTATACCAAAGCCTTTCAAGGATAGTGGTTGGGCCATTACAGGGCCTGAGCTGAACTTAATTGTTAACCCACTTCCTAACCAAACCTCTAACTCAATTAGCACTTATTTGACTGTCTAAATCTTTGGCTTGAAGCACCCTGCCAGTTTGGGTGGGAGCTTTTGGTATGAAAAGACACCCTTTTCCTGGGAACTCAGCCCGGACAAACCAATTCATTTCACACTTCTTTCCAACCGCCTACAAATGGGAAGCAAATCTTCATCCCAGTTCATCTCTTGGGATTGCAGCCAGAAAGCTGATAGATCCCATCAGCCAGTCCATCTCTGAAGTTTCCTGGCCTTTTTAATACTTATAATGGCTTTTGAGTAACACCTTTACTTTAAATAACCTTTTCATTGGGAGGCTTCTGTGCTTGCTGGCAATTCCTTTGGGGAGAGCAGCAATTTTGAAGATGATATTTGTGTCCCTCTTAATGCCATTTTATAACTTGAGCGTTAAAGATTGTTAAGCAAACAAGTACAGCCTTTGGTTTTGTACTAACATTTTATGACTGGTGAATTCAGTGACCTTCTACTTTGGCTTTGATCTTAATTATTTTAAATATCATAGGGTCTGATTCACAAGGCAGTAACGGCAGCTCATTATTCCTGGCATGATTAGTCTAGGTTAGAAATTAGCTTTGAGGCCCCCGGCACTATGCTCTAATACTTTCTGAAATGGAACACCTGTGTAATGGCTGCACAAATCATTTGGTTAAATCAGTCTCTAATTTAATGAGCTCTGACTTCACATTTGTGTTGTGATCTTTAAGAGTTAAATATGTATGCATAGTTTTGAATTTGCCATCCTGTACAATTATGTGCATGCTCATCTTGTGTAACTTATTGCTACTAATTCATGTAAGAAACCTTTGCATAGATAAACATCAGTAAATTGAAAATCAGCCTTTAGTTTAGAAGGAATGAAATAGAAAACCATAGTATTCTATCTATACTTCAACCCACTTGCCAAAATGTAAAGAGCAGCAACAGAATGTCCTCATGATTTATCCTCAGAAACTGGATAAAGTCATAAGTGAATATGAGATTTTTAGTGTCCGCATCAGAGGTTCAAGATTGTATGTACGTGGCCAGTTGCTATTTAGTAGGTTACCCTTTCATTTTGTGGTCTTTGGATCATCACATCACTTGGGAACTTAGAAATGTAGAATCTCAGGTCTACCCTCGGTCTGCTCAAACAGAACGTACATTTTAATAAGATCCTCAGTTAATTTATCTTTTAAATAAGATAAATTTATATTAAATCTATTTAAATAAGATAAATAGATACAGTGAAGTTTGAGAAACACTAATTAGCTTATTCGCATTAAGCTGATACTGACTCTGCCCCCACTGTTGGTATTTAGGGTCAAAAGTCCTGGGGAGATCAAATGAGACAGCACTAACAAAAGCTAATAATATAATGTGGATTTCTAGTGACATTAGAAAATCCTGAACTCAGCCTGGGCCATCCTACTATCCTTTTCCAAGCCCTCATCACCCTTTGCCTGGATTATTACAAGAGCCTCCGAAGCATTCTTCTTGCTTCTACTTTATCTGTTACTTCCTCCAGCTTCACTATTTGATCATAATCTGTTCTCCACAATGCCAAGTAATTCTTTCAAAACTTTAGATCCATTCCTCTCTTCCTAAATCCTTCTATTGGGTCCTTATGTCACTCAGAGTAAAAGCTACTGTTACATGTAGATACAGTCTGCTCAAACATTATGAGCCAATGGGCATGCTTAGAGCCATGTGAATTCTTCCTGGAGTGGGTGAATACTGGGCATCATATGGTGTCCACTTCTGTAATCATATTTTAATACAGAATTATTTTTCACTTCCCCAAATCTTTGAAACCACGAGTGTTTATGTCACAGAGCTTCCTTCACTGAACAAGGGAAGGGACTGCTGTTGGCTGCCCAGTTCTCCTTGCTCAGAATTCTAGGAAATCAGGTTATGGGAAGGAAAGGTGGCATGCTGAAAGACAGCATGTTTGAAGTGTGGTGCCTAGAATTTGGCAGCTGTTCAAAAGAGTACCTGGTGAAATCTTGTGTTATGCCAATAGAATTGCATATCTTGCCCTCCCCTCTTGCTGCCTTTCTCTTTCTCTCTTGCAATCTAATTTTTCTTTTTTCTAATTTTCTCTCCCTCTGTCTCTCCTTCATGTCTTCCTCATGTTCCTTTGAGATCTGAAGCATATTGTAGGTTGCCGGCTATATTCAATTGTCTTCATTTTCTTTTCTTATTTAAAAGATAATTTGTTACTGTTCATATTTGTTTAAATATATGCCCTAGCACTCAAAGATCAAGAATTTTTTGGTAGCAATTTAATGGATATTCAAAGAGGAAAACCCACACCTTTGCTCTGAATGTTCAACCGCATTTGAGCAATGCTACTCAATTAGTTCACTTGCAAATACCTGTCTGTGGCTGATTTCTTTTTATGGGCCAAAGTTTTTGCAATCAGGTTTTATAAAGATACCTTGAGATTTGTTCAGATTGTATTTTTCGTGGATGGCAGCAATGATATCTCCCATCTTATATTTTCTGGTGCCTTGACAAGCTGCCGTCAAGAGGTAAAGTCCACATCCCCTCTCCTTGAACCTGGATGGGCCATTTTTTTTTTTTTTTTTTTCCAACGTTTATTTATTTTTGGGACAGAGAGAGACAGAGCATGAACGGGGGAGGGGCAGAGAGAGAGGGAGTCACAGAATCGGAAACAGGCTCCAGGCTCCGAGCCATCAGCCCAGAGCCCGACGCGGGGCTCGAACCCACGGACCGCGAGATCGTGACCTGGCTGAAGTCGGACGCTTAACCGACTGCGCCACCCAGGCGCCCCTGGATGGGCCATTTTAATTGCGTCAGTGAATGAAGTAAAATGAAAGCAAGTACTCTGTGATTTCTGAGGCTGGATCATAAAAATGTGTACTTCAGAACATTTGGGATGTTGATCTGTGAGAAAGCCAAGGTTGCCCATGGTGAGACCACATTGAAAAGGAACCATGGCCCCTGGCCTCTAGCTCCAGCTAAGCTATTAGCCAGTATGCAGCACAAACTGAGCTAGCCGTGGCAGTCAGCCATCTTAAAAATGGCTCCTTCACCCCCTAGTTGAGTTTCTGGAAGCACAGATGAACAGTCTCTACCAAACCATCTCAAATTGTATATTCATGAACATAATAAATAATTGTTATTGCCTTAAATTTTAGGGCTGACTTATCTATGTTGCTTATATATTTATTTTTGTATTTAGCCAAAGTTTGAAAAACACTTAGTGATCAAATAGTACAACCCATTTATTTTAAAACAGTACCAACACCCCACATAGACTAGTCATTGTTTCACCTTTTCTGAAGCATTTACTTTGTCCCAGGGCCATAATTTGAATGCAAAAATCTCTGGAACTCTGCCCAAGATTAGTTTAAATTCTAACAACTTATCACATTAGGAAATTATGCACTACTGTTTTCATGCCTATTTCAGACTCCTAGGAGCAGTGATGGATGACCCTAGAGAGGCTTTACATCAGGAATGAAAGTAGCAAGTGTGAATTCCAAGCTCAATCACAACCATCATCTGAGAGGCTTTATAGATTTGTCAGAGGGCAGGGAATGAAGACATGATATAAAAAGGGAGTGAGTTTTGGGGGAGGAGCAAGATTGAGGCTAGTGGGACTGAGGTCTTCAGAGCTGGTCCCCAAAGAACTTGGATAGCAACTAAGTTAAGAGAAGGGTTGTTGTATATTAAACATTTTGACAGTTCTTCGTAGCCTAAGAATCCAACCTGCTAGGTATGGCTGGGAAGTTCTGGGCAGAAGCAGTGCTCAGTGCCAGGCAACTCCTAAGCAAAATCTACCCATGTCAAGGTTGAGGCCCTCTCTAGTGTCTTCAGTCCAGCCTTTCTAGGAGAGAGGCCAGCCTGTCTGAGCCCCCTCAGTCTGAAGGGGAACTGAATCACCAGCCAGTGAGGAAGCCAGACAGAACTGGCTTCCCTCAAGGGGGCTAATTTGTGTTATTATTGTTGCTCTATTTATTGCATAATATTGTTCAGAATATTTCTCAGGCTCTAAAAAGCAAAATGGAAAAGTATATTTGTCCATAACACTGTTACCTATTTCCGAAGATGTTTGCCTGTCATTTTTTTCTTAACATTTTACTGATTTCAACACAAGCTCTAAATTGCTCATTTATTTGTCCTTGAAAACTGCACAGACCCATCTTAATTATAGATCTGCAAAAATTTTGGAGGTCATCCCTTAGGTAAATTGATCCTTCTGCCAGTTTGCAGAGGTGTGGGGGGGAAGCAGGCTAAAAGCAGGTGAGCTGCAAAGAGGATTATCGGGTGATTCTATGGGAGGAAGAAGCATGGGAACAAGGCCTGAGAACATTGAAGCAGCCTTAAGAGCAATTTGGGACAGTTTGGTTCCTATAGAAGAAAATAAAAAATGAAAAAAAAAGTTCATGTATGTGTCTGTCTTATTTACTGTTTTATTTCCAGAAATTAGGGCAGTTCCTGGCATAAGGTAAATGCTCAAAAATATTTACTGGGAGAAAAAAACACACGCAAACCCTACAGCTTCCCCAGCATATTTCTGGGATAAGCCCAGGACACTGGCCTTTTTAGTCCCTGCAGCCATCTTCCAAAGTCTCTTCTGCCTCTTTCTTTAAAATTATTAGTGATAAAGAATAGCAAGAGCCCTTTTAATCAGAAATTCTTGTCAGTATTAGGAACAAATTATTTTGACCATCTTCTAATTGATTAATTGGATCTTCCAAATGTATTGGGATAGAGACTGTGCATTCTAAGGCATAAAAACCAAAGTGTCCCTGGTTTCCTGCTTCTCTCATAAAGCCGCTTCTAATTTCCTGCTTTTAATACAGGTTATAATCAGACACTATTAGTTTGGGATCCTTAGTCTTCTGTGGTAGAGGCTTCTTCCTCGTGTTTCAAATGTCCAAAGAGTAGAGACCTGCCCTACCTCCCGTCCCCCCTTAAATAAAGAAAAACAGAAGTTAATTCACTGGAGAGATCTGTGGACATGGCCAGGTTACAGCTTCCCGGGGGCAAGGAAACATGACTCTCTCTTTAATAAGCAGATGGTTGACCTTGGTGACATCCACTTACCACTTTTCCTTTCTCATTTGAAGCCCGGGAGGTGGGTTTCCTCTCTTCTCTAACAGATATGTTATGAAATTCCAAACATAGACAGTTTCAGGACAGAGAGTAAGTATTAAAATGAAGCAGATTTCTTTCACATGTTGAAATTTTCATAGGTCATCCTGTTGACTGAAATGGTCCTGGCCTTGTGGTTCCATATCCCAAGAACAGAAGTGTCTGCATATCAAGTTCATTTTATCCCAGGTCTGGGAAGATCCTAGTGAGTAAGAGTCTTGTGCCTCCTGCCACATTTCCTCTGTAGACCTTGTGTTCACCCTCAGCACATTCTACACTGTTTTTGAGAGGGTCCCCACAAGATGGAGCCCCACTATGCACAGTGAAAACAGATCAATTCACTTGTGAATTGGCTGTCCCTCTGCCTTATTACATCATTCTGGGATCATTCCTACTTCCTGTGGGATCATCTCTCATATATGCTACTTGCACACAAGTCCTTATCTCAGGCTGTACTTTTGAGAGAACCCAAACTAGCACTGACAGTATTGCAACACACACACACACACACACACACACACACACACACACACATATATATATAGCACATGGAAAGTGATGTGCTAGTTATCAGCTCTCCCAAAGAAAAGCCCCTGATTTGTAGCATTTGCCAGTTTCTGTGGTGTAAATATTTCCACTCTGGCCGATATCAAGCCACCAGCATGCTATTGCTAAACTCAGAGTGGGCTGAGACATGCACCATCAGCCCTTCAAATGCAGTTTGGCTCCAGCACATCACTGCCAGGGAGCCCAGATCAATATAATCCACATAGCTGGTCATCAAGGAATATCAGTTAAGACTACAGATACTACTAATGTTCTGTTTTCTATTAGGTGCTCTAACCCATTGTATTAAATATTGCTTTATTAAAAAAATAGATTGCTTTATTTATTTTAAACATTAAAAATACATATTTTACCCATACACCTATAATCAGAATGTAAGCCACTGACATTTGGAACTGCCTTTGTGTAATCATGTTGCACAAAGAGCAGTTGCCATCTCCTTAGAGGGAAACAGGTGGCACCCTTACATTGAGATAATTTGAAGAGAGTTTAGTGAAAGGGCTCTTTACAAAGAAGTAGGCAGGGGATAGAGAAAGGATTTATGCAGTACCTCTGGGTCTATGTTATTAATCCTAGGCCTGAAGGGGCAGAGAAGGAAGATATAGTTATCAGAACTGAGGACAGGGCTGTGTGGAAAGAGCTAGCTGACAAATCAAAAATTTGCAAAAGACATAGCCAGCCAACAGTAACTCATGGTGGTTGCAGGGATAATTATTCCAGCAGCTCTGTCCTGCTTCCTTCCAGTCTCCTACGCGGGCAATCCATTGGCAAAACCATCTCTGCCCTTAAGAAGCTTACATTCTGGTTCTAGTAGGGTCTGTACTTTCATTTGAGCCTCAAGCTTAAGAACCCATTTTCATAAAATGAACTAATTGAGGCCTTTAAGAATTAAGTTACCATAACATTAGGTTGCAGTTTGAAGTAATAATAGCACTTGGGCTGTTTGGAATGATCAGGAGAAGTAGAATCAAATGCAATGCTGATCTGTTTGCTGGGAAAGCTGTACTTTAACTAATGAAAGTACCACAATTGAAATTGGAAGAGTGGAAATTTATGAGGCAAGTATGCCAGGGAACATTCTGAAGGAAGTCCAAGGGAAAGGTGTCTAGACAATATTAAGGAGTGGCTGGACAACGCCGTCAGCTGGTGACACAAATAACTATCTGTAAAGTTCGCAGCTCAAAATGGTTGCCATAGATACTCCTGGAATGGAACAATAGGGTTTCTAGCAATGCTTTTTTCCAACATACTAAAATGCTTTAAGGAAATCTCCTTGATTTTATTTTTTAATTCTTGACTGCTGACCCCTCCATGTGGAAAGCCCCAGCAAGGTTTTAGATATGGGCCTAGGAGCACTGTTCTACCCTGACCTAGATTTTGACCTCATTTTCCTTTTCAAACATTGGTCAATAAGTTTCGAAGAAATTACAAAGTTCAAGACTTGGATTTTGATCTTCAGCATTGGTTTCTATTAGTGATAATTTGTGGGTAGGGTGAGGTGCAAGAAGAGTTACTTTCAGTAGGAACCTTTTGAAAGATGTTCAAGGAATTGAGCTTAGTGCCAGTGATCCTTAACTTGGAGTCAAGGGACTCCTGGCAGCTGAAGTTTCTATTTGAGTTTCAACCATTGTTGCTTATAGGACATAAAACTTCCTAGAGCTTGAATGACACATACCAGACTGTCATACTGCATGGCCCTTCCATTCTGGGACCACAGCTGTAGTATGACATATTTCTGGCGGGCACTAGGAATGTGGTTTGGGCTAATATTTGTAACAGAGAAGGAAGGAAGTGAATGATGATGTGCTGAACAAAAAAGCAGAGGGTTTATCAGGATGCTTTGGTTATAATTAAGACAAGAGCCAACCCAAACTGGCTTTAACAATATGGAGTTGTATTGGTTTTCACATCTGGAAAGTTTATAAACTTCAGCATGGTTTGTTTTTGGTTTGTTGTTAAAAAGTTCAAGCTCTTCTTTTTAATGAATCTCTCATTTCAGCTCTCTACTGTGAGTTGTTTTTATATACATGGTAGCAGAAGAGCTACTGTGCACTAGCTGCATCACCTAGAGTGTAACAGTCACTGTTTCAGAATTTCAGGAGTTCCCAGAAGTCACTATGATTAGTTTGACGTAAGTCACACACCCACCCCGGATCAGTCTTGTGTCAGCGTAGTAGAGAGTATATCTTCTTGAACCTCAGTCTGTGCCTCTGGAACCATATTCACACAAAAGGAGGCATGAAATGGGCAGTAGAGAGATCAGCATGGCACTCATTGCGAAGAGTGATGGACAAATGATAACAATAATTTATTGCTACTATTATATACTCCCAAGGTGGTAGTTACTATATTTTAGAGTAGTTTTGGTGATTATAAAAGATAGTATCTCTAAAGGATTTGAAATAAGTGGGAAGAGAAGTAATATTAGAATTAATGATAACAATACTGCATAGTTTATTTAACATTATATAGCATATAATTATTATTTATCCCTAATACTGTATTACTAATTTTATAACGTAAATAATTCCAAGATACAGATTTGAAGGGCAGCACTCCCTTGATTATTTAAATTTTGTAATAGAAGCTTATAAGATTTGCCTTATTACTGCATGGCTCCATATCATAGTCATTGCAAAAGACCAATAAATAGTGCTGTAGTGATGGCTAGGATTCATAATTATGATTTGTTAGTAGTTATTACTAAAAGGTTAACTTTATGATGTATTCACTTGATAACAATGCTGTGTAATTTCCCCCTTTTAGTATTCAACACCTAATGTGTACAAAGATATCATTTTGAGAAAACAAGGTACGGATGGCCTTGCTAGGTTATGCTTTCAATTACATTCTCAGTGACCTCTCTTAGCAATCTCATTCTCATAATCTACTTTTATAAGCTTAGGGGTTTTAGGTGGTAGGTAAGATGAAAACTATATATAATGGCAGCATTTAGTGTATTTATATTCTGAATTGTCTTGCCTTGCAACACTCAAAATTGTAACATTTCTCACATTGTATTCTCCCATATTCACTGCTAGTTGGTTATTTATCTCTGGTACTTTTAGTGTTTAATTCCTATGGCAGTCTTGTTTTTAGTTCCAACTGTTATCTTTCTTCAAATGTTTCTGTCATATTCAGTGGTTAATTTCAGTCTTATAAGTGACATGAACTTTCCTCTAATCTTTTCTAAGTCTATCTTACATGACTTTCTGGTTTCTTTTCCATCTTTCAACTATTTTAATACATCCTAAAACAATTAAACCTTTGCTTAAGTCTCAGAAACACATACAAATATTTGGTCAAGTAAATAAATGATTAGAAACTCATAGTATTCTTAAAAATATGTCTGTGCTGTATTAAATTTCAAATGAGACATGAGTTTGCTATTAGACAATATTAAAAATTCTACCTTACTTATAAAGATTAAGTAAATAAATGTTCAGAAATGCATATAGTTCCTACTAAATGCCATTACCTGTCTCCTTTAAGCATTGATATTTATCAACTGACTGACTTGTTTTATCAAGTAGTCACTGTATGCGTAGACATGTTTTGCTAGTCACTTCATGTGAAAATCACTGCTACTGAATCTTAAGAATGCACACATACATGTACACATATTCTCCTCATAGGTTATAGATCAGATGAAAAATGATTTACGTTAAGAGATTCATGATAAAGTGCATTTACTTTTCTTGGAATTTGATCACCAATTAAATGAAACTTTGAGGGCTTTGTGATATTAGGAAGTAATAAAGGATGATAAGTTCTTTGCACAGAGTACATTTTAGAGTGAGGTATGCCTTACAAAACATGAAAACTTAATTCTAAAATGAAACCATTAAAAGAAGAAAAAAATCCTAGGGCTGATGAAATGATAGCCCCAGTAAGCATAGGGACTGTAAACATGACTAATCACAAATTATTTACAACAGAACAGAGGAGATAGCAGGAAAGACATTCCTTGGTTAATGCCTCCAAACTCATGGAGTAGGACCAGATTTTTCTCTAAAAAAGTCTGCTGTAAAAAATTCTTGGAGACTTACTTTCAATGTGATGCATTTGGTGAAGGATGCTCTTTTTTGGGCAGGAGGAAGGTTGGGTTTTGGTGGGAAGGATGCTCTTTTAACCTCTAATCTATTTCAGTAAAATTATAGCACTATATTAAGGAAAGAGTAAATAAAAAATAATTGAAATAAAATAAAATTATCTTTATGTAGAATATTATATATTATATGATGTACAATATCATGTACTTGAAACCAGAATTGCCTTGCTTAATCAATTTAGATACATCTTAGAGTGCTTTATGCTTAGAGCATATAAGTAACACATTTATGGTTATTGGCATTTAGTATTTGGCATCAGACCCCTACTACACTAGTGATCCATGACTACTACACTAGTCATCCATTGTGACTTACAGGCTTGTCCTTTTGGGTAACATTTTAAGGAATCTAATGTGCCTTGGGTAAGAAGATTGTATTTATTCATTCACATCCACTGGTATCATCTGTGTGTTGATTGATTTATAAATATTAAGGAGGAGTTTTGTTTCTGTGGGGTTGACATTAGCTATTAAAGTGGTAGGTTTGGGGCACCTGGGTGGCTCAGTCGGTTAAGCGTCTGACTTTGGCTCAGGTCATGATCTCACGGTCCGTGAGTTTGAGCCCCGCGTCGGGCTCTGTGCTGACAGCTCAGAGCCTGGAGCCCATTTCAGATTCTGTGTCTCCCTCTCTCTCTGCCCCTCCCCTGTTCATACTCTGTCTCTCTCTGCTGTCTCAAAAATAAATAAACGTTAAAAAAAATAAATAAAGTGGTAGGTTTGTGGAAGTCTTATGTAGTTTTTTCCATTTACCAGTGAGTTGAGTAGAAAGACTACTGAAGGGTCCTGATTTTTTTGTTGTGTGATTTGGGGCAAGTTGTTTTCCCTTTCTGAATCTGTCACTTAATCTGTAAAATGAGAGGGTTTGAAGTAGATTATCTTTAAAATGTCCTATTTGAAATTTTAATCTCACTGGGTGAATTAGCAAAGTAGAAATTACTCATTGGTAGCACACTGATATGGGAAAGGTAACTAACATGGGGCACAACTGTGTACCTCCTGTCTCAATCCAGTGCGTGGAGATGTAGTTCACTTGGTTTGTAGGTATTTGCTGACCATGAGCATCTCAGCTCAAGTGAGCATACACGGAATTAGAAAACAGGGGGCTCTTAGTTCTTATTTGAGCTTTCTTCATGTGGAATAATATTTCCTGGGTCTCCTTGTGAGCTAATATGAATAGGGACAGGAAACCCAATTAAACTGAACTCCTCAGAAACTTTCCTTATCCTAATAAACCTTCACTCCCAGCCCAAAAATAACCATTTTAGGTGTTTGACTAAAATGTTACAAGTGCCTTTAGAGTTTTAGAACTTTTCTTTAAAGTTAAACCTCAGCTTTCATATATATATATATATATATATATATATATATATATATATATACATATACATATACATATACATATATATATATATGTATACACACATATATTTATTTATTTTTTTGCCTATATATTTTTTATACATTATTTTTATGGGAACCCTACTTTCAATATTTTATTTTTCCCAGAACATTTCTGAGGATTTTCTCACCTACTTTTCTCTGTCTCAATCTTGACTTTTTTCCTTTATAATGTTTGCATTTATTTTATGTAGGTGTGTTCACTCATTTTTCGGTTATTTTCCTGTTAGAAAAGAATTTCCATGAAGATAGAACCATAACTATCTTGTTTTTCTTATATACCCAATGCCTAACCTTTAAAGGAAGTATAATAAGTATTTATTGAATAAATAAATGAAATAAAGTTTATTGTCCAACATTCCAGGGAAACATTATGTTAAGGATTATCTAATATCCTCCAATCATTTTGAGGTGGGTTAAATTATGATATCCTTTTTGATGGATGAAGGAACTAAAGATCTAGAATATATTAAACTCTCCTTTAAAAATTATTAGGCTTGGGCACCTGGGTGTCTCAGTCAGTTGAGCATCCGACTCTTGATTTAGGCTCAGGTCATGATCGCAGGGTCATGGGATCGGGCCTCATGTTGGGCTCCTCAAGAGTGTGGAGCCTGATTGAGATCTATATACACATATATAATACATATTATATATTATTATATTATATGTTACATTATATATGATATGTTATTATAAAGAATTATATATTATATACAATATATACATATGATGTGATATATACACATATATAATATATATATGCATATATAGCTTGAATATTTAAAACAAGGATGTGACAGTGATAAAAAAAACAGCCAATTTAGTAATATATCTTATGAGAGACCAAGCAAAATGATAAAACAGGTTGAAAAACTGAGAGGTGGAAAAACATCCACTGGAAACTACCAGAAAAAAATGGATAAATCTACAATTTAAAGAGATATTTTTACACATTTCTCTTAGAAGCTGACAAATCAAGCCAACAAAGGATTATCATGGATACAAAAGTTTCAGCAATTAACAAGCTTGATATTAAGCTTATACTCCAACTTGGCTGTTGCTTCTGTCAACTCTTTTTCTTTAAAAAGACATTATTGAAGCATATTTTATCTAGAGTAAGATGCAGAGATATAAGCTGTACTGTTGGAAGTACTTTGACAAATACATACACACATGCAACAATCACCCCAATTTACTAGAGCATTTCCTTTACCAGAGAGTTCTTTTGTGATTCTTTCCAGTCAGCTCCCAAACCCCACCCTCCAAAGGCAACCCTGATCTGATTTCTGTCCCTAAAGATGAGATTTTTCTGTTCTTGAACTTCATGGAAATGACTCATATAGTATGTTCTTTTACCAGTTTGGCTGCTTTGACTGCACATACTGTTTTTCAGATTCATTAATATTGTTGCATGTATTAGTAGTTCATTCTTCTTTATGGCTAAATAGACTTGTATGGATTTACCATAGTTTGTTTATTCCTTCACTTGTTGATAAACATTTGGATTGTTTCTAGGTCTTGGGTGTTATCAGTAACATCTTTATGAACATATCTATGAACAAATCTTTTTGTAGATACATGCTTTCATTTCTTCTAGGTAAGTACCTAGGGAAGGAGTTGCCAGACCATATAACAAGTGTAAGTTTAACAAAATTGCCAAACTGTTTTTCAAAGTGATTGTATTATTTTACATGCTGACCAGCAGTATATGAGCATTCCAGTTGTTCGACATTCTCACCAACCTTGTTTTAATCATTATAGTGGGTGTGGAGTGGGGTGTAAAGTAGTATCTTAGTGTAGTTTTAATTTACATTTCCTTCATGGTAAATGATGTTGATGATATTTCCATGTGCTAATTCAAGGGTTATGTCAAGATTAGAATCTTTTGTCCCCTTTAAAAACACTGGGTTGTTTGTTTTATTAAGTAGCATATGATTTTAATATATTTTGGATATAAGTCTATAGTAGGCAGAATGCTTCCTTCCTCTAAATATCCATGCCCCCATTCTTGGATTCTATGTATATGTTACATTACATAGTGAAAGGGATTTTGCAGATAGAATTAAGGGCAGGGACCTGAAATAGGGAGATAACTTAGATTACTGTGGTGGGCCCAGTCTCGTGCCAGTATAAGCAGAGAACTTTCTCTGGCTAGAGGCAGAAGAGATGAGGCAGAAAGAAAAATCAGAGAGATTGGAACAATGAGAAGTATTTGATACACTGTTGTTGGCTTAAAGGTAGAGAGGACAATGTGACAAAGAAACAGGCAGCCTTAAGGATCTGAAAGAGGCTCCTGGGTGACAGCCAGCAAGGAAATGAGGACTTCAGCTTAAAAGTCTCAAGGAACTGAACGCTGCCAACAACCTGAATTAGTTTGGAAGTGGAGTTCTCCCCGAGAGCCTCCAGTAAGAGTTCTGGATGGCTGACACCTTGATTTTGGCCATGTGAGACCCAGAGTAGAGGAACCAGTCCAGCCCACCTGGACTTCCAACCTTCAGAGCTGTGAGATAATACATTTATGTTGCTTTAAATCATCAAATTTGTGGTAATTTGTTAAAGCAGCAATAGAAAACTAACATAAGAGTCGAGTCATTTGTCAGATGAATGCATTGCAGATACTTTCTTGCAATCCTGATTTGGCTTTTCATTTTTTTAATGGTGCCTTTTGATGACCATTTTTAGCAGTTTTAAATTCAGGTGAAGTCTGGTTGTGTGTGTGTGTGTGTGTGTGTGTGTGTGTGTGTGTGTGTGTTTTCATTTCTTTCATTTGTCTTCAGTAATCCTTATTTTGTTCTTTGGAACTTACCTCTTTTGTAAGATCTCCTCTTCCAAGAGATTTTGGACTTTTTCAAAGTTGTTAAGATTTGTCCTGCAGCTCCCAGTATTGCTTAAGAACAGTTAAAATGTATGAGATCACTGGTTAACCCAGGGACCCTAAACATCACACCCACATTTATGGGCCAAGTTCTCCCTATATACAGAATCATTTATTCTTATTTTATGAAATTGATTTTTATCTATTTTTCCCAAAACATTCTCTTCTCTCATAATTTTATAATGGACTATTTCAATTCTGACAGAAAGTAAACCGTCTTCAACATATATTTCCATTTACTGAGTCTTGTAATGTGGCAGGTACTCTACTGGGGACGTGATAAACCTCTAGTCTTCATAATAACCGTGAAATGTAGGTATGATTGCACCACTTTAAAAAATAATACTGTAGCTTAGTATTTGAAAGAAAACACAAACATTCTAAAAGTTTATTGTGCAGAGTTTTGCCACTTTTCAGTTCTGATATCCACTAGGATATTAATCTATGTCCATAAATTTCTCTTCAGAGTAGAGAGTTAGCAGTTTTTGTTCTTTAAATAACATAATTATGTATAGATATTTTTGAATTCTAAGATATTTCTGTTTACATATTTAAGAAGAAAAGTGATAGGGAAAATTTAATGGGGAGAGGGATCTTAACATGGTCTTTAGATAAGGAGCAGAATAGTAAGTGTATAGTAGAGCAGTCAGTTAATACCTTGACACAGTGATCAAAAATAACATTGTAAATATGGAGCAGCTGGACATTATGTGCCCTCCATGTGTGATACCCTGGAAAATAACACATTATATGTGATATTCTAACTGGGAGTGTATCAACTGAATATGAACAGGGAATATCAGATCTCAAAGGGGGAACATAATTTTTTTTTAAAAAAGGACCATATTCTTAAAAAAATGTCATTGTCTGAAGGAGAGACTGAAGAACATTCCCAGATTAAGGCAGACTAAAAGAGATATGTACTCATATCTCTTTCCAATTGGTGTTCAAAAGCCAGATGTACATCTGGCTTATCTCTTTCCAATTGCACATTCAGTGATTTAATTTTGGTAGATTGAAATTGGTTATGGTGAGAGTGTTTACATCGCAGAAATGACAAATGTTACGAATGGGTGTAGTTATCCACTGGAGCACTGGTTGTTAAACTTTTACCAGCACACCACTGGAGACTGGACAATCAAGCACAATATGTGATACTAGACTGGATCTTGAACTGGAGGGAAAGATATGCTATAAAGGATATTACTGTGTCAGTTGAGAAAATTGGAATATAGATGGTAGAAGAAAAAGAATATTGTATCAATATTAAATTTACTGAAGTTGGTAATTGACTGTGGTTATGTAAGAGAATATTTTTATATTCTTAGTAAATACACATTGAAGTATTTAGTACTAAAGGACTCTATGTATGTAACTGACATGTTTTATGTCAGTATATATAAAGTATATAAAAAGCGTGTATATAAAGAGCAAATGATAAAACAAATGAGAAAAGGACAATATGCAAACTAGATAAAGATTATATGAGTTATTATTTTACTCTTCTTGCAACTTTTCTGTAAGCTTAAACTTATATTAAAATAATAGTTAAAAAATATCCTAAAAGGCAAAAAAAAAAAAAAAGTTCTGGATGGCTGACACCTTGATTTTGGCCATGTGAGACCCAGAGTAGAGGAACCAGTCCAGCCCACCTGGACTTCCAACCTTCAGAGCTGTGAGATAATACATTTATGTTGCTTTAAATCATCAAACTTGTGGTAATTTGTTAAAGCAGCAATAGAAAACTAATGTAAGAGTTGAGTCATTCGTCAGATGAATGCATTGCAGATATTTTCTTCACTATGAGAATAAGTTTAAAAAAATCAGAATATCTACATATGCTTTTCGTTTCATGACATCTCTTTTTTAAAACAAGGCAGTATTCCCCTCAGCTATACATGGAAAAGATAGGGAATTTTATCACCTGGAAATTTTATTTCCCTTGGTAAATTCTTTATTTTGGCAAGTTTAAGATGTGCCCTGGCCGTTGTGGTTTTAGTGTATCAATGCCACTTGGATCAAAGATTGTTCAGACTCTCACCTGCATTGGGCAAACACTGCTACATGAAACTCAATCCACTCCATTCATTCTCTTGAAATCTTTATAAAGAAGTTTCAGGGGAAATGCATGGATAATTACTGTTTATGCTCAAGGACCAAATTTACCCCTTTCATTGGGTTTGAAGAAGATGGTAATGAGCTTCTTTTGTGGCCCTGCCATTCACCAGAAGACAGCTCTTTCAAGCTGAAAACTAGTTTAATTCTCACTGAATAGCAGTTCAGCAAGGTTTCTAGGAGAATTATATTTTTGTTATTATTTTTTTTTAGTAAAGGCATTACATACTAATGTTTAAAAAATCAAACTATACTAGAAAGGAACCAGATGAAAAATAGCAATTATATCCACTAACTGCACCCCCATACTCATTATGAGCTATTTCTTATATATTTCTGGGGAAAGAGGATATACACATATACTGATATGTATGTTCTTTAAAAAATATACAAATGATTCCTTACTTTATACAGTACATTTTTTCTCTATATCTTTTTTTAAAAAATTTTTAAAAATGTTTACTTATTTTTGACAGAGAAAGAGAAATAGAGCATTATCAGGGGAGGGGCAGAGAGAGAGTGAGACACAGAATCCAAAGCAAGCTCCAGGCTCTGAGCTGTCAGCACAGAGCCTGAAGCAGGGTGAACTCACAGACCGCGAGATCATTACCTGAGCTGAAGTCGGACGCCCAACCGACTGAGCCACCCAGGTGCCCCCATTTTTTCTCTATATCTTATATTTTCCCCACTTCTAGTAATGTATCTGGGACATCTTATCTATTAGATAAGTATGATACGCTATATGAAATTGCTGTCCTGGTGGTTTGACCTAATATCTCAGGATATTTTAAAAAATTATAAATTATATAGAATATATATTCATATAAAATTTACACATTCATATAAATTCATATAAATTATATGTTGATATTTTTGTGACTTTATCAGTTTGACAAATTCTTATACTAGGAGAATTCTACGTCAGAGAAAATGTACATTTTTAGTCTCAATTTTGTCAAATTTCCCTCTAACAATGTACCACTTACAGGGACCCTAGCAGTGCAGGACTCTGCCTCAACGCTGTTGTAATTTAGGAATTTAAATTTTTTCCAATCTTAATTTTAGTTAAAAATTTTAGTTTTTATTTGTTTTGATTGACTTTGAGCATCTTCTTTATTTGCTTTTTTATCTTTACAAAAAGATCTTTTGTATCTTTGCTTTTTGCTTTTTGTAGCTTTACTTTTTGTATCTTTTTTAAATAAAAGTTGCCTGTTTTGAATCTTTTAGAGATCATTATTTGACTCATTTCCATTGATCTGTGGGTGTACTGTGTAAGTTCAAGAAAATAGCTATTTATCATATGTTCTGCAAGTATTGAAGGGGAGTGAGGAGTATAAGTAAAATGTTAACATGGTAAAAGTAATGCTGAGACTATGTCACAGCTTACATATAGAACTTTCTTTTTTTTTCAATTTTCATTTTTTAATTTAAAAATTTTGTTAATATTTAAAACAATTTTGAATTGCTTAGTAGATTTAACATTTTTCTGGCTTCTCTATTTTGTGTCTAACTTACAATGACTTTCTCCAAAATTATTAAAATTTTATCCCTATTTTCTTCTAAAATTTCTAGGACTTCCTTGTTTACCTTCAAAGAAGCACATGTGTCTATGCTTTTCTAGGAGAGTTTTGATTATAAATATTCCATTTTAGTATCAGACTGTGCCACCAGAGTTAAATTGAGGAAAAAAGAAAGCGTATCTCCAGTGACTCTTTACTACAACATAGTTGTGTCATGGTCTGTTATTAAGCATCCCTTAAAACTGCTTTTACCTGTTCCTCTAGCTCCTGCCTGATTTCTGCTCCCTAAACAACTTTCCAATCATTATTTTAGTTTTTTTTGGAAGGTGATGCTTTGGAGTAGGAATGTAGCTGAAAACCCACCTGTAAATGATGAATTTGTATTCTGATGCAAAGGAATGTTTTCTGAAAGCCAGGTTTCCCCTTGACATTGCAGACTTGCAAAGGTGAAAACTAGCTCACTCTGGAAGCTAGAGGGAAGAGTGACTTGGAATTACACATTTAGAAAGGAGTTAGAGCCTGTTCCTGATTTAGGTTCCCATTTGAAAGATGGCTCAGATACTTGTCCCACATAAGCCAAAAAATAAAAATAAAAATAAAAATAAAAATAAAAAGGTGTCCAGGTAACAAGATCTTCACTGGGGCAAGCAAAAGTTAAGGCAACAACGTTGGGGGGTTTGTTGTTGTTTTTGTATGTATGATTTGTTGCTGGCTTGTTTTTTCTAGGAGTTCATTGGACTTAGGCAGCTCAGCCTTCATTTAAGAAAAGGTTCATGGGTGTCTTGTGGGCTTCACTCCACATACCTCTGCTCTGCATCTATGACTTGCGAAAACAAGCATGTGGGATGCTAATTCAGTCTTTGGTTTCTTTCTTGTATCGAATAGTGCCAACTTGGCCTTAAATGTGTGCCAGATGTGCTATGGTTTTATGATGTGATACTGTTAGGAAGTCTGGGTTAAGTATGGATGTGAGCTGGCTTCTGTTCCCGGAGTGGTTCCTGTTGCTGATGGCTGGAGCATAAGTTTGGGATCCCAAGCTCTTTGCTAGGCATCTTAGCGAGAAGTGCCTGGCAGCAAATGGCCATCAAATCCATGGTGACAACTGCAGGTTCCCTGGTTAGTTCTCTCCTCTCTGGTGGCTGATTTCTGAGTCTTAGGAGAACTTGCAGAGTGTTTGCCTGGAGGAGGGATGCTAAAGCTTCACCAGAATGCAGCACACACTGTGGAAGGCTTGTCCCAAATATCCTAGGGTAACCTCATGATGTGCACAACTAGGGCACTGTTGCCTTGCCAACTAATATTTTAAGGACATTGTCATTGCTGATGGGCCTGAAAACTAAAACATATTTAACTTCTGAGTAAGAATCGGAAATCAAATGAGAGTTACCCAAATTAATAACTAGGAAGTTTAAGGAAAGTAAGATCTCTTTCAGATCTCTTTCAGATCATCTGATTTGAACTGAAATGGTCTCTTTTGGATGCTGAAATATATGGACAGTTTTCCCAGTTCTGTATATATACTTTTACAAGAAACATATCCCAAACATTATAAGTGCTTATCATTTACATTTTTCCACTTTTCATTCTGTTGCTTGCAATCAGACAAAACCATGGTTACAATTTGGTGCTTTGTTTCTGATTTTGACAAAACCTGATATCTCTCATGAACAACTGTGATCAAAGATACTACCAAATTATGTTAAAAAATTATACACTTTAAAACTAAACTATCTTATGAATCAGTGAAATGCTCACATTTTTAAATCTTGAAAATCCAGGTTTGGTTGATCACTGGGAAGACTTGAATATTTTATTTCTGAAATCTGCTTAATCCTCAGTTTAGGGTATATTAGGTTGTACATGAATATTAGTGGTTCTGATAATAGTAATAACAGATGAGAGGAAATCATAGAGGAAAGCATTGATGTATTTTAGGCATTATGTACCTAATAAGGTGTTTCCAAAATGCAGGGCAACGAAAGAGATTTTTACATTGCATCAAAATGAAGTACCAAAGACCAATTTGTTTTCAGGATGTGGCAGGCAGCGACTCCCATTTCCTGTAATAGGGTCATAACCTCTTGCTAACAGCCTACCTTCTCCTACTCGTTGTGGCTCCAAAGCGATTTATGACTCTTGCTGTCCAGAACTGTATTTACTAAAGGGAGCATATACTTGTAAATGTGGGATAGAAGTAGAGAATATAGTGTATTTCCTTCATTTCCTTCTCTGTTTTTTCAAGCACTTCTGTTAGGGCAGAGCTGTCCAATAGAACTTGCTGATGGAAATGCTCTAAATCTGCACTAATATGGTAGACAATGGCCACATGTGGCTCTTGAGCCTTTGAAATGTGGCTAGTGTGACAAAACAACTGCATTTTAAATCTTAATGAAATTTTAATTAGTTTAAGTTTAGATAGGTAAATGTGGCCAGTGTTGCTTTGGACAGTGCAGCCCTAGACTGGAGTTTACATAAATTTTCCAGTGACATTGGACTTAGGCAGAATACCACTGTGCTTCCTAAATAACAGCACAAGTGTAAAAAAAGTCAAGTAAATATTTACATTTTTCAGAATTTGGCTTCAGCAAGATTTCATAGGACCCTAGTTCCCTCTAATGGCTTTAGGGAAAAGTCATTGATTATATTAAAAAAACCTCCAATGCTGGTTTATAAAATGTTCAAACAAAAATGCATTATTTGATAAATCTATTGCTTAGATCTTAGGGATTTTCTTCTTCTGTGAAACACGTTTAAGTTATTCTGATGTGACCTTGTATCAGGTTGGGTATTAATTTGGAAGTCTCTTGTATTTATCCCAAACTGTCTCAATAGAAATCTTATGTGACAAGATGTACGAAAGATTCATCTTTTTTTTCTATGTTTTGGTGCTTTGTTTTCTTTTAAATCATGAAGAGGTGCATGAAATTACTCTCAGAAAAATATTCTTTATTTGACTTTGCTTCACAGCTCTGGGAGGAGCTAAGTTTTTGTTTATGTGTGATCCAAGATGATCGATATCATCCCAAACAGGATACCACCCAAAGTAGGCTTTCTTTTTCCAAGTGAGTGATTTTTAAGCATGTAAACTAGTGGTCACCAAGAAACATGGTCTGCATCATTATTTTCCTATAAGGGACGTAATATGATAAAAGGTGATACTGAGGCACAGAGTTTAAGAGATATCAAACATCTGTAAATAAAATTACATGCAATAAATTTAGTTTGACTTCCTGGGAACAAACTTTATTCATTAACCTCTTTTGTCATATGGAAATGCTCTTACTTCTTTCCTGTGAAATCACTGTCTAAATACGATTTCCATTTCCTGTGTGCGTATATATGTATGTGTATATAAAAGCACTGGACTTTGTATGTGACTTCTTAGTTGTGTGACAAGTATCTTCATTCTTCAGTTCTCCAGGACTCTTTTTAATCATATGTGTGTGTGTGTGTGTGTGTGTGTGTATACATTTATATTTTATTATATATGTATTATTATGTATATGTATTGAGTATTATGTAGTATGCACATACTACTATGTGTATATACACATATAATATGTGTGTATTATATATGTATGTATGTATACATATATGTGTATTATATGTGTATGTGTATCAGATATATACATGTATCCATATTGCATATGTATAATGTATTATTTATTATATATATATATATATATAATTTTATGCATATATTTAAAACTTTAAATTTACTAAACAAATTTAAGGCTACCTTCTCAAAATTCTTTGAAGAGTAATAATGCTGTAGGAATACTTGAAGGTCTTTGATCACAGAATTTTAAATATTAGTTGCTGGTTGGGGTTCGAGTGCAAGGAAGTGGAAAGGTGATGGGGCAAGAAAGTGAAAAGAAGGCAAGGTCATGAATAGGTACCCACTGTTAGCAACTAGAGCTTATTCTTGGGAGATCTGGAAAGCTATGTAGAACATACCTTAGGGTTGTCCCATCTGAAGGACAAGGAAACTGATGTATCTGTCCATCAATTTATCACAGCATCACAACATCAGTGCTTGAACATTGCTCTGCAGGTCTGTTCATTGCCAAGTACTACAATTAATGGGCAACTAATGAGCAGAGTGGTCTTTGATGGCTTTGGAAAATGCCTGCAAGCAAAAAGATGCAAATACTGGCAGTTGGAAATAAGATGCACAATGAGTTGATAAAGCTAGGGTTATAGGTGGAGCAACACCATCATTTGCTACATGGGAGTAGAGGGGTCCATAAAGTCCAAAGAAGAGTCTTACTGGGTTTCTTGTAAACAGCCCCTGTGGTGTACTGTACTTCAGATCAACTTTGCCATTCACTCCTGAGTGATCTTGGACAAACCATTTGATATTCCTCTTCTGTAAAATTCAGCTTTTTATAAATACAGGGTCTCAGGTCCCAATCCAGAACTAATGGGTCAGAATCTTCATTTAGCAAAATGCCAAGGAGATTCATACCCACATTGAACCCACATTGAGAAGTAGTAGGCTAGGGTATTGTTTCTCATGCTTCTTTCCTTTGTAGTGGGAGGGTGGAAGAAAGTTTCAGATGGAATGGCTACACAGCTGGAGCTTAAGTGAGTGTGGCAAGAGTGGTCTGCCACTTACAGCTTCCATCTCTACAGCCTCAGAGAGAGTAACTGTCTTGATCACTCAGCTGGCTCATCCACCCGGAAGCAAGAGAGAGTGTTCTTTCCTAAGACTTCATTCAGCTTTGTTATTTTACAGTTCTAAGAGCAGATGATGAAGGGATCAGATAGACATGTAGAGGACATGACAGCTTGGAAGAATCTTTGTTCATTTGAAATTTATTTTCTCCCCAACTTGTTAGAAAAAACTGTGGAGTTTGAATAATGCTAAATGACAGGATACAAAAATAAATCTACATTATGAATCAAGTAATATAAGAATCATTTTTACAAGTAGACATAACATTTAATTCAGTTGTTGGGATTAGTAAAACTAGGGGTAAACATTTTTAGCTAGCAGCTTTTATTGCATATGCATTTATTTTATTAATGGTGATAGTGTTCTTTATTTTAATAAACCCTTATTGAACAACAAACCCATGTAAGATATAGTCTTTAGATCTGAAACAGTAGGGAAAATGGGTACATATGCAATAGTCTGGTAAGAGAGAAAGATGAAAAAAGCCAATAACTATAACATGAGGTGTTACCGTTAGAGAGATGTGTCCACTGTGCTTTCGGAGATGATTATGATTTCTGGAAATCTCCATAAAAATGCTAGGAAGTTCAGCTTTTCTATATAATGTATGATTTAGTAGGAAAAGATTTTACCAAATTCTACACAGTGCTGAATACTCGAAAGAAAGCCTGACAACAGTGGCCTATGGCCATGTCAAGCCCGCACTTGGTTTTTGTTAGTAAAGTTTAATTGGAACATAGGCACATTTATTTGTTTATGTATTATCTGTGGCTGCTTATGTGTTACAGTGCCAAAGTTGAGTAACTGTGACTGACTCCATTTGGCCTGAAAAGTCTAAAATATTTAGTATTTTACTCTTAACAGAAAAATTTTGCTGACCTCTGCTTTATAAATGTAACATCTAGAAGGTCACCATAACAAGCCCTTGCTAGAGACCAACTCCCTGGAAGTCATCAAGACTTGGAAGTCACCAAGCCCAGGAAGGAGAAACCTCTGATCACAGTTGGGCATTTTAAAGACATTGGTTCTTCTTGATTGCCTGCCTCTTTCTTGGCATGATCTAGGTTCCTCCTCATTACTGGTATGCACCCAGAATTTCACAGAAAGAGTTCTCTTCATGTGTATATCTGGAGTGATACATGTACTTATTTCTATATTAAGGAAAACATTTAACAAGACTCCAGTCCTGTTCCCACTTGGAAGCTTAGTGGCATCAGGTATGAATCCTCCTTTGGTGCCTAATGCTTTAGGAAGTCTCAGTCTAATTAACATTTGGAATGGAGGACCCTGGTTTTAAGGGGTGGCAGAGTAGAAGGATGAACTAGGTGTGAAAATACCTTCTCTGTTAGATAATAGCATCTTCCAGATGGCAGTGGCCCTATCACTTTGTACCCATTTACGGTGCAAAAACTCGATAAAGTCCTTCAGCCCTTTCACTGACATGAAAAGCTTTCTCCAGTATTCCTTCTATTGACCAAAATAACAGAAATGTGTTTGTCTTCAGAGAGAACTAATCAGAAGCTCCTTTAAGTATCTGATAGATTTTCCCCATTTTATGTTTCATTTGTTATAGCTTGACTTCTTTACCCTTGAACAATGTTCTTCCACCACTTGTACTACTTTTATTTTTTCTTTAGCAAAATATAGAGGTTATATCCACTGGATTTCTAAAGGAAATAAGCATTTGCCAGTCAGGTTTTAGAAACTGTCTTAGATTTTTGACTTCTGACAGTATTCAACAAAACTGTAGCCTGGCACAGCCTGTCAAATTGTATAGCTAGCCTTTTAATTTGGAAGGACCCCACTTTATAGAGGGAAGAGCCTTATAAAATTCTTAACTTCACACATATTGCTGGATTTGGGCATCTCTGAGGCCAGAGGCAGACTTGACCATGAGGGATGCCTAGAAATTAAAAGTTAGGACAAACCAGAGAGAATGGAAGAATAGATAAGAGGCTATAACTTGGGCTTGTGAGTCCCCAAGTAATCAAATATTTCATTCACCCATTTGTAGCTTTTTATTCTAGAGTAATAACAAATTGGCTGTGTTTTTCTCACACACATTATGCTGTTTCATATCTCAGTGGCCTGACCAGCCTATTTTAATCCATTTATCTATTCATCTACTAACCACAATGTGCTCTAAAGAGAGCCAGTGGTTATTGATTACCTACCATAGTCCAGGCACTGTGCTAAAGCACTTTACTTGCTGGCTCATTTCCTTTGGAAATATACCCTGTGAGATACATAGTACAGTAATCTGCATTTTTCAAATATGGGAATCAAAGCAAAGAGGTTAAGAAACCTTCCCAAAGTCATATAGCTAGTGGGTAAATGACCTACTGGTTTCAGGTCACTCTACTATTACTAACTCCTTACCTTCCTTCCCAGATATAATATGTTAGTCATTCCAGGCCCTAAAAATATAAAAAATTGTCATATATTCTTTCTGTCCTAACAGAGGCACAATGAGTGAGAAAGATAAACAGATACATGTGATCAAAAAATGTTAAGTATGACAACAAAGACATACATGGAATACGAGAGGAGGAGAGTGGAGCAGTATGTGGCACTGCAGGAGGTGAAAACAGAGAGCACAGGTCAGAGAAAAGCTCTGGAGAAAGTAATTTTTCAGTAATTTTTGAGTTTTCTGAATGGTTAGGAACTGATCAAAGGGAGGTGGGGTGGGGAGAAAGGCATTTAAGACTCAGAGAACCTCAAGAGCATAGAACAGAGATAAGAAACACCTTGCAAGCTGCCAGAATGTAGAGTGTATTGCATGCAGGGAGGGATGCACAACAGAACATCAATATCTGTACAGGTGATTTCAGGAGAGTGTTATAGGCATTACTATGATGATTGCAGCTAGTGGGGAGCCATGAAGGTCTGTAGATAGTGGAGATGCATGTCTTATTTGCATTTCAGACAAATCACACTAGAAGCTGGGTGGATGATGAATTTGAGGAAGGAAACCAGTCAGGGAGCTGCCGTGGTTGGTGCAGGTGAGAAATGATGAAGAGCTTGGTGAGCAACAAGGAAGCTTTGGTTGTGGTGACGGGAAGGAGAAGAGTAAGCTGGACAGTATTCATGAGTCAAAGTTAGCACTTGGGGATTTCCTGGATGTGAGGTACAATGGAGTACGAGGGGCAATACAAAAATAGGATTCAGTGTTCTACTTTGGGTGGCTGGGCAACCAACAACTGTGTCGGAACTGTGTGGAGGATAAATCAGATTCAGGGAGAGATAATGGGCTAGAAGTGCACCTGGGATATATATTCAGGAAATTGTCCAGAAAGCTGTGAGATACATAAGTTGAGGTTATTGAAGATGTCTGGGTAGGAAAAAGAGATTTAAGAAGAATTATTCTGGCAAGTTAGTTACCCATATATGGGGAGTGATGGACCAAGATCATCAACTTGTAAAATAAGTCAAAGTAAAAGCAGCCTGTGGAGGATACAAAGAAGGAATAGGCGGATGAAAAAGAGTATAGCATCATGGATAGGAAATAAGTAGTTTCCAGGTCACCACGGTACATAGAAGATAGAAGAGAATGAAACTGTTCTCTTGACATTGTGGTTAATGGGGAGTGGGAAGGAGGGGAAAGTGGGTGATGGGCACCTGTTGGGATGAGCACTGGGTGTTGTATGGAAACCAATTTGACAATAAATTTCATATAAAAAACATGATAAGCATCTAGCCCCACTGTTGACTGTTCCTTTGTCTCTCTGACTCTTTCTATGCTGTATCCCTGCATATTTTACACATTCTTCAAAACTCAGTTTAGTGGCATTGCTTCCTTAGAGCTCCACCGGTCTAAGCCACAGTAGGTGCTTCTCCATCTGCTTGACCTCTGTCATTGCAAGACAGTACTTTACAAACTTTTCTCTCTGTCCTGCAAGCTCTTCAGGGCCATTGTGGTAGACTGATGTGCACTAAGGACCCCACTTTTTCATGTTTCTCTGTATCCACTCCCTTTGGTAGTGTCCTCTCATACTTGGAGTTGACTGTGTGTCTTGATGTGTCTTTTGGGGGGCAGTGGAATAGTAGCAAACTTGATTTACGTAAGCAGAGGCTTGAAAAGTGTCTGTGCATTTTCATTTTCCCTCTTAGAATCTTGCTACCACTAGGTGACAAGTCTAGGCTAACATGCTAGAGGAAAAGAGATGGCTTGTAGCTGAACCAAAGCCATCCTATACCATCCAGCCCCCAGCTGACCCCTTTGGGGTGGTTTGTTACACAGCAATGCCTGACACAATTAGAAATCCTGTCTTACACATCTTTTTACACATTAACTGAGTACTTAACACAGAATGAGTGGTCCATAAATATATGTTGAACTGGAAAGCATAGAAGAAATGGGATGAGAATTCCAATCTATTGCAAAGCATTTGACCTCTTCTTTCTACCAAACATCATGACTGAACCCCAACTTACTTACTTTTACCTCTGAGATCTCAGGAGCTAAGACTGTAGGGGAGGCTGTGGGAATTCCAGCATGCACAGTGTGGTTTGAAATCCACAGACAAGGGAGCATGGCTTCCTTCCTTGGCCTGCTGCCCCACGCGCGGTGAGCAGAGCAGCCAAGCCAAAGTGGCAGCCGCAGTGTGGGAGCCCAGCTCTGCTGCCATAAATTAGCCAGGGGCAGGAAGGAGCAGTGAGAGTCAGCGGTTTCAGCTACCTAGTAGTTCATTTTTGTTCTTGTTTTTCAGTTAGCAATCTGTAAAATTTATTGCAAAATTAAGCTCCCTGCTCCAGAGTCAATAATATTCCTGGTGCCAGGTGGTGTAATAATTCACAAAAAGGGCAGGAGCTGGAGAGAATGAGACTGGTTTAGGAAGTAGACTTCCAAGCCCGATTTGCTGCTGCCTACTCCCTGCTGCTAAAGGTCAGGTAAGTAGAGGGCTAAGATTACAGACTCATAATATCCTTGGAGGGCTAGAATTTCTATTGGGTATAAAATTTAAAACAAAAACTTTCTTTTGCGTGATGGATTCCTTTTATCCTTCCCACCTCTGTTTCCATTTTAGTATAAAAATAGAAACAATCAATTTTCATATTCTGTTTCTGGCATCACAAGGAAGAGGTGCTTGTTATAGAAAACTTGGCCTGGTGCAAGCTTCCTATAGTGCTTTCTAATACCCTGACATCAGCCTCTCTAACTGGAGGGGCAACTGGAGATTGCTCTATTCTAGCATCTTCATTTACAGATGCAGACACCAAGTTTTGGTGTCATTAATGACTTTTCATCTCCTACCTGGCTACCTACCTGGGATCAGAACCTAGATCTGATCCCCAGGTCATACACCAGCTGCTTCATTAGACATTCTGCTGCTGAAGGGATTTCAGGTTGTCACTTTGGCTTTTCTTGATCATATCTAGTATCTTCAAAAAATTGTCTCTTCATTTGCTGTTCTCTTTTTTCTTGTTTTGAAAAATGATCACCACAATATGTCTAGTTACTATTATGTAAGTTATTATTATTAAGCCTTATTATTTCTCAAAGACTCTAAATTACATATCTGATTACAAAAAGGACCAAAAAGCCACATTTTCATTTCAGTTGCAAAGCACAAGATATTATCATTAATTTGCTTTTAATTATCTTTATAAAGTAAGTCCCTGAAAGATAATCAGAGAAATATTATATTTGGTTATTCCTCATGATTTCTTCCTTGAAATGTCTATAAAGGAGCGCCTGGGTGGCGCAGTCGGTTAAGCGTCCGACTTCAGCCAGGTCACAATCTCGTGGTCCGTGAGTTTGAGCCCCGCGTCAGGCTCTGGGCTGATGGCTCAGAGCCTGGAGCCTGTTTCCAATTCTGTGTCTCCCTCTCTCTCTGCCCCTCCCCCGTTCATGCTCTGTCTCTCTCTGTCCCAAAAATAAATAAACGTTGAAAAAAAAATTAAAAAAAAAAAAAAGAAATGTCTATAAAATCATATTTTCAGTCTGGGGTGCAAGGTTAGTATTTCTTAGGAGACATTTAGCAGTTGGGAATTATACTCTACAAATTAAGTGTCTATGCATTTTGTGTTCCACATCACCATTTGCTCTTTTAGAAAATTTAGGTGGAATTTCTTTCTTTCAAATCTTTGTTCTTTTTTTATTGGTGTTGGCGCTTTAGCTACCGCTCAGGGCTGGCTGTAATGCTTAGATTAGAAGGAATTGCTTTGATGTTTTTCAAAGTCAAGAAAGTCTCTGAGTATCCCTTGACTGCAGGTAAAGAATGTACTTCTCTGGACAGGTACCAATTAAAGCTAATTGTATATGACCTGATTGATCCATGGAGCGCTTAGAGTTTCTAATTGAATTTGCTATTGTCTTCATAAAATGAAGATTTGGTTTAGTTGCAAGTTGTGGATTGGAGGACCTGGCTGCATTCTCTATCTGACTGCAATGATACTGTCAATATAATGACCTAAAGGGGGCTGTGCAAATCCACCCTGTCAAAGAATTCCTCCTCTATTACCCTTGTAAATTAGGGATAGTTTAGAACTGGCTCCCAGCACCTGAGAGGGAATACTAGTTCCACTTCTTAAGAGCTGATACTTTTTTTTCAGTTACTTGTATGGGGGAAAGGAATGGGAGGGGTAAGAGTGTTGTGAAATTTTTGTAACCTGACCTGGGACTGGGCAAGAGGAGCCTGGCTTTAAGCTCCACCAAGACCTTGAAACTCAGCCCAAGCTGATTAAAACTCCTGAGTCCTTTCAAGTACGCTAATTGTGTTACATTGTGGACAGAAACCATGAAAAATGGGTGTTTTAAAATTCCCCAGGTTGTGGTGCATTTTACTTCTAAGATGATTAAATATCTGTTCCATTCTGAGATTTGGGTCAAATCTCAAGTGAATGAACGGTTGGAAAACAACCGTTTTTAAATAGGCATAGTTAGTGGTCAATAAAATGGATACACATTCTGGTGACGTTTATTCTAATCTAGTTAAAAATAAATGCCTGAAATGGGTATCATCTTTCCAGTCTGTCTACCAGTATGTTCAATAAAATAACTGTTGTTTTTAAGAAAATTGGATGTGAAACTTACTGCATATCCCAAGTTGTTTCAAAATAGGAATTTTCTTAGCCAGCCTTTCTTAAAATTACTTTCTCTTTGTGTGTGTGTGTGTGTATACATACATATATATATATATATATATATATACACACACGTGTGTGTGTGTGTGTGTGTGTGTGTATGTGTGTGTATAACATTCTGTGATCTTCCATGAAAAGTAAGATTAAATGTAAGGATATTATCCCCCCTTGCAAAATAGTTGCCTTCCTTACCTCACACACATAGATACACTTCATTCATTCATCTATGGACTCCCTGGACATTGAGTTACAGTGTCAGCCTTTCAGAATTCATGTCACACAATGAAGAGCAAAAAGAAAAAAGGCATTTCCTGAACTAGCCATTTTCCCCTCAATTTGCATAACAACAAACTGTCTACAATTGATTGTACATGGAGCAGATGTACAGGCGGTATATAATGTTGTGGTGAAAGATATGTACTTTGAAACTGCCTGAGCTCAAATTTCTGCTCTGCCACTTATTAGCTATATGACCTAGGGCAAGTTATTTAAACTGTTTGAGCCCCAGTTGGCTCATCTACAAAGTGGGATAATAATTCCACCTATCTCAGGGGATGTGGATGAAACAAATCAATCTACGTCAAGTCTTTAAAATAGTGCCTCGGTGCTTTTACTCTTATATATACAGTATACATGTTTCTTTTATAATACCCTAAGTGTCTTAGGTATATTTGTGAATTCAGGTAGTCTTGAAGTAAATTGAAGCCAGACTTACCTAATTAAAGTGCTCCAATTTGAGGTTGTTTGGTATCGACATGCCACCTTTCCCTTGAAATCAAGGATCATTTGCTTGTGACTTAGAGCCCTTCTTGTAAGGCACACATCATGAAGCCACACTTTAGAGATTAAAAAAAATCCCTGCTTTTTCTTGGGGAATAATAATTTTATTTTTGTTACCATCACAAAGGAGAAGAAAAGCTGATGCACTTGTTGGAATAATTTTAGTTGGGGAATGAATGGAAATGAACTTGTTTTAGCTGACTAGCCTCTTCTGGCATCTTCTCACCCTCCATACAACCCCTTAAAATAGTAAAATGCTATTTTTCTAGAGTTATTCTCTTTGAAAGTTTTAAAAGACCCTATTGGAAGCTCATTTGAAAGCTTCCTATGGACTCAGGGTGATGAGGTTTTCTTGGTGTAGGGATTTGTTTCAGGTTGTGCCATAAATCAACAAATGTGCTGCTTTTTCTGGTCCTCTTTATGATCCTGATGGGGGCTAAGCCATTCTTTAACTTGAAGCTTAAAGATGGCATAAAAGAAAGGAAAGGAAAGAAAAGAAAAAAGAAAAACTAAGCCCTCAGGTTTTAAGGAAACCCACCTACCTACCTCAGCTCTCTTCTCTAGTCTTTCACTAAGATAAACTTTGATAAGTTGCCTCTCTGTTAAGCAACAGGATGAATGAATTCACAGGTTTCCATGTCATAGGACTTTTATTCTTTCATACTGCAAAGTGGATGGATGATCTCTCCTAGCCCTTTCTTGATGTGTGAACTTTTAAATTTTGATCTCAAATATTGTTTTTACTCCTGTATGGATAATGGCTCCATTTGTTCCCTCTAGTTTGAAGTTTGTCCTCATAAATTCAGGTATAATTGTTATTTATTTATGTTAATTCAATAGCTTTTGGTAATTTGATCAGTTTATTGGATAGAAACACCAAGAATTCTTGAAGCGTAGGGCCCTTGGCTTAGATGATATGCCATTCCACTGCTTGAATCTTGATTTCCTGACATTTACTCCAACCTAAAGAACCAGCATAATCTGTATGTGGGACACATTTGCAGAAAGTACTTTGGCCTTGTGCCTCAACACTGATGGGTCATTAGTGGAGTGACTCTATCATTTATCATTAAGGCCAGAGCATTTTTGAGAGTGAAAGGAAGAGCTAGTAATAACTATCCAGGACAGCATAAATTGGGATTATTTCACACAAATAATTAAGTGGGCTAAATTATCAAGAAGTAACTGGGCAGTAAATAAAAACTTATTCCAAAGAAAGGGAGAAAATCAAGAGGAATTACTGTCTTGCTTTAATGTTGAGAAATTGTACTGTGTACTTAGTATCTATTAACTCATCATAGTAACTGTCTTAGATAAATGTATACTTTTATGGAAGCACTGTCATTTTCCCAAGGACACAGCATATTATATGTTGGAGATACTATTGACTTTAAAGAGGTTAGAAATTATGAAAGGAACTATCCATATGAATGAGTGTGTGAATGAATGAATAAAATGATGAAAAGTCCAGCATATCTCATTCACGAGGTGAAGAGAATCCTGTGCATATTACCGTATGGGTTTTCATAAATCTGCCAATTTGAAAAATATTTTTAGCTCATTTAGACTTCCTACACCTATTTTATAACATCATAAAGATGATAGCAAGTTCCAGCAAGTAAGAAAGCTTAGGACCATTGCTGTGGATAATTTCTCCAAATGGTAAAATACATAAAGCTTTCCAGTCATATATTTGACTGGTTGAAAAGAGTTCTTACACTTTTATTTAGTAATTTTATTTCTAATAATATATTTTATGGAAATAGAGCTGGGCCTTTTTACCCTTTGCATGGGCCTATTGTTGGAACCCAGGGCACCAGTTGAACCTTCAGCCGGAGGCTTTCTTTAGCCAATGATAAGCTCCAGCCAGGGACTCAGGTAGGTAGCTGTATGACCTTGAGCAAGTTACTTTATCCTCTCTGGTTATCTGCTTTCTTATATTAAAATGTGGATTATTAGTAACCACTGTGTTTGCTGTGCATGGTTATTGTGGGAATCCGTGAATTGCCACCGTGTCTCAAAGCATCTCAGAAATGTAAAACATGAAACAGAAGAGACATTGTTGTCAGTCCCGTAGCCCTGAATGAATTTTTGCTTTCCAGTTTGACTGTTTGTAAGTACCTGATCTTTTTAAATGAGCTCCTTCAATGGCACATTTTGGCTTTGCAAAGGCAGGCATATTGAACACATTTCTTCTCTTTATGTTCTAGGAGAGACTATATACATTTTTTGTTCAATTTATTTTTAGTTTATTGATTTATTCTGAGAGAGAGAGAGAGAGAGAAAGAGAGAGCGAGCACAAGTGGGGGAAGGGCAGAGAGGAGAGACAAAATCCCAAGTAGGCTCTGTGCCATCAGTGCAGAGATCCTGATGCGGGGCTCAAACTCACGAACTATAAGATCATGACCCAAGCCAAGATCAAGAATTAGATGCTTAACTGACTGCACCACGCAGGTGCCCCTGGAGAGACTATCTTTAGAAAGGTAAATATGGTGGTAGTAACAATCCATCACTATCCTTACCTCCTAGACTTCCTGCCCATATGTAATTTCCTTTCCTTGAATGTAGGCAAGAAATGTGATTTGCTCCTAACTGATAAAATCTGGCAAAGAGGGGGATGCCTGGGTGGGCTCAGTAAGTTAAGCATCCAACTCTTGATTTCAGTTCAGTCATGATCTTGTAGTTCATGAGATTGAGCCCCGTGTTGGGCTCTGCATTGACAGCAGGGAGACTACTTGGGGTTCTCTCTCTCCCTCTCTCTCTGCCTCTCCCCTGCTCATGCACTCTTTTTGTCTCTCCCTTTCAAAATAAATACATTTTAAAAATCTGGCAAAGAGGATGGTTTGTCACTTATGTGATTATGTTACATTAGATTGTAACTTCCATCTTGCTAGTGGACTCTCTTCCTTGAATCTCTTCCTTGCTGGCTTAATGAGGTAGGCTGCCATGTTGGAGAAGGCCACATAGCAAGGAACTGAGGATAGCCACTGTCTAATAGTTATCAAGAAATTGAAGCCTTCAGTCTGATAACCCAAAAGGAATTGAATTTTGTCATCATCCATGTGAGCTTAAAAGCAGATCCTTCCCCAGTTGAACCTCAGATGAGAGTGTAGCCCTAGCTACCACCTTGATTACAGCCTTGCAGAGGACCCAGTTAAGCCATGGATTTGTGATCAACAGAAACTGAGATAATATGTGTTGTTTTAAGCTGCTGAGTTTGTTGTAACATGGTTATACAGTCACAGATAATTTAAGACACTTGAGTAATAATAATATACTTTCAAAGGTGTATATTCCTTAGTTATTTCTCAGAAATTGGCATTTTATAAACCAAGTCAGTTTTTTATTCACTTAAATTGTGACCATATCACTGACTACCAGTACAAGAGAGTTTACTACAAGAGTTTTGGGGAAAGGTGCATGTATCTCAAACCTAGGAATGAATTCTGTCTATCTGTAATACTCATTAGCTGTGTGACTCTGAGAAGGTCACATAATCTGGGCTGTAGCTTCTTTATATTTCTGGTGAGATAATATTTACCGTACAGGTTTTATGAGGATTAAATGAGATGATGCATGTAAAGTGTGTGACATAGTCCTCAGTTGATTCCAGTTTCTCTCATTTATCTCAAAGGTTGAATGAAATTTAATTGAACTAACACACTCAATAGACAATGTCAGAGGAAGAGCATTCATTCATGAAACTGAGAGAAACTGACTTTAGTAGAGGATGTTTCCCTTATTTCGTTGTGATTAGATTAACCAAGTTAGCTGGACATTAGCTACATTGGTTTTGTCTACTAAGGAAAGTTTTGCTAATAAAAATGATAAGCAGTTTGGAAGTAAAATTTTGGGTGTTATTCAGGCTTCTGAAAGGTCTAAAGAGATACCGCATTAGTGACTCCTATGTGCGTGTTCTCTAGGTAGAAAATGTTTTTATTCATTTAGCAAGTATTTATTGAGTACTTATTATGTACTCAGTACTCTCTGTGATGTTAGAATTTTAATTTTATTTGGATATCTGGATATATTACTCTTCACTGAAGGTCGACAGACTTAAATTTTCAGAGATAGACGTTCCTTAAGCTGCATTGTACAAGATGATTTTTTAAAAGTTAGGATTATTGTGGTATTTATATAGAATGGTATACAATACCATTAAGAAGAGCAAACCAGTGATATATACAACAACCTGGGTGAATCTCAACATCATTATGCTGAGTGAAAGAAGCCGAAAAAAGATAGTGCATATTGTACAATTCCATTCATACAAAATTCTACAAAGTGCAAGCAAACTGGTAGTGGTTACCTGGGAATGAGAGGGAGAGAGAGATAGTTTGACCTGGGCTTGAAGATAGTTTGGAAGTAACAACAAATATTTGATATTTTTATTGATAGTGGTGATGGTTTCATAGATGTATAGATATGTTAAAATTCTTCAGAATATACATGTTATATATGTAGTTTATCCTTATAAATAACATCCCAATAAATTTGTAAGAATGTTTCTACAGCATTTGAGGTATAACTGAAGTGATGTTTATTAAGTTAGCTGAATAAATAATTTATATCTAATGTAATTTAATACCTATTTTTATAGTGGAATTTTAGTACAGTCTAGGGCAAGAAACGAAAATACAATATTGCTTTTTTAGCTTTTTAATGTTTATTTTCGAGAGAGAGAGAGAGAGAGAGCGCACACATAGTGGGGTGGAGAAGCAGAGAGAGAGGGAGACACGGAATCTGAAGCACGTTCCAGGCTCTGAGCTGTTAGTGCAAAGCCTGATGCAGGGCTTGAACCCACGAACTGTGAGATCATGACCTGAGTCCAAGTCTGATGCTTAACCAGCTGAGCCACCCAGGCACCCCTACAATATCTTTTTGACTGTAGATCACATCAACTGATAAACAATTTGTGAACACAGTATGCAACAGTGTACAAAGCCATCAAAAGATATGAAGCACTGTTTCTGGGGAACAGATTTTTTTTAATGGACATATAGCATATTTCTCTTGATTTGAGCAAATTAATTGTCCTACCATAAAGTTTGGCTGGTGACTGAATACAGAAACATACATGGTGATTTCATAGAATCTGTAGTAATTATAAACCAATTTTAAATCTTTCTATTGTCCATGATTCCTCTTGGGGATTTGTAAAAACAAAACAAAACACAGTTTTAGGTCTCATTCAGCTAAACCTTCTTTGAACATAATTTTTGAATTTACAGTTGGGCTTAGATCAATATGAACATAAATATGAACATCTGAACGGGCTTATAATAACCTAGCAAAGGCAAAGAGTAGACATTAAAAATTTAAATACTCTTCATTGAAATGTTTTTGAATATTTTTCTACTTTTGCATTATTTGTTTTTCTTTAGGTTGAAGATGTGTAGTATTTCATAGAATTCTTTTTCTAATAGAGGAAATAACCCATCTGATGTGACTACTTGACTTTGGAAAAGAAACAACCTAAACAACTTAGAAATAATTATTGTTCATTATCTGTGCCATTCAGAATGACTTATTTTTTCCCTTCTGTTTTTTTATGACTTCTATATATTTATCTTTTCCTTTGTGTATATAATATCTCAATATTATTTTCTAATCCAGTTGATTGATTTTTTGCAACAGCTAATCTGCTCTTCCCTGTTTCCAATGACTTAATTAGACAGTTTTATTTCCCATCCTAAAGAGGGCCCTCCTACTCTGTTCAGAGTAACACCTTTTCAGACCTGTTCTGGTCTTACAGATATGTTACTTTGGGAGACATATGAGGTAATAAATTCAAGACCTTTAAGATCTTCTCCCTTTCTTATACTGTGTTACAAAGTATTAATTATTCTCCTTTCTCAGGTTCATCTTTTTCCATCTACATTTGATTTATTTATTTTTAATCTGTTCTATGAATATATCACAATTTATTTTTCTGTTTTACTATTGTTGGACCTTTAAGTTTCTTCTAGTTTGGGGCTATTACAATAATGCTATTATGGCCATTCTTTTAATGTTTATTCTGGTTCATATAAGCTTTTTATCCTGGTTATAAAAAAGGGAGTGGAATTGTGGGGTCATGTGTATGCACATCTTCAACTATACTAGATAATGCACAGCTGTTTTCCAGAGCAGTTGTACCAATTTATAGTCATATCAGTAATGTTTGTCTTCAGTTGACAGACTTTGTAGCAGAAATTGTTGGTTCCCTACCCATATACTCTGACCCTCGCCATTTTCATGCATGGCCAAATCAGGGGCTTTGAACTACAAATACTTGCAATTCTTTGCTTGAATTTTTTTTTTTTTTAACTGCCAGAGCTCACTTATCTCACAAATGGAGCAGTTTGGAAATGTCCAGGAGTTAATCTTCTCTCCACCCACTCCTGAAAGCTGCCCTCAACAAACCCTAACCAGCAGGGTGTACAACTCCAATTTCCTCTTCTCACTGCTGGATAATTCTGAGATGTATTTGCCACCTTTGGTGTTTTTCATGGGATATTTCTCAGTGATAGCTTGCTTAATAATACTTTTTTGGCTTTGTTCTCTTTCTTATCTCTCTTCTCTACCTTGTATATTAAAGTTTACTAGGATCATCTCCCAAATAAACTGTTTACACTTGAATCCTTTACTGATATTTCTCAACATTTATGGAATGAGCTTCCCTCTTGTCTTTTCACACAGCCTTATAGCCTTACTGTAGATACTTCTCACACTGCACTGTCTTCCATTGAGAATGTAAGCTCAGTGAAGGAAAGGACTTGAAGTGTTTCCTTCACAGCTTTATTGCTAGTATCTAGCAAAGTTTCTGGCATGTAGAAGGGGCTCAGTATTTCCTAGAGGAATGACTCTCTCCAACAGTATCAGGAGACCGAAGGAGCCAGGATGAAAAATAAAGCATTGAAAGGTGATAGTGAATATAAGGAAGTAGTAATACGGAGTATCTCAGAGAATATCTCTGAGGAGGGATATTTGACCTCAGTGAAGTATAGGAGCAAGCTATGCAGATATCTGGGGAGAGAGCATTCCAGAAGATAGCAAGAGCATGTGCAAAGGCCCTGAAATGGAAACATGCTTGACACATTCGAGTATAAGCTTATAGGCTCCTATGGCTAGAGCAGAACAAGGAGAGAGTGGTAGGAAACGAGGCAGGAGAAGTAGCCAGTGATAAATATAAAGTGATAAATGAGTGAATAAATGAGTAAATGCGTAGGATAAATGTCTGAATAAACATACGCTGAGAAGCAGCAGGTATAGTGAAAAGGTAACAGATTTGAGTTAGACAGACTTAGATCTTCTTGTGAATAAACTTTTTAATTTGTAATATGGGGATATTAATGTTTAACAGAAAGGGGTAGAGGATAAAAAGACAGTGAGCAAATTGCTTAGTCAGAACAGGCTTTCAATAGAACTTAGTAGGAGTGGAGTAGTAGTAATAGTAGAAGTAGTTAGTAGTCATTCTGGTGTATAGTTAGTACTAAAATACTCATAACTGTGGTAGAAATAATTAACTTCCCCAAAATTTTCAAGGACGGCTACTGAAAGCAGCTAATATTTGAACTAGGTCGTAACACAAAGAAATTATGAAAATAAATCCGCCAAAAAAGAAGATTGGCTTTCTAAAGATTACATTTTGCTCATGTAAGTAAGTAAAGTCATTTCTGTTTTCCTAATAGGTTACTGACTGAGTAACTTTGATTTCATGGACAAGTCTGGGATGTATCATATATATTTCCTCCAGTTATTTTAAGTTGGAATCTATTACTTTCAACATAGTAACCCAGGTGATGCATATGGTTTATAATAGAAACTCAAGAATTGATATCCATAAATAAAGTACATCATAGTAAGCCCTATGGAGACAAAATCAGGCAATGTAAAAAATATTTGATAACATTGGGCACAGATATTTCATATAAATTGCTCAGAAAATTAGGAGTCTCTCTTTCCTGCTCATCTTTTCTCCTGTCTGCCTCACATATATTCATTCCAACACCTGGATTTTATAAATATATCACTCAAAGCATTACCCTTGCATTGCATACACATTATTAATGTTGTTAATGTGAGCTGGGTGTTGTCTGCTGGTTCTAAATGTTTACCTGCTCTTTGACTGACTGACAAGTACATCGACAAAGAATGTTGAATCAAAACCACTTGAGGCTTAGGTAGAAGAGACAGGCTGATGAATTATGGACAAGTTAATACTTCGGGAATTCATGTATCATAAAACCTGTGGCATTTGGAAGTTATTACTATTTTAGATGTTTAAAAAGTCCTGCATCCATCATTATCTATTGCTTACAGAATCGAAAATAACGTATCAGTGAAAGAATTAGTTACACAGTTGATGGAACAGCCAAGAAGCCAAACACTGGATATTGAGATAACCTAGATAATTGCAACAGCAGGAAGCTATTACTATCCCAGTGACTGGAAGAACAAGACAGGGATGGTATTACCAGAACTCAGGGACCAGGTTCACTCAGTAGAAGCTAGAACCATGGTGGGCTTGCCTGATAAAGGCTGGAGTGGTGGAAGAGATATACCCACTGCCAGAGATGTCACCTGAGGCAGGAGTAGACATGGGCAGGGAGAGATACCCTGGTTTTTCTAGCATACTCCCACTCCATTCTTCCGCGAGTGCCTCCTGTGGGTTGAACCCAGAAGGAAAAGTGCTGATATGGAAGCCTAGGAAACAGTCTACAGAGGTTAGCCCCACCATGGCACAGAGCAGAGAAAGCAGAAAAAGAGCAAGAAATGTATTTGAAGACAAGTTCGGGGACCAGTACACCAAGGAATAGTTGAACACAGTTCGAGGACCTTAGAGAGGGGGATCTTCTTTTACGAACTCTGTTAAAAGTAACTTTCAGCTCCCAATTCAGTCTGATTTTCAAGGGAGAGAATCTAAGTTGTTTCAAGTCTTTACTCTTATCCAAGCACCCATGGTCAAAGAGAAGGATTAGCTAATACAAATGTGGCAGACTGGCAACTAATCCCTATGGATTCCGTTTCGGAGAAGGGTGGTTCAGGGGCTAGGCATACACTACACACTTTGCGTGACTACTAGATTTCAGTTACCTAATACCTTCCTGAGGGTTTTTGAATCTGTGTTCTTAAGTGAGATTGGCCTATTCCAGGATGTATTTGTCACATTTGGGTATCAGTATTATACTTGTAATATGATATTAATTGGCTAGTTTTGAGTATTTTGTTGTTTATTCCAACAGTTTATTGGAAATCAGCAGTAAAATAATCAGAATCTCATTTTAAAAACAAGCCTTGAATAACTCTTCAATTTTATTCTTATTTTTGGCCCTTCATTTGCCAACATTTTTACCTTCCCCCCAAATATAAATATTTTTAAGTTTTACATATGGCTGTGCATATTCTTTTTTAAATTAAAAAATATTGTCTCAGTTATATCTATATTTTCATTTCTTCAGGGTTTAACATTTGTTAAGAGTTCTTTGAGTTAATAAGAAATCAGTGACACATTTTTTTCTACTTTACTAGCTCACTAAAATTTATGTACCGAGTTTTTCCTACTGCCTATGCATTTGTGTAAATTTTGTTTATTTTTCAATTCAGAAATTTGCCAGGACATGTTTGTGTATCACTTAATCTCTCTTCACTAAACTTGACACACTGTTTCAATATGCTTGCTTATTTTTTCCCCTTAAAGCTGTGCATTTTTAATGCTTTTTGTGATTGCTTATGTTTTAATTTTACTAGTTTTCCTTTTGAGAATACACTTAAATTGTTGGTTAGATAATCATTTCTTCATTTTTCATTTTTTTCCTTGCCTTCCACCTTGAGGTAAAATGTGAAAATTTGTCCTCCCCTTTGTGTGACCAACTGTCGCAGTTAGCCCTGGATTGATAGGTTTCTGATTCATAGAATTTTCAATGTGAAAACTAAGAAAGTCCTGGGCAACCAGAGACAATCTGGTTACCTTGACTGCATATCACTGACTCAGTGTCTCATAGTATCAGTCCGAATTTTACTCCTTCCAGCATTCTGGTATGAGTTTTAATTATCTTATTTTCTTCCTTTCCTTTCCTTTCCTTTCCTTTCCTTTCCTTTCCTTTCCTTTCCTTTCCTTTCCTTTCCTCTCCTCTCCTCTCCTCTCCTCTCCTCTCCTCTCCTCTCCTCTCTTTCCCTCTCTTCATTCATTCATTCATTCATTCATTCATTCAGTTTTAAATCCAGTTAGTCTGCAGTGTTATATTAGTTTCAAGTGTACAATATAGTGATTCAACAGTTACATACAATACCCACTGCTCATCACAAGTACAATCCTTAATCCCTTATCATGTATTTCATCCATCCCCACATTCACCTTCCCACTGGTAACCATCAGTCTGTTTTTTTGGTTTCTCTTTTTTTTCCTTTGTTTTATTTCTTAAATTCTACATATGAGTGAAATCATATGGTACTTATATTTCTCTGACTGGCTTATTTCACTTAGCATTATATTCTTTAGATCCATCAATGTTGTTGGAACTGGCAAACTTTTTTATGGCGCGTGCGCACGCACACACACACACACACACACACACACCTCATCTTCTTTATCCATTCCTCTATCGACAGACACTTGGACTGCTTCCATGATTTGGCTTATTGTAAATAATGCTGCAGTAAACATAGGGTTGCATCTATCTTTGAGAATTAGTGTTTTTGTATTCTTTGGGTAAATATGCAGAAGTGGAATTTCTGGATCATATGGTAGTTCTATTTTTAATTGAGGAACCTCCATTTTGTTTTCCACAGTGGCTGCACTGGTTTGCATTACCACCAGCAGTGTACATCCTTGCCAACACTTGTTTCTTGTGTTTTTGATTTTAGCCATTCTGACAAGTGTGAGATGATATCATTATGGTTTTGATTTGCATTTTTCTGATGATGAGTGATGTTGAGCATCTTTTCATGTGTCTGTTGGCCACCTGTACGTCTTCTTTGGAGAAATATCTTTTCATGCCTTCTCCCATTTTTAAATTAATTATCTTATTTAAAAAATTGTTTCCTCTCATGGTTCCTTACCTCAGTGCTCTCCCTTTCCATCATATCCTATATTCTTTGACTTCAGTCTGTCAAATTCTTTTGTCTTCTGTTTTCAACAGTTTTTTCTTCCATCTAGTAGTGATGCCACCAGTTTTGTTTAAATGCTATTTTTGTTTTCTATAGTAAGTAATTCTCAGCGATGGTATCTTGAAATTGTAGCCTGATGTTCCTTTTCTATTAGTATGAATATTCAAACAACATTTTTAAGACCAAAAATAGCCAAATATCCAAATTTCCATAAGATTCAACCAAATTTTATCATGTAGTCATTTTCTTAGACCCTATTTATTCCTTTAATTCATCCTTGAGAAGTACAGTTCATTCGTGTTTGCTTTCACCAAAGATAAAGGATGTGAATTTAACCTTGACTGTTTAGGTGCTATCCATTCTCAGATCCAAAGGTAAAGAATGGACTTCTATCTATGCACATGGTATAGGCTAAGCTATTCTGCTTCCTTTTATGGTCTAGGCTCTGCTGTACTCTCTGTCTCTTCCTTGACTACAAAAGGAGTTGTAATGCCTGTAAGTAGTCCTTCCAGTGCCTCTCATAACTTACTTTTGTGAATTACCTTTTTGCCTTCCTTTTTTATCTTCCCCTTCTATACCAAGTTTTCTTTCATAGCAACTTCTGTTTTGTTTTCTGAGAACCAGAAATAAATGCAGAACTAGAAGGGTTGTACTAAACTTAGTCTATCTTCCTTAAGTACAAGCAAGAATGTAACAACAATAATAATAACAGCAGCATTCACTGAGCACTTGCTATGTGTTAGACACTGTGGTAAATGCCTTAGATAGTGTGTCACTTTATCCACTGAGTAGCCCTCTTTTCTTGTTAATAAGGAAACTATGGACAGATAGTAAAGTAGGGTAAAATTTATTCCTACCTTTTTTTCAGGTAAGCAGATCACTAATTCTTTTTGTCTAACCAACTTCATCAACATTCTAGTTAGTGACAGTTTCTTCTACCAGCTTGCTTATCAATTTTCATTATCAAAATTTTTGAGGGTTGTAATATTTTCAACTGTCTTTTCAAATATTTTGATGAGAATTTAAAAATTATTCTTTAATACTTGTAACTGTATAACTTTGTTTATAAATTGGAATCCTAGGAGACTTTAACAGATGGAAATACTGTGATTTTTTTTATTGCAAGTAGTACAACATATAACTCATAAATAATAAAAGGATTTATTGGATCATGTTATTTTAGAGTCAAAATTAGGATGGATGTCAAGTGCAGTTTAACTATGGTTCTGTTTTTTAGTGATTCTTTTCACTTTTCCCTCACCTATGTTCATTCCTTGTTCTCAGACTTGCTTCGCTAATATTGGCAAATTTGTGTATTAAATTCTGAACATTAAGTCATGCAGAAAGAAAAGGTTGTTCTGTCAAATCCTTGAAAAAATGTCCTAAGCTGTGTTCTACTTCTACAACTCCTGAATTACTCTTTGTTTCTGGGATGGATCACCCAGGTTTACCCTGGAACTATAACTGTGGTCAGTCATTCCCAAACCCCTTGGTAGCTACTCACACAAGATAGGGACAGGGGGCTGGCCCCAGGAAGACAAGTTCATGGTTACATATTCATCTACATTTTCTCAGAAGTTGAGAATACACTATAATGTCCAAGGCCATGCCTCCTCTTTCTGAAACAAATATCCAGTAGGTGGATTTGCACTTTTGAAAATTTGGACTAAAATATTTTTGGGGTGAGAATATATTGTTCTTTGATTTGGAAAACTCTTCCTCCTTTGACTTTGAGTTTTCAGTTCTTCCTTATCTCTTCAAAGGTCCTTCCTTTGTCTTACCAAATCATGTAATGAAATAAGTCATATTAGTCTTACTTTCTACATTTCTTACTTTTACATTTAGGATATTTACTCTATATCTTTTTGTACTGTTACTAGATGAATAAGACATGATTTCTCACAATGTTTTCACTACTAAAGCTTTGCATGACTGGTCTGTTATCCTTATCTTTCCTATTAAATTAAAAGTACATAGGAAGTGAGTCTGATGGATTCTTGCCCTCACACCTTTTGCTTTATGCACACAGCAGACACTAAATAAAAACTCATTAAATAAAAGAAATAAAAATATTCCACTGGATTGGAAAAATTTGCTCCAACACAATCACTACCTACATAAGAGCCTCCTATCTGTTCTCTCATCTCCATCCAAATTACATACTCAGCCTTATCTCTTCCCTCTAATTACACCCCTCTTGACCTGTAAATGATGGGAATACCTCGCTGACCTTTGCTGAACTGGTTTTAAGTTTCTCTCCTGTTTGCAAATGTAATGCATTGAATTTTTTTTCTCTGTAAGTTCTTGGAAGGCTGTGTCAAAGTCTATATTTTTTGAGTTATAATACACCAACCCTGATATTAAGCCCAATTTGGTTCATAAAAATTGGTTTATGATTATATGGTTATTTATTATTTATATGGTGTGATTATATTGTGTGGCTCTGAACAAAGTCACATAAAATGGAAGTACATAATATCAAGGAATGCACCTTAAAAAAAACCTGCATTAATTTGAACCTTATGTAAAAGAACAGAAATACAGAGGGTACTAAAATAGGGGAATTTAAATGCACTTTAATATTTTGAAAGGAAAACCAAATTCTTCCTCTTTTTATACATTGTATATGTATATATCTATACCATTATTGGGTGAAGAAGAACAAAAATTATACTCAGGCATGAATATTTTTGCATCCTTAGAAATAAGCTGACTCTTAAATCTCATTCCTGAAACTAATCTTCCGTTTCATTTTTAAAAATTGTTTATTTATTTTTGAGAGAGAGAGAGAGAGAATTCAAGAATGGGGATGGGCAGGGAAAGAAGGATACAGAAGATCTGAAGTGGGCTCTATGTTGACAGCAGAGAGACTGATGCAGGGCTTAAACTCACGAACTGTGAGATCATGACCTGAACTGAAGTCGGATGCTTAACCAACTGAGCCACCCAGGTGCCCCACTAATCTTCCATTTCAAATTGGAAAGATCTATGAGTTTTATTAAATTTTTAAAATAGTTCAGAATAATAAATAGCATTTTTGAGATTGATTTAATCTTTTACTTTTACTCCCATAGCAACAACACTGTTGATTTACAACAGTCATCATTTTTCTCTTCTTGTCCAATAGACCTGTGAATTATTCTGGTGTATCTTAGAAAGGTGGGCTATAATATGAAGTATGCCGTCTCCTCTTCCGTTTCCACTAAGGGAAAAATGCAGTGAATCAAAATGAAATTAAATTATTGAAAAGATATAAACTAAAAGTAATTAAAAACTTCTTATTTTTGTCACAATATTTAGATGAATGAGAAACTCCAATGGTTTAAGTAGTCCAAAGGAGATATTAGTATTCTGAATTTAAGAGCATTGAATTCTCTTAAATTCTGAAGTGCTAACAATTAAATTAACCCAAACCAGAGGAGACTATTTAAATAGAAGCTGGGGGCTCCTGGGTGGCTCAGTAGGTTGGGCATCTACTTCGGCTCAGGTCATGATCTCACAGTTCGTGAGTTCGAGCCCTGTGCTCACAGCTCAGAGCCTGGACCCTGCTTGGGATTCTGTGTCTCCCTCTCCCTCTGACCCTCCCTGGCTCGCTCTCGCTCTCTCTCAAAAATAAATAAACATTAAAAAAATTAAAAAAATAAATAGAAGCTGAATAACCCTCAACTTTGGCACTATCTCTAAATGTTGCATGGATATTAATTTATGTTGTATTTTTTACTTTAGATTTTGTGGATGTTGGTTTTAAAAAAATCAACTAATCTCTATAAAAGCTGCATTGAAAGCTAACCTGGATTGATTACCCGGTAGAACAGATAGCTCACATTCAAATGAAACTGACAAGATGTCCTGTTGCAAGGATAGTTTTAACACACTGAACATGGAAAATTGATGCATAGTGTCAAGGAATGAAGTAAGTGATTATGGAAATGATATTTATTGCAGACATGCTCTTCTGTGGCTAAACTAAAAAAAATACCATGTTCAACATAATTCCTACTACCCCCTAAAATGATGTTAGACAAAATCCATGGCACACTCCATGTACAATGTGGCAGATAATTTCACTTTCTTCTCAAGCTATCAAATGAATTCACAAAGTTGGTCTTTGCAAATGTCAATTTAAAACACTGAACTGTGTAAATCTACCTCTCTTGTTTTTGTTTTTTGTTTTTTTTTAACTTAGAGCTTATCATATGAATCAGTAGAGTTCATATAGATTTAACAGTTAAGTGATATATTTTATGATCATCTATCAGTCACCCATGATTCCATGGGGTGGTAGTGAGGCTGTGTATGTGGAATATACACTGTCGTCTAAAGAATGCCCTTTATCAATTGGGGAGGTTGCTTTCTCAATTTGAGTTGTAGTGGGAAAAAATAACCACAGTTTTAAGGGAGGAAAGGAAGTATATTAACAGAGTATTAACAATGAACAACATTTATCTAATAGTTACTTGCTCCAGACACTGTGTTTTACATGGATTAGTCCTCATAGCTCTGTGGCTTAGGAGGAGTAGATGCCCCATTTTGTGGAGGAGGAAACTGGGTCATAGATTATTCAAATCTACAGAACTAATACATGGCAGGGATGGTATTCAGACCTATGCTTTCTGACTTAAGAGCCTTTTCCTTACATACTGGTATTTCAGTAAATGTTACATTACTTCCAAGAAGTGGAATGTACACTAACTTACACAAGGACAGAAAGCCCAGCTGGGGTTCATTGCAAACTGAAATATAGACCTGGAAAGCCATTGGGAGCCCAGTCTCTTTGATAATATCAGATATCTCTCTCCAGGTCTGTCTTCTTTCTTACTTTGCTCAGTAGGTTTTCTCTTTTAAATTTCCACATGGTCCAGCATTAGCAAACAACATTTTAGTGTTTCTTAATTAAAATTCTCAAGAGACATACCCCAGTTGATTGAGCCCATCTCTCACAAGTTTCTGGATAGACAATGACTTGTCTTATTAAGATTTACAGTCTCCACCCATAAATGAGAGAGGGCAAGAGCCATATGGACTAGACTAGAGCAGCCATGGACCAGGTGAAGGATAGAGACATTGCAGGCTATTGACACTGACCTTCAGTCAACTCCCAATGTTTTGGTTCTCTGCAGCTTTGGGGTTGCTCTCATCAACTGTGTAAGGACCAGAGCCCAGGAAGGAGCTACCTAAGCCCCCAGTTCACTTCTCTGTGTATGATGAGGGATCATTAAACATTAGGCTGCCTGGAACTACAGTCACTTTTAGTCTCGGCAGGAAAGAAGTCATATTCCCATTTTTTTGGTTTTTTACATTTGTGTGAAGGAACTGGGTCTAGGAGGTGAGTGGGAAGTGGAAGGAATACCTCTAAACCTCTCAGTGAGAGAAGAAATTTTTTTTTGCTGCGTTCATACCGGGAGATTTCAAAGAATCCAAGTAATTGCAGTGAGGTAGGTCTGTTTTCCTCTTACTCTATCCTCTGCCCCTTTATGGGGCACCTCTACTCACATTCATGCTGATACAGTATCCCTCAGGGAGATCCCTCAGGGCAGCTCATACTTCTTCGTCTTTGTCCTTCTTTACAGAAGCCTTTTCCAGTTTCTGAGAGTTCTCTGCTATTCTAGAACCACCATTGCCTCAAAGGTGTGAGCTGAAAAACTTCACTTTTGTTTACGTCATAGTGAAATTATTCCTGTGTAGTTTTAGATTCCCCAAAGTAAAACATTATCGTGTTATGATTCTAAGCATTAGCCTCTTCATTCTGGTATATGCCTTTGCTGGCAGAAAAATACTGGTAACATTATGGATCCTTAAAACTCTTTATACATAGTTGAGGAAATTATGGAGTAACTTCTTTGTCACCTTTGGTTAGTTTTCTTAAGTTGGCTTTAGGATTTGTTGGCTTGGCCTCTGAAGAATTAGGAAAGTTTGACCTTGCCTACAATTAACTTTCTCAGTGCATGGAGTTTAAAGCCAGACCCCCATTTTTCACTGCAGCCCCCTCAGCCTGCTCTTGGACCAGCAGAGCCACCAGTTCTTGCAAGGAAAAGACAACTTTTGATGTAGCAAGGTCAGAACTAGGATCCCAGGAAGCAAGTTTGACTGCACATGGTCCCTATAATTTCAAAGCAAAGCAATGTAAGGAGACAGCTTAGTAGTTGTTTTATTTTCTCTTGAGTGGACTTATGTTGTCAGTGGCAGAAAGCCATGAACCACGAAGATAAAATAATGCTAACCAGAGTGCTAAGTAAAGAAAACAAAGATGGCTTCACAATTAGTAGCCTTATATATGTTAGTGCTAAGTAACAACAGATGTGTCTACAGGGAGGGAAGCATTCCTTGCAATCCATCAGAAACCAAAGTTCTCTGACATCACAAACCATTATGGTTGTCTTGGGCTTGGAGGAATGATGGCTGGGTCCATTGGGTCGGCAAAGTGAGGATGCATTGGAGGGTGTTTCAGTCTACCTGTGTCATCCTTACCATGCTGCACACTTGTGCTGAGTTAACAGGGTGATGTGTGCTGTAAAATCCGGTTCTGTAAAGACATGCACTAGCCATGAGTCATTAGCAAGCATGCGGAGCTAATTGGCAAAATACTCATAAAAGATTTTGAAGGTGGGTTAATTACAATTCATTACACTGTAAACTGTCCCCAGGCTATTGTTAAAAAATGCAGGAGTTTCAGGGCCCATTATTTTATGATTCATTTTGCCATGTTGTGAAAAACAGACTCTAAATCAAACTACATTTATTATAGGTCAGACCACAAAATCTTTATTGGTTTTTCCAACATTCCACCCTCGTTATATGAATTCATATGGACTGCACATTTCTGTCAATTGGCAAGAAAGCATGAAATAAAATTTATGATATTTTCTTACTTTATCCTCAGTGCAGCCTTAAAAATCACAAGATCTAATTGCTTCCTCTATTTCCCCAAGTTCATGAGAAAAATAAGTATTTCAAAATCAGCCCTAAAGTTCTGATTATTGGAAGCAACTAAAGGATAATGAAGTTTGTCTTCTAAAGGAAATATTTTAAAGAATAACCAAAGAAGCATCATCCAGTTGAAATGTATTAAAGCTGTTTTCCCCCCACATCTACAAAAATGACTAGAATGACCTTTTCATTTGGGGATAATTTGAAGTCCATTGGCATCCTAAGCATTAATCTTGTTATCCTCATCCCTACCTTTGGAAGTATCTTTTTTTTTTTTTTTTAACAAAACAAGACCCCATTTATTTCTGAAAAAACTGTGATACAATTGTATGCCTCCTGTTATTACTACAGAGAGACTTGGTAAAAATCATGTAAGGTCTCATAAGTAGTCATTCTGTACCATTATATGTAATTGTTTGTTGATTAATGCTTTCAATTATGTCGATTTTCACTATGTGACCCAAACCACCTTGACAGCGACAGCCTGGTATACTCATTACTGGGGATGAGCAAAGAACAAAATGCTAGGTTCACTTCCAGCCCTCAAGAGCTGAACAACTCACTTGAACCTTATCTGAACTATCAAAAAGTTTCGACTCTGCAAAAACCCGTGTTTGAGGAAGGGCAGGGAATGTGTGGTGCGAGGAAGGCTTGAGGGTGGAATAGGAGGGGGATTGTTGTTGGAAATTGTGCAAGAATGAGTTTCCTTGTGAGTGATCTGGTACTTCCTGATTCTGGCTGGGCCAGAAATACCACAAAAGGCTTTCTTGAAACTTCCAAGATCTTTGGAAAGCCTTCCTCCAAGCAGTTTGCCACTTCTGCATGCCTAGGCTTTGGCCAGGGCTGGAGACAGAAGTATGTGCAAGGGGAAACAGTTTAATAGAAAGTTACCTGGATACTTGAGAGTTGTCAAAAGAGGTTTACCTCTAATGGAATAAAACCCGAGTGGTTCGGCCAGGGTCAATGATCTTAACCATTCCATTTTTTATAAAAAGATGGAGCTTAGAAGGCAACAGTAGAAATTACTAGAGTGACCTGCTTATTTTATAGAGAGAGTCAGGATACCCAGAGGAGCCATGTGACTGAAGCTATACAGATGTGGACTCGAGTGAAGTTAGAGTCAGTGGAGGAGTAAGAGGGAAGGAGTGAGCTGAACAGAGTTCCAGAGGCTTGAGTTCTATCTGTATTATGCCACTAGTGGTATGATATTGAGCAAGTCATTTCACTTCTCTGACACTTTGTGCAACATTTCAAATACAAAATACTAAATTAAGCATTTCTGTGGGATGATAGTTCTAGAAAGAAGTGATTTAGAAGCAAGACCCAGCTGCATAAGAACATGTCAAATAGGGAAGAGAAAGAATGACATCCAGGGAAGGCTAGTGAATAAGGAGAAGACTTTAATGAAAATGTAAGGAACCTGATGAGGAGTGTTATATTGGGTAATAGGCAGATAATTACTGAAACAAAACAAAACAAGAAAAAAAAAACAAAACCTGGAGAAGAAGTAAAGTTGTTTGATGTAGTTTTTAATGAAGTCATAAGAATCTAAGTTTTGTGAAATAAACAGAAGAATCTGAAGACAGGCATGAAAGGAACATGTTCCCCAGAGGGGGCAGCACTAGGACAAATTAGTTTCCTAAACCATGCTTTGTGGAACATAAGGCAAAAAGCATGGGGTACCCTAAGTGTCTCCAACCAGAGTGATCTCCAGTTTATCTCTTGAGAGTAAGTTTTTTGTTAAAGTTTTCTAAGGCTAAAAAGAAGCTTTGCTAATTGCTGAGCTTGCATTTAGTCAAGAACACTAGTGGCATGTTAATGAGTTCATTTCCTGTGACTCTTTAAAATTTTTTTTTAATGTTTATTTTTGAGAGAGACAGAGGATGAGCGGGGGAGGGGCAGAGAGAGAGAGAGAGAGAGAGAGAGAGAGAGAGAGAATATGAAGCAGGCTCCAGGCTCTGAGCTGCCAGCACAGACCCCAAGATCATGACCTGAGCCGAAATCAGACGCTTAACTGACTGAGCTACCCAGCCGCCTCTACTATGACTCTTTTAAAAGATAAAATTCCATGGTCTTGAGTGGGTAAAGTTCTGAAGTGGCTGTCCTGTATAAAATACTAATGAAAGTTGCAACACTACCATTCTCATTGGGAGGCAACTTTGGAACTAGAAATCTCTGAGCTGGGCTGTCCAAACGAGAGGAACTGGCCATCTTACAGGACTGACACTCCAGTTTGGTCATGGTCTTTTGACCAAGTGTTGCTCAGTGTGTGAAGGGGAAGTCAAAAACCAGGATCCACATCCCTCCTACCTGTCTGGCCTGCAGTGAGGTTGACCTCCAGAAGTATCTGATTAGAGTAGAGTAGGGAAAGGCAACTATAATCAGCAGCTCAAGAGTATAAACATGGAGAAGGAAGACCATCCAGGAAAACAGAAACAACAAACACAAATAGTATGATAGAAAATCATGGATACTCATCAGTGCAAAATTGGTCTGGTAGGGAGCAGTGTTGACCCTGGAGTCTGGTCAACAAGCCTTCTTGTGTTGACGTGGTAACTGCATGCTGGAAGCAGGTTCTGAGAAGGGATCCCTGTGTGGCACCATTAACATTAGGATGCTTCTTCCAGGTATGGAGGTCATTTCTTTTTAATCATTAAGTGAAACAAAATCATCTTCTTTTCTTTCTCTTCTGCCCACAGGGCCTTCTCAGTTGCAGCTTCAAAACTACTTCCTCAGTGTGCTTTTACTCTGAGGCATGAAAGTGTTAGCCAGTACCTCATTTTGCTCCCTGCTGGGGGTGCCTCAACTGAATAGAGCAGAGGGACTTGCAGATTTAAGAGTTAAGTCCAAAAAGCAGCTGGCTCCTAACTTTTTGTTCAAGGGAGCCAAGCAGAGCAGAGCTGATGAGTGCCCTGGCCAGTGGGAGCAAGAGCCAGGCACCTGTCAAATGCCGCGCTGCCCACTTTCCTCTGCACTGTTCCCCAGCGTGCCTGCCTTGAGAATGACAGTTCACACCACCACTGTCTCCCTCCACAGAAAGCCAACTGCCAGCATCCTCCTAAATTCCTTCTCTAGCAGATATTTTGATCCCTAAGCAAGTTTCTTTCTTTCTCCACTCCCCCCACCATTTGGCAGGAAAAAAAATGCCCAAAAGGGAAAATGATGATGTCTTTCTTCTTAAATGAGGTTATTAAACTTTTTTTTTTCAACATTTATTTATTTTTGGGACAGAGAGAGACAGAGCATGAACGGGCGAGGGGCAGAGAGAGAGGGAGACACAGATTCGGAAACAGGCTCCAGGCTCTGAGCCATCTGCCCAGAGCCCGACGCGGGGCTCAAACTCACAGACCGCGAGATCGTGACCTGGCTGAAGTCAGACGCTTAATCGAGTGCGCCACCCAGGCGCCCCTTAAATGAGGTTATTAAACACAACATGCCCATTCTTTTGCTTTGGGAATGAGGGAGGGCACATGGTATCAACTGTGTGTGTGTATGAGGTATAGTGGGGGAGGGGATTTGCACGTGCACATTTGTCTGTTATCTGGGTCTTGAGAAGCTTGAAATCTGTATCTAGAAGGGCTAACTCTCCTCTTTCCTCAGTCCTAAGTTTTTTTAATGTTTATTTATTTTTGAGAGAGAGAGACAGAGCGCAAGCAGGGGAGGAGCAGAGAGAGAGGGAGACACAGAATCCAAAGAAGGCTCCAGGCTCCGAGCTGTGAGCATGGAGCCTGATGTGGGGCTTGAACTCATGAACCACGAGATCATGACCTGAGCCAAAGTCAGACTTGACCGACTGAGCCTCCCAGGTGCCCCCTCAGTCCTAAGTTAAAATGTTAATAAATACTCTGTGGATTTTTTCACTTCTGGGTGTGCTGGTTACAGGGCTGACCCCCGTAAGAAGACATTGTAAATGGCCCCCAAGGTTCTGGGTGTAAATTGAAATGAGCACTTCACAGGTTCAGGATGAAAAGGATGGTTTTTTCTCCTACATCAGAAAATGCTTCGGGGCACCTGGGTGGCACAGTCGGTTAAGCGTCCGACTTCAGCCAGGTCACGATCTCGCGGCCCGTGAGTTCGAGCCCCGCGTCGGGCTCTGGGCTGATGGCTCAGAGCCTGGAGCCTGTTTCCGATTCTGTGTCTCCCTCTCTCTCTCTGCCCCTCGCCCATTCATGCTGTCTCTCTCTGTCCCAAAAATAAATAAACGTTGAAAAAAAAAAAGAAAAAAAAAAAGAAAATGCTGCCCACTGGACTGACCCTTTGGTTTAGGACACAGGCACTGGCTTGGGCATCAGAAGAACTAAGTTCAAGATCAACTCTGTTGCTAACTCACTTGGGACTCCAGCAATCTTTTTTCCTTTGCTGTATTTCAGTGCCCTCGTTTATAAAATGAGAGGGTTAGACATCACCTCCAAACTGCTATGATTTCCATGAATTTGGCTGTACTTAATCTGTGGAGCCTGTGGCCCTACCCTGAAGCCTATGAACCAAGTAAACCTACTTCAATTTAGTTCCTTTCTTGACACAGGAAACAAACAGAACACAGTGTTGCAGAGAGCCCAGAGACTAGGTCTTGTTTTTAGGAGAGAGCCTAGAGATGACAGCAGCATGCATGCATTGCCTGGCACATTCCTTCACCATAACCACAAAGAGCCTGCATATATTTGTTCTTGTTTTTAATTGCAAACTTTTCTAACAATCTGCCCCTTAGAAATGATTGCCCCTCTCCGAGGATCAGATCACAGCCTAGGCAGTTCTCAGAGAAAATTAAATGAAGAATGCTGAGCCTGGAATCTATGATTAGGGTGCCTGGCTAAGTAAAGATGATCATGTACTTTCGCAAATGGGTCAGCTGTGGCCCCGGATATCCACAGTAGAGCAGCAAATGATTCATGCTGGCTTGATAGCCTCTCTAATGCTAGTTTTACAGCTGGATTTAGGGCTAAATGTTGCAGGTAAATCTAAAGGAGCAGAAAGAGGCTAGGGAGGGAATTGGGAATCATGGGAATTTCCATCAAAGCTTTTCAGAAACAGGAATCCATTTTACCTTTGTCGATGACTGTGGTTTGCTAGGATCAAGATCAAAGGAATCACCGTGGGCAGACCCATGACAAATGCGAGGCTCAGTCTGGTGAAACCTAGCATTAGCCCCTCTCTTAGGCTGCCGTCTAGACTGGAAGTGGGTGCTCGTGCCAGACCAGGCTGAGTGTGTAGTCAGGGTGCTCCTTCATGACTGGGCAGAGGAGGTATAAAAGTTCTTCTTGATCCCCACAGGGAAGTTCACAGCCAGGGCCAGTCCAGTGAGGCCCAACACAGCTGTAGCTCCAATCAGAAGAGTAGTTTTGTAGGAAAATGGGGGACATGATGAAGCATAGAGCTAAGTAGTTGATGGAGATGCAGAGCTGTTTGTTAATGAAATCCAACTGCCTTGAGTTGTGCTTCTCCTTTTCCCTTTCTGATAGCTTTGGAAGACTGCTTCGAAAGTCTAAGAAGTTGTTCACTTGCAGGACCAGAGACATTTGAACTGACATTAACCAAGAAGAACAACTACTGGAGACTTTTTTTCTTTCTGATGGTCCATATGGTTTTCCAGAGCTTCAGTTACTGTTCTAAGACAGCTCAAGTAGCTGATGAAGGGATATTCTGGACTCTGAATGGGCAATGATGTGACACGTTCCATATTGTCTTTTCCATAGCATGCTAGCATCGACCAGTGTTTAAATCTTTATTTGCCTTTTGGGAACACCAGCATAGAAAACACCCAGAACCACCCCCCCCCCCAGAAAAAAAAAAAGATACCAATGACATTTTCCAAGATTTAGTGCATACATTATCTCATGTGGCAATTACATTGACCTGAAAGGTGGGCAGAGGGTATCCTTCTGAACATTTTAAGAGTGGAGCTAAGAGAACTAGAAAAAGAGTCAGAACTCAGTGCTTTCAGGACTCAGTGTTTTCATTTTCTTTGGGTAAATACCCAGTAGTGGAGTTACTAGATCATGTGATAATTCTACTTTTAATTTTTAAAAGAGCCTCCATACTGTTTGCCACATTGACTGCCCCAATTCACATTCTCACCAACAGTGCGAGTGTTCCTTTTTCTGCACATCCTCTCCAACACTTGTTATTTCTTGTCTTCATGTCTCTAGCTTTCCTGACAGATATGAGGTGATATCTTTTTGTGGTAGTGATTTGCAATTCCCTGATGATGAGTGATGTTGGACATCTTTTCATGTGTCTGTTGGCCATTTGTATATCTTTGAAACAATGGTTATTAAGGTTCTCTCCCATTTTTTAAATTGGATTATTTGTATTTTGGGTGTTGAGTTTTTATTTATTTTGGAAAGCAAAAACACTAATTTGAAAAGATAAATGCACCCCTGTGTTTATTGCAGCATTATTTATCATAGCCAAGGCATGGAAGCAACCCAAGTGTTCATCCATAGATGAATGGATAAAAAAAGATGTGGTATATAAATACAATGATCTGTTACTCAGCCATAAAAAATAATGAGATCTTGCTATTTGCAACAACATGAATGAATTTAGAGGCTATGATTCTAAGTGAAATAAGTCAGAGAAAGACAAATACCATATGATTTCACTTACATGTGGAATTTAAGAAACAAATCATAAACAAAGAAAAAAAGAGAGAGACAAAAAAACCAGACTCTTAAATACAGAGAACAAATTGGTAGTTGCCAGAGGGGAGGTGGGTCGGGGGATGGGTGAAACAGGTGAGGGGATTAACAGTATACTTAACTTGAAGAGCACTGAGTAATGTATAGAATTGTTGAATCACTATTTGTACACCTGAAACTAATATAGTACTATTAGTTATACTTTGATGGAAACAAATAAGTAAATAAAAGTCAGGAATCAAAGTTTCAGTTCTGCTTCTAGTAATCGTTGTCGTGTCATTCAAGGCAAGTCTCATTTTCCTTCTCTATGAACTTGTGTTTAAATTGGGAGTGCTAAGATGGGGATGAGGGTAACAGTGTACGAATCCCAAAATAATTATGCCCATTATGGATGTTTACCAGAAAGAATAATTTGCAGCCTTGAAAAATGACAGTTGTGGATATAATGCAAAAATGATCATGATATAATGCTAAATAAAATGTCAACCACAAGATTGTATATGGAGCTTACAGTTTTGCAAAACAATGCATGTGGAAAAAGGGAAAAGGAAACAATGTAAATTTTAGCTAAGGTTACAGCAGGGTAATTATTCAGGTATTTTCGTATTTCCCCCCCCCCCCCCCCTTTTTAGAGAGACCAGGGAAGAGGGGCAGAGGGAGAGAGAAAGAATCTTAAGCAGGCTCCACGCTCAGCACAGAACCTGATACAGGGCTCAATCCCATAACCTTGGGGTCATGATCTGAGCCAAAATCAGGAGTTGGATGCCAAACCGACGGAGCCACCTAAGTGCCCCTTATATTTCTATAATATGATTAGTTATATCATTTTTTACATATCTAAACATAAGTGAGTCTGTGAAGTGAAAAGGAGATACTTACCCCGTCCACACACCAAATTTCACCAGCCCTACAAGGGGATTTTCCACTTATTAAAGTCTTGAGCAAGTTATCAATTCTGAGCTTCAGTTTCCTTAACTATCAGAGAACCATAAAAATTTTAACTTCTATGTATTAATTTCTTACTTTGTGCCAGACAGTCATCCTGAGCATTTTCACTTGTACTAACACATTAAATCCTCATTATAACACAAAAAGCAGGTCTTATTATTTTCTGTATTTTAAAGATCAGGAAACAGAGGCACAAAGAGGTTAAATTAGGTCACCCAGCTGAGGGTGGAGGATTTGTTAGCAAATCAGGACAGAATAATACCAAACCCCCTAGAGTCAACTACTGAGCCAGACTACTTTAGGGAAGAATGGTTACAAAATTGAATCCTGTTTCTTGGGAAGGCCCCTCTTGCAGAACTGGTACATCACACATACTAAACAGATCTAGTTCTTTCTTAGATTAATTTATTCCTAAGGCTCACATGTACATCTGTTAAATTACAAAGCTGAAGATTTAGAGACTGGGTGCTGAAGATATCAGTGTAAATTCATCATTTGGTTAACTTCATTGGGGTTAATCAAATGGGGCTAGTGATGATGAAGAGATACTTTTGGGAATCATGTGGCTGAATTTAAAAATGCATGTTTTTCTCTAAAGCAAAGTCATCTTGAACATGTTTTGATATTATCTAATATTCCTGATTTGTTTCCATAAATATCTAAGACTCAGAGAAAACCTGAGCCCACCATACCTAGAAAATCTTTTAAAACTTTTTTCTTCTCCAGTAGTTTCCCTCAATTATTTGAAAAGTCATTTTTCTCCTTGCTCTAGCTTCCCTCCCTTTAGGTTTAAGCTCCTCTGAATTTTATGACTCATCCAGTTCTATATCTGTCTAAAAGACTGAAGCAAAGGTTGGTACTCTCTCAGGACTAGCGTGCTGATGTTCATTTGTTCATTGGAATTTAAGGCTTCCTTTGCCAGGAGTAATAACCTTCCGTGTCCTTCAGACCTCTGTGGCTGTACAACCTTGATGCCAGCCTGGGGCAAGGGAAGGGAGAAAAGGAAAGAATAGGGGGAAATATAATTTTTCATAGACTTGTTAATATTTTCTATGGGGAATTCTGATGCTTAGAAAAGGTGCACTCTTCAGGTCACTCTTTAGGGAAGATAATCCTGGAAAAAGAAAGGAGGGTTTGTAGTTTTGGAGCATCTCTACATTAAGAAATAGAGGAAAAAATAGAGAAAAAAAACCAAAAGGCAAAAACAAAACTAGGGAAAACCAGGAGCAACTTGAAGAACAGACGAAACAGTGCATCAGGAAAAGAGGATGAGAGGACTGTTCTCTCTGTCCTCCTTTCCCTTCTCTTTATTATCAATCTTCATTGAATAAACAAATATGTGTATAAAGACCCAGTGAATGAGTAAATTTTTGAATGAATAAATGAATGAATCAATCATAGGTTCATTTTCTCAACTTGGCTTATCCTCAGAATCAGCTGGAAGCCATTTTTATAATACAAATCCCTGGGATATCCCCCTGAAATCTGCTTCATTAAGTCACAAATGAAGCCCAACAATCTATTTTTCAGCAGCTTCCCAAATGATTCCAATGGTCAGCGACATTTGGGAACCCAAGGTCTAGAACCCAGCTATAATCTAGATTCTGTTTTTATTCCCACTCTGAATGAGGGCACCACACTGATTGTCCCCATAGTGAATGTAGTTGAAGATTAATTAATCAATCGTTATTCCCTTCTTGGTCAAAGCAGCTGATTCCCCTGCTTGTCATCCTTATGTTGCCAATGAAACTTAGTGATAATTTGCAAGAATTTGTCTTAGAAGCTTTTTTAAATTAAGCTTTTCATTTTAATTCCACTAATTAACATACAATGTTTTATTAGTTTCAGGTGTATGATATAGTGATTCAACAATTCTGTACCTAACTCAGTGTTCATCATGATAAGTATACTTTTTAATCCCCATCATCTGTTCACCCATCCTCCCACCCACCTCCCCTTTGGTAACCATACTTTTAGAAGCTTTTAAATTAAAATAATCATAAGAGTCTCCATCCTATTCTATATCTATTTTTTGAAATTGTCCATTCCCAAACCAAGAATCCTCTTGCTTAGTTTACTTTTCATTTCTGGTTAAAAATGAGGATGCTTCTAAGATCCGTAGGTTTTAGAAATGTCTGAACTCATCTCACTCTCCCTGCTTAATCATATATATATTTTTTGATAAATATGTATTGAACATCTCTAGGTTGCTAGGAACACTGAAGATACAGAGATGACCAATACCATCCCTTTCTTAAGGAATTTATAGACTAGTGGGTAAATTGCATAAGAAAATGATTATTCTACAATCCAGGTATGGTGAAAATATGCATAGATTAGGAAAGTAGGAATATATGTTGGGTCAGGAGGGTGATAAGTATTGATGAACAAAACAAAAACCAAGATTTATATGATTAAGGAGGACTAAAGCATTGTGTCCACTGTTTTAGAGATGATGCCCTTAAACCCTTGGATAACTAAAAGCAGGGCTATGTGTATGTTGGAGATGGTGGTGAGCATGATGTTGGAGATGCAAATAGAGACCATTTTGTAATGTATCTTGAATATCTTCCTAAAATTTTGGATTGTAGACTGAAGTAGTGGGACTCTCAAAGGGACTCAAGCATGAGATAGACACAAACATGTAAACGTTTGAAGAAATGCTTTCTCATTGTTGCGAGAAGTTTGCCTAATCTGAAATTTGTCAGACTGGAAGCTTCAGGACTATGGAGGAAGTGATAGGGACCTGAAGAAGTTACCCTCAGGAAATCTAGAGAGAGGGGACAAGGGAAGAAATGAAGTGGTAGAAATAATCACTGAACATTGATGATTGGGTATATTTGTATGTGTCATGGGTAGTAGTGACAAAGTAGGGGGATGTTAGAATGGCCCTTAATGCTTTTAAACCTTGGCCATTCAGAGAATAGTGGTATGATTCATAGAACCATTTGTTTAGCTGATTTTTATTCATTTTACTGTGGTATCTAGAGAAAATGCTGAGAGCATCACAATGCAAGGACCCAAATCCAAGCACTTGAGCAACTGGCTTGCTTGCTTTCCTTCTTTCTTTCTTTCTTTCTTTCTTTCTTTCTTTCTTTCTTTCAGTTCTTATCAAGGCTGAACGATCTTCTAAGCACACATGAAAGAAACAGCAGGGCCAAGACTACTTTGAACTTACTGCACATGATTCCTTTCATATAAGACATGCTTGACAAACATTAATTAAATCTCCAAGAACCTCTTTGAAGTAATGTAGGAAATATGTACAGGTGGGTAAACTGAGGCCCTGGGAACTAGAAGGAGAGCCTGAGGACATACTAGGGCAGGTGCAGCATTTGAAAAGACCCTCATATGAGGCCCTTGTTTCTCTGATGAGGACAGATGGAGGTGCTTGTTTCCAAGCAAAGATCTTCCAGAAAGTCCTCTAAACCAGGCAGGATGAGGCAAGCTGGTTAATTTACTCCAGTGGCCACATTGTCTGAGGTCAGACTTGGCAGCCATGGGCTTTATAGCACACTCTGTCTACTTATAATCCAGATGCATCATCTCCTTCCTCAAATCTATAGCTATGTTGTATCCCTTCTGATGTTTGCTTTGTCTTGTAACTTGCTGGTGGTCATGAGAGTCAGAAGGTGAGGGCACTTGACTTTATGGCCAAAAGAAGTAACCTGAGTCATTTTTGTACCTGAGTTCCTTATTTTTAGATTTTTTTTTTTTGCAGGGCATTACAGAGTAGGAGTGGGCACATGGAAGAGTCGAGCTGTGATGCAGGCCTGCCAGCAGCAGCCTTGGCCAAACTTATGGGGAGCTCTGGAGCTAAAATGGCCCTTCAGAGTTGTTCCAAGTGGTTATGATGGGCAAGCCCTTTGTACTTCCACACTGACCAGTCATTGGACATGCCTATCCTGAGAAGGGCTTCTGCTGACCCAACCTCTGGAAAGACTGATAATGGTGGAAGGCTGTGCACAGACCACATGAAGAACCTCATCTTCTGTTTAGTAAACTGGATACATCCAAAAATATGGGCCTTGGTCACTTGTATCTGCTGCCTAACTATTGATTCTACTCAGAGAGTTATTCTGTATATCCATCTGTCTATTGCACCTGTAGCACCTACGATGCCAGAAATGATGTTAGGTGATATAATGATAAAAGAATAAGTACCTGTGGTCAGGAAGCTCTAGTGAAGTCTAGTGAAGGAGACACAAAATAAATAGACAAACAGAATCAACTCAGAAATAGCTAAATGCTTCAGGAAATAGGACAATCAGATAGAGAGGAAATACCAAAAAATAAATATATGCACATATGTTGTTGAAGAGAAAAATATGGGAAGGACTTTTGCTCTCATCCAGTGGCATAAAAAGCCTTCCTCATGATAGTCCAACAATATATGCAGATCATCACCAATTTAGGAGGTTACAAAGTTAGGAGACATGCTTGAAATTTATGGCAGGTAATTGAAAACTGATTTTTATAGTGCAGTAGACCTTCCTGGCAAAGGGAATGAATTAAAAATAATCACTCAGAGGGAAAAAAAACATGTTTTTAAACAGGAGGATTTGGAGTTAGTGGAATTGTAAACAGTTTTCTGCGTAATACATCAGTAATATGAAGTGAATATTTCTTCACTGACTCTTTTTATTTCTAATATATTCTTCTAAATCCATTGTCCTTTATTGTGTGTGTGTTAGAAGTTTTAATTTTTTTTCCAGAAGCATTTCTCAAAGAAATCTTTGACTACAAATATATTCAGTTGCCTTACTGTATGTAATGGTCCCTTGAAAATCCTGTTGCAGTTAAAATTTCTAAGGAATCCATTCAGAGATGAGAGGCATCTAGACATTTTGTTCATTAGTTTGGTTAACCATTGGTTTTCCATTTTATTTACTACATTTTCCTCTTTCTGTATGATTTAGTTCTCTAAAACATTTGGGCGGTTTGCATGAAAGGGGCTATATCATAAATGCTTTTAAGGTTTATATGATTTATACGTACAGCACTCATGATTCATGTCTCAAATGGCCATGTTGGTGGATTTTTTTTATTAAATTCTTGATTTATGTGAAATAGATAAATACACGGATCATTCAGAACAAGGGTGTCTGTGTTTGGGGGTGGAGAGGGAAAGGACTGGAGGGATTTGGATGCATGAATAACTCCCTATGGGTCCTAATGGGATTTGCACAAGGAAGACTCCTGTATTCCAAGATACACTCTTTCTTCATCCTAACATGTGGTTAGGTATATGTTATTGATATCATAACTTTAATTTCCGAGCCATGTTAAATAGATATGTGTTTTAGATGTCCCCCTTAAGGAATGAAACATGAAAGAATATGTCTTTTTTCTTTTTCCTCTCCCCATGTTACATATGATAGATTACCTTGACATTCTAAAATGTCTATCTACCTGATTTTTAAATCCCTTGAAGGCTGCTTGTTGGTCTTTCTTTGTATTATGAACAATCTCCTATGTTTCATCAGTATTTACCATCATAATAGCTGCAAATGGAACCAAGAATGCTTCTTAACAATGGGAGCATTTCATAAAGACGATACTTAAATAGGGTTTCCTGTAATAGTAATAAAACATTTTCAGGTTCACTCTCAGCTGAAGAAAGGAAGTTTCACCCTGCTTAAAGCTGGAGTTGTGTGAGAAAGTGTGCATGTGCATGTTTCAAATAACCAAACCAATAAGTCCTATTTCTCTCCTTATTATAATCAAGGGAACAAGCATTCTAATAAAATTGTGTTCAACAGTTCCTCTATAAACTCCCTCCCTCATCCTAGCTCCACCTGGTATAATATAAAATGTAATATACTTTGGAGGCGTTTTTAATAAAACTTTTTCAGATGACTCTATGTGGCAACACAATTCATTTATAGTTTCCTATTAGTTCACCTTTATAGAGGTTTTAGTCTTTCCTATCTCATGGGGTAAAAGAGTCACTTTTTTTTTCGTAACCAACATGTATTTCCGTTGATTTAATCTCTCCATTTTTTAATGTTTCACATGTAAGACAAAGGTGGGGGCAGGGGGAACAATTAACTTGCCCCTACCCCTTTGACATTAAGATTGATATTTTATGTGACTCCTACCTTTCCCTGATACTTTTTATTATAAGGCTCTATATTAACTCTGTTATTTATAAAGATGGAGAAAGGAGGGAGGAGCTAATTCATGATTTGTTTTTATTAAAATAACTGCACGATTATTCTGTGTTATCCCCAGGGTCAAAATAGTGTTATTCATTCAGAGTGACTTTTTTATTTATTTATTTATTTTGAGAGAGAATGTAAGCTTGGGAGGGGCAGAGAGAGAGAGAATCCCAAGCAGGCTTTGCAGTCAGTGCAGAGCCCTTTGCAGGGCTTGAACCCACGAGTTGTGAGATCATGACCTGAGCCAAAACCAAGAGACTGATACTTAACCAACTGAGCCACCCAGGTACCCCATTCAGAATGACTTCTTATGTAGATAAGATGATTTAGGTGTGGTGAGAATTTGGAATGCCTCCATGGCAATAAAGATTTGTGTGAGTAATGATGTGAGCATGGGATAAGGAGTATCCAAATTAAGAAAGGTCACTCTAGCAATGGCTGAAACCCAACTGCAGACAATTTGCACATCACTCCCTTCTAGTCTTTAAGGGCATGGTTTAGTCCAAGAGGGGAAATTAGTTCTTTAGGGAACCTCATAGCTTCTTAAACTTTTCACCAGTTCTGCTTTTATTCTTTCCCTCAGCCCAACGTTAGTGGGGCTGGAATTGCATGGAGGTACCATTGGATCTGTTTGACTCATGACCATGTTTCAACTGTCATCTTAATATTCTGATTCTTGGCCCCATGGACTGTTCTAAGTGATAGCCAACAGAGTGGAAAACTGAGAAGCAACTCACTACGTATAGAAGAATCTCCCCAAGCTTAGGAATTGGAGGCACTAGATACCTCCACAAGACTGGCTAGATAGTTTGGGGGATGTTCAATGCAAAATGAAAGAGTAGAGCCTCTTGTTAAACAATCATGAGGGATTTGAAAATTGTGAGAGTAGAGCATTAAACCAATTATGGGGACCTTTTAAATGCGGAGCCCTAGTTCTCCGCACAGGTTGCTCCCAAGAAAGCACCCCTGCCCTGCCTTCAGATACTTCTATATGTGAGAGTAAAATTCAGGCTAAAAGTCAGGAATTTTGACTAAATATCTATTTAAGGAGAAGTTAGACACCAAATTCCCATTTCTCCACAGAACTGGGCTGCTGTCCCCTTGCCCTCCCAAGCAGGATGGTGAAGGTGAACATGCAGGATATGGACTTTGATACCCCACTAGTTTGCTGCATGTAATTGAATCAGTGAAATTACTTCCCTAAGCCCTCGATGCCTCAGTTTTAATATAATAAAGTAGATTTTTAAGGTATTTAAAAACTTTAATACATAACAGTATTCAAAAGCAAGATAAAAAAACTTCAAAAGCAATCATATGGGGTTTGAAGCAGCCTCTTGGAAATTTTGGGGCAAGAAGAGATTCTTGGGATTACTGATCATTAACATTTTTCTGTAAGGATAGTTGTGATTTTCTTCAAAAGGTAGTAGTGTGTTGGAACACTCTTGAATGAATGATGGCTCTTTTATTAGCTGTGTGATCTTGGGCAAGCATCTTACTTCAGTGAGCCTCTTATAAAATGTGATCAGTGGTAAGTACTGGTATCAGAGGGTTGTTCCTGGGTTCAGTAGATAATAGCTGGATGGTACTTCTTAAGGTACTTGGCACATAGTAAACATTCAGTAAATGTAATTGGATATGGATGGCAAAGAAGAACATGATGATGATGACGATGGTGGTGGTGGTGGTGGTGATGAAAGTCATAGTTGTTAAAAAGGTGGGAACTGAAATGAAACCAATCTGTGCTGAGTCTTACCACTGCTACCTGTGAGAACTTGGGCAAGTAACTTAACCTCTTGGTGCCTGTATCAGTTAAGGTATCACTAAGTAACAAACCAATCCAGAACTCAGTGACCTAAAATAGCTATAATTTATTCTTGCTCATGTGATTACACAGGAGTCAGGTGAGCTAGGCTGGGCAGCTGTGCTTCAAGTTGAATATTTAGTTGGTTGGCCTATTTTTGGAAGTTTTGGCAATTTGCTATCCCTCTGGGATTAGCAGTCTGGCTGGAACATAATACTTTCATATTATTGGTGGAAGCATAAGAGTAAAAGCTCCCTATATGTAAATCCATTTTAAGGTTCTGCTCACTTTTGGCTATGAACATCCCGTTGGCCAAATTAAGGCACATGGCTGAGCCTAAACACAATGGGCAAGGAAAACATTTCACTCTGGTATTGGGAACAACTCATATGGCCAAGAGTGTGCATATAGAGAGGGAAAAGATCTTGGTCCAATAATTCAACTTCCTTATATGTAATATGGGGTTAATAAAATGACCTCCCTCATAGGCTTGTTTTGAGGATTAAATGAGATAATCCATGTAAAGTGTTTAGCACAGTGCAGGCACATAATTAGCACGTAATAAATGTCAGCTATGTTTATAATGATGACTCTGATCACTCTATGACCCAAATATAATGAAAGATTTTTGATGAGAAAGGCATATGTGGGTAGGGGTAGTTGGAAAAGATTTAGTTGTTGAGATTTTAGCTAGACCTTAGAAGAAAAGAAGTTCCTGGATAGGGAGGAACAAAAGCAAAAAGTCTAAAGGCAAAATAACGTGGACTTAGAATGTTGATTGTATTTAGGGTTTTAGGTGAATTAACTACCTTTCATTTTCATAATTTTTCTTTTAAAATCCTCAAGGTGAATTGTCATTCACAATCATGCTGTTTGTCTGGAAAGAGAACAGAGCATGTGTATATAATAAACCAGCTGTAAACCTGTGTTCTCTGCTTGAAACTTCCTTGAGCATTTTCCTTCTCTGAGCAGGTGCTGCTTCCCATGGGTCTGTTTCCATTCTGAATGGAAGGCTTGTCCACATGAATCCAGGATACTAGAAATAATGAAATGCTCCTTGAGGGCTCAGTCTTATATTGTAGCCTTTGAGAATGGCTGTTGCTTTCTATGCAAGGTTCTCATGAGGACCTTGGGTCTCTGGGAATTGTATTGTTCATGAGGCAGAAGACCCTGTGAGCAATTAATATTGTAAGCTATTTTATTCCAGCTTCTTGCACATGCCATGCCTGATCCCCTCAGTTCCACCATCCTGCTACTTTGATTGCACTGGGGTGTACTGATGAACTAACAGGGACAGAGAGCCTGCTGCTCACACAGCCCAGGTTGTCCAGGTCTGTTGGCATCCTTGTGAGTAGCCACAGCCTGAAAAAAGAGCTTTCTTCCCCTACTAGGTAATATATGTGTACTCTGAGGGTACTCTCTTCTTTAGAAAAATCATACATACAATAAAGTCAAGCATAGAGGTGGAGCCTGGAACTCTTTCAGCTATGATGTTTGGCTCTCTTCTCATCTCACCCGACCCTACTGTAAGAAGCATAGTTTGAAAACCTCTCCTCAATCGCTTTATGGCTTTTAACTCTAGCCTTATAAATCAATTTTGATTTATAGCAAATATAAATCTAGCCTTATAGCCTTATAAATCAATTTTGAGAAATCACTATGCAAAAAAACATTTTATCTGGTTATCCCAGTTGATATTGGTGCTCTCCAATGTTGTTGTGCCCTCACACACTTCTTAAGAGATGCAAATCAAAAGAGACAGTTATGGCAGCCAGAAGTTATTTAACAAATATTCAGTGTAGTGGATAATGTGGTGTGCTGATTAGAGTTCCCCTCCAGGACCCTGAGGAGGAACTCATTTCTCCATTTATTGGGACTTTTGGCAGCTAACATCTCTCAGCTGCATACCTCTCTTGTCTTTCTGCCCTCAGATTGAGAGGGGCACTCCTTCTGGGGGCAACCCACATCCATGACTGGGCATCAGTGGTAAACAGACACCCCTTTTGCCTCAAAGTGAGACAACTCAGAAGGACTGTTTCAGCTCCAGAGATGCCCTTGGGGTTCTTTAGGACTTTTGTTACACCTTATGCCTCTGCTCAGTCCTGTGCCCCTCACTCCTCCATATGTGTTAATACTGAGAATAACTTCTTTACAATAACTTTGCAATAACTTCTTTACAAAAGTCTCTTAGAGTGGCTATACTCAGGAATCTGACCTATTCCATCTGCCAACTGCCATTTGGCTCTTGGACCTTTTCACACCTTAGCTCATTTAATTTTCACGGCCACCATCCTAAGCCCTTGAGGAAACTGGGATTGGATAGTAACTTGCCCAAGATTTCTCTCTTGGTAAGTGGCAGAAATATCTAGTTTTCTCCAAATTCCATAGTCTGTATACTGTCTCATAGTTAAGAGCACAGGCAGCTGAAAGTACACACAAATGTGGATTACTTGGTGAATGACTGAATAAATGAGATGTCAGAGCAGACAAAAAAGAAGGGTGTCAAATGTACTCAGTGAAATGATCTTTCTGTATGAATGTCAGGGATGAGTGCCAGTGATTCTATACTGCGACTCAGGTATGTCTGGGTGTGTCTGATGTAAGGATAGGTCTGCAGCCATGGGAGAAATCAGCCCTGTGAGGAAACTGCATTCTTGTATGTAACCAGGGTGGGGGTGAGAGGAGGAAGTGGGGCATTTACATCCTACGTACATGTGTGCGGTATTTGAGGAGAGTTTAGGGAAGGGACTATTTACAGAAGTGTGGGAAGATTTAGAAGAGAACAGGGATGATGAAGCTCTTTGGGTATAATGACAGTGGAGAGCTGTTGCCCCCATAAGGTTAAAAAGGCAAGGTTGGGGAGCAGCTGTTGGGTAGAGTTGCTTAGATGGTAGAAGAGGGTTGCCTGACAGCCTTTAGTGGAGGATTGTGTTCAAACTACAGACTGATGGAAGGAGAAAGGAGAAGAAATACTCCAACTACTCTCCTCTCCTGCCCTCTCATTGCCTATTGACCAAAGAGTATAAGCCAGAGGGCATGGGAGCGAGTTTCTGCAGTCCATTCATGCTAGCCTCCCAGGGCACAAAGCAGGGTGGGCTGGAGAGAAGGAGTCTCATGGGGGCAAGTGGAAGGTTCTGGCACAGCACTGAAATGAAGGAGTTGGTTTCTAGAGACACTGAAATAAGGGCACCAAGTAATACTTATTTCATGGTCAGAAGCCAAAACATGAGCCAAAGTTGGGGAGAGTGTATCTTCTCCACTATAAAAAGGAATGTGGCCTGAAAGTGGATGAAAGAGACAGCAGCCTCACCATGGCCCCTGAGGGTTGGCATGTTAGGGAGCACTGGGAAGCATCGCCCTTGGCATGAATCTCAGCTTGAGCAGAAGCCACAAGTTATGATCCTTAAGTGGCTTCTCAAGCCACATTTATCAACAAGGAGAGGCCAGGAAGGAAGAAGAGGTTAGCATTATTTCTGGTTTCACATGAAACAAATCTGGGGACCCTCAGAAATGACAGAAAAATCTGAGATGGAGTCTCGAATGTATTGGGTTGCGGTGGGGCATGGGAATTAGTAAAATGAGATGTTACAAATAATGTGATGCCTTTGTACCCATAAGCCAGTGAAATCTGGGGAGCAATTTAAACATAAAATCATCGAAATTTAGAGAAAGAGGAACTTGAGGTCCAGGCCAGAAGCCCTTTCATTCAGCCTACAGAAAAAGAGGCAGCTCATTCAGTAAATATGTTTGAACACCTTTTGTAAGCCAGGTACATGCTGCTAGTGCCTCTTAACCTGAGGTCCACTGAAGTATAAGGGTCTGTGTATATTATAGGTGGTGCCATGGGCTGAAAAGTAAAAATGTCACATTTATTTTCCCTAACCTCTACCTGAGATTTATCATCCTTTCCTTCAATTATAAATGTAGGTAACAAGGGGCGCGGGGGTGGCTCAGCCGGTTGGGGATCTGACTTCGGCTCAGGTCATGATCTCACAGTTTGTGAGTTTGAGTCCCGCATTGGGATCTGTGTTGACAGCTCAGAGCCTGGAGCCTAGTTCAGATTCTGTGTCTCCTTCTCTTTCTGCTCCTCCCCTACTCACGCTCTGTCTCTCCCTCTCTCTCTCAAAAATAAAATAAAAACATTTTAAAAATTTAAAAAATAAATGTAGGTAACAAAACACAGTAGGAGTAATTGAGGATATATTCATGTATCACATTATGATTATTAATAGTGTTTATGTTCATCACTATTTGAAAAAAAATGGTAATTTGATTAATGTATTAATAAAGAAGCATTGTATTCCTGTATCATACTTTTTGGAAAATACTTTAATAATACTGTTTCGATATGTTTGTTTCCTTTTTAGTCCTGTGCATTTTACTTTACACATTTAAAACATTATTTGGAGAAGGAGTTAGAGGCTTCACCATACTGCCAAAGGGGTTCATGACACAGAAAAGTTAAGAACTCCTATGCAAGGTACTGGAGACACTGTATCTACTTTTGAGGGGCTTTCTTCAGTGTGGGGGAGACCTTCAGAATTATGCACAGGGCACACTGAGAGCCACAAAGCATGGCAGGACTAGCCTACCTAAGGGGCAGAGAAAGACTTGATAGAGGAGGCGATTTCTAAGTTAAGGTTTAGAAGATAAGAGCAAACCCACCAGGTGGGCAGTGGGGTGGGGTCAAGGGAGGAGATGACCAAGGAGGGGGAGCAAGGAAAAGGAGAGTTCTTGGCACAGTATGCAAGGTACTGAGGAATGAAAGAGCATCCATGCGGGAAAGAGAGGTGGCAGAAGGTGCAGTGAGCTGGGCAGAAACCAGGTGAGAAAGTTTGCAGTATTTCCATGAGTTCTTGGAGAGCCGTTAAAGGACTCCATGCTGAGCAGGGAATGCTCACACCCAGCAGCTGTGTGGAGGTTGAAGGGAAGTGTGTGATGGGAAATAAGGAGACACATTAGGACGCTCTTGCCAGTATCTAGAGCAGATATCACGAGGGTCTGGCATAAGGGTACAACAGGCCAGCATGATTGGCCCATTTGGAAGTCACTGAGTAAAGTTCTAAAACACCCCAAAGGCTTCCTATGACTTTCTTCTAAAGGCATTTTCTGGAAGAAGGAAAATGCTTGGCCTGTGTACATACTCTGAAGGTGCTAAGAGAGATAATGTCCCAGGAGCTGCCATTGACAACGAGGGATGGAAGTTGGTTGATTGATACTTCAGCTCCCTCACCCCCAGGCACACTGTTCTAAGGTGTGTCCTGTGTAGCCTCTCAGAGGGCAGCTTTAGCTGCCCATAGCAATGACCTGCTGTCCTCCTCCTCCACATTCACACTGTTCTTCCTGGGGTCACATCCCAGATAAACCACTTGCACCCAAATCCGGTCTCAAGAACTGCTTTGAGAGAACCCCAGACTAAGACAGGGAGTTTCACTGGGTGTGGAAAGATGAGAACATAGAAGAAAAACAGCTATGAAAGAGGTGGGATTGCAGAACCTAATCATTCATCAGATATAAAGGTGAAAGAATAGGGTTATCGAGGATGGTGTTAATTTTCCTTTTTGCCTTGTGTGGCTGGCTCATAGAATGATCTGCAGTTCTCTGAAATAAGGATGACAGGAGGAAGAACAAATTGAGAAGGTCATGGTGACTTTGACACTGGACATGGGACATAGACAGGATACCTAGTAGGAACTGGGAAATGCAGAGGTAGAGTTTATGGAGGGAGGGGTAGGCTGGTGGGCCTTACTTAAAATCATCAAGGATTTGGGTGATATTTTACACTGCAAATTTAGGTAACTTGAACCTAGTCCTTTAGAATAGAACATCTGTGGAAGCTGCTGTCTTCCAAATTGGTCTTTATCTTACCCTAATCCTGATTCTGCTGCATACCCCTAAACACTGCTTGCTCTGACTTAGTGGAAGGTAGTTTCCTGCCTAAAATTTCTTCCAGTAATAGAAAGTCAAAAATATTTTAATTTTTTGGAGAGATGCTCAGCTGTAGGTGTGTTGACCAGAGTGTATGCCTGCCTCTTTATTCTTTCAGTTTCTACAAAATCAAGTATTATTTGTACAGTCATGTTGTTTAGCATCCAAATCAAGACACTTTTGAGAGTAAAAGGAATCAGTATTTCTACCTGGGTAGTAGACATAAATTGAAACTATTTTAGATGAGTGAAGGTATATGGTTACACTAATTACCTCTTTAAACATGTAGACCACGAATCTTTTTAGAAGTATGTAGATGTAGAAATGAGAAAGTGAGAGACAAGAACAGAGAGCAACAGAGAAAAAGAGAGCAAAAAATAAAGGAGAGAGAAAGAGATACAGATAATGAGGATAAGTCATGTATCTGTTTTAAGAGTTCTTTGTGACGTACCGCTACCTGGAACATCCTTTTACTATTTCTCTACCTATTTCTTCGTATGTATGTAAGGTATGTATGTATGTATGTATGTATGTATGGGGGGGAGAGAGAGAATCCTAAGCAGGCACCATACTGTCAGTGCAGCACCCAACACGGGGCTCAAACTCAGGAACCGTGAGATCATGATCTGAGCTGAAATCAAGACTTGGATGCTTAACCAACTGAGCCACCCAGGCACCCCTGTAGTGTTTATATTTTCTGTTACTCAGTTTTTTATCTCTAACCTATACCCACTTCCCAGTACACACCAGTCAGTAAATGATTTTTTAATATATGAATTAGCAGATTATCTTTTAAAATGCTCATAAAAATTCCATTTCCCAACCATTCTGGCCCATATGGAAATTTTCTTCCACTGGAGTCCTGTGTTACCACTAGTTTTAATCATTCAAATATTTGATGAAATACTTTCCTGTTCTATTGATCATTTTAGATCAGCATCTCTACTACTCTGTTGCACTGATCCTATTAAAATGTCCTGATTTGGGTTTTTTTTTTTCTGTAAAATGAGGATAATTATAGTGCCCACCTTGTAAGATTGTGGTGACAATTAAGTGAGCTAATAAATACAAAGAGTCTGACCCATAGTAAGGGCTAATTTGATGTTAATTATTGTTGTTGTTGCTTTTATTATCTCTTCAAGGTAGAGATGGGGCTGTTGCACTTATTAGTATTTGGGCAAAAAATAGAGACTCCATTTTTGAACGGCTTAAAAATACGTTAACCCGTATTTGGTAAAGTGGTTTCACTGAACTCAATTCTTCATATATGGTCTACTCATGAATGGTATTCAGTGAGCAGTGATCCCAGATTTTAAAACTGTGTGTGTGTGTGTGTGTGTGTGTGTGTGTGTGTGTGAGCATGAGCAAAATAATCTAATTTCAATATTTGAAGCTATGTTTCTGGATCAGTTATTTCTTCCCTTGATATAGGAGCATATTGGCTGTAGCAAAGTGGGTGGGGGAAAAATGCCTGGAATTTACATTAAAAAAACCTCATCCAAATTGAACTTCCATGAGTTTGCTAAGAGTGAGAAAACCTTTTTCTAGTATTATTGTTTTTATTTTTCTGGATTTCATAGCATAAATATTAAAATTAAAATGTGACTTTCAACAGGTCATATTAGCAGAATGTCTAACTTCTGCAGATACATTAAACTTAGCTGATCTTAGGCAAGTATGTCAAAAGGGCACCTGTAATAGGGTTGTCTCCCTGCTTGAAGAAACCCTCTAACCCTCATGTCAGAGCTTGAACTTAAAAGACCTTGCATTCTTTGTCGCTAGTTTGCAAGTTTCTCAATCCAACTTTGTGCCCTTTCCCCTTTGAATACATTCTGAAACACATTCATCATCTGCCCCAGTTCTCTCATCTCTAATGGAGACAAATGCCATGTTTTATGTTCTTTTTGGCCCTTGTCATCCTCTCTTCTCCTGACTTCCTCACCTAAAATGTGGACAGTGTTTTAATACTTGGGACATCGCTTCATTTTTGGCTCACTTAATCATGGCTCCTTATTGATACAGGAGAATCTTAAGACTAGGCTGTCCAATAGAACTATTATATAATGATGGAAATGTTCTATATCTGCGGTGTCCAAAATGGTAGCCACTAGGCACATGGTGCTGCTGAGCATGTGAAATGGTGGTTACTGCAACTGAATGCTGAATTTTTAACCTAATATTATTTTATTTTATTTTAATTAATTTAAATCCATAACCATATTTGATGGTGAACTTAGACTGTCTTTTCCTTTGAAGATTTCATCCAAATTATAGTTCCTAGGGAAAACACAAACACAAACAAAAATGAACAAAAATGCTGTTTATTTATAGTCACAGTTACTGTTTAAACCATGTGTCTAGGTAACCACAAAGAAATTTACTGAAATTGTGAGGTGCGCTGGGACTTTGGCTTAATTCAAAGTTTTCCCTTGACTTTGGTGATGCTGTTATTAAACTTTTGCTTTTCCTTCCACTTCTGTCATTTCTTGTTAGGTAAATATTGCTGTTTTTTTTTTAAATGTTGGAAGTCCTCAGTAATGAGTCAAAGACTCTCTCTTTTTTAGCTCCATATTCTGTTTCTAGGTGACCTTATCCATGCCTAAGTTTCAGTAATGTCTACATCAGTGACTCCCAAATGTATACCCCTGGTACACACTCTTTGAGGCTTTCTCAAATACAGCATGTTCAAAACTGAATGTGTGACTCTTTTCACAATCCAATTGTTCTTTAGATCGTTGAATGGCATCAGTCTAGTCAGGCAAGCCTGCAATCCAGAAACTATCCTGGATACCTCCATCTCCTTGCATTAATTTCCCACATATAAGCCATCTACAAGTCTAATTAATTTAATTTGGAAAATAGCTTTCAAATTCATTTACCTCCCTTTATTCCCACTGTTGCCACTATAGTCCAAGTTGTCATCATCTTTTTCCTGGACATTTTGCTGAAGGTTTCTACATGGCCATAGTTACACAGACTTTCTTTTGAATTTTATAAATGTGACATGCTCCTTTCAGTCATGGAGCCATTGCAGTGTCTCTAGAACTAATGCTGCCTGGACTGTTCTCCAACCTCATTTTCCCAGCTATCCTGTCCTATTCAACACCTGGTTGATCTGCCTGAGGATTTACTGAGACCTTAGCTCAAATTCCACTTTCTTAAGGATACCTTTCCTAATATCCTAGACCATATCTAAACTCATTATACATTTTCATATCACCCTGTATTTTCCCTTCAGAGAATTCACCATAATTGTAATTAATTGTTCTTTGACATTGTCTCTGCTGCTAAAAAAGTAACTGCCGTGAGGTCAGGAACATGTGTATTCACCACTATTCTCCGTGTTTACCTCAGTATAGTTGACCCTTGAAAACACAGGTTTGAACAGTGCAGGTTCATTTATATGTGCATTTTTTTTCAATAAATACAGGATAGTACTGTGAATGTATTTTCTCTTCCTTATGACTTTCTTTTGTCTAGCTTACTTTCTTGTAAGAATACAGTATATAATACATATAACATACAAAATATGTGTTAGTTGATTATGTTATCAGTAAGGCTTCCTGTCAGCAATAGGCTATCAGTAGTTAAGTTTTGGGGGAGTCAAAGGTTATATGCAAGTTTTGACTTCTTTGGGTGATTGGCACCTCTAGCCCCACCATTGTTCAAGGGTCAACTGTAAATGCACTTAGTAGGTGCTTAATCAATATATGTTGATTACATAGTTACTTACTTAACTGGAGCTTAAATTTATACTCTTACTTTGTGGGATTAGTAAGCTGAACTATCACTCAATATCTGAATCAGGAAATTGGTAGGGAAGTGAGTTTGGTAACTTGTCATTTCCATGTGATCTCAGCTCTCAAAACAGTGAGTTTCTCTGTGAATAAAACAATAAGTTACTAGAATCTTGGAGTTATAAAAACAAATGCTTGATGTAAACCTTTATGCTTTTGTTATTGCAGCTACAAACTGTCCAGCTGTTTGTTCTGTAATATTTTAAATGTGTTTCGAATTATTCATCTACTACTTTGAGTATTCTTCCAGAATACATTTTTGTTTTTTAAAAAATTTCAGTTATTTACTAACATTACTCTAATTGTTATTATTTTGTAGAACAGTGTTCTTCTAAGAGTTCATGTCAGAGACTCTCACCAACACCATTAACTGCTCATGGTTACTGATTTCCAAGAGCCACCCATCCTTCAGGAATAATCTTTGGAATCAGTTGTCTTTATATATCTGGCATGACACAAGTCTACTAATTGTATTATTCAAAAGTGGCACTTTTTAAATTTCCTTTGTTATTGTTCCCAAACATGGATTTGATACTTTCCATGAAGGAAGGGAAAATGAATACTTCTGAATTTGTATGAGACTTTTTGTCTTTGCCTATTAATTGCACAACTGACCTTGTAACTAGCTTCCTCTCTTTGATCTGATACTTTCTTATTTCGCGCTTGCAGATGTTTTAAAATGTTCCAATATTTTTCCCCCTGGGAAAACTGGATGCTTTGTGGTAGTTACTGACGTAGTTTGCTTGGCCACCAGGGCTTAATTTGATAACTTTTCCTAGCAAGTAGGACCTTTAGATTGAGGATGAGAAGGAATACCAGGCTACACGAAACTGAATTTTAGATATTCTTCATTGGATTGCCTCGTTAGTGAGTTAAATGATTTTTTTTTGGGGGGGGAGGAAGAAATTGTTATGTATATCCTGCAAAACATCTGATTTTACAAGTTCACAATAAATATTTATACAAATTAAGGCTGTTTAAATATAAATTGCTTACAGGAATTTATAGGCTTTTAAATATTCAGAAAATTGACTTTAAATCATAATTGTTCCGTTTCTTCAGAATATTTGAGACAGGTCATATCAAAGTTGGAAAAGTTAACCATGTAGCAAACATCCAAAAAGTTATCAAAGTACATTAATTTTAGGGGCGCCTGGGTGGCGCAGTCGGTTAAGCATCCGACTTCAGCCAGGTCACGATCTCGCATCCATGAGTTCGAGCCCCGCGTCAGGCTCTGGGCTGATGGCTCGGAGCCTGGAGCCTGTTTCCGATTCTGTGTCTCCCTCTCTCTCTGCCCCTCCCCCGTTCATGCTCTGTCTCTCTCTGTCCCAAAAATAAATAAAAAACATTGAAAAAAAATTAAAAAAAAAAGTACATTAATTTTATTGAATTTAATAATTAAGGTTATAAAAAGGTCAAATATTTATACTCATTTATTTTATTTTTGAGAGAGAGAGAGAGAGAGAGCGAGGGAGTGCATGAAGGGAAGCTCATGACCTGAGCTGAAGTCAGAAGCTTAATGGACTGAGCCACCCACGTGCCCCTATACTCCTTTATATTAATAACTATTTTGAATGATCATTTTCTAAGGCCATAGAAACCTGTAGTTATATTAATGAATGAATAATGTTCAACTTTTGTTTTTAGAAACATGCCTTCTTTTTTTCATTTCTGAGACAAATAGTGATTTATTGTAGTTTTATCAAGGGTCAGACTTTAACTATCATCATGAAATAACAATTAAGAGATTTAATATAATTCTTTGAGTTGAGGAGAAGCTGTTTACAGATGATGATGATGATAAAGATAGTCACACATACTTCTTCTGTTAGAAGAAAAAATAGGAAAATGAAACCAAATTATATCTAAAGCAAAAGTACAGCTTTTACATGAGCATGTGAAATAACTTCCTAGATGCTAACTCCAACGCAGACTGGAACGTTCCAGTGTGAGAATCAGAGGGCGCAGGGCACCACATGGTGTAGCCACTCTAGAGCCTTCTCTGGAGATGGGTCTTAGGCATTAAAGTTGTACACCCAAAAGGATAATTACTAGCTTCAGGGAATCTATGCCATTAAAACCTGAGCTGTTGTAAATTTTCAAATGGCTATAAAAAAGTAGGTTCTAATTTCTTTTCTCTATTAAAGTGTACCTGATCAGTGTCTCAGGCTACATCTTGTCCCTATTCTGGTATCTGTGTGCTGCACGCCTTTTGGGAAGGCCTGCTATTCCACATGGGGTTTGAGAACTCAGCTCTGTGCCTCAGGTGAAATCCTGACCTTGTCCCTTCTTACCTTGGGTATGTCACTTAACCTCTCTGAAGTTTAGCTACCACCTCTGTAAACCATAAGGATAATTACACCTAATTCTTCAGATTCCTGTGTGGATTAAATGAGATAATGCATGGAAGTGCACCAAGACTGTTCAATAAATGCTGGCTTTTGTTAGTTCTAGTATTCCCTCCATGGACTTTGAGTGAACTTTCTTGGTCAGGCCTCAGAGCCCTTCCATCTCTTATTATCTTTTTATCATCAGAAAGGGATGGAGTGTTAGCTTCTCTAAGTCGGCATTTGCTAGTGGAGGGTCTGGTATGCAGGGCACCTGGATTTCTCAGAAGAATAGCCATTAGCACCAGATTTGGTGCTTCTGCCAACAGAAGCAAACTACTTTAACTTCATTAGCACAGCCCTGCAAATAGCTTATTAAGTGGTCAGGACAGTATTCAGCTGGGGCACTTTTTCCCTGGAGAGGCGACTTACATCTTACAACTTGAGAGGGTCTCTGGACCCAGTCTTGGAGCTTCCACACAGCTGCTGATGCCAGACCCACATTTCTCCTTGCATTTGGCATTACAAACAGAGCTTCATAGTCAAGGGGAGGGCCTTCCTGTCATCTTGTTGATGCGTGACCTCTTTTCCCCTAGGCTTCCCCAAGATTTTCATTAGGCTTCAAGTGGGAATCAGCAAGCACAACACAATCAGAATGGACAGTATTTTTTTCTTTCTTTCTTTTTTTGATTGCAGGTTTTTTTTTAAGTTTATTTACTTTGAGAGAGAGATACGGCGGGGGGGAGAGAGAGAGAGAGAGAGAGAGAGAGAGAGACTCTTAAGCAGACTCTGTGCTGACAGTGCAGAGCCCGACATGGGTCTTGAACTCACAAAGTATGAGATCATGACCTGAGCTGAAACCAAGAATCAGATGCTTAACTGACTGAGCCACCCAGACACCCCTGCAGTATTTTTTTTTCAGTTAAACTGTTTATTTGAGGTCATTATAGATTTACGTGTAGTCATAAGAAATAATACTGAGTAATACTGTGTACTGCATAACTTATAACCTTTACCCGGTTTCCCCCAATGGCAACACCTTGAAAAACTGAAGTACAATGTCTAGAATATTGACACTGATCCAGTCAAGGTACAGAACAAATCCATCAGTACAAGGATTCCTCTTATTGACATTTGTGCCACATCCTTTCCACTTCACCCCTCTTTCATCTATGACCTCTGGCAACTACTAATCTGTTTCCATTTCTAAAATAATTTTGTAATTTTAAGAATATTATGTAAGAATATTATATAATAATCATATAGTATGTGACCTTTTGGCATTGTGTTTTTCAACATTTTGCATGATGCCCTGGACATTCATCAGAGATGCTGTGTATATCAGTAGCTTGTTCCTTGTTATTGCTGAGTGGTATTCTGTGGTATGAACATGCTATGGTTTGTTTAACCATTCATGCATTGAAGACATCAGAGCTGCTTCCAATTTTAAGCTAATATGAATAAATCTGATATGAAGAGCGATACACAGGTTTCTATGTAAACCTACATTTTCATTTCTCTGTAATGTCCAGTTGCAGAGGTATATTGTGGTTGCATGTTTAGTTTTATGAGAAACGGCCAAACTGTTTTCTAGAGCTACTGTACTATGTAGTATCCTACCAACAGTGTATAAATGATCACATTTATGTGCATTCTTTCCCACATTTGGTGGTGTTACTATTTTTTATTTTGGCTATTCTGACAGGTGTGTGGTCATAGCTCATTATTGTTTTTTTTGTTTCATTTTGTTTTTTTTTGCATTTCCTCAATAGCTAATGATGCAGAGTATCTTTTGCAGTAGTCTTTTAAGATGGTATAACTGAAGAGCTGGAAAGGACTGGGGGGACCCATTTCAACGATTGAACCCAAAATTAATCTATTTGGATATGAGGTCTTAGCAAGATTGGGGGAGTGGGGGCACTTCATTCTGAACTCGAGTGTCTTAAATTCCAGCCCAGTGATGTTTGCACAAGATCCTGATTTTCTTGCTCTGAGTGGTAAGGTAGACCAGAATTGAGTGATAAGGCTAATTAATAATGTATGTAAGTATTCTAGCAATTGTGCTTGTAGCAGTTAACACATATCTGGCACCTACTAGAAACTCAACAAATAGTTGAAAATTTTTGCATGGATTCAATAGTTGAATATTTTGCATGCATATATCTCATATTCTCCTAGGAGGTAAGTATTTTTCCTTTCCTTAAAGTAGGCACATTCAAGTTTATCTCACACTTTCAGAGCAGGGAATAAAGAAAATATCCTTTTTGTCATTTCAAATATTATCAAAAGAAAAAGAGAAACAATAAAACCGTGTCCATTCAATCTGTGCCGTAGGTCTCATGTATGATTAGGATTAGTAATGTGGGTGCCTTGATGATGAAGGCATTCACTCTCCTGGTTTGCAGATGCCATTAACTTAGAGGCACTTTAAATCTCTCTTGACCATTTGCACTGGTTACCAGAGGGAAAGGAGCAACCTATGGCACTGGGAGAGGGTTTGGGGATATGCTAAGGAGATAAGGTTCCAGCTTCTGAAGCATCATAGAATACGTTACAGAAGCAACAACCACCCGAAGTGAAGTGAGGGATTCCTAGAGGCCAAGGGAAATGCCTTTGTTTGGGGTTTTGAAAGATGTACTTTTGAGCATCTGTATCTGACTGTTAAAAGAATCATGAGCTCAGTGTTCAAGAGGCTTGCTGACTTTCTTAGTGCTCTTACTGGAGGAGGAAGAGGTGAGTAGATAGTGTGAACCACAGAGAATCATCTTCCATCACCATCTTCCTGGAGAAAGCTGCACAGCAAGGCTGTTATTCTGCTCAATTTATTCCTTGATAACAATTGTGTTTGTTACTTCATGTCCTGAAGCAAAACTAGCAAATGTAATAGCTGTTGAAAAAAAAATTAACTGGTATGATGACTGATTTATAGCTTCATCATAACATAAATTATAACAGGAGATGGAGGGAATGGCTTTTTGGAAACACTGCTTTTCTGTAGAAGTGCAAAGCCCTTCTTTTCCAGCTATTGTTAAGTTTGCTAAAAATAAGGTCTGTGAGATATATAAACACTATCCCCTCCCCCAGAATGAAAATTGTGAATTATTCAGATACTAGAGGCAGGAAAGGGTCAGTTGTTGGCCTAAAGTCTTAAGTTCATGTCCCTGACAGGCTTAGGGCTTGTCAAAACTGCCCTTCAATCTCCTTGCTAATCGTATGGTATACTTCAGTTACTGAACCGGTCACGTAATTAGAAGCATACTCCTCTGGCTGGGAAGAAATCTGCTGGTACACTCTAAATTAAAGAAAACTGACGAGTTGTGCCAGGTTATATAATTTAATGAAGAAACTGTAGAAGGAGCCCTTTAAAAAGTGTGATGGTGCACTCATTTCTGGTATAATATTAAGTACTCAAGCAGAACATTTCTCTTTTAACTCCCAGCCAAGACTCATCACTGTTGTGTAAATGAATTAAATGCAGCCAAAAGCCCCATCTGGTTGACAGGACAGAGTCCAGTGCGACCTGAACACACGGGGTCTGTGTGCACTTGCTTTGTCACATCTTGGGCAAACCAGCACTGATGTCCAGTGCAAGAGGCAGGAATTTCTGGTTTCATCATTGCTACAAGCCCGATTTTTCTTTTTTAACCTCTTCTCTATTTGTTCTTTAAACAACAACAAAAAATCTGGTGGTAGATCAATCTGACCTCATTGAATCCAAAACAGCATCTCCCTCTCCTTGTTCTTTCTCTCTGGCCACTCCTTTATTTTTCTTCTTCTCTTTTTCTCTTTCATCTGGCTTCTCCACCCAAAAAGCCAAGGGAAGTGAGGTAACAATAACTTTGTTGCATTTCACCTGGCCCACCCAGAGAAGAGCTATTTCTAGGCAAATGCGGAAAACCGAAACCTTGTGGAAACGAGACTGGCCCTTTAATCTAACATCCTCTGTGTGCTGCAGAGCCTAATGTTTAATTTGAAAAACAATCTGAAAATAGCATGAAAGGAAACGTGGAATTTGCATAGCTATATATATGTTTAAGATAGTCATAGTCGTTTTCAAAAACACTGTGTTTGAGAGCTGACCCTTTACTTGAAGTTGCCCGAATTTCATGGACTCTTCTGAGATAAGGAGTGTAATTTTCACTTGAGTGATGGTTGCTTTTTTGCAGTCTTCTTGGTATTAAGGAGACAGATGTCAAACCCCGACGTTCTGGAAAACTGATAGAGCTGTTTGACTAAAGCTGAAGTAACAATAATGATGAAGATGTGGTTATTTCTGATATCTGTTGGATTGTCACACTTTTGAGAATCTAAAATCTGTTTTTCTTTCTTTGTATTTCTACCTCTCTCGCTTTTTTTCTTTGCCATTATTTTGGCCTTTTTTCCTTTTTCTTTTTAAAAAAATATTTTTCTATGTATTCTTTATTTTCAAAGTTTAAATTGCACCAAAACCTTTCTTTTTGCAGGCAAAGCTTTGATTTGGTTTATTCTGGTTGCTTACACGTGGACTTTTTTTTTTTTTTTTTTTTTTAACCATCAGGCCCTTTGGAGACTGACTCCTGTTTCCAAAGCTCTAAATTTAATAGCTGGAGAAGACAACAAAAATCTCCATCATTTCAGGATTTCTAGAGGTTCCATCATATTCAAGGTGCCTTTTAAAACAATCTTACCAATAGGTGCTAAAAATCCATGTGGGAAGCATAAGATCCTTACTAAAAGAGGTTTGCTGTACAGGCCCAGGGTGTAAGGCAGAAAGGGTGCAGAGCTCATAGTGGGAATAATTTAAGGAAGATTTGTAACCAGTATGTATGTCTTTACACAAAGGATTCTTATTTTGAGATCCACCAAAGTACCCATGGATGGAAGTAAGGGCCCATGAACTTAGATAGGAAAAAAATTACTTACTTATATTACCTGTGCTTTTGTTGAAATGTAGCTTTTCCATCAATTATAAATATGGAAAAAATCCCATGGTAATACTACCATTCTGTCATATTACATTGAAATTGTGATAAATATTAAATCCACCACTATATTTTTATTTAAAGCTTGAATAAAAGAGCACATACATTACTTAAACATAATTTAAAATATTACAGTTATTTCAATATAACTGTTTTCCTTAATAATCCTATACATTTTATTAAATGTACTTAAAATCATTATTCTGATAAGGTGTCACTGGGTCTCATCAGATTGCCAGATGAGTCCATGGCACAGTAAAGGTTAAGAATCTTGGTTTGGAGGTTAAATGATTCCTCCAGCTGGACATTTTGCAGTCTTAGATTTTGGAGAAGGGAAGTGGTGTAGAAGAAGAGGAGAGAGGGGACCATGGAGTTTGGTTTAGGTCTAGTAGAGCTTGTGTTTGCCTCTGTTGGACCTGTACCCAGAGCTGAACATCTGACTAGCCCTCAAAGAATGTAAAGAGAAGGGAAGAAGTGCATGCTGGATAGTAGCAGGTAGGGAAAATAACAAAACAAAACAAAATTTAAAAACCCACTGTTAAGTCCCATATCAAAATGGGTTCCTTATCATTTCTTCCCACCTTTTTTTGTATAAACTTTTCCTGGTTCCAAATCCCCAAACTCCTTTTCTCCCCCAAACATCCTTTAAATTTTTTTTTAATCTTTATTTATTTTTGAGAGAGAGACAGAGTGTGAGCAGGGGAGGAGCAGAGAGAGAGGGAGACAGAATCTGAAGCAGGCTCCAGGCCCCAAGCTGTCAGCACAGAGCCTGATGCGGGGCTTGAACTCACGAACCGGGAGATCATGACCTGAGCTGAAGTTGGACACTCAACCGACTGAGCCACCCAGGCACCCCAAATGCCTTTTTTTTTGTTTAAAAAAAAAGCAGTTTTAGATACACTACGAGATACTCATCCCCTGTGACATCACTTTGCATAAGCACTTGTAGTCAGGCACTGGTGCTGTACCAGCAACTGAGACTTTTATGGAACCTTTGCACACTCCCAGTTGCCCTGCATAACTCGTTATTAATATTGTGGCAGTAACACAAGGCCAGCTTGCTCCAGGAGGTAGTATGATCCATGGGGATAGTTGGTTTCTTTGCAAGACCTACATCAGCAGGGGCGAGAGATGTAAGTTGGTAGCCGTTACGTGTGCTAAATTAACTGGGGGAGTTAATTGAAATAAGGTGACTCTAATGAGACATAATGTTTCCCTAGAGTTTCTGTTAAAATAGTCTCTTCAGAATAATATTGAGAAGAGGAAGCCTTGTCAGGAAAGAAAAAGCTATTTTTTGCTTCTATGTTAACTTCTGATTCTGCAAGGTGGTAAGAAGAGAAAAAAGGAAGGAAGGAAGGAGGAAAGTGGGAAGTAAATGCAGAAAGTGAAGTTTATGGGGACTGGCAGGCAGGAACAGATTTTAGAGTCAAATGGAGATAGGTTCAAATCCCAGCTCTGCAACTTGCCTGTCTGTGTGATTCTGGGCATGTCGCTTAACTTCTCTGAGCTTCACTTCTACATTTGCGAAATAGTATTGCAGTACCAACTTATGGAGTTATTGTGAGAATTTGATGACATATGATATGCAAGGCATTTGGCTCTGTGCCTGGTACCAAGTAATAAGAACTCAATAGAGGATAGCTCCTGCATGGGAGGTGCCAAGATTAGATGAATATGTCAACAGGAAGAAGAGAGAAGCATATGAGCAGCTGCTGTCTTGACCCATCTGCTGGGTTTTTCTTTGTGATCACCTATCCAGTTCTATACCACTAAAGTGTCCTCTACATTGGGCTGCCATCAGCTGGGCTTTCTTTCTTTGCTCTTAATGATCTTGGTTGCTTTATTGAATAACTGGCTTGACTCAGTTTTTCTAGCTACGAAATAAGAGTCCTAATGATAGTTAATATCTGCCTATCTCACACGCTGGATTAACTAGTGTGTGTGTGTGAAGTCAAGAGAGTGACTTCACTACTCTTGTAATGAGGGTGTGAGCACTGAGGTAAATGCATTTATAGATGCATATCTGTACCTGGGTTTTTTTCGCAATGTAGTACTACCTAGGTAATGTTTTAAATTGGATAATCATTTAACTGGTAAATAAGATAGTCATGTGAAAGTCTTTGTACATAGTAGAGCATTATGAAAAGCCAAGGTTTTACTATTATTTTTTAAAACATTTTTTAAATTTATTTTTTAAATTTCCATCCAAATTAGTTAGCATATAGTGCACCAGTGATCTCAGGAGTAGATTCTTTGATGCCCCTTACCCATATAGCCCCCCTCCCACAACCCCTCCAACAACCCTCTGTTTGTTCTCCATATTTAAGAGTCTCTTATGTTTTGTCCCCCTCCCTGTTTTTATATTATTTTTGCTTCCCTTCCCTTATGTTCATCTGTTTTGTATCTTAAAGGCTTCATACGAATGAAGTCATGTGATATTTGTCTTTCTCTGACTAATTTCTTGTTGTTGAAAATTAAAATAATTTGGTCTTTGGAAAATGCCCTCTAGAATCCTTTTGCCCACTTTCAAGGAAGAAGTTAAATCCCTCAGAGGATATGAGATCTCTAAGCTTTAGCCTTGGCTGATCACTGAGGAACCAGGATAGTTCCTGAATGATTTAGAATCTCATCTTGCTCTTTTGTGGGATAATATCCTAGGCTTAACCCATGGTTAGCCTTCTTAATAATCATTCTTGGAAAATGATGCTGCAAAGTGGTTGACGGAGAGTATGACAGATGAAATTTTGAGTGATCCTGCTTATACCCCCTGCTTATCTCAATAATTGAAGATATGTCTTATTCATAGAATAACACCTTTCTTGAATCTATTTATTACTTAGTAAGGCCTTTCTAAAAAGTCTAGAGAGTGGTTGTAAACCCCCATAATAATGCTAGGCTCCTACAACGGTACTGTTTGGACCTGGAATAACTTGAAAAGGAAGCTTGCCTTGCCTCTAATCACCCGGGTGTTTTACTTAAATAAATAAATAAATAAATATACTTTACACCTGTTATTTTATAGCTTAGGTTAAGCTGTTTTGTTTTTGTTGCTATCGTTGTTAAAAGAATTCCACAAGGAAAGGCATAGCTCATTTTCTCTTGGACTGAGATATTCATGTGGTTTGATCATAGAGATAGAAACCTATAAATTTTGCCAGTTATTATATACAAAACTGGGTTAGATACTGGAAGGGAAACAGGGAATTAAGACATAACTCTGCCTTTAAGAATAAAATGATCAACTATGTTTAAGTGTCAGCACTTCATCAAGCCAGTGAGAAGAAATCAACTGGCTGTCCAATATGTGATTTTTACTTGTTTGTATCTGTACTGGCATCCGAAGCGGCAGCTGGGCATACGTGCCCATGCCCACAAGGTGATTCAGCCAGTACTAGTTTTCATGATAGCTATTATTAATAGTACTAGGCTAGTTTGCATTAACAGTTCCTTATTCAAAGTGATATTGTGCCTGTTTTAAAGACAGTTTGGAGTGATAACTTACTGGCAGAGTAACTCTTGAGAAAGGCAAAGAAAGCTCTTTACCAAATTGGTTGCCAATATCCAGGCTTGGTTTGAAAACCATATTTTGAGGGAGACTCATTTCTTCTGCTTGGCTAGAACAGCTTAGAGATGCTGAATTATAATTTGCTCCTTTTAAATCCAAGATTTGGCTATCCATTTAGGTTAGTACATGCAAAACTGGCAGACATTGATTTCTAGCTTCTTTTTTAATGTTCAGGTTTGATCATTTCCCTCTGGTTAGTGTAGAGAGGACTAAAGCCTTCTGTTCTGACCAAACAACCACAACCCAAATAGGCCAAGACACTTGGAAAATACCAGGGCAAATGAAATCAGGAGTGCCATTTAGAGCCGCCAAACTGAGGCATAGAGCTTAAAACCAATGCTAGGGCATGCCTGGGAGATTTCTGAGGAGGCCTGATGGCACTTCTCATACGAAGATCTAAAGTCGGAGCTGTTTACACTAAGTCAGAGAAAAATTCAAATTCTCTATAAGTATGTTATGCTCTTATGTCTACCTCTGTGTACCATTTTGGTAAAAGTGTCTTTATTTTATGAGGATCAATTTCTTCTTCACGTTCAGTCCTTAAAGTTGGATGACACTGATTCTCTCTCTCTCTATCTCCACCAGCTCCATTGATGGTAACATAGCCCATATCTAACCTTCTGACTACTAGTCAGATCAATCATAATCTACCATTGGATCAGAGAAAGTTAGTTTCAGGACTTTTGCTAAAGATTTTAGAAAAGAGATGTTATCCTTCTTCTAGGGTAGATACACTGTAACATGTAAACTTGCCACTTCTGGAGGCTGTCTTTGTCACCACATGGAGGGGGTTTATCTGAGAATGAAGCCAACCCAGAGGAAAGCAGAGTTGAGAGCTGGTGACAGGTATACTTCTGATGACACCATTTGAATCATGTTAAATGAGGATCTAAGTCCAGCTTTGCCTAAAGCCATACTTGTAATTAATTGTTTTATTATTATTTTTTTTTACATAAGCCAGTTTGAGTTGGGTTCCTGTTGCTTGCAGTGGAGGGTACTCTGAATAAGATACCATCTTTTACAGACCCTGTGTATCTGTCAGCTATTGCCACAATAATGCTGAATAACAAAATACTTAAAAACTCAGAGGCATCCAACATAGTCATTCTTTCTTTATTATGTATTTGTAAGTTATCTTGGATTGGGTTAGTCTAAGCTGGGCTTGATTTTGAGGTTGGGTCAAATTTACTCCATGTATCTCTTATCCATTTTGGACCAGTGGCTATTTGGGGAACATTGCTCTTTTCATGGTGCTGTCAGGAATGCCAGTCAGCAATGCCAACCACACGAGTTCAAGTCTTTGCTTGTGTCATGCTTACTAACATTGTATTAGCCAAAAGAATAACTTGCAAGTCCAACGCCAAAGGGAAGGGCAAACGTCACCTTCAATGGAGGCGGGGAGGCAAGAGGGGATATTTGGTGAATAGCAGCCCTACCTACCACAGCCTGAATTGAAACCAGAAGAAATAAGGACTACTTATAAAACCATATAATTCTAAATCTACAGGGCTATAAATATAGTGATAAATAAACAATGTAAAATATTTCAAACAAATTAATGTAACAATTGACAATTTTTTTATCTCTGAGAGCTGTGTATTACTGTAAGATTCAAGCTTCTAATTTGTTTAATAATATGAATGATGTCAAAATTAGTTTTGAAATAAGTAGAACATCATAATAGATGCCTCCTTCTAAGGAATTATTACAGCCATATATGGCACATATAGCTATTAATTGATGTAGACATTCAATGAGAATTTGTTTAATTTGATTTTGAAATTCTTATGTCACACAGCGCACAAATATTATGAACACCATACAGTATACAATTAAAAGAGAGTAAGTGCAAAATAATAATATATAATAGTAATAATAATAATAATGCCATCCACTTAATTGTCTCTTATGTTTCATGTACTTTGTTAAGTGAGGCTTAGTGATCTAAGAAATTTGTTCAAAATTCCCAAATTTTGGCAAGGGCCAGAGAAAGGGAATCAACCTGAGTCTGTCTTGTGTGAAAACTCAAGCCATTATTTCATTATATTATAGGAAGTTTTGGTCAGACAATGAGGTTGAGTTGGCAGCTTACTAATGGTGGTCATGAATCTTCAGTTTTAGAAAATGCTACTGCATTGATAAACAAAACCATTGTTCCAGTCCTGCTTTAAAGCAGGGGGTTGGGTCAGGCGAAGAGGCATTTGGTTAGAGAAGATAACTTGGGGATGCAGCTTGGTGCAATAGTGAAGAGTATAAGATCTTGTGAGACTCACCTGGGGTTTTCTGTGATACAAGGAAAGACAGTTGTCCCAACCTATAGATTCGTTGTGAAGAATTGATGCCATACTGTGTGACAAGGTGTTTATGCAACCTGTAGCTGAGGGAGCACAGTTGTAAATTTCAATTAAAAAAATACAAAAACAAGCTAGTTCTCTCTCCTGGTGATTCTTTTTTTTTTTTTTTTAAATTTTTTTTTTCAACGTTTATTTATTTTTGGGACAGAGAGAGACAGAGCATGAACGGGGCGGGGGGGGCAGAGAGAGAGGGAGACACAGAATCGGAAACAGGCTCCAGGCTCCGAGCCATCAGCCCAGAGACCGACGTGGGGCTCGAACTTACGGACCGCGAGATCGTGACCTGGCTGAAGTCGGACGCTTAACCGACTGCGCCACCCAGGCGCCCCTCTCTCCTGGTGATTCTATAACTGACTGCTTTAGAGACTGAATATGATAATCTCTTGAAATCACTTTCAACCTTTAGTTTTTGGGGTTGTTTAGATTTTAGGACTTTTCTAACCACTTGGTAAGATAAATTTTAAAGGGAGGCACTGTGCCTGGTTTTGTGGGAATCCTGACAGTTGGTGTCCAGGCTGCCTAAATGACCACAGTTGAGCAAAAAAAAGTTCCTGAGGAAGTATAAACATTAGGTTTCAGATTCCACTTGAATTCTTATATCTGAATGCAAGTTTTCATAGTAAGATCTTTGGATTGCAAACGGGATATGTTTTTTACCTTTACTTTGAAGAGAGGTAACACTGGACTGAGGGATGAGAGTAGTGTAGCTGGAGGCAGTAATATAGTTTCCTCCCACTCAAGAAAATGAAGAGTGAAAAATACCTTCTCAGAATTTGTCATGTCTCTGTTGTACTGTTTAATAGTTTATGAGTGATAATGTGGATGACAGCCATGATAACATCTAGGATACAGTTAATATGTGAATATGATTCTGTTTATAAGGCACTTTTCAAACTAGGTAAGCACAGCTTGAAAATAATTGCATGGGGAGGGATGATTCCAGACACGTGGAGGCATGATTCTGGATTCTAATTTGAGAGTGGAGATGATTAGATTTAAAGCATGTGCCCACTTTTCCTGGGGTTGTCAAGGGGAAGGAAATCTTGATATATTTTTGTAAATCTCCTTCTCCTTTATTTTTAGGATGGGAGGGTTGCTTTACCGCTTGGGTGAAGGTACTGAGCAAACACACGGGATTGGTAGCAATAAAAAGGCCGGAAAACTGAGTCAGACACTACCCTATGGCAAAAATCCTAAGTGAATAGATGGGTGCGCTGAGTGGCAGCAAGGAGGTGATCTGTCAGAACACGAAATGAGAGGAATTCCGAAGTTACAGCCTTGCTCAGAGAATATCCAGCTTCTCACTTCTGAAGATTAATGCTGAGAACCCAGAAGGAGAGCACTGCATTACTCCTGAGAGATCTGTTCAAAAAGAGAGAAAGGTGGTTGAGAGCTTCAACTATTCTGAGTTTCATAGGCAGAGTGACATGACCCAGCCATGCTATTGTTTTGTGGACTGTAGCAACTCCTTTAACCCTTCTTTCTGTGTGTGTGTGTGTGTGTGTGTGTGTGTGTGTGTGTTCATTTGAGGAAATATAGTGATGGGTCAAATCAATAGCTTTAAAATTGTGAGCCTTGGAGCCCTTGCAGTCCTTGGAAACCTCAGATCTCAACACTGCTACAGATTTGGCAGACAAGTAGGGCACGTGAGGACTCTGCTCCCTGTACCCCTTTCACTTAGAATTCTTTCACATTTTGAGTTTGGTTTATGACTCTGAACAGCTTATGCATTTAACTTCTTGGGAAGCCAGGGTATTTATTATATGGCTTTAAATTTTCCCATTAGCTTTACTGTCCTTGCTGGCCCAGGTTCAGAATTTATTCATTCTCAGAAGAAACAAAGTCCAGCATTATGAGTATCACATTAGGCTGTAGGGATAAAGGAACAAAAAGATACGATCCCATCCCTCAAGGATATTATGGTCAAATGAAGAGAAGGACAGGAAAATTCATGATTGTGCTACACCAAAGATATTGACTAAATGGAGGTTGATGCCAAGAAGAGAGAGAACATTGTGGGTAGCTTGCTCAAGTCTGAGAGAGTAAGAGGAAGCTTCAAAGAGGAGACCTCTGAGCTGTGACTTGACAGATAAAGAGAAGTTGTACAAGCAGGTGTGTAGGATTTAAAAGTATAATTCAGATATGCCAGACCTCTGCTTGAAATTCTCCAAGTGCTTTCCATTGGATTGTAAAATCCAAACTCTTTAGTATGGAGTTAAGGCTGTTATGATACGGTCTTCTGTCTTCCTTAGACACCTACTCCTGTTCTCCTCCATGCTCATTATTCTTTCATTTCCATTCCCTAGCACTCCATGCTCATTTTCACCCGTGGCTTTTAACTTAGCTGTTCCCTCTTCATGAAATGATTTTCCTTCAGATTCCTCAGTAATTACTTCCTCATCACTCTCATGTCAGTATAAATGCAGCAGCCACTTGTGAATGTTTCCAGTTTTCCTCCTTCTGGTTCCAAGGGATTGATCATAACTTAGTGTCCTCTTGAGGTTAGGAAACACTAAGTGACTCTTGGTGAATGTATTGCAAGTGGAAATGCATTCCAGGCTGAAGCATTTACTTTCTTGTGTGAAACTCTGGAGTGCTGCCTTCTGCCATCAGGACGCTGGAAATCTGTGCCGATATGGAGGAACAGTGCTGAGCCATTACGTATTGGACAAGTTGCTGCACAGTTTTCAAGACGCACAGGAGACTCTACTTACCTGAGAAATAAATGTTTATTGATTATTTTGCCATTGACATTATAGGTTTTTTTTTTATCACAGTATAAGCTAGCCCATTCTGACTGATACAGATCCTTTGTAACTACTAGTCTTTAAGTTGCCACTTCCCCTTGACTACAGATTACTTTCTATGTGTATTTGTATTTTTTATTGCACCTATCTGAAAAACTATGCTGCTTGTACATTTCTTTGCTATCTTTCTGTCTCTATGAAAATATAAACCGCATAAGAACAGGTGTCTTATCTGTCTTGTTCTAGATCTCCAGTCATTAGACAAGTTCCAGGTATAAAGAACTCAAGAGTTTTTGGACAAATGGAGAACACAAAGTCTATCAGTGTCACATGGGATGGTGTGGCTAGCCTCTGGAGAAAGTCAGCATATTTAGAAAGGCATGTGTGAGAAAGCTTGAATCAATGCCTCCCCCAACCAAAGAAACTAAGAAAACACGTATAAGGGATATAAGTTATTTATATAGTATTTCTCAATCTGAGTTTTTTAGGTCTTAGACTCCAGATGTAACAATGATGAAAGAAGGTGGGATTTACCCTAAAATCTTAATTATTTATTGATAAAGAAGATATAAATTTTGTGCCTCATTTACAACGTAGAATTCCAATGTTATAGTGAGCTTAGTGCTTTTTGTTGTTTGTTTTGAAAATAAGCCTTATTAAAGTTTACTACTCTGGTGCAGCAGAAAGACTATGATGCCGCCAGGGTCTTATATGATCTTTCTTTAAGAACTGAGAATTGGAAACTGAGTCTTCGTTTGTTTCATTCATGTTGAGATTGTTTACCTCTAGTACATTAACTTGAAAAATAAATCACATATAAGAACACAAAAATAGAACAGTTGAGAAGTTCAGTTGGGTAAGATAGTGATTATAAATAATTTCAAAACTGAGTAACTTGTAGCAAAAACTTATTTTAAGAAGAGGCATTGAATTGTCTGTATGACAAAGGAATTAAAATTACTTTGAAATAAAGTATTCCATTGCAGTGGAATTGAATTGCTAACCTTTCTGAAATTACTATGGCACTTTGAAGCCTGTGGTGTCTGTTATGATCATTAGAACTTCTAATGCAACACAGAGTGGTTTCCAGAAGAAAGCTCTAGCTTATTTCTCAGTAGTAATGAGATGAAAGATCTTAAGGGTGAAGACCTTAAGGATGACTTTTCGGAAGGTGTACTGGAATTATTGGCTTTGCACTTACCTAGCTTTATAAGCTGAACTCTTTTTAGAGTTAGATCATCGTCCATTTGGGAGCTTAAGGTACTGTCCATTTCCACCTGTATTAAAAAATTTTAGGATGATTAAAACCTTATGGAATCAGTGAAATTAAATCATTTGCATTATTGCCCAGAAAATCTCAGTATTACCAAGATAATTCTCTTAAGAAACCCGGAGTCAAAAAATGATATTATCATACTTTTCATAATTGCAAACACTACCAAGTGGATTCCTTTGTTCCGATACAAACTTTGGGCATCTTTGATATGTCTTTCCCTCATATCATCATTCCAATTTGTCAACAAGGAGCTATACAACATGGTAATATTAGCCAGACCTGCTTTTGCTTGTACCCATAACAGAGATAAATTATGGAAGCCATCTCCACTTTGCTTATCTGATCTTTTGCACTAGTGAGAATTTCAGTCTTTATTTTCATCAAATGTATAAACTGCTGAAAGGAGTAAAATTATCCTCAGGCAGTATGAAATATGCAAGGGCATGGGGAAGGTCTTTGTGCATATTGGACAGGGATAGACTCAGGGTTTGCTCAGAGCCAGCAGTCTGTTATTATTTTTTCTTTTATAGGATTCTTTATGTGAAGGTGCTGTTTTCTTTTAAGATAATCCTTGCAGTGAAATGGTAGAGAAGAGAAATCCTGCCCAAGGGAACTCACAATATGAGAGATTCACAAGAGAGTACGTAGCCATGCATATGGGTAATTACACTGGCTGTGGAGCGTAGGCAGATCATTTCATGAGAATATTGCCTTGTTTGTGAAGGCAGGAATGGATGTTCACTGTGGTAACCTGGCAACCAAAGAGATAAAGTGGGGGTAAAACATGGGCTAGTCATGGTGGCAGAGGCTATGTATTCTTAGACATATTTGGAAGTTTTCCTGGGCTTTGTCACCTTCTTTGGAGGTGCCCCAAAGCTGCTCCTGAAGGGAAAGGCCTGTGTGGACATGTTCACACCAGATGGCCTTGCTCCAATGGTTAAACTAACATTAATTGGACTAAAAAGGACCTGTGATCCAAGCTGACCAATCATATTCTTATTCAAATTTGAACTAAGATACACAATACCTAAAAGCAGTAAATATTAGATGCTGTCATGTGCCATCCAAAACCATGGGACCTTACCATTGTAGAGTAGTGTGACTGTATATACCAAAGCTTGAGAGTTTTTTCTGAGTCAAAGGCGACTTTACCCGTGATCATACCAGGCCAGAAGCACCAGATAATTGATACTCCCTAGGAGGTGGTCTTCAGAAAAGACTTACAGGAGTTGATGCATAAACACCCCAGCTTTTTTCTCCTTGGATGGGGCAACTCTGAGGTACATATTTTACACTGATCCCCAGAGTTTCCCAGCAAGATTCAGTTCTAGTTACCCACAGTGGTAACTAGCTTGATAATACACATTTAATTGGTTGGCTTCTCTTTCCTGTGTCACTTTCCCACACCTTTATTGATATTTTCTGGGGTCCCCTCTCAAGTAAAATCTTACACCGTGTCAGAGTACACTTCTCAGGAAACCTAAATTAAGACAGAAGCAATAAAGTCAGGGAGATTGGGGTGAGTGTTCAGTTAGAGCAATGCAAAATCACAGATGTTCACGTTGAAGTCCTGGGGGAAGTAAAATTAAAAAAACCCTTAAACTGGTTTGATAGCAGAGAGAATGGCAAAAGGAGCAGAGGGTGGAGATGAGAGACCATACAATACAGGGAACCAACCTGTAAGTCAGATAGACTGCCTGATAACCTTCTAGCATTTGGGTTCTGTGACAAGCCTCCTTTTCTTGAGATAGCATGAAACATATGTATTTATTGCTTTTTAAATATCCCTAACTGAGACCAAGGTCAACAGCCAACTATGGGGGAAGATTTAGGATCAAGAAAAAGTGTTTGTAAGGAAATGCTAATATGTTGTCCCTATGTTGAATGCAAAGAATATACAAAATACCAGCATCGAGAGCTTAATAGGGAGGAGTGAAGGATCTGAAGGAATTGGTGCAGGAGGTGAGAAATTAAGTTGTGGTAGGAAATAGGATGACACATATAAAACTTGGAATATAGTAATGGAGAAAATGGCTAAAAGAGCATTGAGCCTTTGTTGAAAGTGGATGGAAAATGTAGGTGAAAACCTTCATGTCACATGGAGTGTTGTGTTGGGTGTCTTTATAGTTCTTGCTTTTCAGGTTCTACAGGGATGGGATTGTGCAGAGTTCTGAGTTTTCTGTTTTTATTTTTTTATTAAAATGTTTTTTAATGTTTATTTATTTTTTTTTTTTGAGAGAGAGAGAGAGACAGAGTACCAGTGAGGGAGGGGCAGAGAGAGAGGGAGACAAAGAACGCAAAGCAGGCTCAGGCTCTGAGCTGTCAGCACAGAGACCAATGCAGGGCTGGAACTCATGAACCACGAGATCATGACCTGAGCCAAAGTCAGCTGTTCAAATGACTGAGCTACCCAGGTGCTCCTATTCTTGTTTTTGAAACAGATGCTCACACTGTCAGTTTCAGGAATGGAGAATATTAGGAAGATGGAGTTGGATGATAGGCTTGAGAAGGGCATGCCAATGTTCAGCCAGCACAGGGCTGGAGCACTTCTGAGGGCTAAATAGAAGTTATCAGAGCAATGAGTTTTAAGAATGATGAAGAAGTGATGGGAGTCACTAGATTGTGGCTTTTTCAAGATCAGCTATAGGAGGAGAATTTGGAACAAACTTGTCACTACCAGGAGATTCTCCTGACGCTAACCAGTACTTGAATTAAATAAGTAAAAATCAAAGGACACCTGGGAAAAGGAAAGGAAAAGGACAGGGATGTGAAAATAGCAAAGAAAAATCAAAGATGGAGATCCTCTATGGTAAAATTCTCTTAATAGATCATTCCTAAACCGGCTGATCATGACAGATTTTTCTCCTTGTCAACTCTTTTATTTTCCTTGTGTTTTTGCTTACTCACACCCCACCCCAACCATCTTTATTAGAATTTATTAGAATTTAATTTTTTTTCAAAATTTATCCACGGGCAACAACTTTATGAATTATTTCCATTAGAATACACAAATGGATTAAAAACCCCTTCAAAGGGAATTTAAGGGGGTTCTGGTAGATAGTCCTATTGGTTTGTTACTGTAGGAGGGTTAGAAAGAGGAAAAAGAGAGTATCAAGAAATGGTTTGAGCCCCAATATACCTTCTTTATGTATCTAAGAATTGTGATGTAATAAGGAGTTAAAAAGGAAACGTATATCGAGTATTGAATTCATTCAAATTCCGGTGTTTTACTAAAGCGAGGAATGTCTAGAATTAACTGAATATGCCAGATTGAAAAGTAAATGACTAAAAATAACAATAACGTTGATGAAAACTAGCAATATCTTTTGGAGTGTCTCTTGTAAAAAACATGATTATATGTGAAAAAATACATTCTGCACTATTTGCATTTGTCAGGGATGTATAATTCAGTTTCATTTGTAGTTATCACTGCTATATTTGGACTAACTTCTTAAACTTCTGATTGGTAGGTTTTCCCCTTACCTCAAATTTTTCTTTTTGTTATTTCTTGATTTGCATCTGGATAACCAAGATTTCTTTATTTTTCTATTAATTAGTTTTATTTTTTCTTCCTTTAATGTGGATATTATATATTATTTTTTGGTTAATTTTGCTGTGGTTACCCTTGTGTTTTGAACATGTTGTTTTGCTCAAGTGACAAATCTAGAGTTAACCAATATTGCAATCCTCCTCCAAAACAATACGAGGAACTAAAAGCGCACATCAACTCACCATCATCCTCCTTGCTTTTGTTTAGTTTTTTCTTGATTTCAAATGCACTTAAATGACTAAGTGCACAATTGTTGTTGTTTGTATTGGTATATGTTCACTAATCTGTATATAATCCTGCTTTTTATATGAGTCAATTTTCCTTTTTTATCTGTAGAGTTTCCTTTTAATGCTTCTTAAACTATATTTGTGCTATATTCATAGAATCTCTTTTTTCATTATATTTTTATTTCTATATGTAGTTCTTTAACACTTCAAAAAATTTATTTTGTAGACAATTAGATTGCTTTATAATTTCTCCTTTTCACGATGCTGATTGTTCTGTTTGGTACTTCCAGTGACCCCCAGTTAATGGTGAGTGTTTTTCTTATCATTTATAATTTTTTGTGAGCTCACCTTTGAGAGAGACCATGGACCGTGGATGTGTCTCTGTGTCAGCCAGGGGCCCAGCAGCTTCATGGTTTGGACCAATATTATGGATTAGGATTCTACCGATTTGTCATGGATATAAATCAAAATTTGATACTTATACATGTCCTATATTTGTGGTTTTGATATCATGTTGAGACTTGATTTCCACCAAGAGCCCAAGACAAGCCAAAAACTTTTATTACCACTTTTCTATGCTATCAGACAGTATTTTTCTAGTATTCTCTTCATTTAAAAAATTACTAATGAATATCACTTGTTATGGTGTGCTTAAGAGGAAAATAAGTGATAAATATTAATATATTTATACAACATTTATTTAGTAATCTGTTAGCTCTCCAAGATCAGAGATAAAATCTTATTTTCTTTATGTATAAATAATTATCAACAACTGAGAAAATAATTTGTTGCAGATATTGTTCTGGGTTCATTAAATATATTGATGCTTACCTTTATACCGTATACTCAGTGTGGTTGTTATTCTCCCCATTTAACAGATTAAAAAATTAAAACTCAGAAGGACATGTATGATGTCTGTGTTCACATTCTTTGCTAACTTCTCACAGAAGAGGAACTGAGCAGGTTAAGGGAAACAACATACCACAGAATTTTAAGTAACAAATTGTCATACATTATTTTACTTCAGTATTATTCAATGCGATTTCTACAGAATAGGGAATTCTGTAAAATGCTGTATCAAAAAAATAAAAAGATTACCTGTTCAAAAAAGTGCAGGAAGGCTGGAGCTACCATTATTTGAGCTGTATCTTCATCCCTTCTTTTTAGATTTTTAACATACTGCAGGTGGGTGAATGGACCCATAATTTCCTATTTTTTGTTAAACATAACACCTGTACTGGTGCCTGGGTGGTTCAGTCAGTTAAGTGTCCGACTTGGGCTTAGGACATGGTCTCATAGTTTGTGGGTTCGAGCCCCACATCGGGCTCTGTGCTAACAGCTCAGAGCTTGGAGCCTGCTTCAGATTCAGTCTCCCTGTCTCTGTCCTTCCCCTGCTCGTGCTCTGTCTCTCTCCCTCAAAAATAAACATTTAAGAAATTAAAAAAAATAAAAAATAAACATAATACCTGTAAACATCACTGAAGCTAGTATTTTGAAGAATTAATTTATGGAAATGCTATGTTCCCCCTATTCTTCCACTCTCAAACTCTCCTGTGATATTGAAAGGACAAGTTGATATTTGGCAGACATTATAAAACTGAGGGTGAAAGATGCAAGATTATATAATGATTGTTCTCAAATGAAAATTCAGAACTCCATACAGCCAACTCAGTACTACTTCAGCTACCTAATGGTTATCAACAGTATTAAGTGATATCTGACATAAATTATCAGCTTATTTAAAAATGTGCAACTGTATTTTTTATATATATTGTGAAGATTTAGGATAGTGGTAGGGAACTGCAGAGTCTACAGAGATGTGAGCTGATTGTATTTCCAAATATGGCCAGTATAATATCTCTTGTTCTATGTACTATTCTTAAAATGTAACTTACTTACTCTTCCTGTTGAGCTCTGGGGGTCTTTTTCCTCCCCTTGAATCTGTGAGCATGTGACTATGGCAAAAGTGATAATCCGTGATTTGTAAGTCCATATCATAAAAGGAGATAGAACTTTCTCCTGGTTGCAGTGGGATTCTTGCTCTTGAATTCCAGCTTCCATGCTGTGAGGACGCCCAAGAGACATGGAGAGGCCATGTGTAGATTTCTGGCCAATAACTTCCAGTTAATAGCCAGCATCAACTGCCAGACATGTGAGTGAGGGATCCTTGGAGATAAGTCCACCAGCCGCTATCTAACTGCAACAGCATGAGAAACCATGAGTAAGAACTTCTTGCTGGAAATGGCCAACCCTCAGAACTGGGGAAAGATAACAAATTGATCTTTGTTGTTTTCTGCTATTGGGTTTAGGTTTGTTATGCAGTAAGATAACTGATACAGAATTTAAATCTTCAATATAGATATTTGCCTAGATCAACTGAGAGGCTATTCTAGTAAGACCCTCATACCATTTAAGATCTTAGAAATAGGGATCGTGTAAGTAGATTCTAGAAAAGAGACATTTTTAATTTAATTGATTTTAAAATGGTACATATTTAGTAGACATGAAAAATTCAGGAACGTACGCAAAGGAATTTTTAAAAACTTAAATTTGGACAGTATTACAGATATCAGTTTATATTGTGATTTTCTCTATTATTATTTCTGTGGTCTTCAGTAATGTAAAATATCATATTTAATGGCTATTCATGTTTATGTAGTTCCTATAATGGCAATACCATGTTTAATGTTCTTGTTTTGTAGATTTATTCTTCCAGTAAACATTTTCTGAGCCTTTTTAAAAATATTTTTGAAAAATTTTTTCAACGTTTATTTATTTTTGAGACACAGAGACAGAGCACCAACAGGGGAGGGGCAGAGAGAAAGGGAGACACAGAATCCAAAGCAGGCTTCAGGCTCTGAGCTATCAGCACAGAGCCCGATGCAGGGCTTGAACCCATGAACTGTAAGATCATGACCTGAGCTGAAGTCAGACACTTAATCAACTGAGCCGCCAGGCATCCCTTCTGAGCCTTTTGTATGGGACAGATGATAGTGTGGACATAAGACATATTCTAGTGGATGTGGCCCTGGCCATCATGGAGGTGTCAGCTATTGGGTAGAATTGGTCAATAGACACTCAAACAAAAGCATAGATGTGCACTTAGAATGAGCAAAAATATTGTGAAGTGCGCGTACTTAACACTGGGTTGGATAATTAATGGGGAAGAAGTAAGAAAGCACGAACCTGAGACTGGAAAGATGAGAAGGAATGGCTACACAGTTATGGGACAGAACATTTGAGGAAGAGGTACTTGGGAGTCCTGAAGCTCCTTAAGGGGACCAGTTAAGTGGATGGAGGTTACTGTGAAGACAGTAGCTACCATGAGGGAGGAGGAGTCAGCACAGGCTTATAGCATAGTTCTGTTAACCCTGCTAGTTAGATATCCACGTTGTTTCTAGTTATCACCATTACAAGCAATGCCACAGGAAAGATTATTATCCATAATGTGTGTCTATGTTTTCTACATATTCCTCTTTCTATAGAATAAGTTACTGGAAGTGAAACTGATGAGCCAAAGATTTTGTTTTTTGTATGGCTTTGATACACAGGATCCTTCAGAGCTTTTATTCAAATTTAACTTTAGCTTTATCCCCTCTCTTCCTCCTTCTCTTCCTTCCTTTATTCCTTCCTATCTCTTTCTTCCTCCTCCTTTTCTTTCTTCTCATCTTCATCTCTACTTAGTCTTCATTAGAAGAAATATTAAGATGAAATTTAATAATAAATTTAATGGGAAGAAATGAGCTTTGATTTTCTGTTATGGCAATATTGACATCCTTTAACTCTCCTTTAAAATACCAACCATAGGGGTGCCTGAGTGGCTCAGTGGGTTAAGTGTCTGACTTCGGCTCAGGTCATGATCTCATGGTTTGTGAGTTTGAGCTCTGTGTCAGGCTCTGTGCTGACAGCTCAGAGCCTGGAGCCTGCTTCAGCTTCTGTGTCTCCCTCTCTCTCTGTTCCTCCCCCACTTGCACTCTATCTGTCTCTCTTTCAAAAATAAATAAAGATTAAAAGAAAAGAAAGAAAAGAAAAGAAAAGAAAATACCAACCAGAGGGGCACCTGGGTGGCTTAGTTGGTTGAGCATCCAACTTTGTCCAGGTCACCATCTCACAGGTCACGAGTTTGAACCCTGTGTTGTGCTCTGTGCAGACAGCTCATAGCCTGGAGTCTGCTTGGGATTCTGTGTCTCCCTCTCTCTCTGTCCCCTCCTCTACTTGTGCTCTGTCTCTTTCTCTCAAAAATAAATAAACATTAATTTTTTAAAAATACCAACCCTATATTTAACATATATGAAACTTACCTACCAAAGTCCTTGGCCCTTTTTTCTTTTGGTCAAGACCTTTTTGGCCTTTGTGTTAATTTTTCTTTCTCCTGCTTTATGTCTATGTCCTTTTGACAGTGAAGGGCAGGTGCCTCTCAATACAGAGATCTTGGGGATTTTGGTAGGTTCTCAATGCGACATACATGGACTTTGGTTGATTCCTAGAGGGTAGTGATTTTTTAGGCCATACACACACATTTTTGGAAAACCACTGGACAATCCTGCTTGTGCACAAGATGTATAAATGCATTTTAGAAACCTTACAAGAATATTTGCTAAAACCCCAGAGAGAAACATTTCAGGGAGATGGGCATAAAGAAAGGGAGACTTTTGAGTCACAATTGATCTGTGGGCATGTTTACAAAATTGTCTGCTATCTAGCTAAGCTTCCTCTCAAACAAATAATTGCTTCTCCACAATGAATAGGATAAACATTTTCACATTGGAAATGTTTGCAAGTAAAACAAACCGTTCTTGGAAGGGAATAGACAAACTTAGGGACTGTTTGCTGAAATGTTTTGGAAGCATTTGCCATTGTAGGCAAATTCATTGTCTGACCTGTATTGTTGATTCTTGTGAGCAAACAGGGGAGGAGCAGAGATTTTTGTACTAGGTCAAAGAAACAAAAAGGGGAGATATGTAATCTGTTGAGAATTGGACACATGCAATTAATTCCTTCAAAATTAATTATTCTGATGTAAAGGGTTTTTTGTTTTTGTTTTTATTTTTTAAATAAATGTAGGTGTTGTATGTCAGTGTGAAAATTCCTGATGTTTCCTATGATCATATACAGGGATTTATTAATAAATATGTAGTGTTTTCATTTGACCAAAATATGGACCTAATTCTTAAAGAGTGAAAAATCTTAAACTGCAGTATGGTCTATTCTTTGCTTAAAATTCAGTCCAGTGAGAAATCAGCCCTGCCCTGGGGCAAATGCATGAATTAGAGATTGGGGCCCTTTTCTCAGGACCCTGTACTGCCATCTGCCAGAAAATCATCATACTAATAAGAATACAAACCAATGATTGTGCCACGGATGGCGCCCACTATGGTTGTACAGTGCGTAACTTGCACGATCATATACAGTGGGCCTGTAGGGGATAAAATGGGCTTCATTAAATCATCTGGTAGAGTTTGACATTTATGAAATAGTCAGTGATGGTAATACGAATTTTGAACTGAGAGGGTTGGATTTCCCCACTGATCCAGGCTGTAGGTAACATTATTCCATTTTGTGGGGTGCTAATGATTTGAGGTGAATTGCTCACAATTTTTCCATATTTAATTATTGACCTATATGAAAACTACTGTGGGAAACAGAGAAGGATTTTCGGGGGTCAGGTAAGGGTCATCTTTGTCAACACCCCTGCAGAAGCCTTGGGTTGTGTTGGCCAGTATCTGTGCTAATAATATATAAACTGTAGTGTTGGCAGCAGGATGGGGAGTCTCCAGGAAGACAACTTCTGCTAACCATTTTTTTTTTCCTTTACCAAATGCTAGACTGTAGGTAAATGTATAGATCTGAAAATGGAGCCTGGTTAAATTAGGCAGAACTTTCAGGAAGCCAAGTAGCAAATGACAACTTAATTAAATATAATTAAAACATTTTAGACCTTTTTGAGGCCTCTTTCAGCAGGCGATGATTGCAGCATGGGGAAAGACCATGAGGAAAAGAGAGGCAAGGTGCTTTCATTTTCCTTTTTTGTTACTTTTTGGTTTCAGCTCTTTTTTTCTCTTCACTATTAGAAATGCAGCTGGATCCTATTTATAATCCATTTTCACATTTGTTTGAATTAAAATCCCAGATTGTTGTGCTTTCAAGGTTGAATGTGCATGGCAGCCAACGTTTATCCAGCCATTTCTAGAGTTACTGGGTAACTGGGCTCCAGGAAGGGAAACTACGCCACGCGTTTGAGCCACAGGGAGGAGAGAGAGAAAACAGACCCAAACCAAAAACCTCTGACATCACTGTTGTTTGGAGAGAGATTGTTCTGCTCAGAACATGTGCTGCCTACTTAAGACTCTAATTATTCTAAATTACTTAAATTGGCCCTAATACCTAGGTTTTATTATTTGATATTAAAGAACAAACCCTTTTAAAAAGAAATTCATAATGCAATCAAAATATTGGCAACAGATTCTCTCAGTAGTAAGCTTGGGCTTGGAAATACCTATGCTCTGTACTCTACCACCTGAATTCTAATCTGAGGGCTGCCGTGTGCTCTCCCTAAGTCTTTTCCAGTATCCTGTTTATGTCTAAATCCAATAGTCCAGCCATGCCAGCTTGTTACCACATGGAAAACTCCATTGCTCAGAGAAAGTTATGAATCCCTATATTCTTTATGCTTTAAGATCCACCATGACATCGCAAAGTAATTGCCAGGTAAACCTACCAGATGGTTTTTGGGGGACAAGAAATAGACTAATAATTTCCATTAGCATAATATTGTTATTATAAAGATTTAACGACATCAGCGATGTGGTGTCCTGTCCTGGTGGAAAGTTTATGAGCCAGAAATAAAATAATACTTATGGGTACCCCTGAGGCCATTTGAAAGAAGTGCTAGAGAGGTTAATGAGATCTCATGTCTCTTCTGTTCCTAACAGAAATGTTCTTATTTGAGCTAAGTGATCTGGGATGGGACATGGTGGCTACAAGGTGACTAAACAGAGGTAAAGAGCAGTTCATTTCCAATACCAGCTCTACTGCTGCAGTTCAGGTTAAAATTGGGGCTCTGATCCAGTTTCAGACTGTACGGGGTTTCAGTTCTGGCTCCATTCTTCACCAGGCTGGAGTACATTGGGCATGTTGCTTAAGCTTTCTGTGCTCCAGTTTTGTTTTGTTTTGTTTTTATGGATATAATAACACTACCTCAATTAATTAATGGTTGCCATGGGGGATGAGGTAATCTTGACAAAAGTGGTAATAACACTACCAGTAATATAGTAAACACATAGCAAATATTATTATTTTTATTATTAGGATTATAGGGCTTTAAGCAAGTCCTCTAACTGTGCTGGACTTCAGTGTCTTTAACAGTCAAATGAGAGAAGTTGGTATAACTTTGAAATTTTGTGACTCTATGACCTAGAATTCTGATATAATTAAAACCCACTCTGTTTTGAAATTAGAGTGTGGATTTTGTTGAGACCTATCACCACACATTTTAGAAACCAGGTGTGCTACACAGTAGGTGTTAACTGTTGGAACAAGAGTTCAGAAGAAGGATCATTGAGAGGAAGAGACTGCTATGTAGGGGGCAGAAGAGATGGTGGGTATCTGCCTTGTACTCACCTGCTTGGGAGGTTGTTGCCTGGGGGGTCATGGAGAGGAGAAGAAGTGATTAGTTTTCACAGGGGCCTAAAAATGAATTGTTTAGGTTGGTCATGTTTAGTCAGCAGATATAAGCACACATCATTTTTTCTCTAACATGGAAGCAGCATCCTCTGTTTTGCTATTTTGTCTACAGAAAAGGAGAAGACCTTTTGGAAATAAGGGAAATGAATCAAGTGGCTGCTATTCCTGGGCTGGATGACTCTGTCTTTTGAGTTCTGCCAGTTGTTTGTGTCTTATAGTACAAGTAACATATGCCCCTTGTTTTTACAAGGATTATTTTGGTTTCTAGTTGTCTGACCATAATCAATCTATGTAGTTGATTATACTCTGGGGATACAATTGAACAATCCATTAAGCCATTGACTCCTCTGCCTTCTACCCACAGAGCAATTGTTCTTTTTCCCATGAGGAAGATAAAGTGCCCTTTGCCTCCCATGTGGCTTCAATATGCAAGTTCTCTGTCCTGTTATCTGTAGCTATCCTGGTGAAGAACATAAGTGTTTTTGTCTTTGGATTAGGGTATTCATCTTAAGGAGGACTGAGCTTCGAACCTCTGCACTGGTGGGATAGATGGAACCACACTCCTTTGGCAAAATAGTCTCTCTTGTTTTGGGGCAAAAACACAAGTTGGTATCTCTTTTCTCTGTCAAAAATGCCCTTCTCTTGCCCTATGGCCTGAGTCTGTGGGGATGTGCATGTACACAGCAAACACAGAATTTCTCTCCAAAACCCAAATTTCCCGGAAAGCCACACATTAATAAATGAATGCAAGGGTCATTAAAATTTCTCTAAATCACACTGCCTGATTTCCTTAAGAAGCAGTGCTAATTTTTTTTATTATTTTATTTATAAGCTACGTGTAATTCATGTGGATAACTTACATACCTTTAAACCAGCTGATTTGGAATAAATAGTACCAAGTCTTTAGCTATAAGAGTAGGACTCAAGAATCTCCTCTTTTAAGTCAACATCAGCATTTCAGCATTTGCAGTTTAGTCTGTGTGGTTCTATTCAAGTTAAACACTCAGCCCCATGAAATTGGAGCAGTTCACTTCCTATTCAAACAAGCTAAATATGAGAGATACAAGAGACAGAATAATGATAAATTCCCCAGTAGACCAAGCAGGATAAACTGGTTGGTAAGGGGAAAGATAATTAGTCTCAAGCCAGTTCTGATTCTTTCAGGTTTTATCTTTGTGGCTCTTCGGTTCTTCGAGATGGACCTTCTGTCTCTAAAGTTGCGTGATTTCTGTCTTTCTCTCACACCTGGGGCATTTCAGTAACAAGGTCATTGGTAGCTGTAAATTCCCCCCAATAATCTCTTCATTGTGTGCATGTCCTGGGTATATTAGGAGGCAGGAAGAGGTGTAGAAGGGATGGCCTTAGAGGGAAGCAGGGTGAGGGTTCTTTTTGTGAGAAAACACTAACAACATGAAGAATTTCTTACTGAAGTGCTTACTGGGAAACAATTAAAACTAGTGCCTCCAGTATGCTTCATATGAGGGGATTGGTATGTAGGTTTGGAAGAATACTAGTAAATCAGCCCCTCTTTTTCAGATGTATAAATGTAAATCAAAAACCAATGTGAAGTTTTTATATTTACTTCTGTTCTCCTGAGTGACCTGCTCCACTTATCTCCCATGTTTTTTACTCTATTCTCTTTTCTCATCTCACATACTATTCTCATCCTATCTGACTGATAAAGACCAGCAAGGACTACTCTGGTCTACAGGCATTCCTGAAAGGTCAACTGACACCTTGTTAAGCAAACTGCAGACCTACAGCATTGACATCACCTTCTGGGAGCTTGTTAGAAATGCAGAATCTCTGGACCTCTTGAATCAGAATCCTTTTCTTTCTTTCTTTCTTTCTTTCTTTCTTTCTTTCTTTCTTCTTTCTTTCTTTCTTTCTTTCTTTCTTTCTTTCTTTCTTTTATTCTACAGGATCTCTGCATGATCTGTAGGCAGACTGAATTTTCATTATCCTTGCATCATCATTGGCTGATGGTTGCAGTATTTGACATTTGATAGACCTCAGATCCTTAATGTCAGATTTTGGCATTTAAAGAAATAGTGGACTATAGTAAGTAGATAAGTTAACAGAAATATATGGAATGTAGATTTAGGGAAAAGTAATTTCTTTTCCCCTCTCTGCCTCCAATCAGCTGGTGGCCTTGAGAAAGTCACTTCTCTCTAGATCTTAGGATATTGGTAGATGACTTCTAATGATTCTGACCATAACATTGGATGGTTGTGTGAATATAGGACTTGGTATTTATGGAGCAAGAAGAGTTCACTTAAGAATTCGTTGTACATCATACAGTTAAAATAATAATAAACCAACGGAGTGAGGACTCTTCCTGTCAGTAAACTTTAATTTCATGGCTTCCAATTTTCATGGTGCACAACCAAAACTTTAAGTGTAGAGTGACTACTTGGTTGAATTGCAAAAATGATCCAAATGATTTCAGAAATAAAAATTGCAGCCAGAGTCTATAAAGAAGTGACTCAGGACTAGAGGATTAAAAATGTTTTTGTTTCCAGGAGGGCTCTTGAAATGTGCAGGTATACATGGTAAAATGTGGCTGAAATTTGAAATATTTAGGTCTGGATAATCAAGTGCTTTAAAGAACCTGAGGCTTGAACCTTTCAGCTGAATCTTTCACATGTTTTGTGTAATGTAAATTGTGATAAGACATAATAAAGTCCTATGCATCCAGATACAGAAAGGTAAGCAAGTTTTATATGTTTATATAGTTTTGAATATATAGTTATGAATATATGTATATATATATTTATACATGAACTACATTTTTTCAAATTTCAAAAAACTGTTTTATTCACATGATCTTCAGAAGAATCTTTGGTTTGTTAAGATGCATATTATTTTATAGCCCAACTTAATGATACTTCATCTATGAAAACTTTCCCAAACCTATTGAGACACAGTCTCTGTTTTCTTCTAACAAAGTGTTCCTTTTATTCCGACTAGCATCATAATGATTCATTTCTCAGTTATCTTGTTCACTGTGTTGTAAAATACATAGGGAAATTTCTTCTTTAATCTTTGCATTACGAGTGTCTGGTGTAGTCCCTGAACCATTGGGAGTATGTGGCAAACATTTATTAAATTGAATGGGACTAGTATTCTGTGATCTCTGGCCCTTATTGTTGCTTTAGTTAATTTTTAAATGGTCCCAGATTTTCAATGATGAAACTAAGACTAAACTACATTTAGGGATAATGGAAATGGGATAGGATCTAGAAGATTCAGAACTAGTGCAAACCTCTGAAAATTATCTCCTGCATGTACAGAAAAAAAATTTCAGGAAATTTTAATCCTCTGCAGAATCTAAGAAGACATGATTTCCATGAAGCTGGCATGTAGCCTGATTATGAAAGGCAACTGGTATAAGGAGAAGGAGACATGATAAAGTAGGATTAACAAAACAAACATACAAAATCTTCAACATCAGAAACAAATGTTAACTTGTGCAATGCAAGTGGTGTTAAGAATTATCTCTGGATTAGCAAATACATACATTTGCAGAGCTTCCTTAGAAATTAGAGGAAAAAGGCACAATATGAAAATTATGAGAAAACAGGTAGATCAATAAGGGTAGTGAATTGAAAGATGTCTTCTGGAAGATGGGAGTTCTTGAATGAACCACTGGGGGATATAGATCAGAAGCATTAGTCAAAGGAAAAGGAGTTGAGGATCGAAGTTTGCAGAATTATAGAAACCACTGTTTTCCTTCTCATGAAGAACAATCATGTTCTGGGCAAAACCATTGCAAAGAGGTCCCACACCTTGTTTCATCTGGGCAAAAGTGAAAGAACTTTAAAGAATTCTGCAAGCATCCAGACATGGAAAGAGGACAACAGATGAGATTATAAAATTCAAGGTGGTCTCAGGCACCTTACTGATAATCACACTAAATGTTAGAAGATAATTGTGAACAATAGATAGCTTATAAAAGAAGAAAGTCAAATTATGAAAATAGATCAATTATTAGTGATAATAAAAAACTTTAAAATAAGTAAATGTAGTATAGTCATGTGGAAAGTATTATGTAGCATGGAAAAGAGAAAAACAATGTGGAGAGTTTTAAAGCTTGTTGCAACATAGAAACAGTTATGCAAAAATTGAAAACAATACAGCGTGTAGCTTTGAATTCATATACACAAGGTAAAAATAGAAAAAAAAATAGGAAAGCATACAACACACACCACTCATTACAGCTATGCTTGCACCTGGGAAGGAGGGAAAGGGAAAGAGGGACTATAAAGGACTTTATTTTCTAATGCAATATTTTATTTTAAAAATATCTAAAGCACATGTGACCCAATTTATTTCATTTTTGAATGGCAGATAAACAGCATTTGTTATACTATCTTTTGTAACATTCTAATTGTCTTAATTTTATTTAAAAATTTTAAAAAGTATTTGTTTATTTTAGAGAGAGACAGAGACAGAGTGCTAGCAGGGGAGGGGCAGAGAGAGAGAGGGAGACACAGAATCTGAAACAGGCTCTAGGCTCTGAGCTGTCAGCACAGAGCCTGGTACAGGACTCAAAATCAGGAATAGTGAGATCATGACCTGAACCAAAGTCAGACGCTTAACCGACTGAGTCACCCAAGTGCCCCCTAATTGTGTTAATCTTAAAAAGAAAAGAAATTGTAGCCAAATTGAGATATTAGTTATCACATTACAAGTTAACAGTACGTGTGTGTGTGTGTATATACATATACATATATATATACACATACACACATACACACACACATATATATATATATATATATACACACACACATATATACATATATATATGGGTGTGGTGTGTGAATGTATAAACATGTATGTGTAATATATATACATATTATTCATATATATGTTGCTGTATACATATATATGGATTATATGTGTGTGTGTGTGTATATATATATATATATATATATATATATATAGTTGTACACACACAGACAATACACACATAAAGATGACATAACATCTCATATTGATGAGAGTTAGCTTAAGGAAGCTGTGGTCCTCTACACTTTGAGATAAAATTTATCTTGGCAAAGGAGGTGTCAAAAGCCTTAATTCCCATGCCTTTATGACTTTATCCTAAAGAAATAAATATTTAGCAGAAACATAATTTTTCATTGTATTTAATACTTTTTATTCATTTAGTGAATCTTTATTGAGCTGTATTTTTATGAAATATGTTTATAGAGTTGTCTCAGTGTGCAGAGTTTTAGATCTCAGAAAGTATCATGTTTATAGAAAGGAAAAGCTTGAATTAGAAATCATGAAAATGCTGAACAATAATTGGTTGGTTTATTCACTGTGTATCTATACATTTGAGAGAACAATTTTGCTATTTAAAATAATATCATAAATATAAAATTTAAAATATGTTTATAATGACTTTCCAGTAAATTCTACAAAAACACAAAATAGCTACAAACCACGTTATGGTAAAATTAGTATGTCTACTAATACGTTTACTAGTATGTTTGCTAAGTATGTGTTAGAAAAAGATATTATTGGGGCGCCTGGGTGGCTTAGTTGGTTGAGTGTCTGACTTTGGCTCAGGTCATGATCTCACTATTCCTGAGTTTGAGCCCTGTGTCAGGCTCTGTGCTGACAGCTCGGAGCCTGGAGCCTGCTTCAGATTCTTTTTCCTTCTCTCTCTGTCCCTCCCCCACTCACGCTCTGTCTCTTTCTCAAAAATAAATAAACTTTCAAAACTAAAAGAAAAAGAAAAATATTGTATTGGTGGTTATTTGGTGGGATGTTGTAAAATTTCAGGTCTTTATCTAACTATATTTTCTAGTTTTTTCAATAATTACAAATATTGTAATAGTAGATATAGTGTTTTCAAAATTAAGTATGAAAAACATAGCACATGATTTTTAAGTGGGAAAAATCAGTTCATTCTATATTTGGGCAATAAGCATAAGAGTTTTAAATTGCACACATCATTTGACCCAGGAATTGTGTCTCTTTTGAGCAACTCCTTAGAGATATTTGTATGTGCACACAAATAATCTTCACTTCAGCATTTGTTACCAAGTTAGACATTATTTTTATTGATACAAGTTTTATGAAGTTAAATAGGAGTTTTTTTTATTTCTAGATTTAAGTGTAAGAGCTGTAATTTTATTTAAATTTTATTTTCTTTCATAAAAATGGTATATATTAAAAAATATTTTTTTAATGTTTATTTTTGAGAGAGAGACACAGAGCATAAGCGGGGGAGGAGCAGACAGAGAGGGAGACACAGAATCTGAAGCAGGTTCCAGGCTCCGAGCTGTCGGTACAGAACCTGACATGGGGCTCAAACCCATGAACTGTGAGATGGTGACCTGAGCCGAAGTTGGCGCTTAACCGATTAAGCCACCCAGGGCACCCATGTACATTAGCTTTCAAGACTTAGGCATCCTACATAACTGTAACTTTGCATTTGCATTTGACCAAAACCTCCTCATGTCTCCCACCCCTGGTAGCCACTATTCTCCCCTCTGCTTCTATGTGTACTTGACTTTTTTAGATTCCACATATAAGATCATGTGTTGTTTTTCTTTCTGGCTGGTTTATTTTACTTAATACATGTCTTTCTGGTTCATCTATGTTGTAAAAGGTAGGATATCCTTTTTTAAGGCTGAATAATACTCCATTATTATTATTTTTTTTTCCATTTTGGCATTACAGTAAAACCTTGGATTGGGAGTAACTTGTTCTGCAAACAAGCAAACATTTCTAATAAATTTTAACTTGATAAACGAGGGATGCTTTGTAATATGAGTAGTACATGACACTGAATGTCACATGATCACAGCTGAGCCAATGGTTCTTCTCTCTCTCTCTCTCTCTCTGTTGCTGAGGGCTCGTAGGTGATTGTCTCCTATGGTCAGATGCTCGGTTTCAGGCCATGGTGTTTGGCAGAAATCAGTGATTTTTTCAGAGTGTTGGAAGGTTCCCACAACTGGCGCTAGTGTATTTTTTGTCACTTTAAATTTTTTTTTAATTTTTTTTTTTCAATGTTTATTTATTTTGGGACAGAGAGAGACAGAGCATGAACAGGGGAGGGGCAGAGAGAGAGGGAGACACAGAATTGGAAACAGTCTCCAGGCTCTGAGCCATCAGCCCAGAGCCTGACGCGGGGCTCGAACTCACAGACCGCGAGATCGTGACCTGGCTGAAGTCGGACGCTTAACGGACTGCGCCACCCAGGCGCCCCTGTCACTTTATGGACAGTCTTTGCTTTTCCATACAAGAGTAAGTTTGGGAATGCTTTGCTTCATTCTAGGTCAGGCTGTCTGCAGATATAGACCCTTTCCTCTGCTGCCTTATTGCCAGTTACATTACAGTATATAACAAGAGTTTATTAATACTGCACTGTGGTCAACATCCCTGTGAGCACATACAATGGGCCCCATGTAGAAAATGATTGAAAAGAAAGGCGTTAAGAAGAAGGATATGATTACAGTGGAAGTTAAGAAGGGAATCATTGAGAAGTACAAATGAGGTATGCGAGTGGCCAAAATTGCAAGATTTTATTAAAAGTCTATGTCTGCATCTTGTCTGCAGAGGAGGAGGACAAAAAGGCAGAGGAATCCCTCACTTCAAATAAGATTAGATGTGTAAAATGTGAGAAACATGGGGAAATTTTATAGGAAAGTACCACCCAAATAAGGCTATAACAGTGTGAGCAATGTATCTGTTTAAAGACAATGCAATGTCACATTTCCGTGAAATCCTCAAAAGGAGGCAAAATCAAGTGTCATTGGATAGGTTCCTTGTTAAAGTTGCATGAAAAGAAACAGGTTCCACTGAGCCAATAGATAGCAGTGATTTCGTTAGTGAGAGTGAAATTCGTCCTACACAATAACCCTCCTCTCTCTTGTCTCCCTCACACCAGCCACGAAGGTTTTCAAAGTGCAGGTTAACTTATTTTTCTTTATGTTTTATATTTTCTTTACTATTTTTTATTATATTTCAGTATTGTAATCATTTTTATATGAATATTTTTAGGTTGTGGAACGAATCATCGTGAGTTTCCATGATTTCTTGTGGGGAAATTTGCTTTGATATAGAAGTATTTTGGATTACAAGCATGTTTCCAGAATGAATTATACTTGCAAGCTAAGTAAGGTTTTACTGTGTTGCACTGACACAAATTGTATAAAATTAAATGCAAGTTTTTTAATTCCAAATTTTTTAGTGTAAGAGGTGTAACTTTATTTTTAAAAATTTTTTCATGAAATTATAGTATTTAAGGTGTAAAATATGAATTACAAATATATCCTATATATAGACATATGTATACACCTTCTCCCTCATAAGGGAGAAGGTGTATACATATGGGAGGTGTATACATAAGGGAGAAGGTAAAGAAGAATAAACAATTTCTTTATTCTGTAGGTGGACACTTAGGTTGTTTATATAGCTTATTTATTGTGACTAACATTTCAACATTATTTGAAATAGCAAAAACTATAAATAGTATAAATATCCATTGATTAAGGGATTGATTAAACACAATCCACATAATGGAATATTTTGTAGCAATGCAGTGAATGAAGCAGCTCCATATAAACTAATAGGGAAGTGCAAAAAAGTAAGATACAGAAAAATATTTTTATGATGACATATTTTACTAATTTATCTATGCTTATGTATGTATGCATGGAAGGATTCATAAGAATTTGTGCTTTTCATGAGGATAAAGAGATTTTATACTTTTCATTTTATACCGTGTGGTATTATTAAATTTATTTATAATGGTTTTTATTTTATTTTTATAAAGCTTTTCAATATATTTGAGAAGCAATCTGAAATAAAAAATATTATTAGTATTCTCTTTCCATGTGTTCATGGCTTAGGTACATGTACATTTTATTTTATTTTTTATACATTTTATTATATTTTATATAATGTTATATAATTAAACAAATTATAAATAATACTAAAACTCCATTCAAAGTTCTTTTGTAGCTAGCTGTTTTCACTTTGTATAATAAACATTTTGAGACAGCAATAGGAAAACAGTCATAAGGATAACTTACCCCTTTTCTTTCTAAGGTATGAGCACAGGAACTACTTACACATAATCTATGGACACCTTCCCTTTACTCATCTTTGAGATAAGTGTATGTACCTTTTGAAAAACTTATTTCTTCAATCATTTGGAGCAAAATGAATCAGAAAGTTGTGTTTACTTTACTCCTTAGTAACTTCTTCTGCATAATAAAGTGTGCAAACTAGAATCTTTGGGCCATATGTAGCTTTCATATGGCTCTACTTTTTGGCTAAGCATAGTGCTTAACATAAAACTAAAAAAAAAGTAATTCATTGCCAGCAAACTAACATCTTAAAATTGGGAGATTTCTGATAAAAACCTGTAATATTGGACCTACATTTCCACTGTGAAACAGTTGGGCTGAAGCTGACGAGCAGCTGTTTCCTTTAGTTTGGGCATGCAGAAAACTATTATTTTCCATAGTTTCCACCATTCCCTACTACTTAAGCCCTGTCAGCATCACTCATTTGCGACCGTATATGCACCCCAAGTTTATAGGCCATGGATTAAAAGAAGAATCTGGACACAAGGAGAAAGTACCCTTACTAGGAGTTAAGTATAACATAAAGCTCATAAAATTAAAGCAGCATGGTAATAAAGCACGGACAGACAAATTAGTTAGTGGAATAGAGTATTAAGCATGAAATAGACCGAAGTACATGTGGAATGTTAGTACATGATAAAAATGGCATCTCAAACCACTGGGGCAAAAACTAAGTTTTTGATGTGTGAGAACAACTGGTCAGCCATTTGAAAAAATGAAAAGTTGTATTCAAATCTCTTGCCATACATAAGAGTAAACTCCAAATGGGTTGGATATCTAACCACAAAGTAATGAAATCACATATATACTATAAGAAAGCGTGGATGGATTTCTTCTTAACCTCACCCTAAGGAAAGACTTTCTACCCAAGACTCAGAATCCGTATGTAATAAATGATTGATCAGTTTGACTACATAAAAAATCATGGACTAGTCAACAGACAAGTGAAAAACTAGAAGTGAATACTTGCAATATATACCCCCAAACAGTTAATATCCTTTAATCAATAAAGGACAGAGGGCTAGAGACTTGATAGAAAAAATGGTTAATAGATACAGACACTTAAAAATGGCAATGAAAATGGTTCTTAAATATATGAAAAATGTTCACACTCCTAGTTAGAAAAATACAAATTAAAATTGTACCTTCTCTCACCTGTTGGATTGATTAAAATTGGTAGAACACATACTGTTGGCAAGTCTGTGGGGAAGCATGCATTCCCTTATGTTGCTGGTAGGAATGCAAACTAGAAGAACCTTCTAGAGGCATCTTGGCAATATGTAACAAAACTACATGTTCCCTTATCTTTTGACCCACAATTCTACCACAAGGAAATCTACCCTAAGGTACACTTTTAACAGTACAAAAATGATTACAAACAGCGTTATTCATCTTGTATTGTTTGTGATTTTAAAATATTAGAACAACCAAATGCCCATCTGTAATAGTTGAATAAACTATGGTACAGCCTCACAGTGGAATACTGTGTAGCTGTAAATAAGAATGAGGAAGATCTCTAAAAACTTACATGCAGTAATTTCCAGGATTTCCATACTGTTAGGTGAAAAAAACAAAGTACAAAAGATACCTGTAGTGTGAACCCTTCCTGTAAGAAAGAATAGGATATTGGCAAATATGCATATAGAAAATATGCTTATTTGTGCCCAAAAGTAATACAGGAAAGATAAACCAGGAGGGAAAAAAAAGACCAATTACCTATAATGTGTGTGTGTGTGTGTGTGTGTGTGTGTGTGTGTGTGTGTACAGAACGTAGTGAAGAAAATGGGACAGTAGAGATGGTGAGTGACACTTCTCTGGGTTTATCTTTTATAGCTCTGACTCTTTGAACCATGATAATGCTTGCATGACCAAAAAGTAAAAGAATAATTATAGTTATTAATTTGAATTAGTTTGTGTGTGTGTGCATGTACATGCATGTGTGTGTACTGGAATACATATAGTGAATTAACCTAACTGTATTTCAGACATAATCTTGCAGAGGGGTGGAAAAGCAAAGAGCTATGTAACTTTAAAAGACAATATTTTGTTTAGGGGCACCTGGGTGGCTCAGTCGGTTAAGCCTCTGACTTGGCCTCAGGTCATGATCTCACAGTTCATGGGTTCCAGCCCTGTGTCAGGCTGTATGCTGACAGTTTAGAGCCTGAGCCTGCTTCAGATTCTGTGTCTTCCTCTCTCTGCCCCTCCCCCACTCATGCTTGTGCGCTCTCTCTCTCTCTCTCTCTCAAAAATGAGTAAACATTAAAAAAATAATAAAACAAAAGGTAGTATTTTGTTTATATACTTAAGGTGAAAGGAAAAAAAGAACTACTCACAAAGGATGTGCTACAGTTAGTGACTTTGCTTTGGACATATGTGTAGGTTAGCAGCTCTGGAACTACTATATGTGTATACTAGGACCAAGCCAGTAAGTAAATAAACTGGTTATTGAGAGCCAGGTTCCCCACTGGCAGAGAAAGAAGCTACAAACCAGGGAAAAGGGAAGGCTAGAATGAACACTGTGGTGGTGGGTTGAACTGAGAGGTATTAGTATAAATTTGTGGTTTTACATACATATAATTAGATGGATAGATAAAAAAATAAATATACATGTTTGTGTAGATGTGGGTTAATATATATTTCTCCTAAGTAGCAATACACATTACCTTTCATCAAATTTTAGTTTTTAAGTATTCTTCAATAAAGGAAAAAGGGCTCCTTGGTTGATTCCGAGGTTGAGGTAGAGAAAATACAAGATGGATTTGGAATCTCTTTCTGGTGCCAGATGTTAGGAAGTGTTGAAAAAATGATAGCATGTCAGAAAGACACAGGATCTACCTTGTAGGAGCTTTTGGCCAAAACTGGGACTAATTTGAACCAAAATATGATACTATTTAATTAGAATCCTAATCCATAGAATCAAATAAATATCCGTGTATCTGATATAAATAAATAATTGAATAATAAAATGGGAGAAGGGACAGCTCTCTTGCAGTAGAATTTCAACCAACAAATAGAGAAGCAATGAGGGAAATAAAAAATCACCTATAGAAATCATGGTAATAATAATTGCAGCCAAGAACCATTGATGGATGCTAAAATTAGGGGACAAAATATGATAAGAAATAATATATTTGCATAGTCTCACGTACCTCCCCACAAGATACTTATTAATTACAAAGAGAAAGATAGTGACTTTATAATGGAGAAATTTGGCAGACACCATGGTAACCAAAAGATCAAGGTTTACATGATCAATTATAAGACCTTTTGGCATCATGTACCTCCTGGTGTGATGCACTGAGAAGGGTGCAGTACCACTTCTGTGGTATTCTTGCAAAAAATGCATAAAATCAACCTAATCATGAGAAAACATCAGATAGATTGATGTTATAGAGACATTCCATGAAAAAAACCTGATTTTAAAAAAGTCAGAGTCATAAAAGATAAGGAACAGTGAAGGAACTGTCATAGACCTGAGATGAGAAGGGATAAGTCACCTAAAAATGCAATATGGGGTCTTTGGATCCTGGACAGAAAGAAAAAAAAACCAGTGGAAAAATTGGTAAAATTTGAATAAATTTTATAGATTAGTTAATTGTATTAAGAATATTAATTTCTTTGTTTTGATAGTTATACTATAATGAAATAAGTTGTTAATATTTGGGAAAGCTGTGTGAAGGGTATGCAAGAACTGTGCTATTTTTGCAGCTTTTTAAAAACCTAAATGTATTTCAAAAGTTGAAAATCAGTTCTCAGTTGATCAGACTCAGACGTTGGTTTCCTAGAGTAGGTCTAAAACATTCAAGAAGGGAATTATTGAGGGGAAATGATAATAATATAAAATCAGAAAGAATGCATTGTTAATATTTTAAAGAAGGGGTAGGTTGAAACTATCTTTCAAATCATAAGGGAAAATAACTGTTATATTTAAATGAAAACAGGTGGAAAGGGAGAGCAAGAGAAAAGAGTAAAATACTAAGTTCTCAAGTTGAAAAGGGACATAAAATAGGTGTAAATGTGACCGATTTGAAGGATTTATTTTGAAAGGTAAAGTTCAGCTGGCCTGAAGAAATTGGTTTCTATATTTTTAAAAATACTGTCTTGTCATCTCTCTTATTGAAGTGGACAACACTAAATAAAAATAAAGACCAGTGTGTGTTTGATAAAATTCCAAAGATGGCTGCTGGATCCCAGAAACCACATGATGTTTTAAAGATGTCAAAGTTTGGCCTTTATTCATGGCAGTGGGCTGTGAATGTTCACCTTTAGCTCTGGGTCTGTAATTAGATCACAGAGTTCATTTTTATTGTTTAAATTTCATTTCTCTGTTACCACCCAATTGTGTAGGTAAAGCAGGTTTTATCACACTTTGCAAGTTCCTCACTTTTAATTCTATTCCTACCACGCTAGATTAAATTTAAGGGTCACCCAAGTCAGGAGCCACTGACCTTTGCCTTCTTAATGGTTCTCACCATTAATACTTGACCCTAAAAGCTATGTATACAATAAACTATATTTATAGGTGTGGAGGGAAGGGAAAAGCAGAAACAGAATGAGCCGGGTGATTATTTATTTTGCCATGCTCTTCTGAGATTAGGAATGTTCACACAGTCTACACTTGAGCTGATGAACTTGGACTGGCTGCCTTTTATGGTGTCTGTACAGAATGTTAGGATGGAATTACATTTGAGGGTTAATACTCAAAATGACACCCTTAGCTTGTTTCAACCACTCAGAGATTGCTAATACTTTACCTTCATTAGGTTCGAACTTGAGATCTCTCTGTTTTGTTTTTGGTTTTGTTTTGCATATGGAAGAAGGAAAATAAAGGACACATATTACATGTAAGATTATCCTCTCAGAACAAAATGTTGAAATGGTTTATTTTCAAAGATTAGAATTGTGGAAACTGAGAACATTATATAGGAATTTTGTGAAATATCTGTCATTATTCTGTCTGATGGAAGAGAACAAAAATGAAAAGTTTTTATGGATTGAAATCCCTAGGATTTTGTTCTCATAAACTTTCCCCACCTAGTAGTTTCTAGAGTTATTTTTTTTTCTTACATTTTGGGCGAATTAAGTGATTTTGTTTGCTGCTTTTGCTTTGTTTTCTTCTTCTTAACATATCTACATATCTAGTTTCGAGGACATTTGTTATTTGTATGATCAATTAGAAGCCGTTAACTTTTTTTTTTTTTTTTTGGTGAGCACAGCATCTGAGCTAGGCAAGGGGATTCAATTCCTAGGAACAGAACTTTTAGAGCATCCAGGCTGACGATCATTTTTAGATTTACAGAAAACTTGGCTTTCAATGGCCTGTGTGAGGTTGTGTGTGCACACATGTACACTTGAAATAACGCATTATTAGGAGTTGCTTAAAAATACACACATGCAAATATTGTGAGAAGGGACAAAGTTCATTATTTATTTACACACAGGAGAATACTACTTCCCAACTGTTAAAACCTTTTGGGGAATGACTAGACAAAATCTTTTCTTAAGCCTGGGATAATTATTTTGGTAATATACTAGCTATCCGAAAGGAATGTATGGTGATTAAGGCAAAGAATTTCTCTTTGCCTCAGATTGACAGAGAGACCTGGACTTATAAAATACTCTATTTCCTCCATTAATTGTGTCCGTGTGGAGTTGTAACCAAGTAGCTGAAACAAATAAAACTTAAGTAATATTGTTTCCTTTTAAAATATTTCACTTAATTTGTGGAAGAGGTTTGAACTCATTAAACATGCACAATTTCCCACCCCCTCTCCAGCAAGTTCCTCCCTCCCCAACCTTATCCTTCTTTTGAAACATTCCAGCAATGCCCATAGCAACACCATCCCTCTTTCCAGTGGAGGAGGCTCCTTTAGCCACCCTCTAATTGGGGACTATAGGTGGTAAGGAAAGCAGAGTGCACAGTTAGCTTGGGGCCCTTACAAACCTCTCTTCTTTTACCTGGAACTGAAGGTAATAGTTGATTCTTTCTTACTGTAGTCTTCATGATAATTCTCATCTTGTAGTTTTCATAATAATTCTCATCTTTTTTTTTTCAACGTTTATTTATTTTTTGGGGGACAGAGAGAGACAGAGCATGAATGGGGGAGGGGCAGAGAGAGAGGGAGACACAGAATCGGAAACAGGCTCCAGGCTCTGAGCCATCAGCACAGAGCCCGAGGCGGGGCTCGAACTCACGGACCTCGAGATCGTGACCTGGCTGAAGTCGGACGCTTAACCGACTGCGCCACCCAGGCGCCCCAATAATTCTCATCTTTATATGCTTCTGAATAATTCACTTTGGTGAGAATTCCTAATGCTTTGAGTAGGATTATTTATACAAAAGGATGAGGTGGTTTTATGAGGATATATTTCCCTACACAGTAAAGTAGGAAATCAGTGGATTAGTATAGAAAAGCTTTGAGACAGGCAGAGGAAAAACTAGAAAGTTTGTGTGTTTGTTTGTGTGTGTGTGTTTAAGTGGAGGGTTTGAACATTGCCTTATGCTGGTTTATTGTCTCTGTCCATTCCCTAGAGTTGAAAGCACACCAGAGTTAACATATATAGAAACCTACTCAGAAGCAAATCCCCTCATATCACATATACATGGCGCAAAAGCTTTCTACTTCCTTCTTTTTCTTTCCCATTTTGTGAGAGAAGCCACAGAAATGGGTAATTACTGCCGCTCTTATTGTGGACACAAAAGTATACTGTCAGATGAAATGGTAAAGACCAGTTTTAGCAATTATTTTCCTTCCATCTTTTGTCTACTGTGTACAGCCAAAGTAAGTGATGAGACATGCACTTATTTAGGAACTTTGGGCAGTGTCATTTAGACAAAAGCAAGCTAAGAAATCTTCATGTGGATGGAATTAACTTTGGGTTTTATAAACTTTAGTTGGAGATTATTTAATAATATATTTCTTAAATATCAATATAAATATATTTTCAGCTCCATAAAATATCCATATTATGATGCATTCATCTTTTCCTTTCATGCAATTTCCTTAATAATTGAATTCATTTCATCATTTTGATTCACTGACATGTGAGATCAGTTCTTCATTTATTCTCTTCTAAGGATCAGCATCAAGAATTTGCCCCAAACACCTCCTGGAGGAGTCAGGACTTTGAATTTAATGAGTCAGGTTTTTCCTGTCAAGCTGAGTCAAACTTTATTTTTGTCCATCACCACTAGGAAGTGTAGAGCTATGGAACAGTCCTATGGGCTTAGGATGGGTTTATGGATGCATGGAAAATAATAAATACTATTAACTTTCAATGTGATTCACTTCTAAATTTGAAATTTTTTTCTCTCTAATCTCTCCAATGTGAGGGAACAACATAGCTATAAATGTATTATAGACAGTGCATACTGAATGAATCTATTTTAAGTGTATAATTGTCCCTCTTTGTGGAAACATTATAATTTAAATGCACAGAGAACAAGCAAGTAGACTGTGTTAGATAGTTCAAGATTTCTTTATTCAGTGAACAGCTGAATTTCTCAACTGGAAGTATTTTAGCCGTCTAGATGGCCAGAATTTAAGAAAATATAAGATTTTGAATTGGAGGATATTATTTTGATTATTTCAAAAGGAATCTTTGCAAGAATATTCACCATTATTTCATTTTATTGTGGTAAAATATAAAAGATTTATTGCATTAACCATTTTTATGTGTACAATTCAGTAGAATTAAGGTACATGCACAGTGTTGTATAATCAACACCACTATCCATTCCCAGAACTTTTAATGGACGCTCTGTACCATTAGGCAATAACTCCTTATACTTGTACTCCCCACTTGCTGGCAACCACCATTCTACTTTTTCTGCCTATGAATTTTCCCATTCTAGGTATCTCATATAAGTGGAATCATACAGTATTTGTCCCTTTATGTCTGAGCTGTTTGCTTGTCATACTATTTGCAAAGCTCATTCATGTTTTACTTTGTATCAGAACTTTATTCCTTTTATGGCTATATAATATTCCATTCCATAATATTCCATTATATATGATATAATGATCCATATATATGATATATGAATGGATATGTGTATATGTATATGTATTTTATATATCTCCTATATAAATATTATATATATATACATATATATATATACATATATATATATATATATATATATATATATATATATATATCCATCCATCCCACATTCTTTAATCTGTTTGTCTGTAGATAGGCATTTGGGTAGTTTTTACCTTTTGGCTGTGCTGATATGTGCATTGATGTTTGAATCCCTGTGTTCAGTTCTTTTGAGTAGACCCAAAAGTGGAATTTCTGTATCATATTGATACTTCTACATTTAATTTTTTGCGGAACCACCAAACTGTTTTCCACAAAAGCTATATCAATTTATATCCCCAACAGTAAGTGTCCCAATTTCTCCACATCCTCTCCAACACTTACTATTTTCTGTTTATGTTTTCATAATAGCCATTTTAATGGATGTGAAATGGTATCCCATTGTGGTTTTGATTTGCGTTTTCCTAATGACTACAAATGTTGAGCATCATTTTTTTTTTCTTTTGACTTTGATTTTTTTTTTTTTTTTTTTTTTTTTTTTTTTTTTTTTTTTTTATGAAATTTATTGACAAATTGGTTTCCATACAACACCCAGTGCTCATCCCAAAAGGTGCCCTCCTCAATACCCATCACCCACCCTCTCCTCCCTCCCACCCTTGACTTTGATTTTATTAAAGACATGGGATACAGGAAACAAATATCTATTCTATGGAACAATTTTCAGAATTCACATGAATTTTTCAGATACGTCTTGAAGAAAATTTACACTGGGACATGGCTTCCAAAATCTTCTCTTAGAGACCCAAACTATTTCTCTCTATTCCTTTGCCCTAGATGTATTCAGATGAAAAATTTTATAAGTCCTTCCCTTTATTTTGAAAGTAATTTAATTTCTATTTTTTTTCTTCTTTCTTTCTTTCTTTCTTTCTTTCTTTCTTTCTTTCTTTCTTTCTGATACCCCTCCCCCCCCCAACTCACCTCCCCTCTGGTAACCATCAGTTCTCTATAGTTAAGAGTCTGTTTCTTGGTATGTCTCTCTTCCTTTGATCATTTGTTTTGCTTCTTAAATTCCACATATGAGTGAAATAATATGGTATTTGTCCTCTTTGACTGACTTATTTCACTTAACACTGTACTCTCTAGTTCTACTCATGTTGTTGCAAATGGCAAGACTTTATTCTCTTTATGGCTTAATAGTGTTCCTCTGTGTGTGTGTGTGTGTGTGTGTGTGTGTGTGTACCACATCTTTATCCATTCATCTATGGATGGACACTTGGGTTGCTTCCATAGTTTGACTATTGTAAATAATGTTGCAGTAAACATAGGGGTGAATGTATCCCTTTGTATTAGTGTTTTTGTATTTTGGGGGTAAATAGCTGTAGTGTGATTCCTGGACCATAGGAGAGTTTTAATTTTTAATTTTTTTAGGAACTGTTTTCCATACTGTTTTCCACAGTGGCTGTACCAGTTTGAATTCTCATCAAGGTGCATGAACGTTCCTTTTTCTCCACATGCTCACCAACACTTGTTTGTTTCTTGTGTTTTTGAATTTAGCCACTCTGTGTGAGGTGACATCTCATTGTAGTTTTGGTTTGATTTCCCTAATCGTGAGTGACATTGAGCATCTTTTCATGTGTCTGTTGGCAATCTAGATGTCTTCTTTGGAGACATGTCTGTTCATGTGTTCTGCCCATTTTTTAATTGTAATAATTGTTTTTTGGGTACTGAGTTGTATCATTTCTTTATATTTTGGATACTAGCCCTTTATATGACATGCTATTTGAAGATATATTTTCCCATTCAGTAGATTGCTTTTTAGTTTTATTGATTGTCTTTCACTGTGCAGAAACTTTTTATTTTGATGTAGACCCAATAATTTATTTTTGCTTTTATTTCCCCTGCATCAGGTGACATATATAGAAAAATGTTGCTGCAACTGATGTTGGAGAGATTACTGTCTGTGCTCTCTTCTAGGATTTTTATGGTTTCATGTCTCACATATAGTTCTTTAATCCATTTTGAGTTTATTTTTGCATGGGACTGTCCAGTTTTCCCAACACCATTTGTTGAAGAGACTGTCTTTTTTCTGTTAAGTATTCATTGCTCCTTTGTCAAATATTAATTGACTATATAATTGTGGATTTATTTCAGGGTTATCTGTTCAATTCTTTTGATCTATGTGTCTCTTTTTAACTCAGTATTATACTGTTTTAATTAACTACTGCTTTGTAATATATCTTGAAACCTAGAATTGTGACACCTCCGGTTTTATTTTTCATTTTTAAGATTGCTTTGGCTGTTTGAGGTCTTTTGTGGTTCTAAACAAATTTTTAGGATTCTTTGTTCTGTGAGAAATGCTGTTGATATTTTGATAGGAATTACATTAAATCTGTAGATTTTTGGGGGTAGTGTACACATTTTAACAATACTTGTTCTTCTGACCCATGAGCATGGAATGTCTTTCCGTTTTTTTTTGCATTGTCTTAAGTTTCTTTCATTTGTTTTTTATAGATTCTAGAGTACAGGTCTTTCACCTCTTTGGTTAAGTTCATTCCTAGATATTTTACTGTTTTTGCTGCAACTGTATATGGGATTGTTTTCTTAATTTTACTTTCTGCTGTTTCATTATTAGCATATAGGATTGCAGTAGATTTCTGTATATTGATTTTGCATCCTGTAACTTTAGTGAATTCATTTATCAATTCTAGTAGTTTTTTGGTGGAGTATTTAGTATTTTCTATATACAGTATCATGTCATCTGCAAATAGTGAAAATTTTACTTCTTCCTTAGGATGCCCTTTATTCCTTTTTCTTGTCTGATTGCTGTGGCTAGGACTTCCAGTACTATGTTGAATAAAAGTGGTGAAAGTGGACATCTTTGTCTTGTTTTTGACTTTAGGGGAAAAGCTCTCAGTTTTTCCCCATTGAGTATGATGTTGGTTGTCCGTTTTTCATATAAGTCCTTTATTATGTTGTGATATGTTCGCTCTAGACCTACTTTGTTGAGGGTTTTTATTATGACTTGATGTTGTGCTTTGTAAAATGCTTTTTCTCCATCTTTTGGAATGATTTATATAGTTTTTTATCCTTTCTCTTATTGATGTGATGTATCACGCTGTTTTGCAAATAATGAACCACCTTGCATCCCAGGAATAAATCCCACTGGATCGTGTTGTATGATTTTTTAAATTTATTGTTGGATTTAGTTTGATAATATTTTGTTGAGGATTTTTGCATCTATATTCATGAAAGATACTTGCTTGTAGTTCTTATTTTGTAGTGTCTTTATCTAGTTTTGGTATCAGGGTGATGATACTGGCCTCAAAGTGAATTTGGAGGTTTTTTTTCCTCTTGTATTTTTTGGAATAGTTTGAGAAGAATGGGTATTAACTCTTTTTAAAAAAAATTTGGTAGAATTTGCCTGTGAAGCCATATGGTCCTGGACTTGTTTTTGGGGTAATTTTTTGATTACTAATATAATTTCATTGCTGCTAACTGATCTGTTCAGATTTTCTATTTCTTCCTGTTTCGGTTTTGGTAGGTTTTATGTTTCTAGGTATTTATCCATTTCTGCTAAGTTGTCCAATTTGGTGGCATACAGGTTTTCATAATATTCTGTTATGTTGGTGGTTATTTCTCTTATTTCAACAGTAATTTTATTTGGATATTTTCTCATTAAAAAAAATTCTTAATGTTTATTTTTGAGAGAGACAGAGAGAGAGAGAGAGAGAGAGAGAGAGAGAGCAGTTAGGGGAGGGGCAGAGAGAGAGGGAGACACAGGATCTGAAGCAGGCCCCAGGCTCCGAACTGTCAACACAGAGCCCAATGCAGGGCTAGAACCCATGAACTGTAAGATGATGACCTGAGCCGAAATTTAATCAGTTTGGCTTGTTTAATCTCTCTAAATCTCACCTTTCTCATCTGAAAATTGGGATGACAATAGGCTGTTCTAAAGATTAAATGAATAAACCTAGTGAAGTGATGTGTACAGTTTTCAGCCCCTAAGAAGAATTATTTCATTAGTTAAGGAAGTTAACAATACTTAGGGATGATTGCCAGAATATTGCTGGGTGAAGATCACAACCCATCAGAGGTCAAGAAATGGGTAGTCAGTTTCTATGGTTTAAGACTCCTGATATAATTGAAAATGAGGTGGTGCCAATTCAGGATCACAGCCGTTATGGGATGTTTAAATGTTTGTGTTTAACAAATTAACGCTTAACACACATAGACATGGACACACACAAACACAACAGTTACATGTGACTTCACTTGCTGATAACATTAAAAGCTTAAACTTACAGACTTTAATGAATGGGAGACTTAAGCCAAGGGCACACCTTTTGTCCACTACCACCATCCCATGATAATCCCTGGTAATCATATAAAAATAAAAGATGATGGGAGTTTAAAGCTCAAAGAAACATGGGTATTATTTAGTTCAGTGATTTTCTCCTCTGATACCCAAATTAGAAAACAGATATAAGTAGATTTTCTGTGGTTGAGGTAGGAGAGGATGTGGAGATTTGACCCACTAGCCTCATCTCTAGGAAGCTTTGGAGACCCAAGAATAATACATGGCTTCATAGAACAAGATTAGAAACCTTTGCTTTAGTCTGATTTTATTTTATATGTATTTTCCTCTATCCCATACTCTAAAAAATAGGATTTAGAAAGGAGTAGTGCAGAAAAGTAGAAATTGTGAATTAATGACCATATACATAACATGTGGTCCTAGAGAATAAATTAAAATCAGCATTAAAACCCTAAATCACAGAGAATTATCAGTTCTATTGGCTTATGTAAATTTAATTGTAAAGCATGTCTAAAGTCAAAAAAGTCTTAAAGAATCAACACAAAAATACAGAAACACAAGTAGATCTGTATTAGCACAATTATTTTAAATAGTTTTAAATTGTTCTTTTTTATTTTCTTCTCTTCTCCTTAGCTTCCCTCTCCTTTCTTAATTTCCTCTTCCTCCTCTTTCTGAAAATATTTTTTTTACAAAACTATACAGGTCAGGTTAGATTTTATTATTTTTAGCTAAAGGTGGTTGTAAGAATAAGGAGCAAAGAGCAAGTAGACTTACCTTCATGCTGTGTAACAGCATATGTAAATATATAGGATATCATAAGAAATTTTAGAGATTGAGTTATCATAGCAATGACAAACTATACAGATGATGCTCTCCTTAGGCATTTATTCATTTTTGTATGATGAATGGATGCAAGAAGTCATCATTAGAGAACATAATGGTCTCTGATGATGTATTTATGACATGGAAAGATGTCATGTGATGAAGTGTTTACAACATGTAATGAGGTTGTGTAACAGTCTCTTTACAGCTTGCAATTACATTGACTAATTCCTTATAAAAATACTCAACAATATGCTCTCCCTGTGCACGTGTTTGATATCACTACAATTTAGTAACTGACGCCTCTAAACTGCAAAATCAAGCAGCTTGGATGACTCAATACTGTTTCCTATCCAAGGCATATAAAAGATCCTGGGTGTTTAGTTAGTACAGTCCACGAATTGCCTTTTATTGGAGGTGACTAAGGTAACTAATATAATGCATATGTGTCACATGTTCTTATGGGTTGGAGAACTTGAGGGGCACCTTTACACCTGAAATAACCAGTCTTAATATAAGTACTCTTTCATTGTAGCAAAATAAAAAGTATGCACACCTACTCTCCGACATCCAGGGTAGTGTTTACATCTGACCCTCCACTCAGCCCTTAATTTCTCCCTTGTTTTATTTCACTAATTAGTGAGGAACATTACTTAAATGAGGTCCTCCAGATGTTAAATTGGGACAGGAAGCACCTTCTGTATGAAGTTTAGAATAATCTATATTATTAGGCACCTGGGGAGCAAGCGCCGTTCAGGGGCTAAGGGCTTGAGGTACAGAACCTGAAATGAGACCTTAAATCTCTTGCTGGGAAATGAGCTCCAAGATGTAAGTGAGAAAATTCTAGATCCATCCTTCATATGTGTGAAAATATGAATGAAAATGAGGAAATAGGATGATGAATAAAGAGAAATACAATTTAGAAATATCTACTGAACTTTGATCAGAATATGAATGAGCGGGTGAAAAGGATTCTACTTTGAAGGAAATGAATGGTACGCTAGACTGATAGAAATATTAGTCTCAGTGCATTGAACAGAAAGAAGGACAAAGCAGGGTTGAAATGTTTAATTTGTAGAAATTCAAAAAGGTATGTTGTAAAGGCTGATTTTAGAGTAATTTTAGTTGAAATTTCATCATGTCAAAAATACTTGCTTCTTTCATATAGTGAATCCTAACAGGATTTTAACATTACATAGAATATGGCTAATCCTTTTTGTAATAAGACTAAATAATATAACATTGACAGGAAGTCAATATGACCAAGTGATATATTCATATCTTGCATTTACATAAGTCTTTATAATTTCCGAAACATTTTCTGTAACTCAGTCAAGCTTCAGAACAATTCAGCACATGGGCTGGAAGAAATGTATTTGTTTGCAATTTCTCAGATAGAAAATAGAAATTAAGACCGTAAGAAGTTAAATGATCAAGGTCTTGGAATGAATTAACGGGAGGTCATGGGGCTCTTCTTTCCTCATCCAGAGCTGTTTCTGAGAAAAATCACCAATTCCTCAGGCATGGTAGAGGTACCAAGTGGCCTATGGCCAATGTAACATACCAACTAGAAGCAGTTAACTCCACACAGAGATGCCACTACATGGACTGTTTCGGCTTTTGTTTTTCTCAGCTTGTTCTATGGGCAACAATTAATGTGGAAGCAAAACAGAACTGAAAGAGAATGTCTGCCACCAGAATGGTGTGGAAGCTGAGTACCAGGGTTAAGGGCCTGCTAGCTAGGCATGTCCTTTAACATGATTTCACAGAACAGAAACATCTTATTTGCTTCATCACTTCACATAAAGTTTCTTAAGTCTTCATCAGGAAAGAATTTACTTCAGTAATTCCAGAGATGTAATTGTGTTTAGAGAGTTATTATCCTGCTCCTCTGAGTTCTGCTGTTTCCTCTAGTTCCCGACCTCCAAAGAACTTCAAAAAGAACTCTACATGAAGAGTAGCAAAGGGATTTGAGCAGATAAATTGGATTTGAAGACGAACAAGCTTTGTCAGTGATACATTAGGGAAATTTAGTTGAAATGTTGTGGCTGTTATTTTGTTTCTGTTATGAAGGTTTTATTAAATCATTTTACTTTGGTTAGTTCCAGGAAACTAGGATTCACACAGAAAGGACCATAGAGTGGTCACTGATGGCTTAGTGACACAGTTACCATGATAGATTTTAGTCCGGGTTGTGTGCTATATTCATTTCTGGGTTATAATAATCAGTGGGTGAATTTTGATGGCATCATGTGGTGAGGTGGGACAATGTCTTAGGTAGGGATGGAAGGGATGCTGGTACTCCAGACTTAGATGTGCAAACCTGATATTCCAGATCACAATAAGGTCAACCATTGGTTTGCTGAGAGGGAATTTTCAATTAGTTTCTTTTCTTCTGTCAACAAGCAATGAGGAGCAATAAGATTTGCTGCTTGACCAGTTATCCCAGCAGTAAGAAAAATGTGGTGGTAGAGAAAACATAATAGGGAGAAGAGAGAGATAAAATTCAAATAGCATTAACAGTATCTGTGATTAGCAAGGCAATCTAGGGAAAAGATGCACTGATAGGTATGCTGACAAAGCCACATTCTAGAAAATAATTTCTTTCTGGCAGAGACTTGGGCAGATTCTTCCTGATTTTAAATGTCATCTCAAAGATGTGTTTTATATTCCATATGAATATGGAAATTGGTGGAAGCTGTTTTCCATTTACATTGGAGTAGAAGTAATTTTTTAAAAATTGACATTGACTTTTGACTGTCACCCTCATCTTAAACTTCAGAGGGACATTTAATTTCCTCTTCAAAGTGAACATTCAGTTATGACAACTACAGAGTATCTCACTAACACTGTACCATATCCAGTAAGCATTCTGGAATTCTGAGTTATGAAGATAACATTTTTTTTTATAGTTATGCTTATAGCACCTTGAAAAGGAATAAATGTGGCACAACTTTTAACCTGTGGGAGTTATGAGAGTCTCAAAAACAATCCTGCTTAAGATGGTGAAAAGTGGAAAAGAGAGAAAAAGATGACTTGAATTAATAGAAATGACTATTTAAAAAACACAAGATATTTATGACTGGGTATTAATCTGTCCAAAATATTTATTAAGAATCCTTTTACATACCATATGATAGATGCTAATTAAAAATAATTTAAAAACAGGGGTGCCTGGGTGGCTTAGTCAGTTGAGTGTCCCAACTCTTGGTTTCAGCTTAGGTCATGATCCCAGGGTCGTGGAATCGAACACTGGAGTGGGCTCCATGCTGAGTGTGGAGTCTGCTTAAGATATTTCTCTCTCTCCCTCTGCCCCTCTCCCTTGCTTATGCTCTCTGTCTCTAAGATAATAATAATAATAATAATAATAAGACACAGGTAAAGTGAGGTTTAAAAATAAATTTCATTGGGGCATCTGGGTGGCTCAGTCACTTAAGTCTTAGAGTCTTGATTTCAACTCAGGTCATGATCTCACAGTTCGTGAGATCGAGCCCCATGTCAGGCTCTGCACTTATAGCATAGAGCCTGCTTGGGATTCTCTGTCTCCCTCTCTCTCTGCCCCTCCCCAACTCTCACACATGCATTCCTTTTCTCTCTCTCTTTCAAAATAAATAAACATTAAAAAAATAAAAATGATCAAAAACAGTGTTTGAGACTTGCAGCCTATATTGCCATTACATAAGGAGATATGAGTACTTCATTTATTTTTCGTTTAACTAGAATGATATTTACCAAGATCCATTTCTTTACCTCTATGATCCCTCCAAAATAAAATTGAATATTGAACGGCTTCTATAATTTCTTTGAAGAATACAACCCGTAAGTCAGTATTTTTATAATAAACACAAGAAGAGTCTGTTTTGTCTTGACTTGGGAGATTGAAGTGTGCCTCCATGGGTGTAGGTGCTGTTGTGTCATTTTAAATTATTCTCCATTGTCAGGTCCTTTTTCTAAAAACTTTATTTATTTTGGGTCACCTGGGTGTCTCAATCAGTTAAGCATCTGACTTCAGCATAGGTCATGATCTCACAGTTGGGTTTGAGCCCCACATCGGGCTCTGTGCTGACAGCTCAGAGCCAGGAGCCTGCCTCAAGATTCTGTGTCTCCCTCTCTCTCTGCCAGTCTCTCTCTCAAAAGTAAAACATTAAAGAAAAAAAAGAAAAAAAATTATTTTGAGAGAAAGAACAAGTGGGGGAGGGACAGAGAGAGGGAGACACAGAATCTGAAGCAGGCTCCAGGCTCTGCACTGAGAGCAGAGAGCCCAGCATGGGGTTCCAACCCACAAATTGTGATATGACCTGAGCTGAAGTCAGACACTTAACTGACTGAACCACCCAGGTGCCCTCCATTGTCAGGTCTTTTGTTCATAACACACTTTATAGTTCCAACAGATAACGTCCGTAGACTCCTTTACAACAGTGTAAAAAATACAAAGTGTTTTCTCATTACTTTATACTCATGTGTGTTATTATTGTCTTCCCATGGATGAGTAAACTGAGGTTTGAGAAACCTAACTTTCTTAAAGATTAACAATTAGTAAGTTGTTGACCCAGGAATCTATTTATGGTTTTGGAGTCTTTACTACACCTTATTGCATGCATGTAATACAGATGTATTCTACACCTCACATTTTGCTTCAGCTTGCTCTTATTTCTTATTATTCACCCTTTGAAAAATACATCTTTGAGAAATAGATAAAAGCAACATTGGGGTAGAAAGTTTGAGGGACTGAAGAAATAAGTGTCAGAGTTATTTTAACTGAATCTTGAATCAGTGACCTGTACTATGTAGATATTTGCCTTGGGAGAAATTTCAGTTAAAAATTTATTTTTGACTTTCCATGTCTAGGTATAGAGAATAGGTTGGAGGGTTTTCTTGCTTGCTTTAGTTGTCATAGAATCAATAAAATTGACTTTCATTGTGTTTTTTTTTTTCTTTTATTCTGGAAGAAAAAAAAGAGGAAAGAAAATAAATTATTTGTGTTTCAAAGATAAGAGCTTGGGTCTTAGAGCAAATTAAACCTCCAACACTGGTGAAGGAAAGGGGTCTCCTCACCTCTGGTGGAACCTGCTTGTTAGGCTTATTTCCCAACCTCGGGGCATGGCCTCTTGATGTGACCTGCGGGAAGATGAGGGGCAGTGGGAGAGACACAGGCCAGAGGGCAGAGAAATTACACTCTGGCCAGTCCCAGGACAAGAAGTGAAATGAAGCTAAGTCCAAAGGTCTGACTTTTTACAGGTCACTGAGCCCAGAGCTATTGCAACAAAGAAAATAAGATTCACATTAGGCATGACTTATATATTTTTAATTAAAAAAAAAAAGGTAAAAGAAAAAAGAGGCCAGAATCCAGAGTTCTAAGTAGCAGAAATTGTGTGATTTGATTTTTCCTTGTAGTTTAAAATGTTCATACATTATATTTTAATAAAAGTTTAATGCTCAGTTGAGAACTTAAAAGTGTTATTGTCATATTTGGTGTCCATCAGTCCACAAAAATAGTTAAAATATCGTTAAGATTTTTGCAGGACAACTGAGGAAAACGTAGTTTAGAATGATTCCTTGATTTATTTATTGCTTTTGAGGAAGTAGATTCTAATCAGGTAGGTATTACCCTAATAGAAAGGAATATATATCACTGGAGCATGAAAATATATTTTTTGGTTTTCCCGGGATTTATTGCAATAATTAGACTTATCATAATCAATAAAATGTGTGAGCCAAGTTTACTGAAGTGTCAATTTCCCATTGCATGATTTCCCCTGGGAACTTTAATTTTTAATTCAAAAAGAAAAGTGGAAGATTTGTCTTACAGATGCCACTGAATGTGTGAGGTTAAGGAAAGCACAAGGGTCCTTACAGAGATCAAAGTTGGGCTTAAAACAATTATCTTCCCATTCCTTCTCACATCCCTTGGCTGACCATTAATTTTCTAGGAGAATGAGATCTTGAAATGGCCCAGTTACAGATCTCTTTCCTTAGATTGCAGAAAGATGTATTGGACAGTAAGATTTGATGATTTTTACTTCATCATCCCCAACAGTCAAGAGCACTCAGGGGTGGAGAATGCTATGATTGGCTTACACTGAACAATACAAGGAAATGAGTCCATGTGTTAGGCTATTGGCATAATTTACAACCATGCATATACTAGTATTTGGAATGAAATGTTAGTCCTTCTGGATTAAAAAAAAAAAAAGTGAGGTTGGAAGCTCCACTAATGAAGATGAAGACATTTCTTGGCAGTATGTAGATTTTTTTGTAATGGTTATATAATGCATGGATTAGATTGATTGTAGAAATAAATATCCCTGATTCTCCACCCTTCCCTGTATCCAAGCTCTTTACAGTATGTACTGGTATCTCCACTCATCAAGAGAGGAATCTGTTTTCTTACCTCTTAAGTCTGGGTTGACTTTGTGACTTGTTTTGGCCAAAAGAATGCAGTGGAGGTGATGATGGACCAATTGGCCCAATGGGCCAAGCCTAAAGCTTCCAAAGACCTTATGCATTTTCACAAAATAAAGCATTACTTTATTCACGGGGCTTAAGGACCAGAGAGAATTGTAGAGATGTCAAAATAGGGTCATTATGACGTTTCACTGGAGTGCTCATGGAGTCCTATCTTTAAGAACCACATGCACCTTTCCCCACATGCTCACTTCCTGTTCTGGGAACACTCAGTTGATATATCATTAGAACTCTAGGAGATTGTAAAGGTTATCTAATCTAATCTAACACCCTCATTTTACAGATTAGGAAATAGATGGAGAACATTTTTAAGGTTTTCTTAAATTCACATGGAAAGTGTTCTTTTATTTTGTCTATGTTAGTGCACGTGCACATTGCACATATGCATGTGTGTGTGTGTGTGTGTGTGATATGAAGTATGGGATGTTGCTAGATTAAAACAAATATAAAACAAATTGCTAATTCTCTAAGAGTTGATGATCTGGTCTTTCCTAAATTTTATTGAACATCAGGTGGTATCTTATCTAGAATGCCAAGTCTTAGATACTGGGTCCAATGTCCTTCTGTAGCAGTAATGGAAATGGAGAAATATTTTCAAAGGTGTCTTGGTTGCTAATGTCATAGCCCCATCATGCTACTGCGCAGAAGAGTCTAGCGCGTAGATTGTACATTCACAGCAGATATGAGTCCAGTAGTACCAGTTTCCATCCACTTCCACTGTGATAAATTATTTTTTTTTTCAACGTTTATTTATTTTTGGGACAGAGAGAGACAGAGCATGAACGGGGGAGGGGCAGAGACAGAGGGAGACACAGAATCGGAAACAGGCTCCAGGCTCCGAGCCATCAGCCCAGAGCCCGACGCCGGGCTCTAACTCACAGACTGCGAGATCGTGACCTGGCTGAAGTTGGACGCTTAACCGACTGCGCCACCCAGGCGCCCCTGAAAAATTATTTTTTATTTCTAATTGTGTTTCCCACTTCCTTTTCCATGGAGAACAGGATCAACTGCTGGCCAGTCACTATAGGACAGCTCTTCAGATCATAAAACCTTTTTATTTTCCTTTGAATAATCCCTTCTCCAAGTTAAAAAGGATAAGCTGGTCATGTTTTTGTTTTTGTTTTTGTTTCCTTTTGAAGTCACATTCTTGGTAGCATCTCTCTAATGTTGATCTGGGTGGGAATAGCAAGAATTGGGTGAGAATCTGACTTACACCAAGTATACTCAAACAGCTATTTTGCAATTACCATAAGTGCCTTCTAATATGCTGACTTTTTCTTTTTAAAGACCAGAAACATGGCTGAAAAACATTTCACTTATAGAAATATCTTTTAGTTTTATACCTAAAAGATAGATCCAGGACTTTAAGGTGTCATTGAGGGGTGCCTGGGTGGCTCAGTCATTAAGCCTCTGATTTCATCTCAGGTCCTGATCTCATGGTTCATGGGTTCAAGCCCTGTGTTGGGCTCTGTGCTGACAGTTCAGAACATGGAGCCTACTTCAGATTCTGTGTCTCCCTTTCTTTCTGCCCCTCCCTTGCTCTCTCTCTCTCTCTCTTAAAAATAAATACAAATTTAAATTTAAAAAATTAAAAAAATAAAGATGTCATTGAAATTTTTGTCTAGAATTTCTTCCTCTGTTCTTTTCCCTACCACTATACCTCTTATTTATTGTTAAAATTAAAACTTATAAGCTTTTGATGCTTGCCATCAATTCAAACTCAATGTAAAAGTCATTTTAATTTTTTGTGCACATAATATTGTAACCAGAGCAGAAAATTCTAAATAGAGCAGTTACCACTTTAATAAACACATTGATTCATTTTTTTTCACATCTTGTACTAAAAGCATGCATAATTTTTGCGATCATGCTTTCATTTAAAAACCTGATAGGGGGGCGGGCGCCTTGGTGGCTCAGTTGGTTAAATATCTGACTCTTGATTTCAGCTCAGATGATGATCTCAGGGTTGTGGGATTGAGCCCTGTGTCGTACTCTGCACTGAGTGTGAAGCCTGCTTGGAATTCTCTCTTGCTCTCTCTCTGCTCTTCTCCCACTCATGCTTTTTCTGTCTCTCTCAAAATAAATAAATAAATGTTAAAAAATAAAATAAAATCTGATAGAAGAAGAGATGTTTTCCCATTCTGGTGGGGAGTGGGAAGCTAATTGTGTTAAATGCCAATATCCTCAAGTGAAGCAGAATGAGGTTCTTTTTCCAAGAGCCTTTCTCTCAAGGCTCTTACATTGTGTACAGGCCAAGTAGCAAGCTGGCCTCTGTCAAGGGGTTCTAACTTGGCATCCATGAAAAGTTCAGGAGGACTAGGTGCTGGTGAGAGGCACCACTCAGAAATTTGCTGCAGCACAGACCATGGGTCCATGGACCCTGATTGACCTCTCCCATAGATCCTAGAATCTTGAACAATGTTATATCATTGATGTTTTACTAAGAAATATGTGAAATAATTTTTTAATGTTTATTTTTGAGAGACAGAGACAGAGCATGAGCGGAGGGAGGGGCAGAGAGAGAGAGAGAGAGAGAGAGAGAGTTAGATACAGAATCTGAAGCAGGCTCTAGGCTCTGAGCTGTCAGTGCAGAGCCCAACATGGAGCCCAAACCCACAAACTATGAGATGATGACCTGAGCTGAAGTCAGATGCTTAACTTAGTGAGCCACCCAGGCACTCCTGAAACAATTTTTAACAATATATGCAAGTGAGAGTCAGGATAAGAATGTGAACTGGTAATAATTGAGAAAGAAAAGAAAAGACATGTTGAAAAATCAATGATATGTGTATAGTGTAGATTGAAGAATGAGTCTTATTTAATAAAATGTAACTATTTTTCTCCCAAGTGCAAAGCAATTGATCAACAAAGGACAATTCTTCCTGATAAATGTCCAAAAAGAATTATCTGAAGAGCTCTCAAAAACCCAATTTTAGGAATAACATAATCACATATGGATGCTTGTTGCCCAAGTGCTTCTTGTATCAACATCACTGGCCTCACCTGGGAGCTTGTTAAAAATTCAGAATCTGCAACCCTTTTGAACCAGAATCAGAACTTTAACAAGATTCTCCTAGGGATTTGTGCACATCACATTAAAGTGTCAGATGGCCTGGACCAGAGCATCCCTAGATTAGACACACTTCTTCCTGACACTTGATTCTCTCAGAGCAATATGGTGATGGATCCTTGATGAAAACCACATTATGAACTTTGTTGGTATGGCTTAATTCAGAGGTAGATGTCAAAGATTATCCATTTACATGAATGGTCTACCTATTCTTCATATAATCTCCACAAGTGTAGCTTCTTACAAGATTTTTTATAATGAATAACAGTGATTTTCTACTTGTATTTTCAGTTAAGGTCCTAGGTTATGCTTAGACTTCTTAGGGTCCTGAACATAATGAGGTTCCTGACAGGGACATAAGTGTGTATGGAAGGCCTTTCCTCCCCCATCAGAGAGTTAGCCAGGGCCCAGATTTTTCTTAGAGAAGTGTTTTGCAAACTCTGGGTGGGGAACCATGGATGGTTCATAAAATTAATATTGTGGGTCATATCCAGCATGCAAAAGTAAAACAGAATAACTGATAGCAGAAATAAAAGGAGTGAAGAACTGGGGAGTTTTACTTTGTCAAACTTATGTTTCATTTATACATATACATGTATGTGTGTACCCAGTTCCAAAGTAAAATGCAGGGTTGTTTTTTTGGGGGGAGGGAGTTGGTTGGCCACCAGTCAAAAGTTTGAAAAGTAATGCCTTAGAGCATATCTCTGAATACATGCTTATGGAAAAACATAAAAGGGAGGTTCACTTTCTACAAAAGGTCAAGAGGAAAAATATCTTAATTTCCAGTAATCATAAGCTATATTGTATAATAAATCTTTGAGATGAAAATCCATAATATGTGTTACGATTTCTACACAAAAACTAATATTTACAATTTATATAAAGATCATAAAAAGAAATCCACCATTAGCACAATGTTTCTTTAGGTACATGGGTTTAGTTCTTGGAAATAATGGGATTTTGTGTATGCTGTAGAATTGTACAAATGTTGCTAGTCATAACTCCTGACTTGCAATAGCCATCCATTATTTGGACTTTCTTCTGACACAAGTATGTCTAATTTGTACAAAGAAAGTCAGACCTAAAACTTTACCCGTAAAACTTATTGAGCATAAAATCTCTCCTACAAATCAGCAAATCAACATTTTATTAATTTCATGTAGAAGGATTGGCAACATACTTATTTGATTGATCATCACATTCACATGGACTTGCTGCATTTAATATCAAGAAGTATTTTTTTTCCAAACCAAAATGTGAAGAGAACAGTACAGAGAATTCTCTTTTACTGTAGACAGTTTCTTCCTCAGAAAAATAAAGTAGAATAATTTATGCCTATAGCTTTGAATTAATATGCCAGAATATTTTAACTTATGCAATTTATTCAGATTTTCATTCCATTTTCCTTAGAAGAGCAGTTTTACAGAAATATATATGGACTTATTTATGGACTTAATTAAGGACTTAAAGCCCTTATGGTATCATGTTTATAACGAGAACTTGTACATAAAAAGTTGTTTTAAAAATAAAGTAATAATTTATTATATATTATCAGAATCAGTTATTATGATGTGACTACATGAATTAAGATTCACTGGGTGTTCCCTAAGCTATAATATTTGTAGTAATCATTTTCTTTCGTTTTTCTAAAAGTTCATTCCTTTTTGTGAACAGTCTATTTTAATATATATGAGTTCATTTTATGTATCCCTTTATATATATCTAAAGTCATTCCTAAAACAATTTGTACATACTTTTAGTTGGTCAAAATCAGTAAAGATGTTGTATACACTTGATTTTTTTAAGCAGTTAATAACTTTAGAAAAGTTTCCAGAGGATAGATACTACAGTCAAGTGTTTGTTGTTGTTGTTTTGTTTTGTTTTGTTTTTGCATTATGTGTCAAGGTGACATCAGAGAGATTTCTATGCAATATGCAGACAAATAATATTTGAATGAATTTCATTCATATTGGCTGGTTAAATGCTACCAGAAATGACCTTCCTTATGGCACATGGAAGGGAACAATTCAGCTGATTAATGATGCAGAAATATAACCAGTTAAGAAGAGGTATGTTAAAACAATCTGATTTGGGATTTGCATAATAGAGAAACTCTAAGAGAGCAAAAGTGTAATTGCACACCTCAGAATATAGGAGATCATCTGATTATCTAGTCACTGTTTAAAATAATTTAAGGTACTTAATAAAATACATAATTTAGAACTTTACCATCTAGGCACAAACACAAACACTTCTGTCCTTTGGCAAGGCAAAAAAAGTTCTGGTACTACACAACTCTGTGACATCTGAGGCCTAAAATAGCCAACTGTAATCCTTTCTGGTAGATTTACAAATAAATTATATTTACTATATTAGAAGAAAGATTGCCTTTCTGATTAGAAGTGAAAGGAGTGTTATGTAATAAGTATGAAGAGTTGATTCTTGAAGATAAATGCCAGTTGTTTTTAAATGTAGGGAGTGTGTGTGTGTGTGTGTGTGTGTGTGTGTATGTGTGCATGCGCGCACGTGCATGCGTGCCTGCATGCATGCATGCGTTATATACGACCAGATGCTTTTCTGGGTTTCCCCAAAAGAGCAGTTTAATTTTTTTAAGTGCTTAAGTTAAATTGGGCTCCTGTACTTCATGGAGCTGTGGAGACATAATTGTGCCTGTGCCATGATGTGTAATTTTTAGGTTTAAGTCTCCTTTGAGTGTTTGGATGCATTGGTGATTATAATTGCTGCTCACAGCTGAAAGGTTGAAAAGTTCCAATGAACAATTCATTCATTGTCTTGTTCACATCTGGGTTAATGTTTCCTTCTTGGAGAACTCTGTACCACTCTGTTCTTTGCTTCTTGCCACAAGATAGCAATGCCAACTTCCCTCTGTTTACTTGGAAGCTCTTAAAGCTGATGTATCAGTGCTAGCCACAAATTAATGGAATTCTTTCCAGCTGCAATGCTTTAAGATATTCAAACAATAAGCCAAAAACACTGAACTACTTTGGCTGTTCAGTTTTTCTCTGAACTACGTGCCATTCTCAGAGATGATGTAAAAACACAATTACTGGTTGAAATAGCCATAGCATTTACGATATTTCAAAGAAATAGATAAAACTTAGAGAAACAGTGGGTCAAAAAAAAAAGGTGGTTTTGTGTGTGTGTGTGTGTGTGTGTGTGTGTGTGTGATATGAAGCCAGAAGGCATATTGTCTCAGAAGAAGGAGCATTACAAAAGGCAAAATACAAGGGTTCACATTGAGTAGAATGGTACAAAGGTCAAGATCTGAAGTTGAGAGCCCAGTTTCTTTCTCGGATTTGTTTCTGGCCTGTGTTGTTAGAGTTAGCAGTATTGTTTCAGCTCTGCTATGATTTTAACCTTTGGAAAAGGACTGTAGGTTGAGGAGATGCTTTGGCAGGCTACCAGTGTGCATCTTGACATGGAGAGTGAGTCTGATGCCAGATCACCTGGTTAATCTGAGAACAGAACATCTGGTGAATTCAGCCATTTTGTTTAAATTTAAAAGAATCAGACAACTGGGGAAGTCTGGGTGCTATGGCCTTAAATTGAGAGAACAAGTGGACTGATAATGGCTAAACAGAGAGACTTTTTGGAATGATAATTTGAAATCTTGGTCTTAAAGTTCCTGTTGACTCACTCTGTAACTTGGCAATCTCAACATATTTGTTGGATGTGTCAATACAAAAATTAATTTAAATATCAGTTTATTTTATTTGAATAAGTTAAAATATTTTAAAAATTTTTGTTTGATAGAAGGCTAATTCAGTAATTTTGACTGATCCTACAATTGCCTTTTAGAATTACCTTAGGAGATTTGTAAAATATTCGTGCTGGGGCTTCCTTGCATATATTTAGATTCAGTTGTTTGGGGCGAGGCTTGAGTATGGGTATTTTTTTTTAATTTTTAAATGTTTATTTCTTTATTAAAAATTTTTTTAACATTTATTCATTTTTGAGAGTGAGAAAGAGCATGAGCAGGGGAGGGGCAGAGAGAGTGGGAGACACAGAATCCGAAGCAGGCTCCAGGCTCTGAGCTATCAGCACAGAGCCCAATGTGGAGCTCGAACTCACCGACCACGAGATCATGACCTGAGCTGAAGTTGGATGCTTAACCCATTGAGCCACCCAGGCACCCCAATGTTTATTTAAAAATTTTTTTTTCAATATTTATTTTTGAGAGACAGAGACCGAGCATGAGTGGGGGAGGGGCAGAAAGAGAGGGAGACACAGAATCCGAAGCAGGCTCCAAGCTCCACGCCGTTGGCACAGACCCTGACGTGGGGCTCGAACCCATGAACCGTGAGATCATGACCTGAGCTGAAGTCGGACACTTAACCGACTGAGCCACCCAGGCGCCCCAGTGTTTATTTATTTTTGAGAGAGAGAGAGAATGTGAGCAGAGGAGGGGCAGAGACAGAGGGAGACACAGAATCTGAAGCAGGTTCCAGGCTCTGAGCTGTCAGCAGAGAGTCCAACTTGGGGCTCAAACCCACAAGCTGTCAGATCGTGACCTGATCCAAAGTCGGATGCTCAACTGACTGAGCCACCCAGGCGCCCCTGAGTATGGGTACTTTTTAATAGCATCTCAAATGATTCCCATGTCCAGCAAAGATTAGAAACTACTGCGGTGAAGAAAATAAAAAACAAGTGAAATACAGAAGTAATTAAAAATCCATTTAAAGAAAGAACTTTAAATTACTTGGCATGCACATTACTTTGTGTGTGTGCCCCTTTATTTTATTTTATTTTATTTTATTTTATTTCATCCTCTTCTTACATAATTCCCTCAAAAGTCATCTTTCTGTCAAGGAAGATAATTAGATTTAGATGCAAATGTACCTGGAAACTGATATTTTTTAATGGGAATTGAAGTTAAAAACTTTATTAAGAAGTTGAAAATGTTGGGAAATTCAAATCAATGAGATATAACCTCACACTTGTCAGAATGGCTAAAATCAACAACACAAGAAATGAGGTGTTGGCTAGGTGTGGAGAAAGAGGAACACTCATGCACTGTTGGTGGGAATGCAAACTGGTGCAGCCTCTCTGGAAAACTGTATGGAGGTTTCTCAAAAAGTTCAAAATAGAACTACCCTATCATCCAGCAATTGCACTACTGGTTATTTACCCAAAAACTACAAAATCACTAATTCAAAGTGATACATCGGTCCCTATGTTTTTATTACAGCCTTATTTACAATAGCCAAACTATGTAAGTAGCTCAAGTGTCCACTGATAGATGAGTGGGTGAAGAAGATGTGGTGTGTATGCACACACACACACACACACACACACACACACACACACTGGAATATTATTCAGCCATAAAAAAGAATGAAATCTTTCCATTTGCAATGATATGGATGGAGCTAGAGAGTATAGTGCTAAGTGAAATATGTTAGTCAGACAAAGAAAAAAATATATATACACCACATCTTCTTTATCTATTCATCAGTCAGTGGACATTTGGGCTCTTTACATAATTTGGCTATTGTTGATAGTGCTGCTATAAACTTCAGGGTGTAGGTACCCCTTTGAAACAGCATTTTTGTATCCTTTGGATAAATACCTAGTAGTGTAATTTCTAGATCATAGGGTAGTTCTAGTTTTATTTTTTTTCTTAAATATTTATTTATTTTTGGAACAGTGCACATGGGGGAGCAGAAGATAGAGGGGGCAGAGGATCTGAAGCAGGCTCTCTGCTGACAAACTGACAGCAGTGAGTCCAATGTGAGGCTCGAGCTCATAAACTGCGAGATCATGACTTGAGACGAAGTCGGCCGCTCAACCAACTGAGCCACCCAGGTGCTACTATGTTTAATTTCTTTGAAGAACCTCCATACTGTTTTCCAGAGTGGCTGCACCAGTTTTTATTCCCACCAACAGTGCAAAGGGTTCCCCTTTCTCCGCATCCTCACAAACATCTGTTGTTTGGTGAGTTGTTAATTTTAGCTAGTAAATGATGAATCTTTTGCAAGTGGGAGGTAAGATATATACAGGAAATAATTAGAAATCAAATATAAATTACCTAGAATTAAGATGATTTGTGTCAAAATTTATAGCATAATCTCAACTTTGCCTTTCAGATCACATTCTTTCTATTAATGTTATTGATTGAGGAGAGAAGCAAAATGTGCTTGAGTTTATGAAACATTGGATATCTAAAAAGTTCAAATTTATGTACTAACACAAGAAAATAATCACCTACAGAAGTTCTAGGAGAAGAAAGAAAAAAAAAACAATGAGTACATGCAAAGTGTGGATGAATAGGATAGTTGCTGGAAGATGTAACAATACTGAAATTTGATGATATCTGGCAATCTGGTCTGGTATAAAATATCTGCCTGGAAGAAATTCTTCTCTCAGGCTTGAATTTGATGAAATCATATGGTTATAAATCAAATCCAGAAATGGAAATCGTAAATGGACCATATCCTCCCAATGGTTTTGAAAAACTCTATCCTTTCTTTCCCAAGAAGAAACGTCTTGATTATGAGTGACCTGTCACTTTCAAATCTAAAACGTTAAATCAGCAGTCTTTTCAGTAGCTACCTAACATTTTCAATGCTGAATCAGACATTTAATTAAGGACCACAAGAATGTGAACACTTGATTTACAATTATTTCTTCAGTAGCATAAATCTATGATGCTCCACTCTCACTTAGTAAAACATGCTGTCTTTTCCTTCATTGGTACCTCCTCTATTAGAAAATGCATTGGTTTTGGTCAAGATTTTGGTAGTGAGAATTTCATAAATGTGTTCAAGTCTTCTTTGGTCCCTTAGTCTCACTAACGGTTTTTGAATAATGATGGCAGTTCTTTTCTAAAACCTTAACTGCTCATTATTTCTACAAAGTATTCCCTTCTACCAGCAACACACAGTCTCACTGCCCTTTCTTTTCCTGGGAGGCTTCTGTACATCCTTCCAGATTTAGATCTAATAGAATTTTCACTGTAAGGATTTTGTAGGATTAACCCATTCCAGATAGTTTCTTTATATTTGGGGTATAGCAAACTGTTATGAACCAAAGTACACTGTTTTAATTATTTCCTTATGTGTTATTGGCATACTTAATTGTTTCAGTTCTTTTTTTAAAGTTTATTTATTTTGAGAGAGACAGAGAGAGTGAGTGGGGGAGGGGCAGAGAGATGAGGGCGAGAGAGAGAGAGAGAGAGAGAGAGAGAGAGAGAGAGAATCCCAAGTAGGCTTGACTGTGCAGAGCCCATCACAGGGCTTGAAATCATGAATGGTGGGATCATGATCTGAGCCGAAACCAATATTCGGTTGCTTAACCAACTGAACCATCCAGGTGCCCCAATGTTTTAGTTCTAAACAAACTATAATTCAAGTTCTGTTTCTTTAGTCATATTTTAAAATTTATTTTTATGTAAGTTCTTCCTGTTCATTGTAGACAAAATAGACACAAAACAGAAACAAGAAGAAAAGTATTGTTTATGTTTCTGTCTTACCTGAAGGACAGGGAACAGTGTATTAATTTTGCATTTCCAATGCCTATAGTATTGTTTGACCTTGTGGTCTCTTAAGATTTGTTAGAAGGGTGGATAAACAGATGGATAAATGGAATGAAGAAAGGTGAATTTACTTTACTGTCAAAGCAGTGTACCTGATCTCTTATTTTTAAATCAGAGTACACTTAGAAAACAACATTTTAGAAAGAAGAATAAATTGCTGGCTCTATTTCTTCACCTCTCCTGCATCTTCACCTAGTAATTGCCTCTTTGAGGACATAGTACACTTTTCCCTTTGATTTGGGACTCAGCCCTGGCTTTGTCCAATGTCATGTAGGTGGAAGTAGCAATGTGCCATTTCTAGACTTTTCCTTAAAGCTCATGAATTTTTATTTCCCTTCTTATGTCTCTGTCATTGTCGTGAGAAGCACATCCAAGTCATAGTTGCCCCTTTAGCCTGAACTGCAGAATAAAACAGGGAAAAACTTTGAGCAAGCTGGACTTTCACCCTGCAGCTGAATTGCCTCAGGTGACCTGTCCCATAAAGCAGAATCTCCTAAGATACTAAAAGCATTTCTGCCCTGAGACCAGCCTAGATTAGCCAAGCCCCAGCTGACCTGAAGTCATGTATGAGCTGTAATAAGTTATTGTTCCTTTAAACTACTGAGTTTTGGGGTGACTTGTTACACAGTATTGTAACTTTCCTGATGTAATTCTCCCCATGGCTATAGAAATCTCTCAAACCTGTTTCCCTTTTGAGTTAATCCAACTATAAAAAAATTACATAGACAGCAGTGGTGACATTTTCAGCTCTGTTATTTGGATTCATGGACTCATGACATGATTCAGATGTCAAGGTTCATGGACTGCACAGTGGGAAGAGGAGTGAAGTTCTTGAAAAATACTGTTTCAAATCTTGAATCTACTCGTTGTAGTTATGTGACACATTTCACTTAATATGTCTGAATTTTAGTTTCCTCTGCTCTAAAGTGAGGATAATGAGACCTGTCTCATGGTGCTAGAGTTAAAATCAAAATATATCATACACAAGTATTCTTGAATGCTAGTCAATTCATCTCAATGTGCTTTCCTTGAAATTTGATATTCAGTAATGTGTACTTAGGGCATTTACACATTTGCATAATAGGTTAAATTATTTCTCACTCTCTATTTTTTTTTCGGACTCTTCCCATGACTCTCTTAGATCTTAGATGTTTCCTTGGTTTCATCCTCGAATATTCATCAACTAAAATATTGGTCAAATATTGGCTATCTGACTTTAATGACAAAGCTTAAATAATATAAAAGACAGTAAATTATTGTGATTCTTGCTTTGTCTACTGCTGAGAAGTGTGGATTGTTAGTTTGAGAAGTCTTTTAAGTGTTGAATGTTCTTAAGGTTTTCAAAAGTAAATATGACCACAACAATAAGAGACATCTGCAAAAAACATTTTTAAATGTCATTTTTCATGAAATCCTGCAATTAAAAAAATAGCTAGAAATACAAAAGTTTTTTTTAGACTTGAGATAAGATGGAGAAGAAAAATCTTAAAGTCAAAATGTGGCTTAAAAAGAATAGAATATATTTAAAAATTTTTAGATGTCTAAGAGATCTTAATTTATAGATGAATTGGTATTAGGGAAAGTGGCTGTTAAAAACCAGCCTAGAGCCAGGGTGAAGGGTGCTTCAAGCTAAGGTTTCTATAGCTTGTGGTAATTCCATAGGCTAGGGAACAGGAGGAACGTGTGTTTAGGAATCTGTAGATAGCCCAACAGGGATTGAGCATAGAGATTGGGTTGGAGCAAGACAGGAAGTACAGAAGCAGTTAGGGAGTTGGGATTCATCCTGGGAGGAATGGGGCACCATCTAAGGAAGTTAAGTAGATGAGAGGCAGAGACCATCGTGGCTGTGATGTGGAGCATGGACTAGGGAAGCAAGTACAGAGGTGTGAGCTGTGTGCAAGCTTTCATAATCTGTCATGTCACAGGTGATGGTACTGTGATGAAGCAAGTGGTTCAGAGGAATCTATTCAGGCTGAAAGGAGACCTCTGCTGACTGTCTGAGAAATCTATCAAGAAAAAATACCTCATCCAAAAGAGGACCTCAGCTAGTGCAAGGAGTGGGAACTCATCTCCAAGGAAATGGGGCTGAGGGGAGCTGGTTGGGATAATCAGTGCCCTCATTAAGCTCCAGAGAGGGAGTCCAGCACCAGAGCAGAGACCCTAACTGAGTGAGAGTCCAGGGAAAAGGCTGCACCAAAGACAGTTCTAGGTTGTACCCACTGGTGGGGGAAGAGACTCCTGGTATACCAAGAGGGCCATGGAGTCTTGCTGGCTTTGGACCAGAGAAGGGCTGAGTAAAACAGGTTGTAGTCTTTGAGTCTCAGGCTTGGGCAGGCAGGCATGAAGCTATGTGATTGATCTTCCGCATCTTCTCTGTAAGAATCTTTCTGAGGCAACACGGTTGTTCCACATTTCTGGCAGCATGCTGGGGTTGGCGTCACTGTGTGGCTGTTAGGTTTAGAGAGAGATGGTTTATGGTACAATCAAGAACTACCCATACTGAAAGAATAATCATTTCCATTGTAACACAACTCCTTTATAATTTGAAAATATTATTCTTCCTCTCTTCTTCACATTGAATTTTTAGTTCTCTGTATTTTCTTTACTAAGTTTCAATTCAGAGCTTTAATAGTAGACCACATTTTCCAAAAATCTGATCCAAATTCTGGCTCGTGCAGGCAAATGAATGATTTTGAATCCAGTGATTTTCATTCAGCTATGAAGTTCATGGTATAGTCTTACATTCAAGAAATTATTCTTTGGATTTGAATCATTAAAATTTGTTCTTTAAAATAGACACACAATTAAAGCAAAATACATGATGAGGCTGTGTTTTAATGTGTAACCAAATTTAATTATATTTGCCCCAGCAATGTAATAATTTCAGAGTATGAACACATAACATTTTAAACTATCAGAAATTTTTGCAATTAAAATACTTTAATTAAAATATATTTAATGTTCTAGGGTGGGAATTACAGATGTCAAGAAATAGACATCTGGCTTAATGTGAAAAATACCTTGGAGTTTTAAACTCAACAGTGCTATGAAGAATATATTATATGGAAGAATCATGTGGCTGATAAACAAGAGGTTAAGACAAGCCCAGATTATTCTTAATTCTTCTGTTTTATTTTTCTCAAATATATTTTTAAAAAACATACTTTATTATCTCATGCCTCAGTTTGTCCATTCAAAAACTAGAATGACCGCAGTGGTATTCTGAAGGGCTAATTATAAATCTGTGAAGTAATGAAAGCAACTGTCAGAACTATTTAATAACATGGAATATATTTTAATTGATTTTTTTATTACTGACACTGTGGAACTTATAATTTGCCTTGTACAGTTTCCAAAGCAATGTATAAAATGCATAATTGTGATGGATGGAAGTGAATTCTATTTTTATTGTTAAACTTATCCCAGAAACTTGTACTCAGACCAGTTGAGTCCTGCTTGGTTTGTTACAATTCATTGAGCATACATACTGTGATGCTCCATTAGGTATTTCTAAAGGTTTAAAACACCAAGGAAAATTTTGTGGGAATTAGTTTAATGTTTAATGAGTGGCTGGTAGGCCTGGATATATATAGTAATCTCTTTTTTTCTCCCCTTCCTTTGAGTATTTTGCTGTGAGTAGTGTTTAGTTAATCTATTTTGAATGTTGTATTATTGAAAGTTATTTATCCCCAAAGGAATAGGCATAATTTTAAAAGTAGGGGAGAGATAAGAGGCAATTTGGAGCAGATGGATAAAATTCAACTTAATCCTATTTGAGGAAATAAACTGAATATTATTTCAGTATGAGAAATACAGGTCAAAGGGGATTTTAGGGGAAAAAATGGGCCTCTAAAAGTTTGGGGATGATAATGTGAAAGGCTATCTTTTTAGAAGAAATAAAATAAAAAGTTTGTCTTAAAAGATCAGAGAGATCTTAAAGATCTTAAGATCTTTTAAGATCGATTCAGGACTGAATAGATAAGGGTTTTTATTTCCAAATGGTGGAGTAAATAAGGCATTATCTGACATCTTCTTTTCTAGAGTTTCTAAAAAAGAAAAAATAATAGTAAGAAACTCAATCTTTGAGTAAACTGGTAGACTTCTGGAATACTAGAGATGTAGTAGGCAAAGAAAATAGCAAATATTTGTAAGTGGTAGACAGTAAGTGCATGAAGTAGGTAGAAATGACTTAGAAAGATAGACCAAAATAACTTTGGGGCCAGGGCTGGGAGATGGTGGTATTGAAATAGATGCCAACCAATGCAGTTTGTTTGCAAATGAGAAAATGGCTAAGTAATTGGCAGGAACAAAGAGAGTAGTGGCAAACTTTGGAGCTGAAAATAGATTTGTTTGAAAATAAATCAAAGGAACAGGCAACTTCTTGGTTCTCCCACCATTTACAGTAAAAAGACAAAATTCTCCCAACTCTTCATGCTTGCAAGAGCCTGGAAGTTTATTCTTGAGAGAAATTGAACCAGAGAAATCTCAGAGATTAGGGATAAGGGCCCAGAGGAGGATGAGCTTGGGGTGTTATATTGATCATACTAGGATTAGGTAGAAGTCTATAAACCAAAAGGTGAGAAACAACCTTCCTACCTCTAGTCTGGCCTTAGATATACCCTTACTTAGGCATAACATTGGGAATTCTCTTTGCGGAGAACCAAAACAATCCCCAGAAAGAAGACCAGCAGATAAGTTTGTTTGGCCTGAGATGTATTTGGCCTTGTAGAAACTCTATAAAAACACATAAAACTTCTATTCACGTATTTAGTTTTTTGCTGTAAAATGTAAATGATAACCAAGCAACATCAGCCATTTGAGGAAATCCTATTAAATACCAAAAGAAATGGGAGAAAAGAAATCAGAGGAATAAGAGGCAATAGATATGAGAGAGGAAAACTTGAAGAAATTATTATTAATCATCTCGAAAAGATACATGGAGATATTATAACCATTGCATCTTAAGTTTATTCCTAAAAATGGAATAGGCTAAGAATAAGAGCTTGTAGAAGTTAAAAAGAGGATAACTGAAAATTTTAAAACAGAACTGTTAGAAGAAAATTCTGAGGAAAGTATCCAGAATATAGAAATAAAAAGACAAGGAGATGAGTGATAGCACAGAGGTTATTAAGAATGTTATCAGATTATTCCAGGTCATCTAACATCTAACTTATAGGTGTTTGAGAAAATAAGAACAGAAAAAATAGGACATTATTCACCAAATAATATAAGAAAATTTTTTAGAACTAAGGATGTTGAACTGTCCTACCAAGCATTCAGTATAATGAATACAAAAAAACTCATACCAAAGCAACATCATCATGATATTTTAATAAACCAGGCATAAAGAAAAAAATGGCAAAAGCTTCATAAGATAAAAAAATGAGATCATGTAAAATAATTAAGGATAAAAATGGTATCAGATAACAATAATGGAGCATATAATGCAATTCAAGAGGCCTTTAAAATTATGACTGAAAATGATTTTCAGACCATACTAGTATATACCCAGCAAACCTATCCTTCACATGCTATGAGGGAATAAAGTCATTTTTAGATGTGTTAGTATGGAGACAGCAAAGAGAGGTGCAGCCACAAGCCAAGGAATAGTGGCTTCTCCACTGAAACCACCAGGGGGGAGTGTGGCTTTACTAACGCCTTGATTTTGTATTTCTGGCCTCCAGAACTGTGAGAGAATACATTTCTGTTGTTTTAAGCAACAAAGGTGGTGTTAATTCGTTATGGCAGTCCTAGGAAACCGATATACATGATATACAAAATACTTCATATTTAAAACCAAATAAGGATTCATTCATTCTCCCTGGACCAGGTAGGGAGACTCGGGAAATATTTCACAAAGGTAGTGATGTTTGAATTGAATTTTGAAGGGTTTCACCAATTAGAAAGTAAATAAGAATACATTTAAGAAGAAGAAACTGTGCAAATAAAGGCACAGGAGAGTGAAATGCAGTGGCTTCAGGGAATAGAAGGTAGTTTGGTATACCTGTATTGAAGACATGGAAAGGAATTATGATAAATGGGCCTGGAAAGTGAGAAGATGTGAAGAGGCCTCGAATGCTGTGCTGAAACCTTTCATGTGGTCTGATAGGTAGTATCAATTAACCAAGGCTCTCTAAGATAGAGATGAGTGGTGGAATACAATCATAGAGGGGGCCTGTAGGGATGGGTACTAGCAGGTCAGTTAAAACAATGTTGAAATGGTCTGGAAAGACATAAGAGAGGATGAGTGGTCTCCATGGATGTAGAATAGACTACATGTAAGAGACTTTGGTTAGATGTTGGTAGTGAAGGAGAAGAAGGTCAAGAATGACTTGGAAGACTCCAGTTCCTGACCTTGGGTGGAGAGAGGGTGATGTTGCAAAGGCATATTGCAAGTGTAGGAGAAGAAACTATTTTTGAAGAGATAAAAAGGCCTCCCTGTCATACACTGGGATGAGTAAGAAACTGGGATGCTGAATAGTGGACATGTTTGCAGTTTATCAACTTAGTGACCTTGAGCACTTCACCTTTATGTGTCTCAGCTTCCTTAACTGCAGGATAGGGAAACACTATTACTTATCTCATAAGGATGTTGTGAAGATTTAAAGAGATAATATCTATGAGAACATTTTCTAAAGAATTGTTTATGAAAGCTATGTGAAGATAAGGTATTTTTACCATTGGCTCTGTTTGGGAAATGAGAATCTTCTGGTTGTGCAGATGGCTAGTGTCACACAGATCTGGACCCAGGAGGGGCTGCAGGTCCAGATTTGGGAGTCCTTAGCTGCCAGAGCAACAAGGGCAAAGAAGTCCTCTGAAATCCTGCAGGGAAGGGAAAGAGAGAGGGCTAATAATGCAGAGCCCCTGAGGGATACCAGCTCTTTAGGTGCACTCAAAAAATGCAAGGAAATGAAAAAAGCTGCACATTGTGGGGAGACAGAGTCTGGTGGAAAGATCTTCAAGAAGGGAGAGGGATGGTCATTGAATCTTTACGTAGTTCTGTTAATAGAGACAGATGCATGAGGTCTAAATAGGAGTAGGCAATTTTGATTACATAATTAAATGTAAGAAATTGTTGGAAGTCCTGTGTTTCTTTCAGAAAATAGGCTCTGGGGTTCATTTTTAGGGCGGCTCAGTATCACATATAGACTTGACCTGAGTGGAGCTTGCAAGCCACATGTGCATGATGTGCAAGCCCATGATGATGATCCAGTTTTTTCCCTTTTTAATTGAAGTGATGTTCGTACACATAACATTAACCATTATACATAAAATGTATAATACAGTGGCATTTATTTAGTACATTCACAGTATTGTACATCCATCATCTCTGTCTAGTTCCAAAACATTTTCATCACCACAAAAGGAAACCTCATTCCCATTAAGCACTCATGCTTTGCCCCCAGCACCTGGCAACCACCAATCTGTTTTCTAGCTCTATAGATTTATTTAGATTATGTACCCAAAAGAATTGAAAACAGGTATTCAAACAAATGCTAGTACATAAATGAAGATGCAGTTTTGAATGGGCATCTTTGATTAAGGGCAGTCTCTAGGCAATTTACCTTAGAAAGTGAGTCCTGTAAAAATAAAGGCCACATGGTGACAATGCCAATTGAGTAATTGAGTTTATTAAGACTGTGTGTGTGTATACTTTAGTTCAGACTGCTCAGTGCCAAAAGCAGAATCAATGGATGACAATGGTTTTGGTAAATTATGTGAATTAATGTGAAAGGTGAGTTCTGGGTTAGCCATATAAGTACTTTGAATAATAGAGGCACAGAATCTAAGCTTCATTGTTTTCAGGGATTTTTTAATGGTTTTATAATCGGGGAAATTTTGTCCCTAAATGAATACTATTTGTAAATAATCCTCTGTAATTGTAGGCTTAAAATGTCTGGGCAAACCCAAAAATGACTCCCTGCTCAAGGTTTAGTAACAGTTAAGGTATTTAAACAGGAGCAGCCTGAAGAATCGTAGTGGGGTTTGATCTTAGTAAACCTGCAATTACTCATCTCCCCAGATAGACTTTTCCTGAGCAAAGTGAAGGGCAACCAAAGTGCATTAATTGTTCACCGATGACTCAAGATAAACAAAAACCTTATAATCTTTGTTTCAAATAGTGTGGGTTGTAGATAGAAAAAAAAAAAAAAGAAGTCCCTCTTTGGTGGTGAGTAACAGTTTGCCCATCAGATTTTCTCTAAGCCCAAGTTCTACTGCCTGTGTCAGGCTTTTGAAAACTGCATATAAAACAAATGAAGCTTTACAAACGTAGTGGAATATTATGAAATACTAATTTTACAGGTGCATAAGAGCAAACTGCAGTTCCAAATACCAGAATGCCATTAAATATAATGTACTCCGTATGCAGGGGCAGTTAATTTAATATTAAACCAATAAAACATTTACCAGTGCCAGTGAAGATTTTGGTTGTTGACAGCAAGCTAGGTGTCCCACAGCCATGCCGTCTTTCTGTTTGTAGGCCAATTTTACACAGCTGCTTTCTTCTGGAAATCATGCCTCATTTAAAGCCTTTGCAAGTATGACAAATAGCCTCTCTAAGCCTTAGCGACGGTGGGGAAGCTTGAAAATATTTAGGAGCATTTATTAGCTAGGATATGAAACAAGATTTAGTTCAACTACAACCTTTGACTGTGTGGAAGCCTCATTATTAGAGGAAACACTATCTGCTCTGGTATGTATATGTTTTGTAGGGCACTGTATAAAATTATCACCCTGAGGGCAATCCTAAATTCAGACTGCATAGAAATTCTAATGCCAATCCATTAAATGGACAAAATTAGAATAAAATCTTTACTTTGAAACTCAGCTGTCTGGTGACATTGCTGATCTATGACTGGCTGCCATTCTAGGCAAAGCAGATGTAAGATAGAGCTCCTTTTACAGTGAACTTTGAGTCTGTGCAAGAATAATAGGATTTATAGGAAAAAGGTACATAGCAATACAAGGAAAGGAAAGGTAAGGGCTACATTGTTCAAACAAAACTTCAGGTATGCAAAGCATACGGGGGCAAAAGTAGTCAGAGAAGTCTACCCAGAAGTTGGACTTTTGGATGAACAGTGGAGGAGGGTAGGGCATAGGAAACTGGCAGCATACAGGAATGAGGTGGGGTGGCATTGTGTACAGAGGATGGCATACTTTGAGAAAAAGTGGACCAGCATGACTGAGGAGTTCATGGAGGTGGGTAGAAGGAGGGAAGTTTGAATAGATTGAATAGTTGTGACTACAAAGTCTCTTGAACAGGATTAGAGATTATTATTGCTGTAGGAAATGGTATGATGAAGGCTTTGGGAACATGAGGGTGACATAAGAAGGAGGGGTTTTGGGAAATTCCATTACAGTAGCTTCTTGGATTAATTGACATGGAGAGAATTAAAAAATCTTCTATGCTTAGAAGATTAAGTAATAAGACTGGGTTGGAATTGGCAGTGATAAAAAGGAATGGAATGTTTAGAGAAACATTTTGAAGGAAGTATTTATGGGGTCTGAGAACTTATTGGGTGTACAGAGTGACATGTGGTCAGGTCCAGGCTGATTCCAGGACCTTGAGCCTAGGTAACTTGAAGAACAAAATAAGAAACCCAAAGAGGAAACTGACTTAGGTGAGGAACGGATGAGATCAGCTTTAGGACTGTTGAGAAAACTCATGTGGAGATGCCTAGTAGGCTTTTGGGAAAGTAGGACTGAAACTTAAACGGGAAATAGATTTGAGTGTCATCACTCACAAGAGAAGTGTTTGCTGAAGCAAGGTAACTCGAGATATCTGAGGAAGACTGGAGAGAGAAAGCTGTAGGGTACTAGAGACAAAACTCCTCTTTGGGTTCTAGATATTTAGTGGTGGAAGGAGAAGCAAAACCAAAGATATAAATGAGGAGTGGGCCAGGAGCCAGTGGAAAGTAAAACCTTTTGTTTCCAAGCATCTAATCAATAGTAATTACTGCACTGAGAACTGAGAAAAAGTCATTGAATTTCCTGAATAAATACCTGTGACACATCATTGCTAGAGTGGTGGGTAAGGAAACCGATTTCTTGAGGTTAAGAATGAATGGCTTCTAAATGTCCATCAACTGATGAATGGATAAAGAAAATGTGGTTTATATACACAATGGAATACTACGTGGCAATGAGAAAAAATGAAATATGGCCTTTTGTAGCAACGTGGATGGAACTGGAGAGTGTGATGCTAAGTGAAATAAGCCATACAGAGAAAGACAGATACCATATGGTTTCACTCTTATGTGGATCCTGAGAAACTTAACAGGAACCCATGGGGGAGGGGAAGGAAAAAAAAAAAGAGGTTAGAGTGGGAGAGAGCCAAAGCACAAGAGACTGTTAAAAACTGAGAACAAACTGAGGGTTGATGGGGGGTGGGAGGGAGGAGAGGGTGGGTGATGGGTATTGAGGAGGGCACCTTTTGGGATGAGCACTGGGTGTTGTATGGAAACCAATTTGTCAATAAATTTCATATATTAAAAAAAAAAAGAATGAATGGCTTCTTTGAATATGGAAGCCCTGAATACAGACTCCATTTTGGGGGGTGGGGGGTGGGTAAAAGTCAAAGCAAAGAGAAACAAGATAGTAATTTTGATGTAATGGCGCATCAAGAGTACTGGTTTTTGAGATAAGAGATATAAACTTATTTTAGATAAGGGAGAAATAAAATATCAAAGACATTAAGTAGGGTATGTATTCTCTTAGAAGGTAAAAATCTTAATAAAGCAGAATATGACTTAGAGACAAGAAATGATGAGAGATGATGGTTGAAAAATAGAGGAATAAATGGGTTTATCAGAATTCACAAGGTTACTTGGAAGAAGGAATTGAGTAGCCATATGAACTGAATATTCTCAGGTATATAGAAAGCCTGATTATCTATTTGCATTAAAGAGCAGGAAAAGTTTAATTTCTGGTGAAGTTTAGTGTAACCATTTTGGGAGATTTATTTGTACAAAGAGAGACAGCCAGTTTGGTCTCAACTCTGCTGGGATTTGTTAGTGGCTGCCTGGCACAGGTGCTCTGAAAAGCTTTGAGGCTACATTCAGACTTCAGGATTGCCATGATGAAATCACTGATGTCCACCTTGAGTGTGGGGTAGGGGGATGGTAGCTCTGATGCTAACTAGTAGGAAGAACTCTTAGGCAGCAATTAGTGTGGAGAGTCCAGTTCCTTAGCAGATCTTAGGAAACCTTCTTAGAATGACACAGGATTGAAAATAAGTAAGGGGGAAATCAAGGCAAAGAAGTCTAGGGTGGTATTACCCAGAGTGTGGAGTGTGTCACCTAGGATGGTTATTAGAAATGCAGATTATCAAGCTGTACTCCAGGCTCACTGATTACAACTACTCATGTGAACAATATCCCAATAATTCACATGCACACTAGATTTTATAAAGGGCATTGCTGGCATCTATGCTGAAGTAACCAACCATGGGGTTTGGGTAGGTGGATTAGGAATCCAAGAAACCAAGAAGAGTTCTTAAAGTCTAGGTTAGTGGTTCTCAAAATGTGGTGGCCCAGCAAACTGCATCTTCAGCACCTGGGAACTTGTTAGAAATGCAGATTCTCTGACTTCACCCTGACCTACTGGGTCAGAAACTCTGGGGTTAGGACCCAGGAATCTGTGTTTAACAAGCCTTCCAGGTAATGATTCCCATGTGCCTTTAAGTTTGAGAACCTTTGTTCTAGATAATATGCTGAAGTTGTACCTACATGGGTCAACAACAGGTGTAAGAAATAGGTAAAGAAAGTTTTTAAAGGTTGGTATCAAGGTGGGGAGGCACTTGGGTGGCTTGGTCAGTTAAGCATCTGACTCTTGATTTTGGCTCAGATCAAGATCTCACAGTTCATGAGTTCGAGCCCCATGTTGGTCTGTGCGCTGACAGTGCAGAGCCTGCTTGGGATTTCCTTTCTCCCTCTCTCCTTGCCCCTCTCCCTCTTGTGCTTGTACTCTCTCTCTCTCAAAATAAATAAATATTTTTTTAAAGGTTGGAATCAAGGAAGTTGCTACAAGTTCAAGAAGCAAAAACATGAAAAAGCGAAAGTCATCAACAATACTGTATATACCATTAGTAACTTAGCTTAATCAACCAGGAAAAGACATGGCTGTTTGGTGTTAAAGACAAAGCAAGCTGTATTTGTGGAAATTAGTGGACAGAACCTTCACTTCAAGAAATGCATAGTATAAGAGAAACTGGATTATGAGAAGATAAAAGTACCATAAAACAATTTACAGGTAGACAGTGAAACTGCAAAGTAAGCAAGTCAAGTCCAGTTGGGGTGTTTAAAAAGCTAATGGCAAATAACAATGCTTCTGTTATCAAAAGTGCAGAATTGGACCTTTAGTAAACTAGCCACTCTTGTGGCAGTTATCATATATATCTGAAAGTAGTGTGATTACATTCTTTTAGAAAATATATTGCAATTCTAACTTCTTTTTCATTTACTGCTGGAAAGCCCTTCCAAACTAATCCAAAAGTATTTAAAATGGGACTGATGGGCATTGATATCTTTGGAGTTGCCACTATCAAGGAAAGCCAACTGGTGTTCTCTGTGCTGTTGCAGTCCCATGTGGTAGCCTCTAGCTATGTGTGGTTGTTTAAATTTCAATTAATTAAATAACATTAAGAATTTTTCAGAGAAGCCACATGTACTCTCTTCATAATTTTATTTGCACAGTACAGTTCTGTTTTTGCCAAGGCCTGTCATCAAGAAGGTGGCTATACCCAGTTATTTTGTCTGTGTCTATCTATCTTTTTTTTTTCCTGGAGCCCTAGAAAGACAAATGAATTTTGAACAGTGACTCTGGTGAGCAGTCAACAGAGTCAGATGCCTGGGTGAGGCTGGCTTTACAGGTTAGGTTAGAGGGCCTTGTAAATTTTCAGTAATTTTTAACCTGCCTTTCTTGAAAGCAGGCTAGAAAGAGAATTGTTTTCATCCAGTCTTGCTACATAAATCTCTTTTGGGGGATTTGTTAGGTACCTTTTCCTTTGACTGAATCAAACATGCCAGAAAAGGGTGGGGGGAAGGACAGCAAATTATTGATTTGAAGCTAGAAAAAAGTGTTATCACCTGAAGCCGAGGGAGTCAGACCTAAGGTAAAGAAATCTGAATTGACAGGAGGGCCTCTGGAGATTTTCATGCCTCTTGGTAAGATGAAGTTTTATATAAACCTCAGGGCTAATGTTCTGATTTTATAATAACTCACTTGGTATCTAAAGAAATAAATTTTCTCAGCCAATACAGTGCCACATTTATATAAAGTACATAGATATAAATCTGTGAATATTCTGAAGTTTGGTAAGTGACTTTTGCCATGACAAATGTATGTACACACACACACACACACACACACACACACACACAGGAACTCTAAGGTTAGAAAAAGGATGGTGCCTTGGGAGACATATGAGCTGTCGATGGAGTTTAACTTAAGTGTTTATGGCAGCATTTCTTGTTTATCCTTTGGTGCCACTTGGGTAAACATACATACCTCTGTGCCTCCTTGTGCTTATGTTCCCGGGCAAAATTTTTTCTCACCCTTGTCCTAGGAAGATAAATGTTCTAAGCCTTTCTGATGAGGCTTCCAAAATCTTCCCAATGAATCTCTGTGAAAAGCTAAGAGGTCTTTTCCGGGCAATTAGCCACATATAATTTTCCAAATTACATGTTTGGCTCTGACGTGTGTCTCTCCAAAGCTGGTGTGCTATTTGTTTATTTGGTTCTGAACCCAGGGTGGAAAGGAGTCTCTCCTGTTGCAGGTGACCTCCTGTGAGTCACATTGTGAGCAAATGTATCCCAGAGAAGAGCTGCTTTGCTGGCAGGTCCTCTGTAGGCATTTTCTAAAACCTTTATGGAAATGGAAAGCTAGCTTTCTTCTTAATTCTCATTGTCGTTTCTTTTTAAAAATATAAATACGATGGGGTGTCTGAGTCCCTCAATAGGTTGAGTGTCCAGACTTTGATTTCAGCTCAGGTCATGATCCCAGGGTCATGGGATTGAGCCCCACTATGAGTATGGAGCCTGCTTAAGATTCTGTCTCCCTCTGCCCCCCTTCCCCACTGGTGCTGTCTCTCTCTCTTAAAACACACACACACACACACACACACACACACACACACACACACACACGAATTGACACCAAAGTTGTCTGTATGGAATCCTCTCAGTTTAGTACCTTTACTAACATTGTTTGGCTTCAGTTCAAAGCCAGTTGAAGGCCTTGCATGGGTAGAGAGTCCTTTTGAAGCATGTTTGTGCTCAGAATCTCTGGTTTCCATTTGGAGAACACTAGGTAAAACTTTATCCTGCTGCCACCCAGCAAAATCTGGTCAGAATCTGGGAGCTCATCAAGCTTCTGTATCTTTCTTCAAATTAAACATTTACTTAGCTTTAATTTTTCAGTGTCCTGATCCTCCTGGTGACAATGTGTCCATCAAAGATTAATTAGCTACACTTACCCATGCTGATGTGGTAACCAGGTAATCTATTCTTCTTCCCCCAAAAACCTTAACTCAGTTCACACAAACATGTTTCTAAGAATACTTAGGACTAATGGCAAGAGCAGGCATTCCATCCAGCAGCCCACGGGAGGAGGCACGAGGTGGGTTTGCAGGATCATATGATACTTCTAATGTAAATTTTTTAAATGTTTTATGTATTTTTGAGGGGGTGGGAAGGGCAGAGAGAGAGAAGGAGGCACAGAATCGGAAGCAGGCTCATCAGCACAGAGCCCGATGCAAGGCTCAAACTCACGAACTATGAGATCATAACTTGAGCTGAAGTTGGATGCTCAACCAACTGAGCCACCCAGGAGCCCCTCAGTACTTCTATTTTTAATTTGCTGAGGAACTTCCATACTGTTTTCTATAGTGGCTGTACCAATTTACATTCCCACCAACAGTGCACAAGAGTTTTCTTTTCTCTACATCTTCACCAACACTTGTTATTTCTTGTCTTTTTGGTAATAGCCACTCTGAGAGGTGTGAGGTGATACGTCATTGTGATTTTGATTTGCATTTCCCTGATGATTAGTGATACTGAGTATCTTTTTATGTATGTGTTGGCCATTTGTATGTTGTATGTTGTCTTTGGAAAAGTGTTCAAGTCCTTTGCCCATTTTAAAATAAGATTTTTTTGTTGTTACTGAGTTGTATGGGTTCCTTATATAATTGTAACATCACATACCATACAACATCACTATCAGGATATTGACATTGATGCAATCCACTGAACTTACTCAGATTTCCTAAATTTCCTGATGATGATGTGTAATAAAGTATGTGTGAGTGTGCATGAGCACATGTTTGTGTGTGTGTCAAGGTCTATCCAGTTTTATCACATGTGAAGTGATACCTCTGCAGCCAAGATACAGAACAGTTCCATTACTATAGGATCCTTAATGTTGTTCATGGTTTCTTAGTTGTTTGCTTTTACTGCTGAGTTTTCAAACTTTGTCATATATTCTAGATACTGGCCATTTGTTGGCTTCATAGTTTGCAAATATTCTCTCCTAGTCTGTAGCTTATTTTCATCTTCTTGACTAGATCTTTTGCAGAGCAAAAGTGTTTAATTTTGATGAGGTCCAGTTTCTTTCATGGGTTGTGCTTTTGGTGTCATCTAAGTATTTTTTGCCTAGTCCTAGATTCTGAAGATTTTCTTCTAAGTCCTTTTATGAAAGTTTTTATAGGTGTATGTTTTACATTTAAGTCCATGATTTATTTTTAGTAAATTTTTGTGTAAGTCCTAAAGTTTAGATTGAGGTTCATTTATTGCCTACAGATGTCTAGTTACTCCATCACCATTTGTCGTAAACACAATCTTACAAATTGTTTTTGTACTTTGTCAAAATTTAGTTGGACTTATTTGTGTGAGTCTGTTTCTGAATTCTCTATTTTGTTTTATTGATCTGTGTGTCTATCCCTCTGCCAGTATCACATTGTCTTGATTACTGTGGCTATAGAATAAGCCTAAACATTGGGTGTAGTTTTTCCTTTTACTTTACTCTCCTTTGTTAAGGTTGTCTTAGCTATGATAGGATCTGTGTCATTTTATATGAATTTTAGAATAATCTTGCTATGTCTATAAAAAATCTTACTGGAAGAATTTCATTAAACCTACAGATGAGGTGAATTGACATCTTCACTATGTCAAGTCATCAAATCTATGAACATTTATTTAAATTTCTTTCTTTCTTTTTTTTTTTTAAGTAGGCTTAATCCCCATGCAGAGTCCAATGCAGGGTCTAAACTCATAACCCTGAGCTGAGGTCAAGAGTCATTTGCTTAACCAACTGAGCCACCCAGGTGTCCCGAAATTCTCTTTTCTTTCTTTTATCAGCATACTAAGTCCTATGTATGTTTTGATAACTTTATACCGAAGCATTTGATTTTCTTTGAAGTGATTGCAAATGGTATTGTGTTTTTAATTCCTGCTTCCATGTATTTATTGCTACTATATAGAAATATTAATTTTTATGCATTGATCCTGTATCCAGTGATCTTGCTGAAGTCACTTATTATTTTATTAATTAGTTATTTTCTCTGCCCTAAACTAGAGTATAATTTATCTGTTATTATAATTTAGGTGACATTAATATAACCACTCCTACTTCAAAAAATATTATGGTATATTTTTTCCATCCTTTTACTTTCAATATACCTATGTCATCATTTAAAAAAATCTTTTTTAATGTTTGTTTATTTTTTGAGAGAGAGAGAGAGAGAGAGAGAGAGTGAGCACAAGTAGAGGAGGGGCAAAGAGAGAGGGAGACAGGAATCCGAAGTAGGCTCCAGCCTCTGAGCTGTTAGCACAGAGCCTGACCTGTGGCTCGAACTCAGTGAACTGCAAGATCATGATCTGAGCCGAAGTCAGACGCTTACCCAACTGAGCCACCCAGGCACCCCTCTATGTCATCATTTTTGAAGTGAGTTTCTTGTAGACAGTATATAATTGATTATGATTTTTTAAATCCAGTCTGCTAATCTCTGCCTTTTAATTGGTTTTAGACTATATTTCAGGTAATCATTGATATGTTAAGGCTTAAACCTGCCATTTTATGATTTGTTTCTGTTGGGTTCTGTTTGTTTCTTCTGTTTCTTATTTTTCTGCCTCTCAACTATTGCCTTCCTGTGGATTACTTATTTTTAAGCATTCCATTTTTATTTATTTATGGCATTTTTGAGATTGAGTATATCTCTTTGTGTAGTTTTCTTCACGGTTGCTCTGGGAAATACAATATACATGTATGACCTATCACTGTCTACTGGTATCAACATTTAACCACTTTGAGTGAAGTATGGAAATTTTTCTTGCATTTAATTTCTTCTACCGTCTCTATTTTAAATATTGTTGTCTTGAGTATCACATAGTATGACAAATTTTAACTCAGTCATAAAATATGTTTTGTAAAACTTATAAGCAGAAAAATAAGTGTATTATGTGCCCATGCTTCTGTTCTTTCTGTTGTAATTTCTTCCTTCCTCATCTCCCAAATTCCTTCTTTTATCACTGCCTTTCTTCTTGAAGAACTCTACTACCTAATCTTTGGCTTCTAGTGACAAATTCTTTTAGTTTTCATTCACCTGTGAGGGTGTTTTTATAGTCTCTAACTTTCTTAGGAAAAGTTTCATTGGATATAGAATTTGTGGTTAATAATTCTTTCCTTTCAGTACTTGAAAAGTGTTTATCACTTCCTCCTGGACTCCATTATTTCATATGAGAAATATGCTGTCATTCACATTGGCGTTTCCTATACAAAATGCATTGTTTCTCTCTAGCTGCTTTCAAGATTTTTCACTTTCTATTAATTTTCTCAAATTAGACTATGCTGTGTTTTTGGATTTCTTTGGATTTATATTTTTTGTGTCATTCACCTTTTAAAACCTAAGTTTATGTCTTTAACCAAATTTAGAAATTTTCAGACATTATTTCTTCAAATCCCCCTTTAACCCCACTTTTTTTCCCTCTTTTCATTCTATAGCTCTGATGATACAAATATTGGCTTTCTTGTTATCCTACAGGTCCCTGATACTCTGGAGTTTTGTCTGTTTTTTTTTATCTATTTTTTTTCTTTTTTGTTTGAATTGGGTAATTTTTTTTTATCTGTCCTCAAGCCCTGGAGATCCCTGATTCTATCCTCTTTCATCTTGACTTTCCTATTGAACCAATCCAGCAAGTTTTTAAAACTTTTCAGTTCCTGTGTTTTTCAGTTTGTTAAGTTCTGTTTGGTTTATTTTTGATTTTTTTAAAGCAACTCTTTTCTCTTTGCTTACATTTTCTATTTTTTTCATTTGTTTTAAGAGAATTTTCAAGTGCTTGTTGAGGCATTTTTAGGATGGCTTTTCAGATAATTCCAGCATGCGATTCATCTCAGTATTGGCATCAGTTGGTTGTCTTTTCTCATTGAAGTTGTGATTTATCTGTTTCTTGATATGAGAGATAAAATTTTCATTGTGTTCTGAACATTTTGGCTATTACAATTGGAGAATCTGGGTCTTACGTACATCTTTTATTTTAGTAGGCAGTCACTATGTTTAGGCTTGGCACATAGGAGCTGACCTAATTTATGAGCTGTGGTTGTAATAATAATTTAATTTTTAGAACTTTTGCAATGCTATTTTGTTCTGCTTGGTTAGTCTGGTGTTTCTGGGGCTCCCGTTGGTCCTTCTGGTGTCATCTAAGGTGGTGAAAGGGTTATCTCCAGGCTAGGATATTTGGTGCCTTTAGTTGGGGGAGGAGAGTTAAGCCTGTGGGGACAAAGCAGTTTCCTGGCCAGGCTCTTGTGAGATCCTCCTTGCTGATGCTGTCCAGTTACCTCATTGTCTCTCACTGGGGCAGGGGAGTGTCAGACCCATGGGAAAAAGACATTGTCCACTTAGACCACTTGTGCTAGAATTCCACAATCCTTCCTGTGTACCTGACCTTTCAATGTCTCCAGATGGATGAAGGAGTCTTGATACAAAGAGGCTTCCCAGGCCAGGTGTATTTGAGGTGGCATACCTTTGCTGGTGCCATTTGTTCACTTTGCGTTTCTCTGTAAGGGAATAAACTCTCCAGGCCTGTGGAGGATCAGGCCCTTGTTATGAGGGCTCTCTATTACTCCTCTTATCAGTGGTGCTGAACTCACATCATTTTCTTAGAGGGATTCTTGTTCAATCTGGTGAAGTTATGAGCCTCCTTGGACTACTTTCTGTTGCTAGATTGGAGGTCAGGAAACACTGGGCCTTGCTTACATTCTTCTATTGGGTCAGTGAGTGGGGCAGATATACCTAAGAGACTTCCTGCTGTTTTGCTGTTCCTTCAGTGATTAGATCCCTTACCAGTCTTTCTTTCTTTTTTTACCTTTCTAAGCCCTCCTTCAGTTGCCTCTTATACTACTTTCAGGGTTTATATCTGTATTTAGCAGGGAGCAACAGGTAGAAACAAGTCTATGCCATCTTGTGCAGACCAGAATAGTCTCAGGATTTGCTGTAACATTTTAAGGGGAATGCAAAAGTACATCCCTGCCCAAGTAATCTTTATGATTCCTTATTGCTTATATTAGAAGTTCCTTCCTAAATAGCATTAGTAATTTTTCTTTAAATGGGGTCATGTCTGAATGAAAGATGTGGCAAACAATATTGAAGCTCTTTTGAGTATTCATCGAATTTACATACCCAGTGCATTTCCAGGCGATTAAATTCCTCTCCCAATTCACATAGTAGGTAAGTCACATTTGAAAAGAGGGAAATAGAAGAGAAACAAAATTCCCAGTAATGATCTTTTCCCTTTTTCCTCTCCACCTTGCAAATGCATACATGATGTTCCTCATAGTCTACATGGACTGAAAAGCAGACTTCCAGCCATGCTGACAAAGCCCACAACCAGCAACATGGTCTCATTTTGATCCGTTCTTTGGTATAGTATCTCTCATTTCCATTTCCTGAAACTCCTAATCTCAGTACAGCAGTTTCTTATCAGGAGGAGCTCCAGAAGTCAGCTTGCCTCACAAGAGGATTCGAACACAGCCTTGAGTATTAGGTGAGAACTGGCTTAGGCTGGCTGCCTGGGTATATCAGCTTGCTGCAAGACAGGAACCCCTGCAGGTGAGGAAATACAGTTGACTCAGCAAACTTTGGAGCACAGGAAAGAGTTGAAATTGTCCTTCTTTCTAGAGCACATAGTCAAAGGCCTGATTTTTTTTTTCAAGTACCAGCGTGTAAATGTTAGTTTAGATTATTGTTACCATGCTGTTTTGCTGCAGTCAAAATTACCCTTTTCCCTCCTGGTCGCCTTTAGATAGCTAATGTTTATTGAGCACTTATATGTTAACCAGTATTCTAACCAGTATTCTAACATACAGTTTAGGTCTGTTAATAATAACAATAGTGGTAGTAGTAGTAATAATGATTTTATTGTATTAACAGTAACTAGTGTTTATTGAGCCCTTATGCTATTCAGATTGCTTTTTATGGATTAACTCATTTTGTCTGCCAACAACACTGTGACGTGGTGACTACTCTTCTCCCTATTTTACAAATTAGGAAATTGAAGCAATGATACTAATTAAGTTGATCAAGACTACACAGCTATTAAGCAGAGGGTTGGGATTCAAACTTAGGTGGGTTGGCATCAGGACAGATACTCTTGGTCATTAAGGTATAGCTACTTGACACTTCTTAGACTGCTTAATCTTCAATAAAATAAAGAAGGTGGGTCATACCACAGCAATAACAACACACACAGTAACAACACAATCACAATTAATATATCAGCAATATCAAGTACAATTATGGTTCAAAATTTGTGCTATATGTATGTCTTCTGTTTTTTCATAATCCTTATTACAGCCTGTAGGGGGAAAAACTATTCTTACCTTTATAGTTCTGTAGACATCAGGGGACTTGTTGAGTATCACACAACTAAGAAGTGGTGGAACCATGATGGAAGTCATTCCATTTTTAGGCATTCCATTTTTCTGTGAGTTGGAAAAAAATTCCTCAAAAATAGTCATTTATTCCTTGTAGAACTTTTGCCACAGCACACATGCATACACAGACACGTAGACACATGCACACACACACACACACACACACACATACACAAACACACACACACACACTCCAGTTTGGAATATATTCCTACAGATTGAAGCAGCATTCTCTCTTGAGCCATTTATCTAAGATTAGGAGCATGGAAGCAGAAGGCAACTACCATGTGAGATAATCAGAGATAGAGGTTGGTAAACTTCATTCAGGTTGTTTTTCTCCACATGCAAGATGGATTTGTTAGGCTGACAACTAAATCACAGTTTTACACGTAAGTTAACCTCCCCCTGGCCCTTGATCACACCTTCAAATCATGCTAGGCAGTGATTTTATTTTTAAGATACATTTTTTAAAGGAGATATTCTTCTCCTTTTTTTTAATGTTTATTTTTGAGAGAGAGAGAGACAGAGCACAAGTGGGGGAGGGGCAAAAAAGAGAGGGAGACACAGAATCCAAAGCAAGCTCCAGGCTCTGAGCTGTCAGCACAGAGCCCAACGTGGGTCCCAAACCCACAAACCTCACGATCATTACCTGAACCCATTGGACACTTAACCAAATGAGCCAGCCAGGCATCCCATAGGGTACATTTTTTTTTGTAAGTGGTTCAAACTGGATTGCTTTTTCACAGAGGATTTGAAAATAAAAAATGCTGACATAAATCACAGCATTATAAGAACAAATACATATTTTCAAATCTTTCTATTCTAATTTCCAAAAAAGAACAGGAGCCACAAGCTGATTAGCTGAAAACTTGATTATGTCATTCCAAAGGCAGCACAGTTAATAATCTGCTAAAGTAATTCATGTTTTATTTGAACCCAGAAGAGAACATCTTTAAAATTATAAGTTATGAAAACCTGTCCATAAATTTATATTATATAAAAATAGCGTTTGTATGGCTGAAGAGATATGCAGCTTAAACTTAATTAACAGCATAGTTTCTCAGATTATGACCCATTTAACAAGGAGTTTCAGGTATTCAGATTTAATTATATGCACAAATCTCATCATGAAATTCTTTGTCCTATTTAAGATTCAGTTTAAAGTATGAAAAAAAGACCTAAATTGTTTTATTTTGGTGGATTAATCACACAGTGAATTTTGATTATGTATCACACTTTTAAAAAGTTGCTTTAATCACATCTACCAGATTCATTCCCTTTCATTTACTTTTTTATCATAGAAGTTCAAATACCTCTATTATTGTGTTATTTATATTTCAAAAGAACAATAATAAAAATAACCTAGAATTTCATGATATTATTCTTTAAAATCTCATGAGTAGGGGGTCAAACATTTGGTGACCCAAATGGAATGGGAAATTTCTAAAAGGTCTCCAAACTCTAGGCTTTCCATTGAGCTGCTTGCTCTTTGCCCAACAAATATTTACTGTGTTTCTACTGTGTGTAAAACACTGTGGGGGGCTTTCAAGGTGAATGAATCAGACAGGATCTAATCTCACAACCTGGTTAAAGAGAAGGGGTGATAAAGTACATTCACAAACAAACATGATTTAGGGAGGTATGTGATAAGTCCCGTAGAAAAGATAGATAAAATACTAAGGGAATCTTGAGAAAGGAGACCAGCCTGGGTGGCCAGAAGAACTTCATGGAGTAAGGAGATACTAGAATAGAGGCTTAAAAGATGGCCTGGATTTCACAAAGTAGAGACACTGACAGATGCATTTCAAGCAGAGATAGTTGTAGCTGAAGCCACCATACCGAGGAGAGAAAACACAAATTGTGTTTGGGTAAGACAGTGTCAGTAGTCTAAACTAGAATTGGGTAAAAAGAGGTAACAATAGAGAATTGAGTGGAAAAGCCTAATTAGAAGTTTAGAAGTTTTGTCTCTAGGCAGTGGAGAACTACTGAAGTATCAGATCATGAGCCTGGCATATTTGAAGAATGATTTGCTAAGAGAATCTCAGAACAGGGCTGGAGAAACTAGAGACAGGGAGACAAATTATGTGGCTGTTGACAATACAATGATGACATTGGGAACAATATAAAGAGCAAATATAAGAGATACAACAAAAGCAGTATAAATAGAACTTGGTAGGATATTTGTTGGTGTGTGTGTGTGTGTGTGTGCACTAGTTAGGGGTGGGCAGACTTAGGGAGAATGATAGCACTCTTTATGGAAATAGGAGAGTCTCTGGAGGTGAGCTGGTTGTGGTGGAAGGATGTGGTGGTGTTGAACTTGAACTGATGGGAAACAAGGGCATTGAGGAAACAGGCCTCTGAAAGGGAGTTGAGGAGACCAAATTTGATTGGACACAGAGTAATTAATTCCCTCAGGTCTCAGATCTCAAGTTGTGCAGATCATTTAGTCAATTTAAGTATACTTTTCACATAGGGCTAAGACTATATTTCAGAGCCTGCTTATGAAAAGAACTTAGCCCTCTAATTAGAATTTAGAGGGCAGGGGGCCTGGATGGCTCAGTCAGTTAAGCATCTGACTCTTGATTTCAGCTCAGGTCATAATCTCATGGTTTGTGAGATTGAGCTCCATTTGAGCTCTTCTCTGTGCTATCAGCACAGAGCCTGCTTGGGATATTTTCTCTCTCTCTCTCTCTCTCTCTCTCTCTCTCTCTCTCTTTCTCCTTCTCTCTCTTTCTCTCTCTCTGCCCCCCCATCCCCTTTCTGTCCTTCCCTTGCTTGCAAACTCTTTCTCTCTCTCTCAAATAAATAAACTTAAGAAAAAGAATATAGAAGGCAATGACTACAGTTTGCGTTGTACCGAAGGCAAGAATGGAGCCAAAATCACAGACACCATACTGGATCATTGATGAGGCCAGAAGAGCTTTGAACCCTCATTCTTAATATGTATGACTGGATGTGTTTTTATTTTCCCTGAAAATCTAGAATGTTTCTTCTGGCCTGGACTGAAACAAACTCACTAATTAGCTCATACAGAAATCTACTTCTTGCTTCTTTGCATCCATCTCCTTTGCATTTATTTATTTATTTAGAAACCTTTTTTTTTTTAGGAAGTTTTAAGTTTACAACAAAATTGAGAGGAAGGTAGAAAGATTTCTCATATATTCTCAGCACCCACACATGCTTAACCTCTTCCATTATCAACATTATTCACCAGAATGGTAACTTTTTTTCTTTTTAACCAAGGATGAACTTACATTGACACATAATAATCATTCAAATTCATAGTTTACCTTAGGATTCATTATGGGTTTTATATATCCTATGGATTTAGAGACATGCATAATGAAAAATATCTGTCATTATAATAATACAGATGTAAAAATCCTAAAAATTATCTGCTCTGCCTATTCATCTCTGATCACACTGACCACACTGACTGCACTCCCTGGTAAACCACTGATCTTTTTAGTGTCTCCATACTTTTGCCACTTCCAGAATGCCATATAGGTGGAATCATACACAATGTAGCCTTTTCACATTGGTTTCTTTCACTTAATGATATGCGTCTGAGTGTCAGTGTTTATTCGCTTGTGAAATTATCAACAACATGTTTGACTTCTAGTCCAGGTCACTCTTGGTACTGAGGATATTTACACATTCTTCTTTTAAACTTTCAGTAATTTTTACTGGATTTAGCAAAATATAATAAATATAAATACATGTAATAATTTTAATATTTAAAAGCTAAATTGTTTTAAAAATTTGCCTCAAGGCAAACTTGCATCATAACTTCCTATTAACACAGATAAATGAAAATTGACTATAACGTTGAAAATTAAAAGTGTCTTACAAAAACTAGATTTTTTCAACCTCAGGTAAACAGTAATACACTACAAATTTTTGAGGTAAGACTTACTCAGTTTGGTCTCAAATTGATAGATTTTTTTTTCTTTCTCAGAACTAGATTTCAAGACTTCTAACTACAACCCTCAAATTTACCGTGTGTCACTTTCTCTTGTTTTCTTCCCATTATATCAGCTTTCCATTTTGTGATCTGTATGCCCAAAGTTGTTTAAAAAGGAGCCCAGACTTCTAGCCTATAAACATCACTTCCTCTGTCTCCTGAATTTATTTAAATGGCTGATACTTGAGCCCAGGGGATTGTTTATACTAACACCATGGAGTCAAGAGTACTTATTACCTCTACCTCAAGCTATCCATAGGTCAACAGCATATGGCAAGACCCCTTGTATTTCATTACTTCAAAACCAGATTTCCTTTCTGAAACTTGGCTTTACAGGCTTTATATTTTGGGTCCTCACTCACCCACTTTGTTGATGAGTACATTAAAATTTATGTTTGCAGCCCAGTCAAAGTGTATTTCCTTTTCCTTCCAGCTCATTGTATTCATTTACATGTTCTCTGACATTGTAGAAATGACAAATTGGCACTGATTATTTTTTAACCAACTCTGAATGTTTGTGTGCTTTCCTTTTGCAAAGAGAGATTCCCTAATCGTCCATGTCTTTAACACCTGGAAAAATGTATTGAGAACAAGCTGGATAGGATTATTTTTCTAACTTAAAAAAAAAGTGGCATTTATTTGCAGCCTAAGTAGCTATGGAAGCCAATTAACAGTCTGTGCATCATATTATCTCCTAATGATACTCTCTACATGACAGATGATTTTATAATTTAAAGTTAAAAATTACATTAATATCAATTTATGAAACTGATTACCATGAAAAAAGGTAACCTAGACCATTTATTTTTAACAGACATTTCCTCTCACTGGTTAACAAAATGTTTACCATAAACTCATTTTCATTTTGGAAATGTTTCTGTTAAATTTCTTCAACTCCAGAGAATTCCTGAATTATAAAAGCCCATAGTAGAAACTATTAATGATGTTGCAAGTAGTTATATTTTAGTTCATCAGTGGTATGCTTTGCCTTTGGGGCATAAGCACATGCTGATTATCTAGAGGTTTTCCTAACAGTTGCAAAGGATTCAGTCCTTCTCAAAAGCCATTTTCACCTACAGACATGCCATCCCCTGGCAGTAGTTTTTGCTGTGTAGTATCTATCATTTGACCTGTTGGCATGACCTTGGACTCTTAGGGTTTTTCCTAATTCCTGATTCCCTGCCAAAGATGTGCTGGTATTTTATTCTCCAGTCCAGTGTCTCATGTAGGAACAGGACTGATTGCTTTTCAGAGATTAATGTTGAGGAGAGATCAGGTCTCAGAATTTACCCATGAACAGTTCACTTAGGGTAGGCCAAGTGGAAAGCCAACTCCCATAATGTTATTTAGAAGGGCTGGGCCTTGCTGTTCTTGCCCTTGTTCTCTTGTCTCGTTTATGAGTCAATATAAATAATAAAAAAGTCGTTTCTATATCACTTGTCCCCACACTCCTCCCCAGTTGGGTGAGTGGTAAATGAGAGATGAAGGAGTGAGCATCACTGAGAATATACAACCTCATTTGTGTCATAGGTGGTTTTTAAGGACACCTTGACATAGTTAATTCAGAGAATTGTAGCTACCTTTGTTGAGTCCCTGAAATGCATCTGGACATGTACTTGTCACACTTACCCTGCCATTCTACACACACACACTTTAAACACGTATTCCCTTTTAAAATCCCATTGTCTAACTAGTATCAAGATTATAGTAGGTGTTTTACAAATATTTACTGAATAAATGCATGAATGCATAACATTGTAGGACTATCTCAGATACTTGTAGGTTGGTTGATGGGTTTTTAAAATGTTGATGTACAAAAGTGGAATAGGCTTAAGGATTAAAGCCAAAGGGCCAAAATCTTGATTTGTGCTTACTTTCACTCCATGACTCAGACTCTACTGTTCTATTTTGAAGGTGTAACCAACCTCATACATTCAGATAATTCTTATTTTAAATGTGTGACAATCAGGCTTTGAAAGATTTTAAATTACCATGAACTAACTAGGAATACAAAAGAGAAGTCTAGAGGGATCATTTTATGTATGTATGTATGTATGTATGTATTTACTTTTTTTTTTTTTTTTTTTTTTATGAAATTTATTGACAAATTGGTTTCCATACGACACCCAGTGCTCATCCCAAAAGGTGCCCTCCTCAATACCCATCACCCACCCTCTCCTCCCTCCCACCCCCCATCAACCCTCAGTTTGTTCTCAGTTTTTAAGTCTCTTATGCTTTGGCTCTCTCCCATTCTAACCTCTTTTTTTTTTTTTTTCCTTCCCCTCCCCCATGGGTTCCTGCGAAGTTTCTCAGGATCCACATAAGAGCGAAACCATATGGTATCTGTCTTTCTCTGTATGGCTTATTTCACTTAGCATCACACTCTCCAGTTCCATCCACGTTGCTACGAAAGGCCATATTTCATTTTTTCTCATTGCCACGTAATATTCCATTGTGTATATAAACCACAATTTCTTTATCCATTCATCAGTTGATGGACATTTAGGCTCTTTCCATAATTTGGCTATTGTTGAGAGTGCTGCTATGAACATTGGGGTACACGTGGCCTTATGCATCAGTGCTCCTGTATCCCTTGGATAAATTCCTTGCAGTGCTATTGCTGGGTCATAGGGTAGGTCTATTTTTAATTTTCTGAGGAACCTCCACACTGCTTTCCAGAGCGGCTGCACCAATTTGCATTCCCACCAACAGTGCAAGAGGGTTCCCGTTTCTCCACATCCTCGCCAGCATCTAGAGTCTCCTGATTTGTTCATTTTGGCCACTCTGACTGGCGTGAGGTGATACCTGAGTGTGGTTTTGATTTGTATTTCCCTGATAAGGAGCGACGCTGAACATCTTTTCATGTGCCTGTTGGCCATCCGGATGTCTTCTTTAGAGAAGTGTCTATTCATGTTTTCTGCCCATTTCTTCACTGGGTTATTTGTTTTTCGGGTGTGGAGTTTGGTGAGCTCTTTATAGATTTTGGATACTAGCCCTTTGTCCGATATGTCATTTGCGAATATCTTTTCCCATTCCGTTGGTTGCCTTTTAGTTTTCTTGGTTGTTTCCTTTGCTGTGCAGAAGCTTTTTATCTTCATAAGGTCCCAGTAATTCACTTTTGCTTTTAATTCCCTTGCCTTTGGGGATGTGTCCAGTAAGAGATTGCTACGGCTGAGGTCAGAGAGGTCTTTTCCTGCTTTCTCCTCTAAGGTTTTGATGGTTTCCTGTCTCACATTTAGGTCCTTTATCCATTTTGAGTTTATTTTTGTGAATGGTGTGAGAAAGTGGTCTAGTTTCAACCTTCTGCATGTTGCTGACCAGTTCTCCCAGCACCATTTGTTAAAGAGGCTGTCTTTTTTCCATTGGATGTTCTTTCCTGCTTTGTCAAAGATGAGTTGGCCATACGTTTGTGGGTCTAGTTCTGGGGTTTCTATTCTATTCCATTGGTCTATGTGTCTGTTTTTGTGCCAATACCATGCTGTCTTGATGATGACAGCTTTGTAGTAGAGGCTAAAGTCTGGGATTGTGATGCCTCCTGCTTTGGTCTTCTTCTTCAAAATTCCTTTGGCTATTCGGGGCCTTTTGTGGTTCCATATGAATTTTAGGATTGCTTGTTCTAGTTTCGAGAAGAATGCTGGTGCAATTTTGATTGGGATTGCATTGAATGTGTAGATAGCTTTGGGTAGTATTGACATTTTGACAATATTTATTTTTCCAATCCATGAGCAGGGAATGTCTTTCCATTTCTTTAAATCTTCTTCAATTTCCTTCATAAGCTTTCTATAATTTTCAGCATACAGATCCTTTACATCTTTGGTTAGATTTATTCCTAGGTATTTTATGCTTCTTGGTGCAATTGTGAATGGGATCAGTTTCTTTATTTGTCTTTCTGTTGCTTCATTGTTAGTGTATAAGAATGCAACTGATTTCTGTACATTGATTTTGTATCCTGCAACTTTGCTGAATTCCTGTATCAGTTCTAGCAGACTTTTGGTGGAGTCTATCGGATTTTCCATGTATAATATCATGTCATCTGCAAAAAGCGAACGCTTGACTTCATCTTTGCCAATTTTGATGCCTTTGATTTCCTTTTGTTGTCTGATTGCTGATGCTAGAACTTCCAGCACTATGTTAAACAGCAGCGGTGAGAGTGGGCATCCTTGTCGTGTTCCTGATCTCAGGGAAAAAGCTCTCAGTTTTTCCCCGTTGAGGATGATGTTAGCTGTGGGCTTTTCATAAATGGCTTTTATGATCTTTAAGTATGTTCCTTCTATCCCGACTTTCTCAAGGGTTTTTATTAAGAAAGGGTGCTGGATTTTGTCGAAGGCCTTTTCTGCATCGATTGACAGGATCATATGGTTCTTCTCTTTTTTTTTGTTAATGTGATGTATCACGTTGATTGATTTGCGAATGTTGAACCAGCCCTGCATCCCAGGAATGAATCCCACTTGATCATGGTGAATAATTCTTTTTATATGCCGTTGAATTCGATTTGCTAGTACCTTATTGAGAATTTTTGCATCCATATTCATCAGGGATATTGGCCTGTAGTTCTCTTTTTTGACTGGGTCTCTGTCTGGTTTAGGAATCAAAGTAATACTGGCTTCATAGAATGAGTCTGGAAGTTTTCCTTCCCTTTCTATTTCTTGGAATAGCTTGAGAAGGATAGGTATTATCTCTGCTTTAAACGTCTGGTAGAACTCCCCTGGGAAGCCATCTGGTCCTGGACTCTTATTTGTTGGGAGATTTTTGATAACCGATTCAATTTCTTCGCTGGTTATGGGTCTGTTCAAGCTTTCTATTTCCTCCTGATTGAGTTTTGGAAGAGTGTGGTTGTTCAGGAATTTGTCCATTTCTTCCAGGTTGTCCAGTTTGTTGGCATATAATTTTTCATAGTATTCCCTGATAATTGTTTGTATCTCTGAGGGATTGGTTGTAATAATTCCATTTTCATTCATGATTTTATCTATTTGGGTCATCTCCCTTTTCTTTTTGAGAAGCCTGGCTAGAGGTTTGTCAATTTTGTTTATTTTTTCAAAAAACCAACTCTTGGTTTCGTTGATCTGCTCTACAGTTTTTTTAGTTTCTATATTGTTTATTTCTGCCCTGATCTTTATTATTTCTCTTCTTCTGCTGGGCTTAGGCTGCCTTTGCTGTTCTGCTTCTAGTTCCTTTAGGTGTGCTGTTAGATTTTGTATTTGGGATTTTTCTTGTTTCTTGAGATAGGCCTGGATTGCAATGTATTTTCCTCTCAGGACTGCCTTTGCTGCGTCCCAAAGCGTTTGGATTGTTGTATTTTCATTTTCGTTTGTTTCCATATATTTTTTAATTTCTTCTCTAATTGCCTGGTTGACCCACTCATTCGTTAGTAGGGTGTTCTTTAACCTCCATGCTTTTGGAGGTTTTCCAGACTTTTTTCTGTGGTTGATTTCAAGCTTCATAGCATTGTGGTCTGAAAGTAAGCATGGTATAATTTCAATTCTTGTAAACTTAGGAAGGGCTGTTTTGTGACCCAGTATATGATCTATCTTGGAGAATGTTCCATGTGCACTCGAGAAGAAAGTATATTCTGTTGCTTTGGGATGCAGAGTTCTAAATATATCTGTCAAGTCCATCTGATCCAATGTCTCATTCAGGGCCCTTGTTTCTTTATTGACCGTGTGTCTAGATGATCTATCCATTTCTGTAAGTGGTGTATTAAAGTCCCCTGCAATGACCACATTCTTATCAATAAGGTTGCTTATGTTTATGAGTAATTGTTTTATATATTTGGGGGCTCCGGTATTCGGTGCATAGACATTTATAATTGTTAGCTCTTCCTGATGGATAGACCCTGTAACTATTATATAATGTCCTTCTTCATCTCTTGTTACAGCCTTTAATTTAAAGTCTAGTTTGTCTGATATAAGTATGGCTACTCCAGCTTTCTTTTGGCTTCCAGTCGCATGATAAATAGTTCTCCATCCCCTCACTCTCAATCTAAAGGTGTCCTCAGGTCTAAAATGAGTCTCTTGTAGACAGCAAATAGATGGGTCTTGTTTTTTTATCCATTCTGATACCCTATGTCTTTTGGTTGGCGCATTTAATCCATTTACATTCAGTGTTATTATAGAAAGATACGGGTTTAGAGTCATTGTGATGTCTGTATGTTTTATGCTTGTAGTGATGTCTCTGGGACTTTGTCTCACAGGGTCCCCCTTAGGATCTCTTGTAGGGCTGGTTTAGTGGTGACAAATTCCTTCAGTTTTTGTTTGTTTGGGAAGACCTTTATCTCTCCTTCTATTCTAAATGACAGACTTGCTGGATAAAGGATTCTCGGCTGCATATTTTTTCTGTCTAGCACCCTGAAAATCTCGTGCCAATTCTTTCTGGCCTGCCAAGTTTCAAAAGAGAGATCAGTCACGAGTCTTATAGGTCTCCCTTTATATGTGAGGGCACGTTTACCCCTTGCTGCTTTCAGAATTTTCTCTTTATCCTTGTATTTTGCCAGTTTCACTATGATATGTCGTGCAGAAGATCGATTCAAGTTACGTCTGAAGGGAGTTCTCTGTGCCTCTTGGATTTCAATGCCTTTTTCCTTCCCCAGTTCAGGGAAGTTCTCAGCTATTATTTCTTCAAGTACCCCTTCAGCACCTTTCCCTCTCTCTTCCTCCTCTGGGATACCAATTATGCGTATATTATTTCTTTTTAGTGTATCACTTAATTCTCTAATTTTCCCCTCATACTCCTGGATTTTTTTATCTCTCTTTTTCTCAGCTTCCTCTTTTTCCATAACTTTATCTTCTAGTTCACCTATTCTCTCCTCTGCCTCTTCAAGCCGAGCTGTGGTGGTTTCCATTTTGTTATGCATTTCGTTTAAAGCGTTTTTCAGCTCCTCGTGACTGTTCCTTAGTCCTTTGATCTCTGTAGCAAGAGATTCTCTGCTGTCCTGTATACTGTTTTCAAGCCCAGCGATTAATTTTATGACTATTATTCTAAATTCACTTTCTGTTATGTTATTTAAGTCCTTTTTGATCAGCTCATTAGCTGTTGTTATTTCCTGGAGATTCTTCTGAGGGGAGTTCTTCCGCTTGGTCATTTTGGATAGTCCCTGGAGTGGTGCGGACCTGCAGGGCACTTCCCCTGTGCTGTAGTGTATAACTGGAGTTGGTGGGCGGGGCCACAGTCAGACCTGATGTCTGTCCCCAGCCCACCGCTGGGGCCACGGTCAGACTGGTGTGTGCCTTCTCTTCCCCTCTCCTAGGGGTGGGATTCACTGTGGGGTGGTGTGGCTCGTCTGGGCTACTTGCACCCTGCCAGGCTTGTGATGCTGGGGATCTGGCGTATTAGCTGGGGTGGGTAGGCAAGGTGCTCGGGGGCAGGAGGGGCAGGCTTAGATCGCTTCTCCTTAGGTGATCCACTTCAGGAGGGGCCCTGTGGCAGCGGGAGGGAGTCAGATCCGCTGCCGGAGGTTTGGCTCCGCCGAAGCGCAGAGTTGGGTGTTTGCGTGGAGCGAGCAAGTTCCCCGGCAGGAACAGGTTCTCTTTGGGATTTCGGCTGGGGGATGGGCGGGGGAGATGGCGCTGGCGAGCGCCTTTGTTCCCCACCAAACTGAGCTCTGTTGTCAGGGGGCTCAGCAGCTCTCCCTCCCTTTGTCCTCCAGCCTTCCCGCTTTCCGAGCAGAGCTGTTAACTTATGACCTCCCAGACGCTAAGTCGCGCTTGTTGTGGGAACACAGTCCGTCAGGCCCCTCCGCTTTTGCAAGCCAGACTCGGTGGCTGTGCTTGGCCGGCGAGCCGCCCCTCCGCCCCGGCTCCCTCCCACCAGTCCGTGGAGCGCGCACCGCCTCGCCGCCCTTTCTACCCTCTTCCGTGGGCCTCTCGTCTGCGTTTGGCTCCGGCGACTCCGTTCTGCTAATCCTCTGGCGGTTTTCTGGGTTATTTAGGCAGATGTAGATGGAATCTAAGTGATCAGCAGGACGTGCGGTGAGCCCAGCGTCCTCCTAAGCCGCCATCTTCTTCTCCTTAATCAAGTGTCTCTACTTTTTGATTTATATCCAAGTTAGTTAGCGTATAGTGCAATAATGATTTCAGGAGTACAATCCAGTGATTCATTCCCTAGATATAACACCCAGTGCTCATCCCAAGTGTCCTCCTTAATGCTCTTTGCCCATTTAGCCCATCCCCCACCCATGGCCCCTCCAGCAACCCTCAGTTTGTTCTCTGTATTTAAGGGTCTTTTGTGTTTTGTCTCTCTCCCTCTTTTTATATTGTTTTTGCTTCCATTCCCTTATGTTCATCTGTTTTATATCTTAAATTCCACATGAATAAAGTCATATGATATTTGTCTTTCTCTGACTAATTTTGCTTAGAATATGCACTCTAGTTCCATCCACGTTGTTGTAAATGGCAAGATTTCATTCTTTTTTATTGCAGAGTAATACTCCATTGTGTACACATACCACATCTTCTTTATCCATTCATCATTCGATGGACATTTGGGCTCTTTCCATACTTTGGCTATTGTTGATAGTGCTGGTATAAACATGGGGGTGCATGTGTCCCTTCAAAACAGCACATCTGTATCCCTTGGATAAATGCCTAGTAGTGCAATTGCTGGATAGTAGGGTAGTTCTATTTTTAATTTTTTGAGGAACCTCCACACTGTTTTCCAGAGTGGCTGCACCACTTTTGCATTCCCACCAGCAGTGCAAAAGGGTTCCTCTTTCTCCACATCCTGGCCAACATCTGTCATTGCTTGAGTTGTTAATGTTAGCCATTCTGACAGTTGTGAGGTGGTATCTCATTGTGGTTTTGATTTTTATTTCCCTGATGATGAGTGATGTTGAGCATTTTTTCATGTGTCGGTTGGCCATCTGGATGTCTTCTTTGGAGAAGTGTCTATTCATGTCTTTTGCCCATTTCTTCACTGGATTATTTGTTTTTTGGATGTTGAGTTTGATAACTTCTTTATAGATTTTGGATGCTAACCCTTTATCTGATATGTCATTTGGAAATATCTTCTCCTATTCTGTCAGTTGTCTTTTAGTTTTGCTCATTGTTTCCTTTGCTGTGCAGAAGCTTTTTTTCTTGATGAGGTCCCAATAGTTCCTTTTATTTCCCTTGCCTCCATGTTGAGTAAGAAGTTGCTATGGCCGAGGTCAAAAAGGTTTTTGCCTGTTTTCTCCTCTAGGATTTTGATGGTTTCCTCTCTTACATTTAGGTCTTTCATCCATTTTGAGTTTATTTTTGTGTATGGTGTAAGAAATTGGTCCAGGTTCATTCATTTGCATGCCACGGTCCAGTTTTCCCAGCACCATTTGCTGAAGAGACTGTCTTTATTCCATTGGATATTTTTTCCGGTTTTGTCACAGATTAGTTGGCCATACGTTTGTGGGTCTATTTCTGGGTTCTCTATTCTGTTCCATTGATCTGAGTATCTGTTTTTGTGCCAGTACTGTACTGTCTTGATGACTACCACTTTGTAATACATCTTGAAGTCCTGAATTGTGATGCCTCCAGCTTTGGTTTTCTTCTTTAACATTTCTTGGGCTATTCGGGGTCTTTTATGGTTCTATACAAATTTTAGGAGTGTTTGTTCTAGCTCTGTGAAGAATGCTGGTGTTATTTAGATAGGGATTGCATTGAATATGTAGATTGCTTTGGGTAGTATCAACATTTTAACAGTATTTGTTCTTCCAATCCATGAGCATCGAATATTTTTCCATTTTTTTGTGTGTCTTTTTCAATTTCTTTCATGAGCTTTTGTGTAGTTTTCAATGTATAGATTTTCACTTCTTTGGCTAGGTTTATTCCTGGGTATTTTATAGTTTTTGGTGCCATCGTAAATTGTAACAATTCCTTGATTTCTCTTTCTGCTGCTTCATTATAGAAATGCAACCAATTTCTGTGCTTTGATTTTATATTCTGCAACTTTGCTGAATTTATGGATCAGTTCTAGCAGTTTTTTGGTGGACTCTCTTGGGTTTTCCATATAGAGTATCATGTCTTCAAGGAGTAAAAGTTTCACTTCCTCTTTGCTGATTTGGATACCTTTTATTTCTTTGTGTTGTCTGATTGCTGAGGCTAGGACTTTCAATATCATGTTGAATAACAGTGCTGAGAGTGGACATCCCTGTCATGTTCCTGACCTTAGGGGGAAAGTTCCCAGTTTTTCCCCATTGAGGATGATATTAGTGGTGGGTCTTTCATATATGTTTTGTATGATCTTGAGGTATGATCCTTTAGAGGGGTCATTATAAATCTCTCTGCCTATACTATCTAGTAAGAGGTTGGCTTTACGTTATTTTTTTAATTGAAGGAATTAATGAAATAGGGCTCCAGGGCTAATAAAACAGAGAAGGAGAACAAACCATTTTCAAACACATTCACATACTTTGAGGTACCACTTTACATGTTAGAAGAATTACTAACTACTTTTACTTAAATTAGAATAATTACTCAGAAAATTTTTAGGTTATTTAAGTTTGGCTAATACTAGTATTTTAAAAATAACAATAAAAATAACTTCATTTATGTAAGTTTTCATCGTTAGCCTTTTCATTACTTCAGAACGCTTTTCTATATCTGATAATATGAGTTAGGAGTTTGGGACAGAACATGGATAGAACACAGCACTCAATGGTACATGTTGTACTGTTTTTAGGCTGCTTTTAAAGGATGCTTTTCTTTCCTGAGACTTGGTCTCAGATTTGATCTAAACAAAATTGTTGCTACTACTCTCCTAGAATCAGGATTTCTGAGCATCACCCCTCAACATTTGTTTGGAACATTTGTACCAAAGTCTAGCTTATCTGCTGTCAACTTTTCACTACCAACCCCTTTGAATAGACACCCACCCAGACAGAGAACAAGCACCTTACCTCACAAATCTCTGTGGGGAGAGGCATAAATGAGAGCTTATTTAAGCAAACTCTTACTCATTTTTATCCTACCTGGGATATTTTTTTTTTTGCAATCTTTCAGATGCTAGAAAATCCTGGCAGTGTGTATATGAGTGTGTTTTGGAGGAGGATCGGTCTCACTGAGCAGAAGACAATCCTGACACAGAAGTTTTTCACATTAATGTGATGAGGGCTGAACTGATCTAAGTAAAATGAGAGAATCAAATTAGTCTTCTTTTCCCAGGATCATGAAGGACCACGACTTAAGCTCAAATGAAAATTGTTTCAATTATTTTAGAATCAGAAGAGACATTGGCCACCCACTTCGTTCTTCTGAGTTCCTAAATTCCACTCTGTTAGGAACACAACAACTTTTCAGCTTTGTATGGGCAACACTTAATGCACACTGGAGTTTGGAGTGGTTTCTGGAAAATACTACTTTGCTGTGTAGAAGACTCAGTTGACCCATGCAATATACTGGGATTTGTCCACATAAATAATGATTAGCATTGGAATAATTTTCATCTTTATTAATTGTCATCTGCCATAAGTTGAGGAATGTTATATCTGAGGCTTTAACTTACAACTAATACATGGGGAAATTGAGAGTTTGCTTAAATATAAAATATTAGTAATGGGTATTATTTAAAAATTTTTAAGCACCAAGACAAACTCATAAGTGCATTATAGAAGAAAATGTATATGTATATAATGTGTATGTATATACGTAATTAGAAAATGTGGAAGGCATATATTATAAGCATAAATTCATAATAGCGAAAAAGCTTCCAAATCATAAATATGGGTCAATGTCTGCTTTAGATTCTGGGTACAATCCTGGGAGCCAGATTCTCTTTGTACTACTTGAAGAGTAGCCACATTTCCATGAAAATTTCCTCCTAAGTCTCAGTGTAGATTTTGATAGCACTGTTTGCATTTCCTTCCTATATGTAAGGAAGCTTTTAAAAAAGAGGAAATGTTGCATTAGGCAAAATATCAACTTGCCCTACAGATAGATATAGCAGTGCTTAAATGATAATTATGCTGCAAATAAAAAATAAAAATACCATACAAGTAATTTGTCACCTTTAAAAGAGTTTGACTCCTTTGAAAATGTCTGTTGATATACTCATGCAGTTACTACATTTGTTCATATCTAAGGGTCTTTCCTCTAAGGGGTCTAGTAGGGTCAACTATCTTACATTACTTTTTTAAAAGGATAACCATTGTCCTGTTATACCATTCCAATTAATTTTTTTTCTCATGAAGTTTCTGGAATTTTTCTCTCCTCCCAGTTAATGCAGGTCTAAGCTCCAGACCCAACAGCTTAATTTTGTTTTTTTCTAATTAAATATTAAGTTGTTGCATGATCTCTTGTCTATTGGGTGAAGCTTATTTGTTCATTTTGACATGCAACTGCCTATCTGTCAACAGATAAATGAAGCCATGTGCCAAGTTATTCTATTTAATTAATTGTTTATCCTAAACTTTTCATGGAATGATATATTTCAGAGAACAAATTAACTTATTTGAACTATATGTTGAAGTCTAATATTAGCCATGAAAATAAACCTTAGAGTGTGACCATATAGGAGAATACTGTTGAAAAATAGATATTGACTAGGCCCTCTGGACATCAACCAGAACTTTGATTGGGTGAATCTAAGACACATGTTAAACTTAGTTTTAGTTAATGAATATTATTATAAGCTAGCCATTTGGAACCCAGTTGATAGGTATTTTTCTTCATATTTGTGGTTTTTAATGTAATTTGAAGGATAAGAGTGTATTCAGACAATTCTCCAAGATTGAGCAGCTTTTATCCTATTTATGTACCAGACAGAAAAACAGATGACAACAATACAGGCTTTTCTGTCAAAGAAAAATAATACTCTAGGGTGCTGATTATGTCCATGGACTGGATCACTCACTAGCTGTTAGCAGTCTTTGGAGAATCGCAAAGCAGAGGAAAGGTGGCAAATGATTGATGAGAGTTAATACTGTAGACTTGGAATTGATGGACTAGCAGGTTTTACATTAAGTTTAAAAATTAATCCCCATGCAGATGGCTATTAGAAAGTCAGAGATATAAGCACTTAGGGTTTATAAAAGCAATAGTAATGTCTACCACTGATGGCACAACAAAAACTAGAACTGCATTGTGTTTGACTTCTGCTAATCTTTATAACGAGGTTACCCATTACCATCCTCATTTTACAAATAAAGAGTAAAATAAACTTCATTTTTATTTATTTATTGAGAAGTATAATTAGCATACAATGTTATATTAGTTTCAGGTGTATAATATAATTATTCAACAGTCTTGTACATTTCTCAGTGCTCATCAAGACGAATGTGCTCTTGGGGCACCTGGGTGGCTCAGGCAATTGAGCATCCAACTTCGGTTCAGGTCATGATTTCATGGTTCACATGTTTGAGCCCCACATTGGGCTCGCTGCTGTCAGTGCAAAGTCCACTTTGGATCCTCTTCCCCTCTCTGTCTACGCTCTCTCAAAACTAAATAAACATTAAAAAAAAAAAGGTAAATGTGCTCTTAATCCCATCTATCTATTTCACTGGCTCCCCCACCTCCTGTCTGGCCACCACCAGTTTGTCTTCTGAAAATACACTCACTTTAAATAATTTGCAAGAGATCACATAAGCACAAAGTGACCTAGCTAAGAATTAGACCCTTCCTCTCCCAAATTATCTTCAACATACAACATATACACCCCTCACTGATACTTAAAAATTTTTAATTATACGATATGTGCTTACATAGATCATATGATAGTATTCGCAATTTTACATACTTTAAATAACATATTAATTATTATGATTACATAGTTACTTTAAAAATGTCAAACAGTGCAGACATGTATAGAATAAAATGTCTAATAAAAAAGTAGAAGACAGTTGATTAGGTATTGCTTTTAAATTTGTAAATAGTAAGGAAACTATTCCATAATAACTCAGGTTGGACTTGTCTTCAGTATTAATGTTTCTCAGTCTGATAAGATCACTGGTGGTCTATTTCAAAAAGCAATTGGAAAGCATTATTTTATCAAATGGTGCTATAGGACATCACACCAAACTAATAGCACACACATAGGAGGGCAGTGAGCCATTGGGCATATTCAGATATGTAGGGTCAGATCAGCTCTTTGCACATGTGTGGTAAATATGTGATGGCAAAGTGTTCCACTGAAAATCCTTTTATGGAAGAAAGGATTTTCAAATGTTCTTGCAGGATTCTTTTGAAGAACCCTAATGTAGATTAGTGTATATCCTGACAGTGACCTGCTGATATGTGAAGCAAGGAAGACACATTGATTATGTGGAACAACCAAGCAAAAACAAAGCCTATACCTGACTTCTATCCTGTGATCCATCCATCACTTTTTTTTTTTTTAATTTTTTTTCAACGTTTATTTATCCTTGGGACAGAGAGAGACAGAGCATGAACGGGGGAGGGGCAGAGAGAGAGGCAGACACAGAATCGGAAACAGGCCCCAGGCTCTGAGCCATCAGCCCAGAGCCCGACGCAGGGCTCGAACTCACGGACCGCGAGATCATGACCTGGCTGAAGTCAGACGCTTAACCGACTGCGCCACCCAGGCGCCCCCATCCATCACTTTCAATAAGATGTCTCTTGATTTACTTTTGAAAGAAACTGCTAATATGGAAATAGATATGGGAATATAATCAAATATCTATCATAGGCTGAGCCTGTAACTTCAGGGCCAAAATACCATGGCTTTTATAAAGGAGTCTAAAACAGCAAGCTTTCTTAATAATCTTGAATACTGATGAAAATGGCTAGGACCCTATGAATTTAACTTTCCCCCAGGACTTTATTTTCTTTGCTCATCAGGTAAAACTATGGAAGATACGTTATTGACCATACTTTAAAAATCATGATCAAGTGTTACAGTAGAATTTCAAGAAACGCTTTTCAAAGACAAATAAAACTAACTTGAAGGTTAGGATTCGGTTTGCTTCTTTCTCCTAAGACAAAATATTTCAATCTCCCAGCTTTTCAATGTTATATGATCCTGGACTTAGCATCTATGGAGTGCTTGGATTATTAAGAAACCTAACATTGCAAATGGGTCTTGGAGAAAGAGAAGACAGCACAGTGGACTCAACAAAAGGTGTGTCCAGTGATAGAGTTTGCATTTTGTGCTTATTTTTCCTTTCTTCCTTTTTTTGTCTGTGGGTGGGAGGAGGGCATGGATGGGTAGGATGTGTAATCAGCTGTTATCAATCAACTTTGGAAATTCCCTTGTGGTTTGACATTTTTGAGGACTGGCCTGGTCTTCCTGTTGGAACACATCCAAACCCCAGAGGAGGGCTCTTTGTCTCAATTGTAGATACTAATAAACAGAAATACACATGGTATTTTTATTTTTCTTATTCTTGGATGAGGTTAATTAGTTGGTTTGCATTTGTAACTATGTCTTCTTTTAAAAAGTGGACTGCTATATACAGTAATTATTAGTATTTGTTAGATTTTCTTTTGTACAACGGATTTTGAGAATGAAGCCCATTATGGAAATTTATACCTTTGCTAAAGCAGTACATTGAATTCAAGAACCATTTTCTTGATTTAAAAGAGTAAGGTTGGAAAAACAGTTCAAAACCAGTGTAGAGTTTTGCAATTGATTTTCTCCCCAAATTTAAAACTAAATGTTAGTTTTTGGGGGGGTAAGTCTGCATAAGATTTAGCTTTTATACCATTCCTGTGAAGTACACACACACACACACACACACAGACACACACACTCTTATCAATACTTATTTTTTAGGGTAAGGAGACATAGCCTTAGGAAGATTCTTTAAAAAACTGGCCCAAGTTTTTACAGCTAAAAATGGGAAGAGTCCAAATTTAAACCCAGGTCTGCTTGACTCCAAAGTTCTGCTGCTCATTTTTGACACCAAACATTGCCATCCTCCCCAGTTTTTACCTGCTGTCAGTGACAGTAATGATCAGTTATTTGATTTTTTACAAATGGTCGACTCTAGCCACTTGTTTATGTGAGGGACAAGTCATAGATACAGGTATAAAACCTCAAAGTTTCAAGGAAACAAAAGATATAAAGGAGGTCAGAGCAACTGTTGAATGTACACAACACAGAGGCAGTATGTGCAACCTTTTTTCTCTATTAGGATTCCTTTTAAAAGGTAGAAAGAACATAGGCTTTTCCATCACTAAACATCCAGCATTTAATCTGAGTCATTTTTAGTTCAGCAAAATTGGCACAAGCCAACAATTGCCTAGGTATAGAGTTTATAGTGTGGAGAGTTTGCCAATATAGTATTACAGATTTTTTTCTTTTAGATTCCTTACCTTCTCACCTTCCAGAAAAATGTTTAAGTGGTTTTAAAGCCTGCACCACTTGACCTTCTTCCCTTTTCGTGTGTGTGTGTGTGTGTGTGTGTGTGTGTGGTATTTGGTATGAGGTGTCACCTTTGGGAATTAAGTTTTCATAGGGCCAGGTGCAGGACTTTTAGAATGTGATAACTCCTGAGAAAATGATAAGAAGGTTTTATTCTTCCTCTTCTCTTTCTTGTCAAGCATGAGAGGGTCTGACTTGAGGCATTTCTCTTTATTGGTTTTTCCTCCAGCATGATCAAGAAACTGATTTGTGCCAAAATCAGAATGAGTCAGACAGTCCGAAACCAACATATATTTGGACCAGTGAGCATAGATGTACTGAAATGAGCCGTAGCAAACTCTCTTTCTGGATGTTTGACCACATGCAAACAGGATGAGATGGTGGCTTCACAATGGGTGTGGTTCTTCCACCTCTCCTCCCACAAACTCCCCTTCCTCTCTTTCCCTGCATGTGTTTCAAATTGGAGCAGTGGTGGGTGGGAGAAGCAAGAGCTGCCCTGCAACTATAAATAGTAAAGCCAAGAATTCTGAGTGTTCGGAAGGGGAGGTAGAGGGAGATAGAGTGGGAGAGGTGGGAAGCTACCCAAACTTAATCACTTGCATTGCCTCAAACCAAATCAGCTTCTGTAGCATACTAAGAGTATTGAGTAAATATGTGGCCAACCTCAAGCCCAATCTTAAAACAAAATAAAACATCAACAATGATAAAAAAAAAGACATAATAGAGATGGTCCCTGATAGATAGTCACCTCTGTTAACTGTTTGGAAAAATACAGTTATAGTCAGGACTAATGTGGACCAAAACTCATGGAAAGATTGATGGAAATTCATTTTAAAAAGCCACACACATGAAAATAATTTACACAGGAGGTTTTTCTGCACCACAGCTGTGCTGGTTATTTATTTTGGACCAGTTTGTGCAAAAAGTGGTACCAAAAATGGACTTAGTTCTTGCTTGATAACCATACAGATGTCAAATTAGTCCCCTGAACTTAACAGCCCCATTACTGCATAAGTTGCTGTTTAAAGGCAGACGGTCTTTAGAGTCTCCAGGTATTCATTTCCTTAGAGCTTTCTTTAAGACTCCACCCCTGGATCTCATCATTTGTAATCTCTATCTCTTGGTGCTGTTTCTCCTACAACTTAAATACACCCAGAAGATATAGAATGGAAGACAGAAGACTGAATAGAACCACTGTTAGTATATGAACTGCCTCTGCCTTGGAGTGGGAAATGTGCTTATAAAGAGTACTTCCAGACCCATAAAAGTTAAAGAAAGGAATTCTCCAGAGCATTGTTGCTCCACCCCTAGACCCTAGATATCAGAGGATTGAGTCACATCTGCTTTAATGCTCCCTGATTTTCCTTTAAACCCCTGAACTAGGATGAGACAAGTGGTTCATAGCAGTTCCAGTGCACCTTGCAGGGTGGCACTGTCATTGCACCTTGAAATGTAATAGAGCTTGGTGCCTCGAAGCCAGCCAACACATGTGCAAGGGTGTGACATTTATTTAAGGGATTTGGAGAACAAGGTCTCATGCACATGCAATCAGAGGCTTCTGGTGTCGGTATTCATTAAATTAGCCTCTTGCAAAAGGATCTGGGGATTGATACATCAAAACTCTGCCTTTGTGAAAGGGGCATGTTTGTATAGTTCTGATCTGATTCATAATCATATTCATTATTTGGATTTGTACACTGTCTTTCTTTCCATGTTGCCAAAGTGCTTTTTTACTAATCTAGAATTATAGTGAATTAAATTTTTTAGGTTAATGCAAAGTTCACCTCTTAGGCCACCTCCCAATGGAATATATTTGTTTTGAAGAACTTATTTCCTGAAAAGAAGGCCTTAATTTATTATGAGTGCCTTTGTTATATTTCTGACGGGAGGGGTGGTTGTTGAGATTATTTCCCAGTGCCGAACATACAGCCTTGGACATAATAGACTTAAAGTTGATGCACTTCTTTTATAGATCAATGTGTTGAAGCACAAGGAATCAAAATATTGCTCCAAGACTCAGAGCTGTCTGGAATAAAATTTAAAATGATGCTAAATCCATTGACTAACACCACCCTCTCCTCACTGAAAATGCTGCATGTTGCTAAAAATCAATTTTGGCAGGCACTGAAACTCTCACTGACCCAGACCAATATATTTAATTTAGCTATGTTCTTTTCTCTGATTTTTTAATTTCCTTTCCTTTGCCAAGTTTATATTAAAATGACTAGAAGCCATAAAAATTAAAATTTTACAAAGCAAAGATTTTTTTCTCCCACATTAACCTACCACAATACAGATGTCAAAATCTGTTTCATGAGCAGAATCCATGATAGCACAATAGCAGAAGGGTCAATTTGCTGTTAGCTCATAAAGGATTTTTTACTGATCTAATATTTGGTAGGCTCAGTTTTACCACAATTCGAACAATGGGCCTTGATTCTTTTTTCTAATTTATTAGAATGTTTTTAAAGAAAGAGAATAAAGTTGACCTAACGAGACCTGTGAAATGTACTGTCTGTTCTTGTCAGTGCATTTTTAATTTTAATTTTGTAATTAAAAAATGAGAACACAGACACTGGATCAACACTTGACCTTAACCTTATTCTTGATTCAAAGATAAAACATGTCAAACATGTCACTTTTTGAAATGTGGAAAATCAGTGCAACCATTTGCCAAAATAAGCAATGCCTCACTTCACTCTGGCCTGATCTTTTTCTTGGGGAAAAAAATAGATGACATCCTCCTGCTGGCTTCTTGACAGAGTTGATATAAAACAGCCTTGAAAATAAGTCCTAGCCACTCAAAGTAGAAGTCCAAAGTAAAAGCAGAATGCAATAGGTTATCTTACCACTAGGGGGCAATAGATACTCCAGCAAACTGTCCCCAGGGAAAGGGATTGGTTGTGCTGCTATTTCTCTTGTATTCTTTTTCTTGTTGGTGTCCTTGGGACATTTTGTATCCATGGATATGCATTGTCCTTTATTAAATGGTACTGGAAATAGAAATAAAGAATGACAAAAAGGCTTTGAGATTGAAAGGGAGGAAGAGGGCCAAGGCTGGTAGTATAAATGTGACAGGGATAGAGAAATTTAACCAAACATTTTGCAGACTTATGTAACCTTTGAAAGTCATATGTGAAGCTTAAATATATATCAGGAAAAATACATTTTAATCCTTTCATAGTCATGATTCTTGTAGTTACTATTTGCCATGGGCTAAATGTTTGCATCCCCTTCCAGATTCATATGTAGAAGCCCTAATCCCTGATGTAACGGTATTTGGAGGTGGGGCCCTGAGAGGTGATTACATCATTATGGTAGATCTCTCGTGAATGGGATTAGTGCCCTTGTAAGAAGAGATATGGGAGAGATAGTCTCTCTGCCATCAGAGGAAACAGCAAGAGGGTGTCTGTCTGCAGAGGAGAAAGAGGTTCTCATTAAGAACCAATCAACTGACACCTTGATCTTGGATTTCATAGCCCCCAGAACTGTGAGAAATAAATGTTTATTGTATGGTATTTGTTATAGTAGCCCTCATGGATTAAAGCATGATTGATGCCCTTAGTTTTGTTATCTGAATTTTGTAACACTTACCTTCTAAGGCCACAAACAGGTTTTTTTTTTTTAAATTATGAATTCTAGGCATTTTTTCTAGTTTAATTTTATGCTGTTCATTGACTGAATTAGTTTTAATGGAACCAAATAAAAAGAGTACATATTAGAAATAAAAACCTTAGACAAAAAGATTATTCTTTTCAAACTGTTTTTGATCAGATTTGTAGTTCTTTTTTTTAAAAAAAATTATACATTTATTTATTTTTGAGAAACAGAGTGAGACAAAGTGTGAGTAGGGGAGGGGCAGAGAGAGAAGGAGACACAGAACCTGAAGCAGGCTCCAGGCTCTGAGCAAGCAGTGAGCACAGAGCCTGACGCGGGGCTCGAACCCACAAAGTGTGAGATCATGACCTGAGCTGAAGTTGGAGGCTCAACCGACTGAGCCATCCAGGTGCCCCCAGATCTCTAGTTCTTAACCAGGATACTCCCATTCCCCCTGACTTATAGGACATTCGGGAATGTTTGGAGACATTTTTGAATGTCACTACTTAGGGGAGGAGTGTAGCTACTGGTATCTAGTAGGTAAAGACCAGAAATATTACTTTCCACAGGACATCTCTCCAAAAAGAATGACCTGATTCAAAATGTACTGAGATTGAGAAACCCTGCTTCAGAGCAAGACAAATAAGGGAATGCATCTTTCTTTTCCTTTGGGGTAATTAGTATTAGATTTATTTATTTATTTACTTACTTACTTACTCATTTAAAAGATTTTATTTTTTTAAAGTAATCTCTACACCCAGTCTGGGGCTCGAATTTACAACCCTAAGGATCAAGAGTCGTATGTTCTGCTGACTGAGCCAGCTAGGCACCCTAGTAATACTGGTTTTAAAGATGATGCTGAACTAACATTTCCTGCTTCATCACAAAGAAAACATTGTCATTCAGGGTAAGAATAAAGATATGGTTGCTACAGGTGAAAAGAGACCCATGATATTAAGAGAACATGGAGGCAGGATGGCAGAAACACTGTCAGTAATTTCGCCAAATCATGGAGAATAAGAGAAAAGTTAGAATTCGACAGATAGATGTGGTGTGCCCATTTTCAGAGAGGAAAAGGCAAAATTCTGAGTCCTATTGAAAGCTGAGTGGTATCGAGTGAGGAGCCAACCAGATAGAGCTTTGACTAGCTATGTTACAGCCTTTATCTTTCTTTTCTTGCCCCAGTGGGGCAGAAGTAGTATAAGTAGATTTGAGTGAACCTTAGTTTCTTACAATTCAGGTAGGCTAGGTGGTTCCTTTTGGTAGATAAATAACATTTGAGTAATCCCTGGATTAACTGCATCTTGAACAGGAATATCTGATTCCCATTGCAAGGTTTTGAGTTAGTCTTTCCTATCTGATATTTTATCCAGTCTCAGGTGAAGACTGCTGAAGACAACCTGGTAGACTCGAGATAAAAAAGATTATTGCAGAAAAAGAAGGATACGCAAGTGGTGAAAGATACACTTTAACAAGGTCCTGAAAGTCGGCAACATAGGAAGAAGTTGGGGTGAGTAGACGTTTATTTAGAAAATTATTTAAGTAATTTAATGGATCATAGCTTCATATTAAATTCAAGTTAACCCCAGTGGCTTCTGTCTGTGGTAATTGATGCAGAATGTTCAGAATTTGGAGTTTAAATCTTAGCTCAGGCCACACTGGGAGGGATGCGTGTCAGACAACCTGGAGTATCTAGGCAGGAATAGCTATGCTGGTGAGGGCATAGGAGCTGTGCCATGTGATGAACAATTGAAAGAACTAGGAAAAGAGAAACAAAGGGGACATAAAGTAATTGTTTCAAACTACATAAAGGGCTCCAGGGGAGGAGAAGGTTTGGGCTTTTAGTGATTGCCCCTAAAGAAGGACCTAGCAAGTTCAGGAAAACAGATTTGGGCTCAAAACAATAAACTCTGAAAATGAATGGGTTCCTTTGGTTGAGTTCCTGTCACCAGAGGCTAGACAATGAAATAATGTGGCTTTTGGTTTGTTTATTATGAGACCATTCAAACCTCTGAGCACCAGATGGACTTTAAATTATCTTCCAATTTAGGATTTAGTCATTTTTATATCATCCATAATAAGTATAAAGCCAAATACCTTTTACGCTATTCTGATTCTGTTAATAAATATTAATGCTATCACATTCATTATGAAGTAGTTTCAAATTCCCCAAAATAGGGTTTTTCTAAGTGTATGTCATGAATGGGCAAGGGTCTCTTTACATCTCATACACAAATTTTCATGAGTAAAAAATTTCAGATTATGGCATACTACATTCTTTTTTAGGGAGTCACAATGCATATTAGCATGTTAGAGGTGCTGAGAAGTAGTGCAGTTAAAAATAAGCCTTAAATTCCTTGGTGAAGCACTCAGTCCTCCGTTAGACCTTTCTTGACTTGTCAGCCTCAATGTCCATAACTCTCCTTAGGAACTCTTCTGTCTGGCCACCCAGTAAATTCTCCCTTGCCTTTTCCACCCTTTGGCCCTGGTCATTTCCTTTATTTAGAAGATTTTAGTGCCTGTGTCTGCCCAGGGATCACCCTTCCTGAAGTCAAAACCTAAAAGAATCCCTCTCACATTTGCACTCATATCACAGTCTAAAAGTGGTTGCATTTCATGTGCTTTAGTTATTAGCCCCTGACAATACATTAGAACATAATATGTTCTGACGTTTGTTATAACACCTGGTATCGGGTTTCTTCCCAAGTAGGTATTCAATAAATCTTTCTGGAATTGTTGCAGGAACCATAAGGCAGTTGGAACTCAATTCTCTCATACTCAGGTCAATGTAAATATTCTTAATATTAAGAGCATAGTCTGTGATAATCCTGAAAACCTTTTTTTTTTAATTTTTTGGCAAAGCATCCATATGGTTCATAGTGATTTTTTTAAACAAATTACTTTCACTTTGCTACTCTTGTTCCAAACTAGATGAGTGCCTGCCAGATGAAGGGGTGGCTTTGTAAAGATCACTGTATTTCAGTGAACAAGCCCTGTTTTCTGTTTTCCTTATTCCATTTTTAATATTTTGTTTTTATTAGAGATTCATGGCAACACCTTTGTAGCTAGATACCTGGTTTCTCACCACAGACTGCAATAATGTAGTGGTTTTGCTCTTGGGATAAATGTAATATATTCTTGGTCATCTTGTCAACTTCATCTAGAAAGAGAGGAAGGTTTTTGTCTCAGGTTGTTGGAAGTCTTGTCCTGGGAACCTATGTAAGGCTCTCTAAACAACTGAAGTGACAGAGCGTAAGGCTGGCAATGATTGTCCCTTTATAACTCAACAAGCAAGGGAGATTTGCAAATAAATAAACAAGCAATGCTTTTCTCTCCATTCTGGACCCCCAGCTTCTTTTTCTCCAGAAGAATGTAGTCAAAATTTCCCAAACCAGATACTTTCGACACCTGACCCAGAATCACAAATAGAATAGTCTTAGCTATATTTAAGTGGGAAATCCATCTAAATGGAAGAGATAATTCAGAAAGGGAGGGATTATTTTCAAGGAAAGGCAGTTGAAATGCTTTACCAAATAAGATCTCTGTGTTATAATTTCCTTCCCTACAGAATTTTGGCTCTCTCAAAATTTCATCTTCCATATTTCATAACTTAGAGCTCGAATCAGCAATTAAGGAGGTTAATTTTCTAATAAACAACAGTTTAGGATAACTAAAATTACTCTAAAGTTTAAGAAAAAGGTGAAGATATTTATTTAGAAAATATTTCATCTATCTCAAAGAGCTTTCTTATCAAAATAAAGTTAGAAAATAACTGAAGTTTAAAAACTTACTTAAGTTTGTGCATACAGAATGTATACATTGTGTCTTTTCTTTAAAAATAATTCATTGGACAATTACTTAGTTAGATTTTATTTTTCCTTTTACCTTCTTTGTCTGTGGCATAATACCAGGATTAAGGAGCATAGTTGTAATTAGCTTACCATTTCTTAGCCCTTTAGTGGTTAACATCAAATCCCTGAAAAGCTGTGATTCAGTATCTAGAAATGTCTAGTCAAATGCCAAGTGCACCAAAGGTAAACAGAAATAGAAAGAAAATTACCTTGTTTTCATTGGGTTATGAAATAAATCTTCTACAAGGATGTACATATGAAGAAATTCAAGAGTTCAATTCTAACTCTTTGAAGGATTTTACCGTCTATTTCTTCCTTGACAACTTTTAGCCAGAAGTTCATTTACTTTTCCAGGTGAGGAGTGGAAATGTGCTGTGCCCTACTGAATTGCTCTTATCATATGATCAAGTTCTAGTTAAAGATTTTAGCTAACAAATGCCCAAGCATCTAGAAAAAATGTGGGGCTCTCATTAAGACATTTGCATTTTTCAACATGCAACATCTAAGTCAGTTGCTACTTAGGCTATTGGGGCCTTTTCCTCTTTGCCTCAATTGGATGGTTGATTATTCACCTTCATAATTCTCCCACTCCCTCAGTAGCCTGAATGACTGAGTGTCCCCAAAGTCCTCCCAGTATTTCTCTGACTACTTTTTATCCACCTTCTTTTAAGAGACTTACCAGGCATGCTTCACATCTGGCCTTCTTTCTGCTTTTCTTTGATAAACACATGAATTTCAAGTGCAGGGTAGAGAAAAAATTTTATCCTTTTTCCTTTTAGGTTCAATACCTAGGGCTGTGTAAATTAAACTGACAAAAGACAGACTAACAAGGGAAAAAGCATACAAATTGTATTTGAAGTTAATATCTTAATTTTACATATGGATGGGATTCTCACAGAAAAGAAAATGAAAAACCTAAAGAAGCAGTTAAACTCAAGAGCTTATATACCATTTGAAAGAAGAGTGACAAATCTGTGGAGAAGCGACAGTACAAAAGAAAAAGGGTTGGGCTTCTAGGAGTGGTAACTTGTGATGAAATAAATATATGAGGGAAATTAATGGAAGATAAGGGTTATTTCAGTAAGGTTTGCTAATGAGATTCAAATTGGTGCTGTCTCTAACTCCATAGGAATTGACCTCCTCTTCCTGGTATGGGGGAAGAGAGATACTTCCAGAAAAGGGAATCTGTGTCCTGCCTTTAGGCAGAAAGTGGAAGGATAGAGAGCTTTCCTCTGCTGTTTTTCAGTTGCCTTCACCTCAAAATAATTCTCATGCCAAAATGACATACTTTAGAATGGCATGTTCTGATTGCCTTCTGAAGCTTTCCTGGGAAGTCATTTTGAGACACATCTCCAAACTCGCATCAAATCCAGCGCTTAGGGAAGAGGCTTCTCTTCACACATTGGCACACATTGGGCAGAACTTGGAGCTTCCGCAGTATCAGTAAAATTCTAGGCTCACATTTATATGCCCCTCCCTCCCTCTACCCACTGGGTCTTGTTCTCTGTCCCAGTGTCTAGTGACCCACCCCAAAGACATTCCTTCTTCCTGTTTTCTCTTGTCCCTCGTGGCCCAGGGCACTGTCATCTAGTTTCATCCTGGGAGTGAACTGGAGCATTCCTCTGCTGTCTTTCCAGTGAGCCACGATTATAGTATGAAGTCTTCATCTTGCTTCCTTCAGAACTTTCCTTTTTCATTTTCAGCCATCTTACCCACCCCCGCTCCTTTTTTTTTTTTTTTTTAATCTGTATCTTCAAAATACAAGCTTTGAGTTTCAAATGTATAATCTTTTTTTCTCATACGGGCTTCAGGAGCAACTTTTGGATATTGAAAAGTTAAATATTAACTTATTCTTTCTCTTTGAAGCTATAACAATACTAAATTATGATACTGTGGTTGCTGATGAATGACTAAGTGGTTTATATTCAAGCAAGTTGGGAGTAGGAACGCATGAAAATAGATGTTAAATTGCTATACTTTGTTGAGAAAATAAAAGCCACTAGTTGGAAACCCCCTCTTACTCTGTCTACCAAACCTACAGCCTTGCTTACATCTGTCTCCATGATCTTCCTTTCTATTAATATCCATATATTTTTAAATTCTCTAGCTCCTATCAAAGGTATGTGTTACCTTTCTGATTTTGTTTACTTACAGACTTCATCCTTTAAATTATTTCCTCTCATTTATGCGTTGCCAAGTTCCCCCTTTGTTAGATTTTTCCCTTTTGCATAAAACATGATTACATCTTACAAATAAATAAGAAGTTAAATATCTCCCTCCAATCACTTTCCTTTGTAGCTCTTCCATCTCACATTACACTGCCCCCCATTTCCTGTTTTCCTTCCCATCAATATTTCTCAAAAAGAAAAGGTGGCCACTCTGTCTCCACTTCTTCCCTGTCCTTTTATTCCTAAATTCACTTTGATCTGAGGCCCATTCTCAAGCTCCACTGGAATTGCTTTTGTCAAGACTAATGAAAACCTCCAATGGCCCACGCAAAGAACACTTTCTGCCTTCCAGTTACTTTATCTCACATTAGCAGTTGCTCTAATTGTCCATTCTCACCTTTTTTCTAGTTAACATCCCATGACATCATAGTCCTAGCCATGGACCAAGCCTTTTCTGGTTCTTGTTTATGTGCTTGAACTTTAAACTTTGGAGTCTTAGTGAGGCCTTCTTTTCTCTTCATCTGTCTTCCCTTTCTACTTCACTGCTCTCCTCTCCTCCCTCCTTTTTCTCCTCTGATCTATTTGCCTGCTTTGCTTCCTTATAGAAAATTTCTTTGTAGGTGATCTCATCCACATTCATGACTTCAAGCAACATTCTATACACATTCTGTGAGAGTAAGGACTTGTTTATATTACTTGTTTATTAGTGCCTCACTATCTATTGCAATGCCTAGAAAATAGTAGGTTCTTGTATTAGTCAGCTCAGGCTGCCATACAAAATATTATAGACTGGGTGTCTTAACAGAAATTCATTTCTCAGTTCTGGAGGTTGGGAAGTCCCAAGATTAAGGGGCCAGCAAGGTAGGTTTCATTCTGAGGCCTCTTCTCTTGGCTTGTAGGCAGGTGCCGTATCCCTGTGTGCACATCTGACCTCCTCTCTGTGCTGGTGCAGAAAGATAAGCTCTCTGGTGTCTTTTTTATAACAGTACCAATCTCATGAGACCAAGGCCCCACCTGATCTTATCTAACCCTTTTCACCTCTCAGGGGCCCCATCACTAAATTTCATCATGTTAGGGGTTAATGCTCCAATATATCAATTTTGGAGGGATAAAAACATTCAGTCTATAATAGCTCTTAACAAATATTTTTGAATAAACTATTGACTATTTAAATTTACTTATTATTGTTTTTAATTACACATTTGTTTTTTATATTTTAATGGAAATATATTTGACATATGTCATGCAGATTTAAGGTATACAACATGTTAATTTGATACATTTATATGTTGTGATATGATTGTCATTGAAGTGATAATTAACACCTCTATCATGTTACATAATTATCATTTATTTTTCGTGGTTGGAATAATAAAGTTCTGGTATCTTAGTAAGCTTTATGATGATAATACAATATTGTCTATATTTACTATATTTTGCATTAGACTCCCAAGGCTTATTTACTACTCATTGTAAGTTTATACCCTTAAACAGCATGTATGCTATTCCCCCAGACTTCATCCCCTGATAACCACCATTTTACTCTTTATTTCTATGAGTTTGGCTTTTAGATTCTGCATATGAGTGATACAATATGGTATTTGTCTTTATCTGCCTGGCTTATCTCACTTAGCATAATGTCCTCAAGGTCCATCCATGTTGTTGCAAATGACCAGATGCCCTTCTTTCTCATGGCAGAATAATATTCCAATAATATATAGTATATAAATATAGTGGTAGAAGATATATACTACATCTTATTTGTCCATTCATCTGTTGATGGGCAAGATAGTATGGCATTGGCATAAAAATAAATACATAGATCAGTGGAACAGAATGGAGAACCCAGAATTAAACCCCCACATATATGGTCAACTAACATTTAACAAGGGAGCCAAAAACACCAAGAGGGAAAGATAATTTCTTCTACAGATGGTACTGGGAAAACTGGATAAACACATGCAGAACAATAAAATTGGACCCCTGTTTTACACCACTTATAAAATTAACTCCAAACAGATCAAAGACTTAAACATAAGACCTGATATACCATAAAACTCCTAGAAGAAAACGTGGGAAGAAACTCCTTGACATTGGTCTTGGAAATGATTTATTACTATGATACCAAATGCACAAACAACAAAAGCAAAAATCAGCAAGAGGGACTATGTCAAACTAAAAAGCTGTACAGGAAAAGAAATAATCAACATAATGAAAAGGCAGCCTACAGATTGGGAGACTATATTTGGAAATCATGTATCTGATAAGGGGTTAATGTCTAATATACATGAAGAAGTCATACAACTCAGTAGCAAAAACAAAACAAAAATAAAATTCAAATAATCCAATTTAAAAATGGGCAAAGGGCCTGAATAGACATTTTTCCAAAGAAGACATACAATTAGTCAACAGGTACATGAAAAGATATTCAACATTACTAATCATCTGGGAAACGAAGATCAAAGCCACAGTAAAATACCACTTTATACCTGTTACAATGTCTAGTATCAAAAAGGCAAGTGATAACAAATGCTGGTGAGGAAATGGCGAAAAGGGTACCTTTGTGCACTGTTAGTGGGAATGCAAACTGGTGCAGCCACTATGAAAAACAGTATGGAGGTTTCTCAAAAAATTAAAAATAGAATTACCATATGATTCAGCAATCCCCTTCTGGGTATATATCCTAAGGAATAATACTATGTTAAAGATATATTCCCATGTTCGTTGCAGCATTATTTACAAAGGCCAAGACATGGAAATAACCTAAATGTCCATGATGAATGAATGGATAAAGAATTTGTTATTTATTTATCTAAAATGAAGTATTTTTCAGCCTAAAGAAGAAGGAAATCCTGCCATTTGCTACAACATGGGTGAACTTTCAAGGCATTATGCTAAATGAAATAAGTCAGAAAAGGACAGATGCTCTATGATCTCACTCATATGTACAATCTGAAAAAAATACCAAACTCGTGGAAACACATAGGAGGTTTGTCATTGCCAGGGACAGGGGCGTGGGAGAAATGGGTGAAGGTCAAAGTGTACAAACGTTTAGTTATAAGATGATTAAATTCTGGAGATCTACTGTACAGCATGGTGACTGTAGTTAATAATACTGTATTATATACTTGAGAGTTGCTGAGAGAATAGATCTTAAAACTTCTTACTATATACATACAATAAAAAAGGTAACTGTGTGTGAGCCTGGGTGGCTTAGTCGTAAAGCATCTGACTTCAGCTCAGGTCATGATCTCATGGTTTGTGAGTTGAGTCCCACATCCGGTGAGCTCAAGCCCTGCTTAGAGTGAGCTCAAGCAGCCCTTTGGGTGAGCTCGTGCCCCACATTGGGTAAAACAAGAGCCCCATTTTGGGGTAAAACATGAGCCCCACTTAGGGTGAGCCCTGCTTCTCTCTCTCTCTCTCTCTCTCTCTCTCTCTCTCTCTCCCTTTGCCCCTCCTGGGATTCTTTCTCTCTCTCTCTCTCTGCCCCTCACTCACTTGTACCCTCCCTCTCTCTGAAAAAAAGATGAAATAACTGTGAGATGATACATGTCATCTAACCTTATTGTGGTAATCCTTTCACAATAGATACATATATCACATTATGTCATATACCTTAAACTTACACAATGTTATATGTCAACTATATCTCATAATGCCGGGGGGGGGGGGGAAGATGACTTTAGTGCAGTTTTTGAGATTTATGCCTCCTTTTAAAAATGATTTTGAATCTGGTCTTGAAAAGTCTTAAATACTATTTTGGTCTTCTCTTCTTGAGGTCCGTGTGTGACTTAAGATATAAAGGCCACTATAGCTTTATTATGATTGTGGATGTTCTGAATAATCCTAAACAGTATTTTTAAACTATTGATAATTTGGACCAATAATTCTTTATTGAAGGGAGGCATGGGGATGAGAAAGGCTGTCCTGGGCAATGTAGCATGTTTAGATTCATCCCTGACCCATTGGATGCCAGTAGCACATCCATCTGCTAGTTTTTACCACCAGAAATGTATTCAGTCATTGTCAGTGTCCTTGGAATGGGTGGTGGTGGTGACAAATCGTCTCCCACTGAGAACCATGGTACTGAAAGATGTTCTAGTCAGGGACATCTGAGTGGCTCAGTCAGTTAAGCATCCACCTCCTGATTTTGACTCAGCTCATGATCTTAGAGTTTGTGAGTTTGAGCCCCACAGCTCTGTAGGGCTCTGTACTGAAGCATTGGAGCCTGCTTAGAATTTTCTCTCTCCCTGTCTGTCCCTTCCTCCCTCCTTCCCTCTCTCTCTCTCTCTCTCTCTCTCTCTCAAAATAAACTTAAAAAAAAAAAGATTAAGATGCAAAACATAATTAAATAAAGGATATTCTTCTCAGAAAAACTGGGCTGAGGGGCGCCTGGGTGGCTCAGTCGGTTGAGCATCTGACTTCAGCTCAGGTCATGATCTAGCAGTTGAGGAGTTTGAGCCCTGCGTCGGGCTCTGTGCTGCCAGCTCAGAGCCTGGAGCCTGCTTCTGATTCTGTGTCTCCCTCTCTCTCTGCCCCCCCCCCCCCCCCCGCCGCTCATGCTGTGTGTTTCTCTGTCTCAAAAATAAAGATAAACATTAAAAAAAAATAAGAAGAAAAGAAAAAAGAAAAACTGGCCTGAGAATCAAAAGTAAAAGTTCCTTTTCTCTGTTAGAGGTCAGCTCAAAATTGACCTTCTCTCACAAGACTGTTTGCTATACTCTAAACTCATTGTTCCTTCATTCTCTATTTAGCATTTTTTACAACCTTTGATTACAATTATGTAAACACTTCTCAGGTTTTTATTGTCATTGTTGTTTAAGTATGTATATATTATTTATCCTAATGCCCTCTGACTTTGTGGGGTCTGGGACTATTACAAGTTCATTTATTTAATTTCATAAAGCAGATAGGCACTGAAACAAGTCTTTTATTTAACTAACAAAAGCTAGTGTAAAATATCCACAAAAGATCTGAGTTCACCTTATCAAGTGTGAAATTATAAGTCAGGCAAAATACTATCCTGTAAGAATCCCTTCATTTTTTTCTCCTTTAACTGTGGAAGCTGATTGTTTTTATTAGACTGTTCTAATTGCTTTACACTCCAATCAAGTGAGCTTTGGAAAAGTTTAATATTAGAACAGTCCACCTATGCTATTTCAATAGAGAAAAATAGATGTGTGGGTGTTGCTTTAAATTCAGGCACAATAGATTGTGTCTGAGTGAGTAGAGGTTATTGGTTTTTAACCTGGTCTTAATTTGGGAAGTTAAATTATACAGCTCTGAAAATAGGAGTAGGTAATGGAAAGACAAGCACACTTAAAATGTGAAAAGAGTTGGATATGATTCTTCCCTGTTCTGCCCTGGGAAGTCCCTCTGAAGTCACAGGGAGGTCCCTGAACCCAGCTGGGACAGGAGCAGCCTCGAGACTTCCATGGAGACATCCACTTGGATGGCTGTAAAGTGGGGCCAGTGAACTCATTCCTAATAACCAGTCAACTCCTTTTAGTTCATTTTCCAGGGCAAGATTAGATCATGTTGGAAACCTCACCAAATAACCTTATAAAAAGAGATGAACTCACTCCCAATTTTCATCAGGTTTTGAAGCAAAACCATAAAAACCACTATCCCACCTCGGGCTACTGGAAACAAATTTGCATTTCATTCTCAGGAACAGAAATATCTCTAGGCAAATATTTCAGTGAGAGGAGTGCCTGTGTTTCTTGCCTTCTCAAGAAACCACCTTGTCAGGCACTTGATCTGGAGACTGATGTAGCCATTCCCATGCAAGCTGGATGAGGTTTAAAAGCAATTTGGGGGATTTTTGTTCCCAGCTTTGAGGAGTCAGAGCTCTTCAAACTCTTTGTTCCAATAAGAATTGATATAATTTGATTACATTGCAGCCAGTTCTTCAGTTAGTCTATATGCTTTTTCTTTAAGAGATAATAGTAACTTTTCCAATGGAAACTTCTTGTAAATGTAGCACTTCCTTGATTTACTAGGCAATTGTGTCACATAATGAAGGCACTTGTTTGCAAAGTGTCATGAGGAGAACCAGTGAGTCTGAAGGGCAAAGATCAGATGGCTAGACATCCAGAGGCTTTTATTCATGTTAACACTATTTTATTGGCACTTAATTTACATTCAGTAAAATGCATACATCTTCAGCATACAGTTTGATGAATTTTGACCCGTATATACCCTTGTGACCCAGATCATAAGGGACATTTCCATCAGCTCAGAAAGTTCCTTTGTACTTTCTCATCACTGTGTCCCCCCTTCCCTCCAATGTCAACCAGTATTCTGAATTTTTGTCACCATTGTGATGAGTTTTGTTTTCTTCTTAAACTTCATACAAGTGGAATAATACACTATATACTCTTTTTTATCTGGCTTCTTCTGTTCAGCATAATATTTGTGAGATTAATCTATGCCATTGCTATATTTATCATTTATCATTTATTGATGAGTTGTATTTCTTTTTTTTTTTTTTTAATTTTTTTTTTCAACGTTTATTTATTTTTGGGACAGAGAGAGACAGAGCATGAGTGGGGGAGGGGCAGAGAGAGAGGGAGACACAGAATCGGAAACAGGCTCCAGGCTCTGAGCCATCAGCCCAGAGCCCGACGCGGGGCTCGAACTCAGGGACCGCGAGATCGTGACCTGGCTGAAGTCAGACGCTTAACGACTGCGCCACCCAGGCGCCCCTGATGAGTTGTATTTCATTGCATGAATATATCACAATTAGTTGATCATTTTCCTGTTGTTAGACATTTTTTTTCTTCAGTTTGGGGCTTTTCTGAATAGAACTGCTGTGAGCATTCATGTATGTACAAGTCAGTTTGTGGAATATATGTACTCATTTCTCTAGGGTCATTGTCTAGGAGTGCAATAACTTGGTCACAGAGTAAGTGTATGTTTAGCTTTATTAGAAGCTGCCAAACATTTTTGCAAAGTGATTGTTACTATTTTACATTCTTGAACCAGGAGTGCATGAATTCTGGTTGCTTCATATCCTCACCAATACTTGGTATTATCTGTTTTTTTGATAGACATACAGAGTGATTTAATAAATCTCCAGTGCCCATTCTACTGTAGACATTCCTAAACACCTGCCATTAAATTTATGTTTTACAAATTATAACAAACTAGCTGCTGCACTAGTAAGTTTCCTGATAAAAAATATTCCCCAATCAGTGTTCATTGATACCAAGGTTCCTGTTGTTAAATTAAAAGATGATCTATCTTGGGGCACCTGGGTGGCTCGGTCGGTTAAGCATCTGACTCTTGGTTTTGGCCTAGGTCATGATCTCATGGTTTGTGAGTTTGAGCCTCACACTGTCAGCACAGAGCCTGCTTGGGCTTCTCTGTCTCCCTCTCTCTCCCCCCACCTCCCACCAACCCCCAATTGTAGTCTCTACCTCTCTCAAATTAAGTAAATAAACATAAAAAAAAGATAATGTATCTTTAATTCAGAATATATCACATGCTATACTGGTACTTGTTTCAAATGATACTTATTTCAAATTGTAATTCTGTAGGGTGAAAATAACAATCACCTTCTTTAATGATTTATTTTTTACTTTTATCAACTTTTTTTTTTGGGGGGGGGTGGGACAGAGAGAGACAGAGCATGAACAGGGGAGGGGCAGAGAGAGAGGGAGACACAGAATCGGAAACAGGCTCCAGGCTCCGAGCCATCAGCCCAGAGCCCGACGCCGGGCTCGAACTCACGGACCGCGGGATCGTGACCTGGCTGAAGTCGGACGCTTAACCGACTGCGCCACCCAGGCGCCCCAATTTAGTTTTTACTTTTAATTTTGAAATAGTTTTAGTCTTATGTAAAACTTGAAGACTTTGACAAAAAATCCTATATCCCCTCAATCTCATTCGCCAAATTTTAGTATTTTATCATATTTGTCTTACCATTTTATTTACCTATGTACATGCATATTAATGTTTTCTGAATAATTTGAGAGTAATACATGATACCCATTTAGTCCTAAATATTTATTTCCTAAAACTAGGATATTCTTTTACACAACTACACTGCAGTTAGGAAACTAAAGAAATGATCATTAATATAATAGTAATCTCTAACATACAGACTGTATTAAGGTTTTGCCAGTGTTTTTTTAATGATTTTTTTAAATTGCAAAATAAAAGAGTTTTCCTTATCCAGGATCCCATCTTGGCTAACTTGTTGCAATAATTGGCCCTGTGTCTTTCTTTTCTTTTAATCTGGAACAATTCTGCTATCTTTCTTTTATCATGTTGAAATTTTTGAGTAGTGTGAACCATTGCTTTTGTCTGTGAATTTGGATTTGTCTAATGCTTCTCTAAAGTTAAATTTATGTTATGATTTGTGGAAAAAAATGCCACAGATGGGATACTGTGTCCTTCTCAGTGTATCATGTTAGGAAGCCAATGTGCATATTTTCCCAAATATTGGTGATAACTTTGATCATTTCTTTAAGGTCATGACTGCCAACTTTCTCCATACTAAAGGTATTCTTTCCCCTCTGTAGTTAAATGTCTTGAGGGGAAATACTTGAGACCATATAAATATCCTGTTGTTCATCACCCAATAGATTTAGCACCCAGTGATGATATTTTCATGAGATTACTATTACTAAGTTGATTGCTACATGCTGAATCACTATATCTTTCATATATTCCACCCTTGTTACTTGGTATTCCATTCTAAGGAAAGGCTTTTTCTTCCCCTCCATTTATTTGTTTATTCTTCATTTTCATATGAACTCATAGATTCTTACTTTATACTGTGGCTTATGATTTTCATTTTCATTACTTCTTTTAATGGTCAAACTAGCCTAAATCCATTGATGATTTTATTCTTGATACCATTGTGAAATCATATGCTTTACATTAAATTGTTGTCATTAGATGCTGTGTAACTGAGCCAGTTTAGATGAATGAAAAATCAATACATAATAAATACATAGATAACTTAAGTAGATTGTATGTAAATATTTTATTAAAATCTGTTAGGCAGAGTAATGGCAACCCATAGATGTCAGTGCCCTAATATCCTAAGTATGGGTATATGTTAACATTGCATGGCAACAGGGATTTTGCAGATGGAATTAAATTTCCTAATCAGCTGACCCCCCAAAAGATTATTTTGGATTATTTGGGTGGATGAATGTAATCTGATGGGCCTTTTAAAACAGAAGAGGAGAGGGGGGCAAAGTCAGAGAGAGATGAGACATGGGAAGTAATCAACTTGCCATTGCTACCTCAGAATATGAAAGGGGCTACAAGCCAAGGAATACAAGTGGCCTCTAAGAAACAGCTCTCAGTTGACAGCCAGGAAGTAAATGGGAATCTCAGACCCAAAACCTCCAGACAGATTTCTGCCAACAAGCAAGGAAACATACTCTCCCCCGACAGCCTCCAGAAAGGATTGTAACCCTGATTTTAGCCTGGTGAGGTCATGTCAGACTTCTCACCTACAGAACCATAAAATTATATATGTGTGTGTGTGTGTATATATATATATATATATATATATATATATATATTTGTTTTATTATATATATATATATGTTTTATTATATATATTTGTTTTAAGCCACTAAGTTTGTGATAGTTTCTTATCACAGCAATAGAAAACTAACACATAGACTCTATATATGTATATGAGCTATGGTCCCATCTTTACACAATTAGTTATATATTCTCACTCTTTTTCATTGTTTCACTCTGTCTGTCATTCTCTCCATCTATCTCCTTTCTGTTTCAGTCCCTTTCTACTTACTGTATCTTGATTTTTCCCTCTCTCTTTTCTCTAGTGTGTGTGTGTGTGTGTGTGTGCACGTGCACTACTTCTAAATTTTTTTTTTCAACGTTTATTTATTTTTGGGACAGAGAGAGACAGAGCATGAACGGGGGAGGGGCAGAGAGAGAGGGAGACACGGAATCAGAAACAGGCTCCAGGCTCTGAGCCATCAGCCCAGAGCTTGACGTGGGGCTCGAACTCACGGACCGAGAGATCGTGACCTGGCTGAAGTCGGATGCTTAACCGACTGCGCCACCCAGGTGCCCCACGTGCACTACTTAAAGGGGCTAAAGAGTAAAACATAAACTCTTACTGTAGAAACCAAGAAGATAGTAACACGGTAGGAGAAAGCCAATAAACACAAATTAGCAGCAGCCAATCTTTGAAAGCTGCACTCCTAACCTTTCTGTTTTTTAGCAGTGTGTTTTTGCTGCTTCCTTAGGGGAATCACCTAAAATGATTTTGACTTGAGTATTACATAAAATATCTCCAAGGAGTTGTTTTGCCAAGCCACACATAACATGCTAATATTTTTCTCAAAAGATTTTAACATAGCAGTCAGTCTTCTTAAAAAATAGCATGTTTCCCCCTATAACTTGGCTTCATCACTGAAGCTTGTGGTAAACAAAATTAAGTAGTCTGTAACAGATTTGAATACTTAATGGTATTCTGGACACAAGCCAGTACTTCTTCTAGGTGAGATTGGTTGGTTGGGCAGGTATCTCTAACTTTGTGTAATTACCATATTCTGGAGAAGTTGTGGTCAAATTATATTTTCATAAATAAAACCATGTTTTAGAGTGATGAGTGGAGTTTGCTGTATGAAGAAATCTTATGGTGAATTGTTTGTGAACCATCAGTTCATAATGTTGGTATGTGTGTGTGTGTATGTGTGTATGTGTGTGTGGGGGGGTTTCCAGGTAGTTTCACTGTACAAGCGTACTTCAGGGATGTTGCAGGTTCACTTCCAGACCACCACAATAAAGCAAATATTGAAATAAAGTAAGTCAGATGAAGCTTTTGGTTTCTCCATGCATATAAAAATTATGTTTATACTGTTGTGTTTCTATACACTAATAATGAAATAGCAAAAAGGGAAATTAAGAAAACAATTCCATTTACAGTTGCACCAAAAATAATAAAATATCTAGGAGTAAACTTAACTAAGGAGGTGAAAGACCTGTAATCTGAAAACTGTAAAACATTTTTTTTTTCAACGTTTATTTATTTTTGGGACAGAGAGAGACAGAGCATGAACGGGGGAGGGGCAGAGAGAGAGGGAGACACAGAATTGGAAGCAGGCTCCAGGCTCTGAGCCATCAGCCCAGAGCCTGACGCGGGGCTCGAACTCACGGACCGCGAGATCGTGACCTGGCTGAAGTCGGACGCTTAACCGACTGCGCCACCCAGGCGCCCCTGAAAACTGTAAAACATTGATGAAAGAAATGAAGATGACACAAACAAATGGAAAGATATTCCATGCTCATGGATTGGGAGAACAAATATTGTTAAAATGTCCATACTACTCAAAGCAATCTACAGATTTAATGCAATTCCTATCAAAATACCAACAGTATTTTTCACAGAACTAGAACAAAGAATCCTAAAATTTGTATGGAACCACAAAAGACCCTGAATCACCAAAAAAATCTTGAAAAAGAAGAATAAAGCTGGAGGTATCACAATTCCAGATTTCAAGATGTACTAGAAAGCTGTAGTAATCAAAACAGAATGGTACTGGCACAACAGTAGACAAATATATCAATAGAACAGGATAGAAAGCCCAGAAATAAACTACCCCATTATATATTCAAGTAGTCTTTCACAAAGGAGGCAAGAATATACAATTCAATCTTTTTAAAAACTGGTGCTGGGAAACCTGGAGAGCAAATGCAAAAGAATGAAACTAGACCACTGTCTTACACTGTACCTAAAAATAAACTCAAAATGGATTAAAAATCTAAATATGAGACATGAAACCAAAAAAATCCTAGAAGAGAGCATAGGTAGTAACTTCTCTGACATCGGCCATGTATGTCTCCTGATACAACAGAAACAAAGGCAAAAATAAATTGTTGAGACTACATCAAAATAAAAAGCTTCTTGGGTCACCTGGTGGCTCAATCAGTTAAGCATCTGACTCCTGATTTTGGCTCAGGTCATGATCTCATGGTTCATGAATTCAAGCCGTGCAATGAACCACTGTCATCACAGAACCTTCTTGGCTTCATTCACTCCTCTCTCTCTCTCTCTCTCACTCTCTCACTCTCTCTGCCCCTCCCCCACTCACCTAGTATGTACATGTTCTCTCTCTCTCAAAAATAAATAAACATTAAAAAATAAATAAAAATCTTCTCCACAGCAAAAGAAACAGTTAACAAAACTACAAAACAACCTACTGTATAGGAGAAGATATTTGCAAATGACATACCCAATAAGGGGTTAGTATCCAAAATATATAAAGAACTTCTGCAACTCAACACCAAAAAAACAAATAATCCGATTAAAAATGGGCAGAAGACATGAACAGACCTTTCTCCAAAGAACTAAAGCTTGCCAAAAAACACATGAAAAGATGCTCAACATCACTCATCAGCAGGGAAGTGCAAATCAAAACCACAATGAGATAGCACCTCACACTTGTCAGAATGGCTAAAATCAAAACACAAGAAACAGCAAGTTTTGACGAAGATGTGGAAAAAAGGGAATCCTTATGTACTGTTGGTGGGAATGCAGACTGGTGCAGCCACTGTGGAATTTTTTTCTCAAAAAATTAAAAATAGAATTACCATATGATCCAGTAATTCCATTACTGGCTATTTACCCATAGAATGCAAAAACACTAATTCAAACAATGGATACACTCTGATGTTTATTGCAAAATTATTTAGAATAGTCAAATTATGGAAGCAAACCAAGTGTTCATCAGTAGATGAATGAATGGATAAAGGAGATGTGGGTATGTTTATATGCAATGGAATGTTACTCAGCCATGAAAAAGAATGAAATCTTGCTATTTACAACAACATGGATGGATCTAAAGGGTATAAGGCTAAGTGAAGTAAGTCAGTCATAGAAAAACAAATTATAGTATTTCAGTCATATGTGGAATTTAAGAAACAAAATGAACAAAGAAAAAGAAAAACCAAAAAAATAGACTCTTAACTATAGCGAACAAACTGATGGTTACCAGAGGGAAAGTAGATGGAGGGAATGGGTGAAATAGGTGGAGGGGATTAAGAATACACTTACTGCGATGATTACTGAATAATGTACAGAGTTGTTGAATCAGTATATTGAATACCTGAAACTAATATAACACTGTATGTTAATTATACTGGAATTAAAGTTTTTTTAAAAATTATGTTTATACTCTACTGTAGTCTTTTTTTTTTTTCTTTTTAGATAGTGCATGTGAGCAGGGGAGAAGGACAGAGGGAGAGAGAGAAAGAATCTTAAGCAGGTTCCACACTCAGCATGGAGCCTGACATGGGGCTCAGTCCCATGACCCTAGGATTATGACCTAAGATGAAATCAAGAGTCCAATGCCCAACCAACTGAGCCAACCTATACTGTAGTCTTTTAAGTGTTCAATACCATCATGTCTAAAAAAACAAAAACAAAAACAAAAAACAGCAACAACAAAAAAACAATGTACATACCTAAATTTAAAAATACTTTATTGCTAAAAAATGCCACCATCATCTGAGCTTTCAGTGAGTTCTGCCTAATTTTTTTGCTAGTGGAGGTTTTAGCTGCTGATTCATCAGGATGGTAATTGCTGAAGTTTTGAGTGGCTGTGGCAACCTTTAATTTTTTTTAATGTTTATTTATTTATTTTTGAGACAGAGAGAGACAGAGCATGAACGGGGGAGGGTCAGAGAGAGGGAGACACAGAATCAGAAACAGGCTCCAGGCTCTGAGCTGTCAGCACAGAGCCCGACGCAGGGCTCGAACTCACGGACCGTGAGATCATGACCTGAGCCGAAGTCGGCCGCTTAACCGACTGAGCACCCAGGTGCCCCTGTGGCAACCTTTAAAAATAAGACAAAAGTAAGTTTGCCACATTGATTGAGTGTTCCTTTCATGAACAATTTCTCTGTTGTATGTGATGCTGTTTGATAGAATTTTACCCACAGTAGAACTTCTTTCAGAATTGGAGTCAGTCCTCTTAAGCCCTGCCACTGCTGTATCCAGTAAGGTTATGTAATATTGCAAAATTTTTGTTGTCATTACAGTAGTCTACACTGCATCTTCACCAGGAGTAATTTCCATCTTGAGAAACCCCTTTCTTTGCTTATCCATAGAAACAATTCCTCATCCTTTCAAGGTTTATCATGAGATTGCAACAATTCAGTCACATCTTCAGGCTCCACTTCCAATTCTAGTTCTCTTGTTTCCACCACATCTGCAGATACTTCCTCCACTGAAGTCTTGAATCCCTCAAAGTCCTCCATAAGGGTTGGAATCAATTTCTTCTAAACTCCTGTTCATTTTGATGTTTTTACATCCTCCCATGAATCACAAATTTTCTTAATGCCATGTAGAATGATTTTTTTTTCCAGAAAGTTTTTAATTTACATTGCCCAGATCCATCAGAGGAATCAGTATCTATGGTGGCAGCAGTAACCTTATGAAATGTATTTTTTTAATACAACATTAAAGTTGAAATGACTCCTTGATCCATGGGCTGCTGAATGGATGTTGCATTAACAGGCATGAAACAAAACAAAACATTAATCTCATTGTACCTCTCCACCAGAACTCTTAGGTGACCATGTGCATTGTCAGTGAGCAGTAATAGTTTGAAAAGAGTTGTTTTTTTTTTCTTTTTTTTTTTCTGAGCAGTAGGTTTCAACAGTGGGCTTAAAATATTAGTAAACCAAGTTATAAGCAGATGTGCTGTCATCCAGGTGGTGTTCCATTTATAGAGCATAGGCAGAGAGATGTGGCATAATTCTTAAGGGCCCTAGAATGTTCAGAATGGTAAATGAGCACTGGCTTCAACTTGAAGTCACCATTTGTGAAGACACTATAGTAGTCCCAGGGGATAGGTCCATGTAGCAAGGAAATGAGGTCCCTTGCCAATAGGCAGTGAGTTGAAATCTTTAGTCAACTGCCATGAGTGAGCCATCTTGGAAGCATATTTTCTTTCCAGTCTCAGTCAAGCCTTTAGATGATTGCAACCTCATGAGAGATCCTGAGCCACCAGTGACCCAACTAAACTGTTCCCAGATTCCCAGCCCTTAGAAACTATGTGAGATAATAAGTTTTTGTTGTTATCAGCTGTTAAATTTTGGAGCTATTTGTTACATAGTGATAAATTTTACACTTTATATAAATGGAACCATATTGTATGGGTCCTTTTGCATCTGGCTTCCTTCACACAATATTATGTTTCTGATATTCTTCCAAGTTGTTTTGTGAAGTAGTGGTTTCATGATTTCCCACTGCCATATGGTATTTTGTTGTATAAATATAATGCAACTATTGCTACTCTATTATCGATGGACATTTGTATTGTTTTCCTTCTGAGTTTTCCATGGATGTAATTTTTTGCTCATTTCTATACTGACTTTTTGTATTTCTCTATGGTACATACCTATGAGTGGAATTGCTGGGCCATAAATTATACATTTGGTATGTATAAATTCAGATTGTTTTCTGAAGTGGTTATATCAATCTGTATTTTTATATATTTCCTTGATGATTAATGAGGTTGAACATTTTAATATTTTGATCATTTGGATATCCTCTTTTTTGAAAGTGATCTGTGTTTTTCTTATAGACTGGCAGGAATCCCTCCTACATCTCATATAAAGTCCTTTGTCAGTTACATGTAGTGTATGCATCTTTTCTCATTCTGTGGCTTTTGTATTCATGATCTGTGTCTTCTAATGAGCAGGAGTTTATAATTTTAATGTAGCCTAAATGGTTCTAGGTTTTCTCTCTTTGGTTAGTGATTGTTGCATCTCTTTTAAGACATTTTAATCTACTGCAAGATCACAAATATGTTTTCTTTTAAAAGTACTTTACAGTTCATATTTAGTTATAAAATCTATCTGGCATTAATTTGTAAATAGTGTGGAATAGTAGTCAAAATTTGTTTTCTTCTGGGATTCCTGGGTGGCTCACTCTATTAAGCATCCGACTCTTGATTTTGGCTCAGGTCATGATCTCCATGTCATAAGATTGAGTCCTGTGTCAGACTCTTTGCTGAGCATGGAGTCTGCTTAAGATTCTCTCTATCCTTCTGCCCTTCTCCCCTCTCTCTCTCTCACACACACTCTCTCTCAAAATAAATAAATAAATAAGTATTTAAAAAATTAATTTCTCTGTATAAATATGCAGTTAATCCAATAACACTAATTGAAAAAGACTATCATTTTCCCACTTACTTTGCCTTTGTCTTAAGTGTCCATATACATATGCATGGATGTCTTTTTTGATTTCTCTGTGCTGTTACATTAGTTTGTTTGTATATTGTTGTGCCAATACCACTCTATATTGTATATTCTAGCTTCATAATATCCTTAAGTCTAGTAGTAAAAGGATTTCAAATTTGGTCTTCATCTATACTGTGTTACATATTCTTGAACTTATGCATTTCAGTATACATTTTAGAATGTTTCTTAATATACACACATACACACCTATGCAAATACATGCAATTTAAAGGGATTTTGATGAAGATTGTATTAAATCTGTAGAATAATTTGAATGGTCTAATATATTAAGTATGGTGTATTTCTCCATTTATGGTATTCTTCTCAATATTTTTTCCATGTTTCAGGGCTGCCTATTTCTAGTTAGCTTTATTCTAATTTACTTGATTTTAAAGCTAAACTTCTTTTTATCAATTTGTTGCTGAAAAATTGACAACACTTCATTTTTATAAATTGATCTATACCTGGAAGTCATGATAAATTTACTTAATAATAATAATGTGTAGTGTCTAAATAAAGACAAGATTATTTCTTTCTTTCTCCAACCTTTTACTTTCTTGTTTGGTTTACTGGAATGTAGGACCTCTACCTCAATGTTCAATAGAAATGGGGATGTTAACTTCTTTTTCTGTTCCCAGTCTTAATATAAATCTTTTAATATTCCATCATTAGGTATATACAAGTATATGCTTGTTATAGGATTTTGTATCATCTCTTAAAATGATCACATTTTCTCCTTATTTTGTTAATATATTTCATTGATAGATGCTGACTGGTAAACCCTATATTCACAGAATAAAGCCAACTTGACTATAATGTATCTTCTGAATTTGGATCACTGAATATGAGCTTGTAATATTTTGTCTACATTTTTGAACCTGTGCTTAGAGAAATTGGCTTATAGTTTTCCTTTCTTCTAATTGTCCTTAGCGGGTTTTATTATCAAAATTATGCTGGCCTCAGAAAACTGGTTAGGAAATAGCTGTCTTTGCTTATTCTCTTAACAAGTTTGTCTAAAATTGGACTTATTTCTTCCTTAAATATTTATAAAATTTTCTGGTAAAAGTATCTGACTCTGGAGTTTCTATGTGGGAAGGTTGTCTAAAATACAAATTTAAGTAATTTAACAGACAGTATTATTTAGATTTTTAATTTCTCTTTAGGTATTTTTGTATGTTGTATTTTTCTAGGGACTATTAACATTTCTTAAAAATTTTTAATTGTATTCAAATAATACTTTAAATGATATAGAATCTAGAGATAAATCCTTTCTGTTTCTGATGTTGGCAATTTGTGCATTTTCTCATCATTCTTATCAGAAGTTTATTAGCCTTTGCAAAGACACAATTTTTTCTTTTTTTTTCTATTATACAATTGTTTTCGTATATATAAAATATATATATACATATATATTTGCATATATATAATATACATGTATATGTATATATATATATGTGTGTGTATATATATATATATATATATATATATATATATATATATAAAATTTATTGTCAAATTGGTTTCCATACAACACCCAGTGCTCATCCCAACAGGTGCCCTCCTCAATGCCCATCACCCACTTTCCCCTCTCCCCGCTCCCCCCCTCCTCCGCCCGTCAACCCTCAGTTTGTTCTCAGTATTTAAGAGTCTCTTATGGTTTGCCTCCTTCCCTCTCTGTAACTTTTTATTTTTCCCCTTCCCCTCCCCCATGGTCTTCTGTTAAGTTTCTCAGGATCAACATATGAGTGAAAACGTATGGTATCTGTCTTTCTCTGCCTGACTTATTTCACTTAGCATAATACCCTCCAGTTCCATCCACGTTGCTACAAATGGCCAGATTTCATTCTTTCTCATTGCCAAGTAGTATTCCATTGTGTATATAAACCACATCTTCTTTATCCATTTGTCAGTTTATGGACATTTAGGCTCTTTCCATAATTTGGCTATTGTTGAAAGTGCTGCTATAAATATTGGGGTACAAGTAGCCCTATACATCAGCACCCCTGTATCCTGTGGGTAAATTCCTGGAAGTGCTATTTCTGGGATGTAGGGTAGATCTATTTTTAATTTTTTGAGGAACCTCCATACTGTTTTCCAGAGTGGCTGCATCACTTTGCATTCCCACCAACAGTGCAAGAGGGTTCCTGTTTCTCCACATCCTCTCCAGCATCTATAGTCTCCTGATTTGTTCATTTTAGCTACTCTGACCAGTGTGAGGTGGTATCTCAGTGTGGTTTTGCTTTGTATTTTTCTGTTGAGGAATGACATTGAGCATCTTTTCATGTGTCTGTTGGCCATCTGTATGTCTTCTTTGGAAAAGCATCTATTCATGTCTTCTGACTATTTCTTCACTGGATTATTTGTTTCTTGGGTGTGGAGTTTGGTGAGTTCTTTATAGATTTTGGATACTAGCCCTTTACCTGATATGTCATTTGGAAATATTTTTTCCCATTCCGTCGGTAGCCTTTTAGTTTTGTTGTTTTCTTTGCGGTGCAGAGGCTTTTTATCTTGATGAGGTCCCAATAGTTCATTTTTGCTTTTAATTCCCTTGCCTTTGGAGATGTGTTGAGTAAGAAATTGCTGTGGCTGAGGTCAGAGAGGTTTTTTTCTGCTTTCTCCTCTAGGGTTTTGATGGTTTCCTGTCTCACACTCAGGTCCTTTATCCATTTTGAGTTTATTTTTGTGAATGGTGTGAGAAAGTGGTCTAGTTTCATTCTTCTGCATGTTGCTGTCCAGTTCTCTCAGCACCATTTGTTAAAGAGACTATCTTTTTTCAATTGGATATTCTTTCCTACTTTGTCAAAGATTAGTTGGTCATACATTTGTAGGTCTAATTCTGGAGTCTCTATTCTATTCCATTGGTCTAAGTGTCTGTTTTTGTGCCAATACCATACTGTCTTGATGATTACAGCTTTGTAGTAGAGGCTAAAGTCTGGGATTGTGATGCCTCCCGCTTTGGCTTTCTTCTTCAATATTACTTTGGCTATTCAGGGTCTTTTGTGGTTCCATACAAATTTTAGGGTTGCTTGCTCTAGCTTCAAGAAGAATGCTGGTGCATATACATTGTTTTCTATTTAATTAAATTCAACTTTTGTATTTATTTCATAAATTCTATTTTTCTTTTTGTCTAATTTGCTATTGTTTTTAACTTTTTGAGATGCAAGCTGAGATTATTCTCAAATATGTTCCTTTTTAAAATAAATGCAAAAGTGTATAAATTTACCTCTGAACAGGACATCAACCTATCATTTTTATGTCTTTTTTTCCATATATTTCATTTTAAGGTATTTTCTGATTTCCTTTTTGATTTTGTCTTTGACCCATGGAGTTATTTATAAGTCTATTAATTGATTTCCCAGTATTTGAACACCTTACATTGTTCTTGTTTTTCGTTGATTTCAGACGATACCATTTTGGTCACAGAATAATACTGGTGTTATTTTAACCCATGAAATTTGTTAAGAATTTGTTTATGAGCCAAGATTGCTGTGTGTATTTCTAAGAAATAAGCAAAGGAAAAAGTATGATTTTCAAACTTTGAGGGCAATGCTCTCTATATGCCAGTTAGATTAAGTTTGTTAATCATGTTGCTTATTCAACGTTCTTGGTAATTTTTGTCAGCTTTTTCCATCAGTTACTAAGAGAAGTATGTTAAAATCTCTCACCATGAGTTTGGTTTTGTCTGTTTCTCCTTTTAGTTCTTTTTTATGCTGTATGTATTTTCAGGCAATGTAATTAGATCTATGCACATAGACAATTGTTTTAATTTCCTTAAGGATCAAACTCTTAACATATGAAACATTCCTCTTCATCTTCAGCACCTCTTTTTACTTAAAGTCTAATTTGTTCCTTAGTGTAGTAATGCCACATTTCTTTTAATTACGTTTTTCCCGATGCATATTTTTCCTTACATTTTCTCATAGGCTGCCTTTATTGTTACACTTCAGGTGTGCTTCTTGTGAGCTATGTATTGTATGGTTTCATTGCTGTTTTTAACCAGGCTGATCATTATGTTTGGATTATTTAATCCAATTATATTGAGTGAATTATTTATCTGTTTGGTTTATATCTACCATCTCATTACTTACCATGTATTTGTCTCCCCTATTTTATAGTTTGTAATCTTTTTTCTCTGCTTTTTTTTGTCTTCTTTGGATGAATCAATTTATTTTTCTTAATTTTTGTTCACCTTTTTACCATTTTAGGTATATACTGTTGAGATAACAATATGCATTTTTGATTTATTATAGTCTATTGGAATGTATTCCTTTACCACTTACCAGGTATTCAAAGACCTTATAACATTGAACTCGGTTACTTCTTTCCCATTTTTTTGCTATTTTTAAAAATATTTTAATTATATATGTATTTTGAACCCCAAAAGATAATCATTCTTGGAGCACCTGGGTGGCTCAGTCAGTTAACTTCAGCTCAGGGCATGATCTCACAGTTCCTGAGTTTGAGCCCCACCTCAGATGAGCTCCAGCCCTGCTTCAGATGAGCCCTTCTTCTCTTTCTCCCTCTCTCTCTGCCCCTTGCTCACTTGCACCCTGTCTCTCAAAAAAAAAAAAAAAAATAACTATCCTTTTTATCTCTATAATCAATATTCATTTATCCTTACCCACACATTCAGCTTTTCCCTTGCTTTTTAAGTGTTCCATTGATCTCCATATTTCCATTTAGGATCATTGTTCTCCAAAACAACTCCTTTTAACAGTAGTATTAATACTTAGTACAGATATGTTGATGGCAAATAATCTCTGGCCTTGAAATGCTTTAATTTGACTTCTTTTTAAAGAAGACTTACAGAATTCTAGTTTAGTGGTTATTTTCTTATGGCACTCAGAAATTGTCATTGTTTTATGTTAATTCATTAATATATCTGACTCAGTTTTCTCTTTGTCCTTGGTTTTACACCAATTTTAATATGATATACTATGTTAATGTTATCCTCCTTGGGGCCCTTATCTCTTCTTGAACCTTGGCTTGATATCTTTCATTATTTTGGAAAACTCTTAGTCATTATATATTCATGTGTTGCTTCTTGATTATTTTTCTCCCTCTCTCTTTCTGGGACTTCAATTATATGAATTAGTAATTCTTCAATTAGTAAGCCCTATATGTCTATTATACTCTTTTGCATAGTCTTATTCTTTTTCTCTGTGCTTCAGTCTGGGTATTTTTTATAGCCAGTCTTTCATAATTTTATATGATTATTTGTTAATTGCATCTATTGGATTGAATTTTTTATGTTAGTGTATTCTTCAGTTCTAGAATTTCCATTTAGTTTTTGATAGCTCATGAATGCCTGTGTTAATACTTCGTTTTGTATTACATTTTCTTAAAAATATTAATAACTTCAATATCTAGGACTCTTATGGGTTTTTCCTAATATTTGTATTTTCTCTTTGTTTCTAATTATTTGGATTTGTCCTAAAGTGTGAAAAATAATTCTTGTCTTATGGTATACAAAATCATTTAGGAATCTATGTATGAAAAAATACAGACATAAATGGAGGTGATGTTAATTTTCTCCAGATGGGATTTACATTTGCCTCTGGCAATCAGTTTGGATAGATGTGGTTAAACTTAATCCCAGCTGAGATTGGGTGGAGTTGGCCTGGGCTTAATCTGTTAATGGCTTGTGTTTTTATAATCTGGATTAACTACTAGGTTTTAACCCTTCTGCGCCTCACCTGAAAGTCTGTGGCAGATGTCAGGTTTCTTCCTTGTTGGTAGGACCTGAATTCTAAATTGTTACACCTAATCTTGCCAGATTGCCTAAAGCACTGATTGGCTTCTTAATTAAGAAGCTTTGCCACCATTTCCTCTTGGTTCTCTGACTCCTGGCTTCTTTCTGCTTGGAATTATAGTCTGGCTCAGAGACAAGGTCCTAGATAATAATGTAATCATTAAGTCTAGATGACAGTCTCCTCCTAATTTCCAGAAAGCTTCTCTCTCCTGCATTCACCATTTATGGTCCTCAAACTCATCCCTCCTCCATATATCCTCTAGGACCTCACTTCATTGAGTTTAGGATTTTGCAAAAAGACAAATAGAGCTTTCACTGTTTCCTACTATGTGTCTCAATAAAGTATCCTACCATCTTATTTGTAAGCATTTGATTGGAGCATATTTTAGAAAGCTATAACATGTGTTGGCATACCACATTTGATTAAACCATGTAGTAAATCACATTTGTTACTATTTCTGTTACAGACTTGGCACCAAGCCCTTGATCTCGAGAATAACACTGAATAATCTACTTCTATAAGCATGGAGTCCAGTTCTAACATTTAGATTTCAAGGCCTTTTTACACTTGATCTTAGCCAAAAGGCCGAGAAGCAGATTTCAAAGCCTTTTTAAAAAAGTTTAATTTTCTGAGATTGAATAGAAGGCTTTGGCATTACATTTAAATGCTCTAGGTTAAAATTAATATTTAAACTATTTAGGAAGAGGAGCGCCTGGGTGGCTCAGTCGGTTGAGCATCTGACTTCGGCTCAGGTCATGATCTCATAGTTTTCGAGTTCAAGCGCCTCATCAGGCTCTGTGCTGACAGCATGGAGCCTGGAGCCTGCTTCAGATTCTGTCCCTCTCACTCTCTCTCCTCTTCCCTGCTCATGCTCTCTCTCTGTCTGTCTCAAAAATAAATAAACATTAAAAATTTTTTAAACAATTTAGGGAAAGTACGCAGAAGACTTTTTTTTATTTTTAATTTTTTTTTCAACGTTTATTTATTTTTGGGACAGAGAGAGACAGAGCATGAACAGGGGAGGGGCAGAGAGAGAGGGAGACACAGAATCAGAAACAGGCTCCAAGCTCTGAGCCATCAGCCCAGAGCCTGACGCGGGGCTCGAACTCACGGACCTCGAGATCGTGACCTGGCTGAAGTCGGACGCTTAACCGACTGCGCCACCCAGGCGCCCCTAAGACTTTTGTTCTCTTAGCAAGGATAGCCAGACTCCACCGCTACACTGTAAGATAGGTTCCTGAGTGCAAAAGGAGTTAGAGTATTATGAGTCTGAGGGAAGAGCTTACACAAGCACCTAGGAGTGGGTGAGAACTTGTGTCTGTGTCAAGCCACACAGGCTGGAGTCCCAAGTGCAAAAGGGAGAGAGAAGCCAGAGGCATGATTGGGTCAAAGACCTTCCTTGTATATCAGGTTTTAACAGAAGACAGAACAAGTCAAGTCCTACTGGTAGCAAGGGGGCTGGATGATAAGAATGAAACTGACACAGACATTAGTGGGAAATGTGTGTGATTTAAACAAAATGGCAGTGGGATATCTGGAAGTGGACTAATTCCACTTCAGACTAATTCTCCTCTCAGAGAGACTCTGAGAGGTAGAATGTATAGGACTCAGTGCTGATTGGACTTGGGTGTATAAGAGGAACCAGGTCTTTAGGACCAGAATGAGCAGCCAGTCTCTAAATATGTATGAACCAGCTGCTTTGCTGACCATGGATATGGGCCCCTTTCTGATATTATGTGTGGATGAAGTAGATGCATTGTGATCACTGGGTTGTGGAATATATGTGACTAGTGAGATGTCAGCTATGCAGACAGGCACCCTAATGTCCTGGATCCTGGGAAGTAGGCAAGAGAAGTGTTTTTCCTCCTTACCCCACTGTCCTCTTGCTAGGGAAAAACCAGGAGAGGACTCCCTTCTTTGTTATACAGGAAGTGAGGTCTTCCTGTATTAGATCTTTAGGCAGTGTCTGTTATTGCCCTCTTTTTCTCTGTAATGTAGGCATTTCTGTATTGATAGTATTGTTTTGGCATTTAGTTTCTCTGGTGTTATTAGCATATGTCTGTGGGGAAGGCTGGTGCCTCTCCAGCCTAGCTTCAGGAGAGGAGGTGTGGGACCCTGAGGACAGTGTTCTCTTACACCAGAGCATCACTGAACTCTAAGTGAGAATAGCGCTTGAAGCCTGACTAAACTTTGTGCACAAAGATAAGCTTGTAGAAATGTATAAGACAATCTGTATATTTTTAGACCTCTGGAAAAATTCATTCTGGACTTTTTTTGAACTTGGAGCCTTAACTTTTAGGAGTGAAATTTGAGATTTTTGAAAACTAAGGACCAGCTGATAAGTTCAGTCTCGGGAAAAGCCAAGTCAAAGGCTGAAAGGAATGAGAGCAGTTCTCATAGGTCAAATGGGTGGGTATTGTTGGCCATCCTTCTTTCTTTTCCCTCAGCTTACCAGAGCCAAGTATTTCAGAACTCTTTTGGTCCTCTTCCTCCATTCAAGGAAATTAGATGTGGTATCCAGGTAGGATTGTCAAATAAAGCACAGGATACATAGATAAATTTCAATTTCAGATAAACAACAAATAAATTATATATTTGTCCTAAATATTACATCAGATATACTAAATAATTATTCATTGCGTTGTATGATATTCAAATTTAATCTGCCATCCTGTTTCTTTATCTTTCCTTTGAAATAATTCTAGCTCTACAGGAAGTTGTAAATTTGTACTCACAGAAAATTCCTATGTACACTTCCCTCATTTTCTCCCAGTGGTTGCACTTATATTGTTATAGTATAATGTCCAAACCAGGAATTTGATACTGGTACAATGTGTTTGTGTGGTTCTCTGTCATTCTATCACATTCAAGGTACAGATCTATTCCATTACCACAAAAATCTTTCTCATGCTATCTCTTTGTCATCATACCCCACCACTCAAGTATATCTAACCTCTGGTAACCACTAATCTGTTTTCCATCTCTTTAATTTTGTCATTTGAAGGATGTTATACAAATGGAATCTATAATATGTGACCTTTTGAAGTTGACTTTTATTTTCATTTAGCATACATAATGCCCTTAAGATTTATCCAAGCTATTGTGTGTATCAAACAACAGAGCTACAAAATATACGAAACACTTATGTTTCAACAATTGATAGAACAACCAGATAGAAAATCAGCAAGGTATAGAAGAATTCAACACTTTCATCAACCAATAGGATCAAATCAATATTTGCTGAGTGCTTCATCCAACATCAGCAGACTACACATTCTTTTCAAACACCTGTAGAATATGTACCAAGATAGAACATGTCCTGTTCCTTAAAACAATCCTTAACAAATTAAAAAAAATGAAATACTACTAAATATATTTTCTGACCACAGTGGAATCAAACTGGAAATCAGTAACACAAAGATAACAGAAACATCTCCAAACATTTAGAAATGAAATAACACATTTCCAAATAATCTTTGGGTCAAAGAGGGAGTTTCAAGGGAAATAAATTAGGAAAGTTGATGAAAATAAAGCAGTAAGAGGAAAGGAAATGATAATGACAAGAGCAGAAATCAATGAAATTAAAAACAAACAACAACAAAAAACCCCCAGTAAAACGAAAAACAATTCCTTCTGAAGATTAATAAAGTTGACAAGCCTCTAGCAAGAATGACAAAAACAAAAGAGAGAAGACACAAATTACTAATATCAGGAAAGAAGCAGGAGATATCACTACAGATGCTATAGACCTCAAAATGATAATAAGGGAATACCACAAGAAAACCTCTGTACACATAAATTTGACGACTTAGATAAAATGGAACAATTCTTTGTGAAGTACAAGCTATCACAACTCACCTAATATGAAATAGGTAATTTTAAAAGCCATATAAAATATAAAAATTATGCAATATAAAGTAGGTGAGTATTTTTACCAAAGAACATTAACACCCAAACTAAGTAAAAAAGGGGAGGATGTGACTTTGGGTAGCAACCAGCAGTGTCAGCCACATCTTTAAGCCTACTAGTGATATACTGAAGAAACTATTAAGAGGCCATATATTTCCTTTGCTCTGATATCCAAGAAATCGTTTTAATCTATAGGTTGCTCTTATTGTTTCTTTCTCCTTCAGGACTGATATCATCGTATTCATTCATCTCCTTTCACCTCTGACATTGACATTGGTGGAATGTAAACCTCAAATATGGTTTTATCTTTCTTGTAAGGATGGGCTTTTGAAATGGAGTCTTTGGTCTGTGCTGTGGATGATGACAAAGTAAAACTTGACCCATGCCTTCTTTGGGTTCCCACACCAAAGCTACTGGAATAGTATCAGGAAATTGTAAGCATTCTAGAAGGTTCAAGAGTCAACAAACCTTTGGTGTTTCTCACTTACTTTCTACTCAGCTCTTTATATTTTCTCATCAGTCAAACAACATTACCTATTTTATTCATCAGGAGTAAAAGGCTCAAAGTAGTTGTGAAATAGTGTTTGGACTGTGTGACACTCACTTTAAATCTCAGAAAAGGTGTTATACCTCATTTTTTTTCTTAGCCTCTATTAAAGAAATAAACTCTTTCCCAATTAGAATGTCTTATAGGAGTCTCGAAAGAGAATTTTAGATGCAGCTCTCATGTTTCCCTAGTTAGTAGAGAAAATTATATGGGCATGAAAACTATGAAGCTGTGAATAATTATGATACTTTGGTCCAGAAATGTATGTGTATATCAGCAGAACACTGAATTTATTATTGTATTTCATCATTACTATCATTACTTTCATTATAATTTCAGAATACAAGTATTTTATTGTTACAATAAAATGTGCCCCATGACTCAACTAAAATGTCACTTATTCCTGTTTTCAAGTGAGTATGCATATGTATCTGTGTAGATGTGTGTACATGTAATTTATACATTTTTTTTATCTCTCTGGATTATCTTTCTGTTGCCATAGCAAGGCTGAGTATGGATGTAGCTAGCCTAGCACTCTGTTAGAAATTCACCCTTGAAAGAGAAAGCTTTTCCAACTTTGAATTTCCTTTGTCAGTCATTAGAAGTTGGTGGGAAATTCCAGCCCTATGAGAAATGCTGACGTTAATTTCTGTAAAATATCTAGAACAACTGATGTTGTAACATGAACCAGACCCAATCAGCTCTCAGTATAAGAAGCTCCTCAGAATAGGGGTGGAAACACAGACCCATAGTAAAAGGAAGCCAATCAAGTGTTTCTTCTTTTAATCTGGGAGTTTCCAAAGATAAAGTCATGAGGGCATCAAAGACTAGTTTGGAACAGAAAGGCATGACAGAAATTTATTTTCCTCATACTGTAACTAATGGATCCCAAATCTCCAACCCAAGGAAACCTTCAGTCATTTACCTTGTCCAGTGTCAGCAGTGAACATCTACCACCCCATCCGACCCTGCTACATTAAAAAAAAAATTATCTCATGTTGTTGAACCGCTGAGATAATGATAGAGAATAAACCTAATCAGCCTTGTTTAGAGAGCCTAATTTGTGAAAATTTACGAAAAGACATTATATCAGCTAAGACTATATACACAAATACATTCCACTCAAATCACAATTTACCTACTGTACTTATAATTATAGGTATTCTCTGTCTAGTCGAAGTTGATTTTCAAACAGATGAGCTTTAATTTTATGGATTCTCTTAACTAGCTGCACTGCTTGCTCTGTTTTCTTGATTCTTTGTGTAGTATAATGAGTAACTTGATATCCGCCTCATATTTTATGGGCACATAATTCATCTCAATTCCAGATGCAGGAGAATTATCCCTGCTTGACTTCCCACTGTCCTCTCCACAGTCTCAATTAGATGATTATTTAACAGCCAGTCGAATTCCCAGACCAAGCCATCAAGGGCTAGATCTTTAATTGCCCAAACTGTTTGTTCTAACATGTGGCTTTCAAACATCCTGCTGGGTCAAATTTAATTGAAAAAAGATGGCTTTCCTATCCTGAGCATATTTTAGAGGACAGAATATAAGCAGTAAGTCAGTGAGATAACAAAACATTTCTAATATATTTTTACCTAAAATATGTATGTATTAAATCTCGTATACATATATACATTTTTAAAAAACTCTGTGAAACTAGATTCTCTCCATTATTAAAAGCATTGGGAATTTAGTTTCCCTCAATGCCAAAATCTGTCTTTAATCATAACTTAAGTTGATGAAGAGGCAAAATAGATACATAGAATGTTAGAAGATTAACACTTTCTGGTATAAAGCTGTAACCTGAGTCTGATGTTGCAGCCAGTGATTTTTAAAATCCCCATTAAGTATCCAGTTATCCCAAAGGTGAACAATAGCAAAACAGAAGGGATATTGGGGGATCATTATATTTATGATAAGAAGAATAAATATTTAACAGTATTTTAGTTCTTTGGGAAATGGTAATATCTACCCAGGATATGGTGCATCAAATGAAAATGTCGCATAGTTAAAAGGCTATATAATAGGTAATCTTATGAAAGGGCTGGAAAACTCCCAAAAAGAATTTGGGAAAGGATGGAGGAGGGGCTTAAATAATGTCCATCAGTTATGCTCTTATGTGGAAGAAAAGCCAAATAAGCAGAAATGAAACCATTTCAAAGTTATTTGAACTTAAATCTCAAAAAACATAAGAAAGGAGCTTTAATCCCAGCGCCGACCAGACTTCCTTTTGCAAATCTGAACAAATGCTGCTGTCTTTAACTTCATTGCTAAGTTTCTAAAATGTGAAAGATTGGACTTTGTTTCCTCAAGTGCCCTTGAAGTGATTCATTGGCTAATGGTTTCCAAAGACCTTTGAAAACGTAAGGGCTAAGATTTAACATATTATGGTGTTTCCCCCTTGATCATTGCATTTATGTTAATTTCTCTGTAATTCAATTTCCATTCCCCCCTCGCTTTTTTTTAGATTACTGATTATTTTTCTTGAGATGTGTTTTACTGAGAAAAGGGCTGAAAGAGCCGCTCACCAGCACTTCGGAGGAGATAACTGATTTCAGCTTTATTTTCTAAAATGTAGAGCCACCTTCTCTCTTTTTCATTTCTTTTTTCTTTTTTCTTTATTCCTTTGTTTTTTTTCTTCTCCTTTCCTCCTTCTATGACATACTTCCAACATATAGAAAAATGCAGAGAATAATGTAAAATTTCCAGTGCATGCAGCCATGACACAGATGTTGTAGAGAATAATGTTTAGTTGGATTTGCTTCAGGTGTATTTTTAATAGGAATAAAATGTTACATATGGGTGAAGCTGCAGATGTGCCTCTTCCCAGTGCCACTTGTTTCTCTCCTTCTGTGAGTTAACCACTGTCTTCAAGATTTGTGTCTCTCCCCCAGTCAGGTTTTAAAAATCTATGTAATATTTAAGAGGGCTTTAAAAATGTATGTAGTACTTTTGGGGGATTTAAATGGACACAAATGGTATGATACAGTATATAACAATCCATACTTAATTTTTTTAACTCAATGACACATTTAAAAATGTAGTTAACTTGTTGCAGGTGGATCTAGTCCATTTATTTTAACTGATACATTAATGGTCTATTGATGCACAGTAATTTATTGTCTTTTTCCACATAAATGGACATTTATGTTGTTTTCAAAATTTACTATTAAGAATTGTAATGGGGCTACCTGGGTGGTTCAGTGGCTCAGTTGACTCTTGATTTTGGCTCAGGTCATGACTCATGGTTCATGAGTTTGAACCCTGTGTCAGGGCCTGCGCTGAAACGTGGAGCCTGCTTGGGATTCTTTCTCTCTCTCTCTCTGCCCCTCCCCCACTCATGTTCTCCCTCTCCCTCTCTCTCTCTCTCTCAAAATAAGTAAACATTAAAAAATTGTAATGAACATATTTGTGTACTTACTTTCTTCTGAACCAGGTGTGAGGTTTCCTAGACTGTGTACCCTTGCAGGGAAATTCTTAACTCATAGGAAATCATATATTCAACTAACCTCAATATTTTCAAATTGTTTTCTATGCATTATAATGCTACTGGTGGATTATAAGGCTCATTCTGTCCCCACAATTTCTGTAATTCTTGAGGTTGTCAGTCTTCCTACTCATTGTTCACCTGATAAATATTAATTACTATCTTATTTTTATGTATATGTATATTTCAGAGGTATGATTTATGTATAGTAAAATTTCACCCTTTTGAATGTGCAGTTTTATGAGTTTTGGCAAATGTATCGGTTGCATAACCACCACCACAGTCAAGGTAAAGAACATTTCACCACTCTAGGAAGTTTCCATGAGCCAAACCCTCTGTTCACTCCCAGCCTTGGCAATCACTGATCAGTTTTCCATTATTTGTATATACCTTTAAAAATCAGTGAATAGATAGTTGTGCATATTTTCATGGTTCATTTTCCTTCTACAGTGTGAGTTTTCTGTTATGTAATATACCTGCTTTGAATCCATTTGGCTATAAATAACTGGAATACTTATTTATCATGACCTAAATAAAAAGTCATTTGATTTTATGAGCTAAGCAGCCTATGACTAGTAGTTGGTCAAAGATATCAAGAATCTAAATTGTTTCTAGTTTTTTCTCCATCATCCTTGAAATATTATGTTTTTATCATCAAGAACATTGTTTCATGGATGTAAGGTGGCTGATACACATCCAGGCAACATGTCTATATTCAAGACAGAAGGAATGGGTATGGGAATGTCATCTGTATCCATCTCTTTTATTAATAAAGTGATTTTAAAAAGGCTTCATCAGGTGCCCCCCTTATGTCTTCTTGGTCAAAATTAGTTGTGTGTTTTGAGGCAGGAGGCTGAGACCATCGTCTGGGAGTTTACTTGGAAATACATTGATTTTATAGATTATGGTGGAAAAATAAATATGGTATAACTGTATGCAATAGGGTATTTTTATGTATTTTGGTCAAATTTTATATTTTACCTATGTGTAAAACATTATTAGATTTATTTTTATATACACTGTCAATTTATTGCTCAATTACCAATGAATTTTTATGATTACATTTTATAAATGACATGTATGTTTGCCGAAATCTCCAACTGATTGTACTTATTTTCTAATGAATCTCCTGAATTTTTTGTTCAGATGAATATTTAATCTGTGAACATTACTACGCTTTGGACTCTTCTTTGGCAATTCTTTTAGTTTTCTTTCTGTCCTTCCTACCCACCTACTTTGCCCCCTTTTTCAGATTTATTTTAATATTTCTAATCTATAAATACATCTGTTCTTAGTGTTATTTTTTGAATGAGTTTCTTTATTTTAAGTAAACTCTACCCCCAATGTGGGGCGCAAACTCACAACCCTGAGATCAAGAGTCCCTTGGTCTACTAACTGAGCCAGCCAAATGCCCCTTTTTTGAAGTAGTTTTAGCATCTGTTTCTCTTGTGAATTAAAAGAACTCTTAAGCATATATTCATTTTCATATTTGTATGAGAGCCATGATTTCACACTTTTTTAAATTTTAAATATTATCATTTAACTGTTTATACATTAGAATTTCTTTAGAAAGTTTTTGAATCTGTTTTTCCTTCATATTATTCTAAGGTCTTTTTTTTCTCGTATTTTTTGTTGGGATTTTTTTATTATTAAAAAATTCCAGATTTTCTTAATTTTTCTAATTCTTGGAAGTGCTATTTCTTCTGCTTTTTGCATCCCCTGCCTGTCCCTTTGGGAATACGATTCCTGGTGTAGTTTGGGATTTTTAATGTGCTACTGCCTTCAGCACAATTTGCTTTTATTGTGCAATTTCTAAATGCCATGGGTTGTGGAGGCATCTCTATAGAATAATTTTTGTTTTTGTTAGGGCTTGGGTAGTTTTATTGGCTGTGAATGAATTCTGATGCTAAGGTTCAGACTTGATGTTCCTACATATGAATATGGTGCTGGCTTTGGGTTTCCATTTCTCATAGGGGAGTCTTATGGTCCTGCCTTGTTTATATGTTTCTTATTATTTCTCTGACATATCAATCAGATTCATTATAAGGCACAGGGAAGGGTTTAATAGAATGAATTAGGTTGCAGGAATTGAAGATGTGAGTTCTACAAATGGCCCCCAGACTAACAAAGTCATCCTCGCCTGAAAATCACCATCAATGTGATGGTAGAATCATGAAGCACTGCCAGTGTTCCTGTTACTTCTGATGGTGCTGCTGTCCTCCTATGAAGCCAAAGAACAGTCAGACTCTAGACTAGTACTGCGGGAATCCCACAGTTCTTCGGCTTTGCTTACTAAAGTAGTTGAAAAGTCAGCCCAACTCTTTTTCACCTTCCGGTCTCTTGTGACTGCAGTGGTCAGTAGAACTCAATTCTCCAGATCCCTTGCTGCATGGACATCTGGGAAATGTAGTTGATGTTGGTTTTGTTTCTGATTTATTTTGTTTCAGTATGCTTTCAACACCTCTAGTTGGAACAAGGGTGTAATGGAGCTTGAGTAATTCAGTCAGCAGTGACCACAGCTAGACTAAAGGGAGGAAGATCCTTTCAGGGAGTAGGTTTTGCCTCCCACTTCTCAGGCATTGATGGCCAAGTATCAGTTGAGTCTTCTGGGATGCCAATGCTGAGATGGAGGTGGGAGTGCAAACATTAACCCTTGTGAAATAAACAGGGGAAACTGGGAGAAGGAGTCATCTGCCATTCGTACAGATCTAAAAAAGTAACAAAGTCTGTGCTAATCCAACAGGGGACTCTAGGGCATGGATGACCCATTAGGAGATTCCCCTACTGCATGAAATGGCCAGGCCCTTGAACCACTGGCTGGCTGGGTCACTGGCTGGGGCTGCCCTAGGGTATACAGCTGAGGGGGGCTTGATGGAGTTTACGCATAAAGGCTGTTGGCTAATGATACTCCTTGCAGCTGGGAAGTAGGCTTTTTTTGAAGGGAGATCTTGGCAGTACCTCACTGGGTCTTCCAGAGATCACTTGTTCTGTCACTGAGTTGGTGTAAAAACCCTTACACCCACAAAGGCATAAATCTGCTCTAATACCCACATGCATTGCCACAGCCTCACCTCTTATTTACTACCTTGTTCCTTCTTCATTCTGACCACAGGAAAATCATTTTTTCTTTCTTTCAAGTATAGGTACATTATCCAGAATTTCTAAGTGTTAATAGGAGGAGGGCAGCTATTTCTTTTCACCTCAATCTTTTTACTTGACTCAATTTATCTGCCTCCCAAGACATCACTTCTTTGAGACTAGAGTCAGCACATTTGACACAATTATGATTGTCACTGAGGCAATAAGTAAAAATAATTCTGTACTTGCCACAAATCTACCTACAAACTGCCCAGGTTGCTCTGATGGTTAAATACTGTGCTATTTCTAGCTGAGCCAACTGACAAATACTTATTTTCCCTGACATTGGTGATGATCATTATGCTAGCAGATGGAGGCAAATAGAAATGGAAAGGAAATTGTTTCTGTATTCAATAGACTCTTTGTTGGATATACTAATCTCAAAAACAATAAAAATTTATGGCTTGGGCCCTTCCTACTCAATGTGTGGATTGTGGACTACTGACTACACCTAAGAAATGCACATAAGAAATGCAGATTCTCAGGCCGCACTTTAAACCTATTGAATCATAAACTGTAGTACTTCAACAAGATCCCCATTTTGGGGTGCCTAGGTAGCTCAGTCAGTTAAGTGTCTGACTCTTGATTTTGGCTCAGGTCAGAATCTCACAGTTGTGAGATCAAGCCTTGCATTGGGCTCTGTGCTGAGTGTGGAGCCTGCTTAGGATTCTCTCTCTCCCCTTCTCTCTGCCCCTCCCCTGCTCATGAACATTTATATTCTCTCTCTCTCTCTCTCTCTCTCTCTCAAAATATTATTAAACACACATGCACAGAAGATACCCAGTGATTCATATATACTTTAAGGTTTGGAAAGCAGTAACTTATTTATATAAGAAAGCCATAGCTAATATAAGAAAGCCATAGCTCATTATTAAGAGAAAAACCGAGGGCCCTTAAATGGTTGCATGATAACTCATCTTAAAAGGAGAACGAACAGAATTACAAGGAAGGGACTTCAGTTTTCTGGGACAAACTGTGATAATACAATTTTAAAATCTGTCAGAGAAATCTCCATTATTAACCCAAGAATCCACTGTGTTATTCTCCTAGTAATATTTTATGGCAAACAATTTGACTTGATATTGTATTTATGGGGTATGTCTTCTGTGCTTCATAAGTTTTCTTTAAACACGTGAAATTCTTTGGTAATTTATTAGCTATAACTAGAATGGTTGAGTTTATAATCAATTTCACTATATAGTAAATTTTGCTATTGTAAGGTGTTTTCTGACCACAGTAAGTAGTGTTAGTTTTTGAAGTGCGGTTTTCATGAATTCCATTACATGTATACCTCCAGATTACAGAGAGGCTGGCAGTTTTATAACATGGATTCACCTTGCAGAATTTTGTAAGTGCTTTTCCCCTCTATTCCTCTCTCTTCTGAGAAGTGGAATGTATGTAATTTGCAAAGCAGATCCACATGCTCTGAAACTGTGGAAACAGGAGCTTTTGTTATAAATTAAAGTGTTCTCTTTGATTTCTACTCATATTATTAAGACAGGTAAGTTATATTTTCATGAAATGTTTCCATTTTTAAAAGCTCTGCTGATAAATAATGTAATTTCAGAGGGTCTTTCTGTGGCTGTCATCCTTTTATTTCTAATTACAGATCAGAGAGAGAAGACAAGCAAACCTTGAACTGACACTACTGATTCACAGCCTTAACATTGTGGAGACAAGAATGCCTCCAGATAGGACTCTAAGGTAGTTTTTAAAAATTATCCATAAGGATTCATATTCTATAGCATGAGTTGGAAGGTACCTGAGGTAATCGAGGTACCTCAGAAGGAGTTAACTACAAAGAGGAATCACACAGTTACAGAGTGTATTTTAAAACTCAGTGTATTAGGAGTGAGAACATTTGCTAAATTCCACTTTGTCTATTTAAATGCTTCTCATCTCCTTTTTTTAATGCCCTGAGTTCCCTATTTCATAGGCAAGTTCAGATATTCAGTAATAATGAAAAAAAGAGAAGCTTTAGATAAACGAGTTTAGGCTTTATTTTAACAACTTTGTTGAAATATAATTCATATAACATAAAATTCATCCATTTAAAACATGCAATGCACCATGTATATTTAGCTGCAATATATTTAGCACATTAGTTGTGCAACTATCATCACAATGAATTTTAAAACACTTCAATCACCCCAAAAATAAGCCCAGTACCGTGTAGCAATCCCTATGTATTCCCTCTCACCCAAGCCCTGGAAAATACTAGTCTACATTCTGTCCCTATGGATTTACATTTTCTGGACTTTCCATGTAAATAGAATATTACATGACATGATCTTTTGTGACCAGCTTCTTTCATTTAGCATATTTTCAAAGTTTGTCTATGTGGTAGTATGTAAAAGAATGTATTCACAGAAGAACATAACTTGTCTTTCTTTAGGAAAAATAATAGATTTTTGGCAGATTAAATTATCCTTCAAGATTTAAGAAAGTCTTTTTTTCAAGTTCTTATTTCATACAAGGGGCTATCTCCTGGGTAATGTGTGTGTGTGTGTGTGTGTGTGTGTGTGTGTGTGTGTGTCTGTGTGTGTGTCTGTGTGTGTGTGTCTGTGTGTGTGTGTGTGTGTGTGTCTGTGTCTGTCTATATATGTCTGTGCATACCATCATTGGGAATTACCTTTTAACTGAGCTTATTTAGTTTTAGTGAACCTCATACTTTCCTCCAGGGATCTACTCTCTCTCTCTGTCTCTGTTCCATTCTCTGGTGAGCCAGTTGATGATTTGAAAGCTAATGTTCATGTCTGAGGGCTTGGAGTTTTCTGGTTGTGTCCACTTGTCATCAGTAGAGTTTGGGGCCTAGCAAGATTTAAGGACTGATCCATACAGCATCAGTCATTTATGAGAAAAAAAATGACATTTATACAAAAGAATGAAATACTTTGCATTGATCCTTACTAGCTTCTTCCTTTTAGTTTTCCTGGCTCTTTGTATCAATTACCTTAGTTGTATGGTGATAAATGCACACAGTGACTTAGTCTTAGAATATCCTTAGAAAAAGGGTTTCAAGCAAACGAGTAACAGCAAGGAAAAGTAATTATTTAGGAGAAAGTAGAACAACTGTTTTCTTAGGAACAGGAGTTAGCTATCAAGGGTACCTATAATACTGGCTTTAAAAATGTTCCTGGATCCTAAATGTCATAGGAAAGGGTGAAAATATTTTTGCAAATTAAAGTATTGTGAGGAAGCAGTTGTTTTGTCTGAATTTCAGTTAAGGACATTTAGCTGTTTCTAGTTGATTGAGATAGATAGATAGATAATAGAATTGAGGCTTGATTTTTTTTAACTCACCAAAGATGTTCAGATTTCCAAATAATTGTGTAAAAGAATTTAGCATAGCAAGGTTCTTCATGTGTCTTGTATGATGAACTTTCTGTAGCAACTATCTCTGCTTTCTTATTTCTCATTTGCCATCCATTGTCTCCAATGTATTTGCATTGTCTACTACTGAACTATGCAAATAAATGAACTTTATCAAATAAGAGATGCATAAAAGAAAGGCAGTCTAACCAAAACATGATGAGTCCTAAGGTTATCCTCCTTACTGTCTTCCTTGATGTTGTACCTTCTGTGGCTCCACAAGCCCTCTGCATTTACTTATATATTTGGCAACATATTATTTTATATTTTTTTATCTTTATTTGGAAGAATTCTTGTATCTTCTTCCTTTGTATTTGTCTGGTCTCATTCATTAAGCTAAAAACTATTTCAAGGGACTTGATTTTCCCCAGGGTTGAGAGCACCAGCACTTGTGGAGTCATGGGCTGCTCATCTGTTATATGGTGTTATATGGTGACCAACAGGCAGACCATACATTGCTGTTGTTATTTTTAACCAGGATGATGAATTCCAGAAGTTATTATCCTATGTGGGACATCCTCCTGTGTACCCTGTCATCAAGTTTCCCATCTCTGTTGATAGGAGGAGCAGTAGGCAGTCCTGCACTGAGAAATTGAGTTACTCATCTCAGCTAGAGAATGGGGCCACAGAAGAGATACTGTGCAGTTGTGTGGAGGACAAAAACGTTTGAGACCAGTGGTAATAGGAGGACAGAACCGATGTCAGTCTGAAAGCAAAGGTCTAGATTCTAATTCTAGTCTACACATTCTATTTCTGCCAAATCTTTGTGAGCACTCAACATGCAAAAGGGTCTTAACACAACATCAAATCATGGTTGCGAAGGGCTGCATTTATTACTTTTCCAATCCTGCCATAGTTAAGGCAGTATAAATATGACCATTATCTAACAAGTATCTTTGGAAATCATGGAGCAGAAGTAAGTGAGGTAGAAATGGGAAGATTCTTAAAGAAAATTCAAAGCCAGTGGGAGCTACACTATTTGAAACACTTAAACTCTCCCATCTTTACTAGTGTAAGGTGCAGCATATTTTAGGTTATAATTTGTGTTTTTATTTTTGGGAATTTTTACCCTCCCTTTGCCAAATCCTCATTTATTTGCTTGCTCTAATCTTTCCTAGAACATCCATATTTTATAGCGATTAAAATGGCTGGTTAACCAAAGCTGCTAATCCAAGGGGAAGAGTTCCAGCAGGAAGCATTTCTAGACAGGGTCAGAAACAGACAAAATGAGCAAAGAAGCAGACTGGCTGAGCAACTTTTTGGCTAATACTGTTGGAAGCAACACTCACAACCAATTTACAGCTTTTCAGAGTTTGGGTTTTAAAGCAATCCTTGTCTCCTCATTCATTAGTAAGGTTGTAGGGTTAACAACCAAGTGATCGTTCAGGGTACATATGTGTCAGTTCCAGAGGCAAGACTCTGGGTTCTGAGAGTATCTAACAATATAAACAGAAAAAAAATCATTTTTAATATTTTAAATTGCTTCATTTTAATTTGTATAGCTACTAACTGCCTCCTCAGTCAAGGATAGTCTAACAAGAAGTGTATAGGGGCTGGAACTGTTGTAAAGGGCTATTTCTCAAGTTAATAGTAAGACAGCTCTTTTAGAGTGGGTGAATTGAAATATTTCAAAATAAATTAGAAAGATGTAATTCCATATTCCACTTCACTTTTAAATGTTTTATTCTTATGAAATACACATAACATAACATAAAACATAAGAAAACGCCTTAACCATTTTTAGGTGTGCTGAAGTTCAGTGGCATGAAGGACATTCACATTGTCGTGTGGCCATCGCTATCATCCATCTCCAGAACTCCTTTTGTCTTGTGAAATTGAAAGTTTGTTCCTATTAAACAACAACTCCCCATTCCTCCCTACCCCTCAGTCCTTGGCGAGCACCATTCTACTTCCTACTCTATGAATTTGAATACTCTAGGTACCTCATATAAGTGGAAGCATGTAGTATTTGTCCTTTACTGACTGGCTTATTTCACTTAGCATCATGTCTTCAACTTTCAGCCATGTGATAATGTGTGTCAGAATTGCCTTCCTTCTAAAAAAACTGAATAATATTTCAGTATGTGTGTATTTTATGTTTTGTGTATCAGTTCATCTACCTATGAACATTTGGGTTGCTTTCACCTTTTGACTATTACTATTATGAGTAATGATATATCCACTTCATTTTGAAAGGAAGAGTTCTCTGCATCCAAAAAGGTACAGTTTCATCATAGTATTTCATGGTAGAGTTGGGGATAGTGAAATCCATTGAAAAACTGAGATCCAGATACATTGTATTGAAATCATAGATATTATTATTGTTTTTTGGGGTTTTTTTGTCCATAAAATATTCCTGGAAGCCTTTATGTGGTGCAGAATATCTAGTCTTTCAAGCTTTGTGTTTCTGGATCTATAACTGTATCTGTTTACAAGAGAAAGGTTGATTGCCTTATCTTCCAGAATGGAGGGCTACATGTTCCGTTTGCCTGTGATATTTATGGGGAAGACTCTGTTCCAAGGATTTGGGGTTTTATGAGAGTCTCCTCAGCAGGATGCCTTTTAATTGCTTGAGTTATATTAGTGCTTGAGGTAAGATCCTTTTCTCAAGTGTCCAGCCAAAGCCCCACTGATCAACCCTCCGCAAAGCCACAGTAAAATTGGCATGCTTAAATAGGGCAGGAATGCTAACATCTCTGATCTGAGAGAGGTAATTTGGTCCAAAATGCACTCCAGTGATGTTTATGTTTCGGATAAAGTGCTTACAACACTGTTGCTGCCCTTTTGACCCCCATTTCCTTGTTCGTGTGCTTCTAGGAGAAAGTGATACTTAAATTCAAATCTTTACTTTTATTAGCTCCCAGAGTAAACTAGGATTTCAGTCCAGTCTTATCTCTGCTATAAACATCCTGCTACCATTCATATCTTGAGGAAAATGATTAAATACATTCCATCAAAGGAACAAATGGAAACTCATCACAATCTCTTCCTCCCTCCCTCCCCTTTTTCCTATTTCCCTCTTTCCTTCCTTCCTTCCTTCCTTCCTTCCTTTTCCTTCATTCCCTTCCTCCCTCCTTTCTTCACCCCTCCCCTTCCTTCCTTCTTTCCTTCCTTCCTTCCTTCCTTCCTTCCTTCCTTCCTTTTCAGATTTACGAGCATGTGTTGCAAACTCAAGGCAAAGCATTTTCATGGTTTGGAATATCAGGGAGAGCACTCTGAAGTGGTTGTTGTAGGGAGGAGCAGCATGTGAGGTGGGAACAGGAGAAGGGGAGTGAGGATTGGAGTTACAGCCCTGTGTGCTGAGCTTATTTCTCAAGCTGAACCCTCCTGTGTGGACAGCATTGTCATCTCAGCCTTATAGACTGGAAAACAGCACTTCAACATGTTGCAGAACAACTCAGAGAAGATATACTTTCCAGTTGTCTTAGAGGCAAAATCTTCATGAGCCTTTTGAGGTTTGTTATTTCAGATAAGTAGGATTATACTTCCTGTGTTGGCTCCATTCCCCTAACTCCTTATCACCTCAGTGTAACAAGCAAAGGGGTGTGAATAGAAAGGGAAGATAGCTTCAGGTCACTTAGCTGGTGTAGCCTTTGATGGTATGATGGGAAGTCTTAGGTGGAGGTCAAAAGACAGTTAAAACCTAATATCTGGGAAAAGGCTTGTTCAGGTCAAGTCAGTAGTGAAAATTTTATTTATTTGAAGATATTAGAATGGTTTAGACAAGTAGATTAAACAGCTTAATGAAGCAGAACTCTACACATAGTTAAATTTCCATTCCACAAAAAAAACTTATCTGTTTGACAGAAATCAATGAGCTAATCAATGTGAAAGCATGAAGGGAACTAGAGCAAAATGCTATAGAATAATTGTCAGCACCTAGTGCTCAGTTGGTGCTTTTCACATTTGAAGTATGAGACGGGGAGCCAACAGCTTCACTGCAAATGCAGATTTTCACGAAACCTAGTCCACCCAGAGTGTTTCATAAATCAGATCCAAAGATAAGGGGCTTTGTAAAATGAAAACTGCCAGGATCTTACTGTAACCTTCTGAAGGTCCTTTTATTTTTTATTACATAGTAATATTCATTATTTGCTTGAACAAAGGAAGGATCATATGTTCAGCTTCTGGCCGCAGGGGAGTCTCTTGTGCAAACAGAACTATCCTTTTTTTTTTTTTTTTTTTTCCCTATTGTGAATCTTTCTTGTGTTAACATCTGGACATAATCTTTTCACATTGAAATTGTTTTTATTTTCATATCTAATAAAAATACTCAGAGGAATACGCAAAAATGCAATCAAGAATGTAAATGGGAATGTATTTAGAAGACATAGAGGAAAAATAAAGATCCAATAAATCTTATTTTGTAGAATAATGAGAACAGTGTACTTAAATTAATAGAGGTGAGGTTGCTTTGGACTTTTTGAGTGCAGTGGAACTGAGTGTATCTAATCCAAGAACAGTTTTAAAGCACTGGCTCCATTTATAAACATGCTGATTATGTGAAATCTTCTTTATTATCAGAATCACAGTATTCACTCGGATGCTCCTGTCTAAATCCCTTACAGGCTTTCACCTGTTCTTAGAATAATAACAGTTTCTGGAAACTGCCATTTACTCATGTAAAGGACTCTACTATGTGCTATCTGTGTAAACGTCTTTCTTCCTGTGCTTCCTATGTGCTATCTGTGTAAACATCTTATTTAACTTCTGAATGATGATTAATACCCAAAAGAGACAAGAACTGTTCCATGATGAGTTATCCGTTTACATATCTGTTTCTGAGGTGAGTTGTTAAAGTGAAAGTTTCTTCCTAGGTTAATAAATCTTTGCCAAAGAAAACCATAGGATGTTTGAACATATAAAGTTTGGCATTTCATTCCAGAAAACCAGATGCATCAAACATTGCCCAATAACAACAGTAAATTTGAAGTCAGTAAGCACTCAAAACTTAGTAGTTTAGGGGTACCTGGGTGGCTTAGTTGGTTAAGCATCTGCAGTTCATGAGTTTGAGCCCCGCATCAGGCTCTGTGCTGACAGCTCAGAGCCTGGAGCCTGCTTTGGATTCTGTGTCTCCCTCTCTCTATGCCCGTATCCTGCTAGTACTCTGTCTCTTTCTCTCTCTCTCTCAAAAATTAGTAAAAACATTAAAAAGGTTTAAAAAAACTTAGTGGTGTAAAAGAACAACAATTACTGAATGTCTCATAGTTTCTGTGGGTCAGGAATTCAGGAATTGTTTGGCTGAGTGATTCTGTCTCAGAGTTTCTCATGAATTTTATGAGGATGAGTCTCATGAGGATGTTGGCCAGGCTGCAGTCATCTGAAGGCTTGACTGGAGCTGGAAGATCAACCACTCAAATGGCTGGCAAGTAGGGGCTGGCTGTTAACAGGAGGTATCAGTTCATCATAATGGGGACCTCTCCAGAGGGTGGCTTGAGTGTCCTCACTGCATGATGACTGGTTCTCCCAAAGCAAGTAATCCAAGAAGCCACAGTGGAAGTTTTAATGTTTTTTATGACCTAGACTCAGAAGTGATACACTCTCACTGTTACCATTTTCTCTTGATCACCTGGGCAGGCTGTTTTAATGTGGGAGAAGACTATTCAAAGGCATGAAGACTGGGGAACCTGGGTGGTTCAGCCCATTAAGCATTTGACTCTTGATTTTGGCTCAGGTCATCTTCTTATTGTTGTGGGATCGAGCCCCACATTAGACTCTGTGTTGAGCATGGAGCCAGTTTAAGATTCTTTCTCCCTCTTGCTCTCTGCCCCTTCCCCGCTCATGTGCCTAGGCTTGCTGTCTCTCAAAATAAACATTAAAAAAAACCACATACACACAAAGGCATGAAGACCAAGAGCCAGGGGTTAGTAGAAAGTGTCTTGGAGGGTGGCTACCATTATAGGTATGTTTTTTCAATAATTAATATGTGTATATGTTGCATGCCCATCATATATATGCACTGAGAGAAAAGCATCATATATAATAGGCTCATTGTAAATGTATGTTGAATGGCTTCAGTGAGATATTTATTTGAACATTTAATCCATGAAGAGTAAAAGTGGATACTTTATTAGTAGTAGTTATTTATTATTAGAATCTGAGATTAACTCCATAAACAAATTAGAACTATATAAGCATGTTTAAGAAACTGAAGGGTTGACTCACCAGGTAGCCATTTATGTATGCCTGAGGAAGACTTGGCAAAGTTACTCAGAGGGATGAGTTTGACCAAGGAAACAAATGAGAGGTTTGGAGGGCAGTCTAACACCTGGCTGTGGAATTTGATTTCCATCCTAAACTCCAGTAGACCTTTTCCTTTTATGTTTTTAATCCCAAATGCAAACAATATGATAGTATTACTTCATGTTTGTACTTACTGGACTACTGTTCATCATTTTCTCCATGGATTTATTGGTTATATCTAGTTTCTCTTCTGTGAGATTTCCGGTCGTAGCTTTTTGCCCATTTTTCTATTTAATTGGTTGTCTTTTTATATCAGTTTCTTTGTGTATGATTTTTGCAAACTCTTCATTAACTGTATTGTTTATGCAAGTTTTTAGATGGATTTGGTTGTTCATATTTTGCTAAAAATAATCAGTTTTTAATGTTTATTTTTGAGAGGGGGAAAGAGACACAGAACATGGATGGGGGAGGGGTAGAGAGAGAGGGAGACACAGAATCCCTCCAGCCGGCTCCAGGCTTCGAGCTGTCAGCACAGAACCTGATGTAGGGCTCAAACTCATGAACCACGAGATCAAGACCTGAACTGAAGTCAGACACTCAACTGACTGAGCCACCCAGGCACCCCCGTTTTTAGATGTATTAACATACAATTATATATTCTATCTCATTCTAATATAATCTTAATGATCTCCCCCTTTCATGAAGTCTAAAATGCTTTCTATTTTATTAACTGTCCTTTGAAATTTATTTTTTTCTTCTATTTCTTTAAACTTATATTATCCTGCTTTTCTTTTTAAAAAAATGTTTTAATGTGTATTTATTTTGAGAGAAAGACAGAGTGTGAGTGGGGAGGAGCATAGAGAGAGGGACACATAAAATTCAAAGCAGGCTCTAGGCTCTGAGCTGTCAGCACAGAGCCCAATGCTAGGCTTGAACTCATGAACTATGAGATCATGACCTGAACAGAAGTCAGATGCCTAACCAACTGAGCCACCCAGGCACCTCAGCTTTTCTTAGCTTCTTGAGTAGATTCTTACTTTGTTTATTAGTATTTTTTCCAATGAATGTATTAAATATTCTAGGGTCTCCTGGGTGGCTCAGTCGGTTGAGCACCCAACTCTTGATTTTGGCTCAGGTCATGATCCCATGGTCGTGGGACTGAGTCCTTGCATTGAGCTCCACACTGAGTGTGGAGCCTGCTTGAGATTCTCTCTCTCTTTCTCTCTCCTTTCCTCTGCCCCTCTCCCTGCTCATGCTCTTTCAAATAAAAAATAAAATAAAATAAAATAAAATAAAATAAAATCATGATTCTAAGTGTTTCTGAGTGTTGCTCTGATGATACCTCTAGAGTTTTTGTATATATTACATTCACTGACACTTATTTCTAAATGATACTTAAATTCCATTTTTAATTTTCTCCTTATGCCTAATGATATACATAAAAGAATACTTTTTAAATTGGGTAGTTAATAGATTTGAAACGTTCTTTTAATGACAATTTCCAGTTTTATAGCATTATAAATAGAATGTGGCCTCTGTAATTTCTAATATTTGGCACTAGGTAACATTTTCTCTGTCGATTAATTAACAGGTGGTCTTTTTAAAATGTCTAACAAATGTTTAAATGCGATTCTATATTTAGTATAGAATATATTCTGTTCTCCAGTAGTCTCCCCTGTCTCCATTCTTGATTTCTTTAGTACAACTAAAGAGCCTCTTGAAGTTTCCCAAATATGTCATGCTCTTTGGCAGTTTTGGAGGCCTTTGCTCAGACATTTGCTATTCCTGGAGTGTTCTCTTTCTTTACCTTATTATGGCTAACATCTATTCTCCTTTATAGTCATTTTAGAAAACACAAGAAATGCTATTTTCTCTTCAAAGGATTCTCTAAACTTCCTCAAGACTACACTAGGTCCACCTGTGGGGCTCTCCCCTACTGTTCTCCTCTTCCTCTTCTTATTATGGTACCTGCATATCTACTTGACGTCTTGTCATTAGGCTGCAGACAACTTTGGGGGTCCTAGCAGGGTGACTGGCACCTGGAAGGCGGTAAATAAATATGTGTTGAATAACTCAGGAAAAAAAGTAACTATACAGATCATGAAGGAGATTTGATATTACCATATAATAGAGAGCTATTGAAGTTTTTCACCATGCCAGATATTGTGCTAAGCATCATACAAATATAACCTCTAATCCTCAAAACTTTGAAATAGAAGTGGTTGTACAATACAGATAGGGAAATGGAAAATCAGAGAGGTAAGCCATTATTGATGAAAAGTACACATGTGTTAAAAGGGCAAAACTAGAATAATTGGCGATAATCTAAACATCACAAAGAATAAAAATAGTTCACTGGTGAAGTGACATCAGCCAATCAGTGAAAATGATGGAGAAACACCAAAAAAAACTGAGCAAAAAAGTCACAGTATACTTTATCAGACCTCTGGAAAGTTGTCAGAGGCTTACAATGAAAAGAACACTCAGTAAAGAAAAAGGCAACCCATGACTAGGGTCAAATCTCAGCATGGTCCACGATGACAGTTAGACACTGTAACCCAGGACAAAATAGCAGGACCTTGCTATCATTTATTGGCAGAAACCTGGGGAATGTGTGTGGGAATGTTTTCTAAAGCTGTTAGAACAGAAAGGAAGGAATATAACACTGAAAGACTGTGGTGAAGAAAAATCCTCATAGGAGGCAGGAATGTATTTCATAGAGTACATTGGTTGTCCACAACATCTGGAGTGAGAACTGGCTGAAGTGAAGAGCTATACTGATTTATGGGGCTTGCTGATGTTTTGGCTGAATGGTTGGGGATTTGAGAAAATAAAATTAGAAGATCAAGTGACAAGTATCGGGAAGAAATATGTGAATGGATCTCAGAATGGACACAGAATATGAAGATATTTCTGTCCCATATAAATGTTAAAAAGGGCGCCCACTGCATAGAAGACACGTAGTGATAAGTAGGCAGAGTAATGCCACTGTGGATATCAGTCAGCCTCTTTTCCCAGCCAAACTAGTTCTTGCTCAATGGACCCATGAACAGAGTAGCCTTGATGGTAGGAATGTAGACTATGAATAGACCAACATGACCTTCCTTTTGCCAAGACTGAGCTGGCTACCATTAATCTGTAGCTTAATCTGCCAACACTATAGATCACCACTGAGTTTCCAATATGGCACCATTCCTGGGTGCCACCCTGCCACCTAGTGGCAGGTTAATTGCATTGGCCCTGTTCCATTATGGAAGCAAAAGAATTTGCCCTCACTAAAAAGAAATCTTTTGGATATGGAGTTGTCTTCCCTGCCAGTAGTATTTTTTCTAACACCACCGTCTGTGGATTCACAGAATGCCTGATCCACCATCCTAGCATTCCACAGAGCATTGTATGAGATCAAGAAAGGTATTTCACAATCAAGGTAGTGCACTAATGGACTCTTGCCTGCAAATCAACTAGCCTTACTATGTACTTCATCATCCAAAAGTAGTTGGCTTATTTGAAAGATGAAATGGCTTACTGAAGACTCAGTTATAGTGTCATCTGTGAAATAACACTCTGAAAGGACAAAGTTCTGTTTTACAGAGTGCAGCTTTTGCTATGAATCAGAGACCATTGCATGGTATGGTTTTTCCCACAGTCCAAATCAAGGGGTGGAAATGAAAGTGGCTATTCTCACATAAAACCCCTTGCAGATTTTTTGCTTCTCATTCTGGCAACTTTGGGTTGTGCTGGGTTACCACAAGTGGGTGATGCTTCCACCAATGGATATGATGGCTCCACAAGAGTGGCTCCACCAAATTGGAAAATGAGAATCCCACCTGGATGCTTTGGGCTCTTCCTGCCACAAAACCAGGAAGGAAAAAGGTGAAAGGTGTGTGTGAAAAAAGGTGAAAGGTGTGTGTTAAAAAGGAGCAGACCTACTGGTTGGAGTGATTGATTTTGATTACCAAGGGTAAAAGGTAAATCTGGTTGCTGCTATATAGTAAAGACAAGGAGAGCTATGTCTGAAAAATCATAGGACTCTCTAGGGTGCCACTTAGCACTACCATATCCGATTTTTAAAGGTTAATGGAAAACTACATCAGCTGAAAAGTAATAGGATGACTGGTGACTCAGAAATGAAGGTTTGGGTCACCTATCACGTAAAGAACCCAGAACAGCTGAAGTTCTGGCTGAGGTCAAAGGAATATGTGATGGTAGAAAAGATGCCATAGATATCAACTCTGACCTTGTGACCAATTACAGAAATGAGGACTGTGGTAGCCTCAAAAATGTTCTTTATGCTTATTATATGTGTATGTGTATTTGCATATGTTAATCACTCTTTTTCTTCTTCCCATTAAAAAAGTTCATATAGAGTTATTGGAGGTGAACACATTTACTGGAGGTAATAAATCAGTGAAGTTTTTGTAGCTAACAGTTATAAATCAACTGAAATTTAGGTAACAATATTTTGTAAGACTATGACTGCATATAAAGAGTGATTAATATATCCCATCATGGACACACTGACTGTTGGGACTGTGTGCCTTCCTGCTTGGGGAAAGAGGGGGAACTTCCTCATTTGTGAAAAGGATAGCTGTGTCTTGTTGCAGGAAGGTTTGAATGTGAGTGGAAGAATACAAGTAAGAAGCTGAGTAGCCAAGGGTGTGAACTGTATCAGTTTTCAATTATTTGTTTCTCATCTCTGAATATACCTTCTAGTGATAGACATACTTTGACAGTATGATTTTGTGAGTTCCAATAATTTCAAGATTTTGAAATTACTGTTAGCCCTCACTATGCCTTTGCTAATATTAAATATATTTTCATTTGTGCATTCCTGATAACTCAGATATCCTCAAATAGAAATTAGGCATTTTTTAAATACACTTTTTACCATTCCATGTTCAACAAACTCATGTTTCTTTAGTGATACATCTTGAATTCCAAAGCCCTAAATGGGGCATGTAGTTCTGGTCAAATTCAGACAGTAACAGTCAACATGAGGCCACTTCTTCATTCACAAATAATGTTCTCATTTCTGTATTTTTTTTAAAAGAAAGACAGGCAGCAGTTCCTTCTTTCTTTTTTAAGAATTCAATTACCAAAGTATGTCTGTATAACATCAACATTCAAAGTTGAATTCCTGATGTAACAAGGCAAATCATAATAAGCCCTTCAGAAAATAATTTATCTTTTTCCATATATGTCTTTAATTTCATGTTATCTTTGATTAAACAGCCACAGCCCTATGAAAAATATATCAGATTGAAATTTTACTGCATGAGCAGGTGGCCAAGCCTAAGTCTTCATATTATTCCATCATCATTTTATTTATTTTTTTTTTAATTTTTTTTTCAACGTTTTATTTTATTTTTTTTGGGACAGAGAGAGACAGAGCATGAACGGGGGAGGGGCAGAGAGAGAGGGAGACACAGAATCGGAAACAGGCTCCAGGCTCTGAGCCATCAGCCCAGAGCCTGATGCGGGGCTCGAACTCACAGACCGCGAGATCGTGACCTGGCTGAAGTCGGACGCTTAACCGACTGTGCCACCCAGGCGCCCCATCCATCATCATTTTAATAGGAATACTCATTTCAATTCCAAGGTATGTAAAAATCAGATGCAAAATAGTGATTACTGTGAATTCTGCATTTAAAAAAAATTTAATGTTTTATTTATTCTTGAGAGAGAGGGAGACAGAGCGTGAGCAGGGGAGGGACAAAAGGAGAAGGAGACACAGAATCTGAAGCAGGCTCCAGGCTCTGGGCTGTCAGCACAGAGCCTGATGTGGGGCTTGAACTCACATACCGTGAGATCATGACCTGAGCCAAAGCTGGATGCTCAAGTGACTGAGCCACCCAGGTGCCTCCTGTGAATTCTGCATTTTAACTGGATTCCCTATTAGTTGGTAACTCTGGGGGAAAAAATTAGAGAATTCAACAATTTCCACATTACTTAGGTATTTAACTTCATTGTCCTTTTTCCTTCCTAATTTTCTCGTAGACAGACTTCCTTGGGGACTTTCCTTAAAGTGAATTCCAATACTCGATTTGTAGGCTTCCCTAAAACATTCTAGGAAAAAACAATATTTTGTTGATACTTAATCTAGAATTTCCAGATGTCCAGACTTTTAACCTAGTGTAATAGTAATGCATCTGTGCATTCCTGTGTGTGTATGTGTGTGAGTCCTATGTGTGTTTGCATTCCTGTGTAATGAAGGTGGTATGCCAGAGATGAAAATGAAAAATTGTATGATGATCTTACAAGTATTAAATGTAGAAAAATGTGAACTCTTTTTAAAACGACTGAAACCACATTAATAATGATGAATTCAGTATTTTTTAAGATGATATTTTATTGAGGGAGTGATAAAAATTACATTTTATTTTATTTTTTTTTTTTTTTAATGTTTTTTTATTTATTTTTGGGACAGAGAGAGACAGAGAATGAAAGGGGGAGGGGCAGAGAGAGAGGGAGACACAGAATCTGAAACAGGCTCCAGGCTCCGAGCCATCAGCCCAGAGCCTGACGCGGGGCTCGAACTCACGGACCGCGAGATCGTGACCTGGCTGAAGTCGGACGCTTAACCGACTGCGCCATCCAGGCGCCCCTAAAAATTACATTTTAAAAACTTTTGCTACCCAAGTCTTGAGAAAAGCTTAATAATAGGCACACAGGCTGAGAAGTGATGACCATCAGTCTTCCCAATAGATCTGCCTCTGGCATTATGCTGCAGAGAGGTGTTTAGTTTAGGCTTATCTTTACTTAAAAGTTACAGATAGATCAGATTAGCAATGTGACAAATAATACCCAGAAGTAAAATTGATAAGTGAATGTAAATAGGTTTTGTTGAATATATTAATAAATTATAGCCCTTTATAACTAGGTTCAAAATGACTGTATACATATTTATTTAATAAAATATTTTTTTATTATTTCAAGAATAACAGCTTTTAACTTAAATTTTTTGAATTTGAGACAAACTAAGAAAGATGATGATCAGATAGGTAGAAGGTGTGGAAATACAATGGGGATGTGGCAGCATTTCTAGCGGGAGAGACATAATAAAAAAAAAAAAAAAAGAAAATAAAAAGAAAACAAGACAATATGTAATGAATTGTTAATTATGTTTCATGTATTGAGACATAATTTTTTTTACATTTAATATAAATCTTTTTCACCATAATTAACAACCACTTCTTTATAGGCATTGATTGATGAAAATGGATGTTGTACATTAAAAGCAGCATTATGGCTTATACTTTTCTCATCTGCAAAATAATTCAATAATATTTGTCTCCCAGGGTAGTTTGAGGGTGGAATTGACCCAGTATCAATCAAGTGAGGCAAGGAAGTCATGTTTCAGTTTCATAGCCTGTGCAACTCCAAAACAGGCCTTATCTGGTGGGGTATTGAACACCCACCAGAATGGCCAATGTGGTTCAGAATATAGAGTATCTGGAACTCATATATTACCAGCCAGAGTGTTAAAAGGTACAGCCCCTTTGGAAAGCTTATAGTAAGTATACCCACTCTATGGAACTCAATTCCTACACATATATCAAAGAGTTCGTGCACAAATCTATGAGTACTATACAAAATAACTTGTACAAAAATGTTCATAGAAGCCTTAGCCAAGTAATAAACAAATATTCATTAATAAACATATTCATCAACAGAAGAAAGAAAAACTGTGATATGCTCCTATAATTGGATGTAACAGAGCAATAAAGAGAACAAACTAGTGATAGATGCAACATGGATAAATAAATAAACCTTAAAAAATTAATGTTGAAAGACAAGCCAGTCACGTAAGTTGGCATACTGAAGGCTTCTACAACTGTGAATTGGAAAAGCAGAACAAATTAATCTGTGGTGACAGGAGACAGACTGATGGTTGCTTGAGTCTTGAGGATGGCCTGGGGATTGACTGGGATGGATACAAAGAAACTTTGTGGGGTTCCTAGAAGGATTCTGTATCTTGATCAGAGTGACAATTATATGGGCATATACATTTGTCTCAAATTCTAGAGCTATACTACTCATAGATTTGTGCATTTGCTATATGTAAATTATATTTCAATAAAGTACTATTATATAAATAAATGGATAAATGGATAAAATAACATAGAGCATCAATTTTAAAAATATTTGATAATTGTACTATTAGTACTAATTATTATTAGTAGTAGTAGTAGTAGTAGTGTTTTTCCATACTGGATGCCAAATGTCTATGTCATATCTATGAGTGGGATGGGAGTGGCTTGAGGTAAAAAGAAGGTAGTAGTCTGTATTGTGTAATATGATGAGCTCTAGACGTCCACTGTGGTTGAATCCAGGCTCAGTTCTTTTCTGGCTCTGTGAACTTAGGCAAGTCTGCCTAAGTTTCCTAAACCTTCATCCCCATTCTTAATGCATGGATGATAATTATACCTGCTGTAGTTTTATGAGGACTGAAATATCTGTAAGATAACATATTACATATAAAACAATATCTAACATTTTTATTTTTATCATTAGAATCCTTGGTAATTTTTGACAAGCTATGTTGAAAATGAATTTTTGGTATTATACTTTTATAGCCTTGCCAAAATACTTTTTTATGTTTTTTATTTAAGAGATTTATAAAAAATCACTTTCAAATTAATTCATGTTATCTTTTGATTACTGTTTATGGTTAATCACTCTGGTGACTAGTTGGCTTTTCTAAAGGGTTATCATTGCTATAATCAACATGATTAGTATAATCTCCTCAGAAATTAAATGCTGATTTTACTAAAATGCTGCTTGAATGGAGAAACTTTTTTGCATCCATGGCAATAGCCATCTGTTATGCACATGGTCCAATATATAGTACATGCATGCTTAATAAATGAATCAATAATTTAATGTATTTGGTAACAAAAAACTTAACTCCTTAGACCTGTAACATGCCCAAACTCTACTCTTGTGAAAATAAAGAAGGCTGCAATTTCAAAAGACTGGTAGTATATATATTTCATGCAATGTACGAGGAGTTGCTAAAATAGAAGTCTCAAAATAAAATAGACTTTGCTTCCAGGAAAGGATTTTATACCTGGGTCAGAAATAATTTCCTTTGGATGCGTGAGACTTTGGATGATCATAGGACAACAATGGCCTTGAGATGTGTTGGCATGACTGGAGAGATGTGAGCAGGAGCTCAGTGGGAAGAGAGAGAGAGAAAGAGAGAGAGAAAACAACTCTATTACTAGTGGTAGCAAGCCAGTAAAGGGTGTTGGACTAACTTCTGGGCTCCTCCAAATTTCTATGAAGTTTGTCAGATTATTTTTCCACAAGTATTGTAGTTGTTTGAATGGAGCTCAAAGTCAAAACCACTCTGTTGCACCTCTGACACCCTTGCTTTTCTTTACTTTTCCCCCTGTTTTGATGTTAATGGAATTTTATCCAGTGCTTTACTTCCATAGCAGATGACAAAATCCAGACTTAAAATACAGCCACAGATTAATGTGGAACAGTTCTGGATTAAATATCCTGTCAAAAAGCATAATTGAAATGTTAATTCTATGAAAGTATTTGGACCTATGAGTCACAAGGAAAATAGGCTGAGTTGTGAGATATGTTAAAATAAGAAAATGTTTATTTTCGCTGAATGGAAACTAGAATGGAAAGGAAAGGTCATGGAAAGTAGTTTTAAGAAGCAAATATTTGTGGAATTAGTTTTTATGTTGTAAATAGTGGGAAATAATTACAAAATCAGATTGTGTCTATACCTATTCACCGACTTGTTCATTCATGGAGGTAGTGCCTGCCCACCTCTGGTGGAATTTGAAAATGTGTAGTATGTTTATTTAACAAAATGTGGGATACTGCTGGGATTGAGGGTGAGAGTGTGTGTATTTGATATCAATTTTTCTTTCAAAATGCTAATATTCTTGAGAAACATGGTATTATGGAAAGCAGTGCTATACATAGCTTTGAAAATGATATTGAATATAATCACAAGGAAACTGGCATACATGCCCAAATGGAGAGTCATTCTACAAAATAACTAGCATGTACTCAGTAATATAAATTCTATGAAAGATGGAGAAATGTAGGGACAGATGCAGATTGAAAGAGAATAAGGAGACACACCAACTTTATGAAATGTATGATCCTAGGCTGGATTCTGAACCATTGGGGAGAAAAATGATACTATTGGGATAATTGGCAAAAAATGAATTTGGATTATATATTAGATAATAATATTGTAACAATGCCAAATTTCCTAAATTTTATCATTGTATCAAATGAAAAATTTGAAAAAAATGCTCTTGTTCTTAGAAAATATATACTTTTGATATGAAATACAATGAACTTTTTAAAGTCATATAAATGTATAAAGGCCTATATTTGAGGCATATGAAAATATGAGTAATTTTTATAAATTTTTAATATAACTTATTTAAATTTATATAGATATATATATTTATATATAAATAATATAATTTATGTGCACTTATATAAATTTTTAATGTTTATTTTTGAGAGAGGAAAGGGCGCATGAGTGGGGGGGGGTAGAGGGGGAGAACAGTGAGAGAGGGAGACAGAGGATCTGAAGCAGAGAGCCTGATGCGGGGCTCTAACCCACAAACTAACTACAAGATCATGACCTGAGCCTAAGTCGATTGTTTAACCAACTGAGCCATTCAGGCACCCCAGAAATATATGAAGTATTTAAAGTCAAAGAGTAATGGTAAATTCAACTTACTTTCAAATACAAACCATAAAACCTAAGAATGGGTATATGATAAGTTGGTACCCACATTGATACTGATATCTATATGCATACCTATATCTATCTATATAGAGAAAAAGTAAAACAAGTTGATAAAATAGTAACAATTTGCAACTGTAGGTGAAAAGTATATGGTACTTTGTTGTATTCTTCTTGGAAATTTTTCTGTAAGTTTAATTAATTTATTTACTTATTTATTTATCTTAAGTAAAAAGGTTTTTTAAAAGAATGAGATTGGGAGATAGCTAAGGGCTCCAGGGATACTTATAGAGTAAATCTACTTCTGAAACAGGACAGTTGATATGTCATATATGAAATATGATGGTTTTAGCTAAATAGGCTTTTGTCATATTCTATTTGTTCTGGAATATACTATTAACCAGTGATATTTCTGAGACCTAAGGAAGTGACTATGACTCATTGCCAATGTTTAAAAAAATTTTTTAAACACAAGTCTATATGACCCAAACCTATGCAATTAAAACTCAGTAATATAATACAACAATTTGTGACTGCCTTCCACCTTAACCAAAATAACAACATCTTAATTGAATTTTTTGGTTTCTGAAATGCTGTTTGGAATTAGGTAGCCCATAAAACCAATCCAGATTATTGAGTTGAGTTGAGTTGAACTGAACTTGTAATTAAACTTGTACTATCTGCCTAGTGTAGACACAACCAGACCTTCTGGTTACATTTTGATTCATGGTCAGGGTATTACTATTTGTGGTTAAATATGAGAAAAAAAATACTAAAAACAATTTATAATTACTCTCTCCTACTGTATTGTTCTCTTATGAGGGTGTGCTCTTTGTTTTTATATACCGCTAAAAGTATATTCGAAGTGTCACTGTCACTTTGTGCTTTTTGTTGCTCAGGGGTGTACCTATACCATTTCTGATCCTTACTGTGTCCCTGAGATGTTGTAGCCTTTACAGTTAAGGGTAATTGGCAGTTAGAATACACTTTGTTCTGTACAGTGTTAAAAAATGGACCCCTTTGTTTGGCCAACCTTCATGAACTTCCGTTTACTTTAATGGCAAATGAAACATTTGTGTAAGAAAGAAATATTGTCTTCAATGGGAAATGCATTCCATGTGTGTTATATTTCATATCATGACAGATTTTTCTCGAGCTTATACTATTTTTATTCACAATGTGAATACATGACTTTTTTCAAGGCTCTGCATTTTAAGGCAACCATTATTTGTATTTATGGGAATAAATGATAAATATTAAATATTTTTATAGTTAAAGATCGTTATTCATTTAAGTTCCAAATAAAGCACTCTCATTCTTTTTACGTGAAAAGAACTTGAACAATTCTTTTTTAAATAAAACATGAGACATGTTTTCATGAGACATAGGAACTGGATCTTAAGGATGGAAGGTGAAAGATCATGTCGATGTCCATATCCCACCACTCTCATGAATTTGCTGGTTAATGTCAGCTTTGTCTTTCCCCTTTAATCTAGCCTTACTCAGCAGGTGATATTCCAGGGTGTACAATTCCAGAGGGACATGGCTAGTGGTGTTGCTAACTGGTCTGACATACTTACAATTTAGAGAATTTCTGAGCCATAGGGTAGAGTCCTGGAGACTGACATTTGTAGTGAGAATAGAAGTCTTGTAGTTACATATGTCACAGGAGAGGGGGGAGCTATAGGAGTTGGAATGGCATTGATTAGTTGTTAACAGATAGAACCACAGAATTTACAAGAGAAGAAGAAAAGTGAGAAACAAGGAGCAGACCCACTTTTATACTCTAATGAGATTTATGGATTCTCTTTTCAGAGATGTGTGTGTGTGCACATGCTGATTGGAGAATTTGCAGGTATCTGAGGACTCCATGTTTGCAACCTTGGTGACAATGCAGCAGTAGGTTTACAGAAGCCTCTGGCCTTTCTTTCTGCCTTCCTTTCTTTCTTATGAAGTGTCACCGTCTTCCCAGTCATTTTAAGAAGTCAACCTTTAGCCCTTTGGGACTTTTTTAAGTACAATAATTCCATTGCCCTAAACGTAAACCCTTTGACACATCCCCTGACAGTAATCCATTCCTTGCAGAGCTTAGGGCCTTGAGCAGCCACAGAATGTTTTCATTATAGAGCTCTGAGCTTCCTCTTGTCTGGAGCTTTAAGTACTGATGTTCAGCCACTTAACAAAGACCGCATTGCAGTCTTGGCCAAGTTTGCGACAAGGGAGTACAGTGTCCTGGGCTTATGGTCTGGCTGTATCTAAGGAATCTTGGGTTTAATGTTTCTTCTTCTCTTCAATTCCCCGCCCCCCCACTAAAAGATTCTGAACCTATTTTCTTAACTGTTTCAATATAAGTCTAGAAAGTTGAACTTCACTACCCAGAAGGAGGTCAGCATTTGTGTATATTCAACCATTATGTGAGGTAAGGGTCTAGTGTTAACAGATTCTGTATGTAACTCAAAGAGCATCTCCTATTTATTTATCTGTGCTTTAGCAATTCTTGTTCTCAGAGATTTGCATCCAAAGTGTAATCCAGGACCAGCAGAGGTATCTCCTTAAAGATCACTACAAATGTAATATCTCAGGTGGTGCGCCAGACAAGTTGACTCAGAATCTGCCCTTTAACAAAATCCACAGGTGATTTTAGTGCATTTTAAAGTTTGGGGAGTTCTAGTTAGAGAGCATTTGGTCAATGCTTCTGAATTACTATCTTATGAAGTAAGGATCTAATATGTTTTTCTACACACAAATAACTGGATGGCGTAGCATACAAATTATTCTGATAAATGGATTTTTTTTTATTTTTCCCAAATTTATTTGGGAAACTGTTTTGTAATTTTTTTTGTGTGTCAAACTGCTAAAGTAAGTCAGAAAATATTTTATCCACTGGACATAAATCTTTTTTTTTTTTAATTTTTTTTTTCAACGTTTATTTATTTTTGGGACAGAGAGAGACAGAGCATGAACAGGGGAGGGGCAGAGAGAGAGGGAGACACAGAATCGGAAACAGGTTCTAGGCTCTGAGCCATCAGCCCAGAGCCTGACGTGGGGCTCGAACTCACGGACCGCAAGATCGTGACCTGGCTGAAGTCGGACACTTAACCGACTGCGCCACCCAGGCGCCCCTGGACATAAATCTTTAAGAAATAAGGCTCTGATAATCCTGACTGACAAGAAAAGTACTCAGCACACAGGATTGTGACAGATACATGCATTATGCTTGGTGCTTCCTATATTTATTCTAAACAAAAGCTACATGAAGTGAGTCTCACTCATCATATTTCCCACAGGAACACAAGAAGCCCAATGAGGTTATGATCTCACAACAAAACACTGAGTCCTCGCTCAGTGAGTCCCACTCTGCATGGGAGACAAGTCAGAGAAATGAGAACACTTTAATTCTAAGCCATCAACTAGAGCAGCTTTCTCAACCTCAGTGCTATTGACTTTTGAAGCTGGATAATTTTTTGTTGTGGGGGACGATCCTGTGCATTGTGGAGTGTTTAGCAGCACCCTACACTTCTACTTATTAGATGCCAGTAGCAAGCCACTCAACTCTCAAATCATCTTCCTTCCTTCACCTCTCCCCTTGTCCCCTCCCTCACCAGCCCTACCTCCCACCACTGTGAAAACTAAAAGTGTTTCCAGACAATGCAGAATGTTCCCTGGGACCCAAATCACCCCTCGTTGGGAGCCATTGGCCTAGAAGTATGCGTAATTTTATTTATTCCTATCTTTAATCTGAGTTTCTCTGTTGTGTAAGTCTTCTTTATGAGACTGCCCCCTTCTGTTTAATTAAAAGTTCCAGGTATCGGAGGCTTTTAAGCCTTCCATAATTACTGCCAGTTTGTTTTCTCCACTTACTTAGAGTTCCATACTTTCACAAAAAAGGACATTCATCTTCTGCTTAATTATCCTAACAGGTGAGCCCACAAGTTTGTGTCTTACTATTCTTCAGTGGTTGCATTATGAGCATTGCCTATAGGAAGATACAGAGATGCTCATATCATGGAGACAGTTCTAGTTTAGTGGATGAACAAGAAGGCTCCCGAGCCCACATGTCTCTCCACCACTTCCAATGATCCTTAGAATACTATCTAACACAGAGAATATCAGGAATTGTTCATTATTTCTTTGGACCTTATCTGTACTTCAGGATCTTGTCAAGGACAGAAAGAGGTCTAGGCTTTCTCTCATTAATACATGCTGTGTGTTTTTAAAACTTTACTCAGATCAAAATATTGGCCCATCTTTTACATATTTAAATTGTGTAACGTATTCAGCTTCCATCACAGAATTTTCTATATAAGATGTGGGAATATTATTGAAACATGTGAGCTGATTGTTAAAATTGGCTGCTATGGATTTAATTCATAAAAAGTTCAAAAGTGGGTTGAGTGTCCGACTTTTGGTCATGATCTCATGGTTGTGAGTTCAAGCCCAGTTTGTCAGTTTGAGCCTCATGTTGGGGTCTGTGCTGACACATAGAGCCTTCTTGGGATTCCCTCTCTCTCCCTCTCTCTATGCCCCTCCCCTGTGTGTGCACATTCTCTCTCTCTCTCTCTCAAAAAAAAAAAAAATCAAAAGTGAAAAAAACTAATCAGTGTGAAAGAGGGTTATCTTTGGTGCTTGGGGATGGGGGTAAATTGATCAGAGCCCAACACAATTTCTGGAGGTGTTCATGTTCCATTTTTTTTTAATCTGGGAGTTGGTTACACACAAGTGTTTAATTGTGTGTTTAATTGTGAAAATCCATCGATTTATTCTCTTATTATTTAGGCACTTTTCTTTATTTATAATTTAGTAAAAGTTCAGAAAGACACCCAGATCAATTATGGAAAAATAAACACCTTGTACACCTAAGAATATTGTTTATGAGAATAGTAAACACTCTCAGAGATAATACATTTTTGTTATTTCATTGCATTATGATTCCTACATTATTCTAGTGGTTTTCTAGGGAGGCCTAATTTCATAAACTCTGTCTGTGTTTATGTTATAAATACGGGATGGGGCATGAAAAGAAGTTATTCTATGGTTGTTTACATTCATGTAGCCAAATACAAACCTGAATTTTTTTAACCCAGACATAATATTGAGAAGTGCTACTTGGATGACTTCAACTGTATTTTTAGCCACTCATGCTATTGTTAATGTGAAAAATATAAAACTAAATTATAGGTCCCCCTATTTTCATTATGGGACAATTTTATAGCTGTCAAACAAGTTGTATTTCACACTTCCCACATTGACAAGGCAGCATTGGTACCAAAGTTTATAAGTTTTTCTTTGGCTTTTTCCTCAGTAGGTGGAAGGTTGACATAGCAATGATTGTCTTGTAAAGTTGTCAAAATAAATAGATCACACAAAGCAAAGATGGGAAATTTAACTCCCAGGAAAAGATAAAATGTGGGTTATAACCATGGGTGGTAAATAGAGGAGCTAGGGGGGAATCACCATTTCATGCCCAAACCTCTTTCAGGCTAAGATTTTCAACACTTTAACCCTATTCCTATTCCCCCCACCCTTGCCTAGCATTGCTGAAAAGGAGGCAATTTGACTGGTAAGGTCCATGTCTTTTTATGGACCCTCTTCTATCCTCTTTCTCCTATGGAAGCACCAGTATGCATAGAACCACAGTAAAGCCCAAGGGCATGGAATTGGTGGAGGAGGGGAGTAGAAAAAGGAGCAGTTACAGTCCTGGGTAAGCCATAAAATGATTTAGAATAGATGACTTGTGAAAGAAAAGTCAATGAATATGACAACATCTTTAAATGAATAAAATTCTCTAGGATGGTTTGGACAATATAATACTACTCATCGTTCCAGCAAAAAACATACTTCCACAGCATAAAAACAATTAGAAAATTTCTAGTAGTGATGCTGAAACATCCTTAGTCCTTTTTTATTATGCTTGCATTTAACAGGAGGCAGTTTTAGGATTTATTTACTGAATCCTATCTTTACATATAAGCAACAAATGTTAATTTCACTGATGGGAAAAAATCATCCTAAGTTTGAAGGCAGGTTCTTGTTGAGGCTTAGATCAGATAAGGTATCATCACAGATATCCCTTGTCTTCTCCTAAATATAAGCCGTCTCTTTTTCCTCAAAGAGCCTGGTGGTTTGGCATATGGGGTTCTCACTGGTCGAGTCAAATAATAATGCCTCTAACTAAGTTTTCTTTTAAAAATTTCTTTGTCTTTTCCCATTCTGTGTGTGGTAGACCAGGCCTCTTCAAGCCCTTTTCACAAGGGAAGGCAAAGTGGTTAGTAAGAAACTGCACATTCATTGACTGGGGTTCAAAGGCTAAGAACTGGCTTCATCCCTGGGGTGGGAGGTGGAATTCTGGTGACAACATTGGGCATGTCTTTTGTTTCCTCTGTTCACTCAGAGTCTTTGAAAGGTTCTCATTAAATGCTATTAACAGGCATTAATACAAAGAATGACTAGGAAATTCCAGGGAGAATCAAACAGCAGAATGAACAGTGAGGAGAATGTGAGACAAGCAAAGTAACTAAAGTCAGACATCCTTAGTGAAATAAAACTGCCAATGACAGACATGTCTTGAGGGTAGCAAGATTGTTTCTGAATTTGACATAGAGACTATAAAGAGATCGGGACCACCAACTACTACTGCACATGCATCTGTACCATAGAAACTCCCACATGTGAGTTTATGTATTAGAAACAAGTGATATACACATAACCATAGAACTCAAGGTAGCAACCGAGAAGAAAGGCACCAACCACACAAATGAATAAAAATAGACAGATAAGGGAAGGGGTTTGGAAAGGGGCATCTTTAATAACCAAGCCCGATAACAAGTTATCCTCTGATGGAAATTATACCAGTTATGCTATTTGGGAGAAGATTTCACACGACATTCCCAGGATTATTCTCTTCTGGGTCTCTTGGTTCTGTCAGGTCTTCCACCTCAGCCCAGAGCTTCTTCATTCCTGAATTTGGTGTTGCCCCTCTGTCTCAAATACCAGATCGCTGTACATTTGCAGTTAATTCTTTGAAAATAAGGATCAACATAAAACAAAGTGGACAAGAGGCTAACTTTCCTCCCAAAGTCAAGTTGCCTACTGACCTCACAATTTTGGGGTAGCTTAGAGCTCCACAGTCAGCCAGCCCCTGGAGCAGGCACTATGAAGCTGAATAACCTCTGTCTTGTCCTGCCAAAAGGTTTCTCAGCTCAGTGCTACCCTTGAATGGCACTCTGTCATTATGCTATATTTAGGCCATGGAAGTTGTAATTAGCTTTGTTCTGCTGCAAACTGATCCAGCCTCACATGCGGTATAAAAGGTAATAAAATAGGTAGGCATATATAAAAACCTAAATAAGCATCCTATGCAGGAAAATTTCATGATTCCCAAACTGATGAAAGAAACAAGGAAATGGAACTTTGATGGCCTCAAAAGCAGCAGAAACCATCTAAGAAGCTGCATCTAGGTATAGTCAGCATGCAGCAGGATGTTTAGTTAATTCCCGCACATCACCTCCACACCACCCCCAACTCCAACCCACTGAGATAACTGTTCTGTAACTTGATAATATCTGCTGGAAACTGCTTTTTCTTTTTTTAATTTTTTTAACGTTTTGTTTATTTTTGAGACAGGGAGAGACAGAGCATGAATAGGGGAGGGTCAGAGAGAGGGAGACACAAAATCTGAAACAGGCTCCATGCTCTGAGCTGTCAGCACAGAGCCCGACGCGGGGCTCGAACTCATGGACTGCGAGATCATGACCTGAGCCGAAGTGGGCCGCTTAACCGACTGAGCCACCCAGGAGCCCCAGGAAACTGCTTTTTCTAATATGACATCTTATATCTCTTTAAGAGGCCAAATGTGTGTACGAGTGGACTTTTACAATTGTTCAATATCCCTGTGTTATCTGGTCTGGGATCTGAGCCATCTGTTTTTATCACACATGGCCATGTGTGCTTACAAGAATGGATGCTATTTATGAGAAAAAAGCTGGTAGGAAGGTATCAAAACATGTGGTCCACAGTGCCAAAATCACCATTATGAGTTGATTTATCTCCTTTTACTCTCCATCTGGTTATAAGCTCCTTGAAGATGAGACCTTCTATTATGTCTTTCATGTGTTTTAATTAAACATGGGTCAGCTGTAGATTATCAATCAGTACTCATTGAGTCATCCAGGGGATGCACTGATATATATATATGATATATATATGATATATATATATGTATATATATATCATATATATATATACACACACACACACATACACACACATATATATGTATATATATATACACACACATACATATATACATATGTATGTATATATGTATGTGTGTGTATATATATATACACACACACACATATATATGTATAAATATATACACACACATATATACATATGTATGTATATATGTATGTGTGTACATGTGTGTGTGTGTGTGTATATATATATATATATATATATGACATATGTACACAAATACACACACACACACACTACACTTCCTCCAGACCCAGGATAAACATTTTTCAGAGCATCTTTATTCAGCCTCTTTATTCAGGTATATTCAGGTATTATTCAGCTATTTTATTACCTATTGAGCATCTTTATTCAGTGGCTTTGCTTTTCAACATCATATAGGACTTGGGGAGCCCTTTATATATGTCAGTTTATTCAGTGAATAAAAATCTAAATAAAAGTGATGGATGAATTTAAGGAAAGATTTTTAAAGAAAGAACAAGTATGAATTTTATTTATCCACAGGTATAAAGAGACAGAAGAGTGGAACAAAGAAAGGAGGCCCAAAAGAAAGTAATGAGAATATGTTAATTAATTGGTACATAATGCATAACAGTAAACTGTAGGGCAGTCCATGTCTTCAGGGGCTGAGTATAGAGTGAGCATTATTTCTTATATTTTATGGGTTACGAGAGGTGAAGTGGGTGGCGAAGGACCCTTCATCCAACCTAAAGGAGGATCCCAAGGGTAAAAAGAGCATATGGTATCATGCAGACAAGAAGGGACTTAGATACCAGGAGATGTAGAAATTTTCCCTCTGTCCTCTTCTAACATTGGGTTTGTATGTAGTAAGGTAAGCTAGACACAGGAAAACTTCTAAGACAAAAAAATCAGACAGTACCTTGTATCCATGCAGCTTTTAAGAGTTTACTTGAATATTTTTGCATTAATGTTCATATTCAGTCTACATAGCTCTTTGGAATGGGAATGCCCAAGCTCATTTTTCAGATGAATGGACTGAGTCTAGAAATCAAGAAACTCACTTGACTAAGTTCTTAGCTAGGTCAAAGCAGAGGCAAGATTCAAACCTAAATTGGCCTCCTCACTTACTGCTCATAAGTTCTTCACTTCCTGTCTTAAAAAGAGCTTAAACAGTCTTGTAGGGAAACCAGATATCGAGGATGTTTATAATTTCCAATAGGGCTCTTAAAGAGTACTTGCAATCCACAGCCAAAATTTCTTCTGCATTTTTATAGCCAGAGTGTGCAAAATCCCAGTGCTAACAGTGTCAGCTTCCGTTTCTTCATCAGCTTTAGGAGGCAAAAATACCTGTGTTCTTCCTTTTGGCCACTAATTAGAAAGCATAGAGTTTGGGGCTGACAAAGTAATTATAAAGGGAATTCAAAGGCTTTGAGAAGTTGAAAGTTAAATAAAGACATTTGGTAATTTCTGCTCATTTCCCTAATGATTTGACAATGTTGCCATTGTCTCAAAGGGAAGTTCCCCAAAGTTTTAGTGCAAATTTCATCATGTTAATTGAGTGCATTTATGTCATTATAATAAATGGTTTTTTTTTGGGGGGGGGAGCAAGAGGCTTAAATATTATTTTTCTTTTCTGAATATTGCATTTTCTCAGTTTAGACATTGACTATGGTCAGTTTATAAGAAAAAGAAAAGGAAAAAATAGGATATATAAAATATTTAATTACAATTATTCTGTGGAGCTTAGCCTTGAATTTTGTTTATGGAATTTTAAAATCAATGTGTGCTTTTTAAAAGACAATACGTATTTCTTTTATGCCATATCACTATAACCAAAAGTCCAGTTCTAAGTATTTATACTGTTCATAACAAGTGATATATGAAGCAGAGGGTTTTATTTGCTTCCCCAAAGTTGACTTTTTAATACTCAGAACCAGGCATTTGACGGACTTGACATTTTACAGTTGATGACAGAAAATGGAAAAAACACAAGCCTCCTACCCCTTCTTCTGCTTTCATAATTCTGTCCTGGCTCAACATAATTTTTTTTCTCCATTTCAAAATTTCCAAAACTTTTTATACTGTTGTGATAAGACCAAAGTCAGTGTGTTTAAGACTGGAAAGAATTCCCCTTAGGAAATGTTGAAAATGTGATTGGAAGGAAAATGGGTGGGAGGAGACTGAACACTTGTGATGCTATTTCTTTGACAAGGGGTCAGCTCAGCTCCCTCAGTACCATTCTAAAGAACAGAAAGCCAAACAAGCCATACTTTTTCACTCCAGCTCAGATTTCAACGTTGTATGCTTTTTCTTTAAAGAGGTGTGCAGGTTCTCTTTAAGAGGACTCTATCTGTCTGTACACACACATACAGGTAACTCATGAACACTTTCAGCCAATATCCAAAGGAAACCAATTTTTAAAATGCGAGAGGTGTTTGGAAAGTCTTATTATCAGGCCGAAAGCAAATAAAATTAGCCTTAAGATCAAATCTTGTGATCATCGTGAACATTAGCTTTCATTCTCTCTTTCTTTTTTGACACAAAATTCTCACAGGTGGTTCTAATTAGACATAAGTAGTGACAGTGGCCAGTTTGACTAAATCCAGATCCCAGCCAAGAGTAATGGAAAAAAGTCTCAGCTTGCCTTCTTAAAAAATGGAATCTATATTGAGGCGGTTCAAGGAAATGACGCCTACAACAAGATGTAAAAGCCATGGCTTGAGCCCCTTTGTGTTCTCTTCCTTTAGAGTCAAAGCAGCCTAAAATACCTAATGCCATGTTTCTTGCTGCTCCTAATAAATTTCACGCTTCTTAGAGAAAGTTTATATTCCTCTAAGACAAATTCTGTCCACTTTGCAAACTAGTAGGAAAAACATAAGCCATTTATGTTATATATATTGTCAGTCATTTCTGTTCTTTGTTTGGCATAGTTGAATTGCCGTTTGATAATACTGTCTAGTCATTTCCTAAGTAATCACTGTTTTCTTAAAACTCTCTATCATCTTTAGTTTAGCTGAGCCACACAGAACAGGAAAAATCTTTTTGGAAACAGTTTCCAAAAATCAATAGGTTAGTAAAACTTGGATTGCTTTGCCTACATGTTCTATGATAGTAAAGTTTTACCTTAGTCATGTTCTCTTCCTTAGTAATTTACACTAGTATTCTAAGAAGCAAACACTCATCCCTGGCTAAGAAATGTGTTTAAAAATCCATGCAGGTATTTAATGGATGTCCTGAGTAATTTTTGTATTTTCTTAAGCAAGAGCACTGCATACAGTTGTGCCACTGCATCAGGACACCCAGCCAATGGGATGCGTGAGATTTGAAATTTAGCCCACGTGCCATTCACCCAGCCATAATTTCATCCTGACTAAGCACTGGTCTGCCTGGAAAAGAAGGTGCAGATTTTCTAAATTGCAGAGGCCAAGCTTGCTCCATCTCACTCATAGGTCATTGTTGCAAATCCAATCAAAAGGTAATGAGAAGCAATTACTTATGTAATTACTTATTTTTGCCTTTTCTCTAAATATCTGAATATCAGTCAATGAATCTGAACACTTAACCCCCCCCCCCCATTATGGTAAGACATGGTATATAAGTCCCTGACATCTCACTTTGTGATTTCTTAAGCATGGACACCCTAGCTTGCTGAAACACAGGTGTTCTTGGTTGACTGGCTCAACGCACCTTGATAGGTAGATTAAAAATTTAGAGGATGAAGGGGCAAGAAGAAACACCCAGAGAAGCCCACCATCCTCCATATGGTAGTAAATTGCTCTTGACCAAACAATTTTCAGAGCATTTGGTGATGATCTGTTTCCACTTTCTGTATACCTGTCCCTAAGATACAAAGTAAAATAGCAACAGTGTAAGCAAATAGCCTTTTATGAAACATGTCTGCATTTTTGACACCGTGTATTATAATTACTAGTATTTTATCTCATACAAAACTGTACTTGAATTTATAGTGCTCAAAATTCCTGGATATTACCTTTGAGAAGATGATTTCTCCTCATTCAGCAAGATTCAATGTGTGAAGGAAAACAAATCAAAACAGAGTCAGCGGTTTATAGACAACATACACTTATAAATTTTACTTTTTAGTAGCTCAAGTTAATCTCAGCTGAATACCCCTTGAAGTTCTTTTTCAACTCTTGCTGTTTGTAGGCATAAAATATTTTTTCATATCAGTGCAAAAATGACTGCTTTTTATCGGAGATTAGATTCCTAATGAGGCTCATCTCTTGCAGCAGAAAGCCTGGGATGTCAGTCCCACTATTTCAACTAATAGTGACAAACTAGGTATTCCTGTTCTTTGCTTTGGGGGAGTGCCTTTGATCTTAGCAGGGGATCCACTGATAATGAGAGGTATCCTAGAGAGAAATATCAGTCTGAAAAGGTAGAACATGTTATCCATTTTGCTCAAATCACTACCAATCTAAGGAATCCCAAGAGGCCTAGAGGAGTTATAAAAGATTCAGCAGCTTATCTACCAAGGCTTTCCCAATTCAGGAGAGGCGCTATATATGTAGAAGAACTAATTGTCCTGAGATATTATCAGGATTTAAAGAATATTTTTTCAAGTGAGGTTCAAATTAAACACTTGCAGACAGGAATCGTTTTGAGCAGACTTGTTTCTTAACTCCAGTTGGCCTCACAGTGGATCTGCAGTGCCCCCTGGAAGAAACTTCAGATTTGTAATTCAGTTTGCCTCTATCTCACGTCTTCACGCAAATTTCCCCTTAACAAATAAGAAAAACTTTTAAGCAGTTGATTTTGGAATAAGAAATCTTGGCTAGGAATTGTAGGGAGCCAAAGCCACCTTGGTCATATTTTTAGTTTCTACTCCCTCATCCTGCCTAGCCCTCTTTATCTTGATCCTCTTCTCTGATTGTTGCTTTCTGGTTTGATTATTTGTTCGTTCGTTCGTTCGTTCATTCATTCATTCATTCATTCATTCTCTCTAGTCAGTAACAGCAGCTAGAAAATCCCTAGACCATGTGGTGACCTTCTGCATCACCGTACAGACAGCTTTGGCCAGGGTTCCTCCCTGCTTTTCTCCTAGCAAGCAGGACACCTACTGGCCTAACCAACCAGTCTAACAAGACAGATGCTCAGCTTCCCTTGACTGCAATTTAGATATTCATTCTTCTATCTGTGGGGCTACCTATTAGAGTCTAAACTTACTGACTTGAGAGTCTTATATTGCCACTTTTAACTTTATCACATCAGTTCAGCTTTCTCTTTTCTAGTGCTGGAAACTGCCAGTCAGGACCTCTGTTTTCTTGTTGGCATTCCTATTATCTCATGCAAGGAAGTGAGGAGGGGACTTTATCCTCACACCAAAATCTTAGACCTACTCCTAGTGTCACTTACAGTGATTGGCTTTTTCACTGGTAAGTTAACCATAGATTCTCCTCCTCAATTTTGTCATGAGCTCACCTAAAAACAAAAACAAAAACAAAACAACAACAACCAAAACAACAAACTTCACCTCTCTTTTCAAAACATAAAAAAACCAGACTATTCACAATAGGTTGCTATAGGTAATGCAAAAGGACAGTTAATAAGATGGGATCCCCAAGCACAGTAATTAAATCGTCTTCCCCATGGTGTGCTGGGAGATGACAAAGTGAACAACTCTAGGTGCAGCTGGCTCTGAACTCTTTGGAAGTCCCACCTCTGCTCCTAGTGTTTCCCATTTGTAATCACAGTGGTTGATGGTGATTATCTCATAGATCTCTTCCAGTTCTAATGTGATGTGTAATTCTAGATTTCAAGTGTGTACTTTTCATTTGAATTACTCTCAGAAGATGAGATGACATGATATTTTAACTGGATCACAGTGGCAGCAGCCTTTTAAACTATTGTGTAAATATTTCTACTGGTAAGGTGATCCTAATAGTGAAGAATAAAATCCATGGAATTGGAACAGAGCAGCTTGGGGAAATCAGTGTTCTCTCTGTCCTAGGGGTTTTATTGGCTGAGAGGAGATGAGTGGGTAGTAGCCAACCATCAGTATGCTTAGTAGACAGAACTAGTCAGGTTGTGATATAAGGGAAACAACTGAATGTGTCTTTCATCTGTTATATTTGTGTAGTGTACTCATCCTCTATGAGGTGTGAGTATTGCTCAGGAAAGAATGAGCTGTTTACTAAGCTGACTTCCAGACTCCATGCCTCATGCTGGGGTCCCAGTCCCCGTCAGCATTGGAAATGATGCAGAGGGCAAAGAGCTGGGAGCTAGTATAGGGTCCTAAGTCCATAGTGGAAAAGTCCCTACTACCAAATAGGGAGGGCTTGGAGAGCAGGGACAGGAGCATTCCCAGAGGATGAGTGGATACAAATACCACGCACACACCCCCTCCTGTTCACTCTTCTTCTTCCTTTAGTCCTAGGCAAGCTTCATCTTCTCCTGTGCCTCTGCCAATCATCTGGCCACTGAGCCAAAGTCACAACCAGCGTTTTAAAGCTAGAGTAAAGAGAAAGAGGCAAGTGAATCCTTCTCCTTGTAGTCTCTTTTTTCTCTACTTAGAAATACATTAAAAAGAATGTTTTTCTTTTTAGCAGCTAGTGGGAAGTTGTATAAACTCTTACCATTTAGGAGCCCCAGGTGTCTGTCACTGCAACACCTGGTCTTAGAATTGACACATAAATGTATTAGGAAGGGAGGATGGAAAGGTCCTCAGATAAATTGGTTTTGTAACTCTTGGAAGTTTAGAGAAAAGGGAAGTGAAATCAACTCTAAAAGTTGTGGAAGTAGAGACAAGATTCTTGCTCATAGATGTTTCATTAAAACTGAACATTAAAGGGCGCCTGGGTGGCTCAGTCGGTTGAGCGTCCGACTTCGCTCAGGTCACGATCTCACGGTCCGTGAGTTCGAGCCCCGCATCGGGCTCTGTGCTGACAGCTCAGAGCCTGGAGCCTGCTTCAGATTCTGTGTCTCCCTCTCTCTCTGGCCCTCCCCCCGTTCATGCTCTGTCTCTCTCTGTCTCAAAAATAAATAAATGTTAAAAAAAAAACAAAAAACTGAACATTAAAAACTCACTATTCCCACTTGCCAGAGTTCTCTGCTGCCCTAAACATTTTAGGCGTCTGGAAGGAAGGCCTGGGTCCAGCAGGCTGGTGTTAGTGCATGAGGTTTGAGAGCTGCCTTGTATTGCCTGACAAAGAGGATAAACTCCATAAATTCTTGTTGAATAAATGAATGATTAAATGCTCGTTGAAAGAATTGATGCCAAGTGATCAGCCAATAAATGATGTATGTAGAATCTGACTCAAGGACCTTACAGGATGAGAAAAGTGGACTCAATATGAACAATTTGGAAATGATGCAGAAATCCTATGTGTGAAAATAAATGAAACAGAGCAAAACACAGAGGCATCTTTTCCAGGAAACCTTTGTTTAAGGCAGAAGTTATCTGCCTATGTGTACCGAAAGGCTGATGACAGTATCTACATAAAAAGATTTGAAAGCCAGGGTGCCTGTGTGGCTCAGTTGGTTGATCATCTGCCTCTTGGTTCTGGCTCCAGTCATGATCTGTCAGTTCATGGGTTTGAGCCCCGTGTCAGCCTCTGCACTGTCAGTGTGGAGACTGCTTGGGATTCTCTCTCTTCCTCTCTCTGTCCCTCCCCTGCTTGTGCTCTCTCTCTCTCAAAATAAATAAATAAACTAAAAAAAAAAAGTTTGGAAAGTCATTTTTTCCAGTGATTTTCCATTAGCTTTTTTTCCCCCCACGGTTAACCTGTCCCATACATGCTCTGTGAATATAGAAGTCTGTCTGTTCTTTCTGGACTGTTCTTTTCAATTAGGTGGATGTCTGGGGAGCTGCATGTAATCTTAATAATACTCAGATTTGATATAAGCCATTTTAATAGAGAAAGATTCTTTGAAAGTAAGCGAAAGGGATAATAACTCTTGGCAGTATTGTTGTTCAGGAAATTTCAATTTTTTTCATAGGAAACTGAAAATACTTAGAGGATTAAAGTGAATACAAAACACAGATGAAAATCCCCATTTGGAACCTGGCTTTTCTCAGACAGTTTCTCCTTGTGGACTATTCTAACAGTTGTCCCACTTAGCCTTAGGCTCTCCATGCTGTAGGGTCCAGCAAGGTTTAAAAGATCCTTTAGCCTGATAAATCAAGTGTTGAGATAAAGCATTATGTGTGATATGCTCCCAGGTAGTATTCCCAGGTACTCTGTTGAAAGCTAACTTCTGGCCAAGTATTTTACAAGTACTGCAGTCTTTTACTTGTGTTTCAAGACCCCAAATTTCCCTGCCATCTCAACAGAGAACACCATACACAGAGACAATGATAAACGATCCAAAGACTGAAGGGACATGTGTGCTATTTACAGCAAGTCAGTCTCCACACTGCTGATCCTTAAATCTCTTTGGGCTCAACATTCAATGGAACAGTGCATTATTTGTGCTTTCTCAGAATTTCAGAATATTTTAATTTCTTACCTTTGTTTGTATTGCATGAGATGTATGAAACCCAGGAACTGCACTTGAAATACAATCAAGAGTCTTTAGCTTGGGAGATTTTAAAGATGATCTAAGACTGTGATTATAAACGTTAATGTACACAAGAAATCCCTGATAATAATATTTAATTATAGATACTTGGCACTCACACCCAAACTTATTTCCATGATATGTACTATTATTGATCTGCAGAGACTGATTACATTTATTTTATAGTTATCTTCTTTGCTTTGGCTTCTTCCTTTTCTCTTGAGTTAGTTCATTAGTGTAGTTTATGTCTCTCTTGCATACCAGTTTCTTCAATTGATTATTCTGGCATATCTGTTTACACTTGCAAATGATGGCTTAATTTATCAGTATCAGTGACTGAAGTAGGTATTTGTGACACAAATGGGAAAAGATTATACCCTGAGTGTAATTACAAGCTCTTTGGCTCTGCAGAGAAGCAGGTAGGGTAGGAGGGAGGGAGGTTGGGAGCAGGTGATGTGGGTAGGTAGGCTCTCCTTTAGGGCAGAGAGAATTTGCCTTCTGGAGTGTTAAGGGACAAGTCTTCTTATCCTTAGTCTTGACAGAAACTTGCCTGCAGTACTGCTTCCCTTCTCACAGTCCCAGTACATCTCTGGAATTATTGCTGGGCAGATTCTCAACTTTGCTCAGAAAGACTGAATGCCCCTGAGGGCAAATGCCTTAGTTGTAAGCTACCATGGGGGCCAGACTGCCCTGTTGTCTACTAACATACCCTACTGCTCCTTATCACAGTTTCCTTCTGAAGCTTCATTATCAGATTAATGTGAAGTTGTAGTCAGAACTTTTCACTGGTTTAAAACCAATTCTGTCCAAGCCTGTGTTGTGCTGTGAGTTCTTCACCATTTTGGCTTCACATCAGCTGTTGTATCTTCTGGACGTTTCTCATTGTTTAGGCCAGTTGATGTAATTCTCTCAGTTTTCCACTGCTGCCTTAAATTTATTCTTTTTATTTTTCTTTTCATATGGGTTTTTGGGCAGGAGAAGAGATAAATGTATGTGTTTAATAGCCAACTTAAATATGAAACTGTCAACTGACCTTGATATATGGCTGTTCCTTTATTCAGAATAATTTCTCACACTCTAGGATTTCCTACTGTGGTCTGCAATTCTATAATACTGCTGATTCTATAGTTCAGGCCCAGTGCTAGCTGCATCTAACACAATAGTCCACTGATAATCATCTGCTAGTTGCCATGTTCCACCTCAATGCCTAGGCTCTCAGGTCAGATCAGAACTAACATGGCCAAAACAAGCTGCCTACACTTTCCAGTTAACCTTATTTTAAAATTTTTGTCAGGAGTGAAGTTGGAGGTGGGTGCTATAGACTTAGAATTTGCCCAGCAGTAATTGTCGTTGAAATGTCTGATGCAGGAAAGCCACAAGTTAAATAGCTGCTGATATCATAAAGACTCCAATAAAAGAATGGGATGGGGGAATTATAATGTTTTGACTTTGACAACAATGTCAAAGGAATTTCATTCCGAATCCTCTTCAGGTGTGCCTTTAACGTTACAGTGTGTATTGGCTGCCTTCAGTGAAAAGAATAAAATTATCTTATAATTTGTGTGTCAGAAAAGTCTCTTAGCTTTTGAAGTTTCTCTTTTAAACTCATGCAGAGAAGAAGAAGCAGAATATAGTAAGAGAAATATATTATAAAATAAAATAATACAGATTGTTATATAGTTTGTTATCATATTCTATATTATACTATAATATATGGTAATCTATGTAAATCACAAATACATATAGTGATATAGAATGATAATGTAGAATATAGTAATATGAATATAATGTAGAAATGCAAATCAACATTAAACAATTTTGGCATTTTAGAGCTATGAATGCTAATTAACTTTAATATTTCTAGCCTCAATTTGTAATACAGCATGTGTATATATATATATTTTCCTTCCTTATTCTGCATTGTTGATATGGAAAGGGAGCCCCTTTACATGAACAGTTCTAAACATTAATTTTGTGCAAGAACTGTGATTCTAAAGCACTATGAATTCTTCTGCTCTTTCCTGTAACTTACAATATTGTAACTTGACGCATGATGACAGTAAGACGTATCACAAATATATGGGATACACATGGTTAAATCCATTTCACAGAGCCAGTTGCTTGCCACTGACTGACATGTGCAGTTGCCATTCTTTGGCATGTGAATTATTTATTTTTTCTCCTTTGATTACACTTACTTCTATATTGGAAACTCCTTGTTCTTGTGTTTCTTAGAACAACATCCATCTTTTAATAATTTTGTTGATAGTAGCATGGAGCTTCCTTTGTGACCCTGTGTTCTTTTTCTCAGCAATTACCCATCCTTTTTCTTTAGACCAAAGGCATTATCATCTTGGTGTATGATGAAATAGAGGTACAGGAGTTAGGCAGTCACCAGCCTCATGCACAGTATCATGGATATTGTCATTGAGGAGACGTGCTTTGACCCCTGGGCATTTATGAATCTATGCACTGCAATGATAGGCCAAATATTAAGTGGGTCTCACCAAGGACTGTGCTAGCAAATCTCCAAAGAATGAAAAGGAAGCCCAGATTAATAGGAGATGTGGCCAGTGAAGGCTGCTTGGGAGGAGTTGGATGTTGACATTTGCAGCTGTGCCTGGTATAGCAGGATGAAGAAGAGAATTGTATTATATTCTCATCACCTCTGGCTGACTCCTAAATTTGTTATATGGCTCCTAAATAACTTTTGAGCTTTAGATGGGAACTGTGAATTTCAGCGGAATTTAACATGGGACTTTATGAGATCTTGAAAATGATGACTGCTTCATACAGTGTTGGACAATTATCCATCTTAATTTTAAGATTCCTTTTATCTTTCTGCTTTAGGAAGATAGATTTGTAACCTGTGTGGGAAGTGAACTCTAAATGAGTGACATGGTCAAAACAACTTACAGCCTTCTCACTTCCTATATCAGTAATTCAAGAATGACTGCTCTGAAACTTGCTCTCTGGACCCTCTGCCACCAAATGCAAGAGGTATTTTGGGGTGACTCATGAAATAGTAACTGTGTCCTCATTGATAAAGACACGACTTCAGTCTTATAAGTTCATCATGATCTCAGTCATTGTCATTATTCCAGCATCTGAGAATTAGTAGAGTGTGGGATATGACTAACTGAAGACTGGAAGGACTTCAGTCATCCAGGAAACTCGGAGAAGGTAAAAATAGTGTGTGTGAATCTAAATGTTGAGGAGTTAAAATTTGAAATGTCTTCCACACGGCACATAACATGGCTGTATAAGAATAAGTCTCCTCAATATTATTCTGCCTGAGAAGGTGCTGACACAGTTTTCTGGATTACTTTTGTTGGGTATGTGAGTATTTTGGCAATGATTTACTAAATCTTTGGATATTTTAGATGTTTTTAGAGGATTATGTGATGAAGGTTTCATCATGCTTTACTGGCAAGCAGTTAGATATAATTATAAACCAAAAAAGTGCTATTTACTAACCACGGTGTGTGTCCTTCCATCAACCTTATCAATGGCAGAGGAGAATATCTCATGTTTTTCAGCAACTAAATTTCTTTTTACAATATGTGCTGTGCTGTGCAGGGACTGAACATGTTCTCAATTTATAGGATTATTTTGCTAGAGTATGGTATATTGCTCAAAATTTTCACTTCTCTCCATGCCAGTATATTCTTTTTGATGGCTTCTTTTTTACCATATGCATTGAGACTAAGATGATTTAATACCCAATTTAACTCCACATGAGACATTTGGAGTTTTTCCACCATTGACTCATTTAATAATAGGGATGGGAGAGATGGAGAAAACTAGAAACAAGGGTCCCAGAAATGGATGACAGGTTATTTATTGATTTCTTTTTGTAAGTTATTTTTGAAGTTTTCCCTCTGCTGACAAAATAGAAACCAACAAAGGCAGTGATTCACTTCCTGGGCTGTTAGCTGCCACCCTATTACCTTTGGCAGTGCTCATACACATACAGACCTCTTTTCATATCCTAGGTGGTTTTCTAAGGGGAGGTCCTCAGTTTAGTACCTCTCAGGCAAAAAGAAAAAAAAATCACAGGAAATATTCCATTTAGGGCATATTGATTGACTCCAAGAAAACAAAATCAGTGTGAATAAATCTGTGCTTGGTTCGTCCACCCTAGGGTCAAAGGTAGAAATTGTCTACATTTAAATGAAAATGAGTGTGTGCTTTCCTTTCCTTCCTGTTCTTAGACAATTAGATAAAATTCCCTGAAGTCCTGCCAATCAACAGGACAGTTAGTTTCAAGATGCTACTAGTACTGTGATAGTGGTATTTGCAAGTCTGGCTAGATTTGCTCTGGAGACAGCAGGGCTGTGGGTGGTCAGTCTTCTCTCCTTCTTGAAATCTTATCATTGTCAGCCTGGCTGAGATAAAGTTCATTCCTAACTTCTTTAAGTTGTGGACATAGATTTTGTCTGTGGGGAAGATTTCTGTAGTCCTTGATTTATATTTGCCACTTGAGAGCCAAAAAATCACACAGTCATTTAGCTTGAAGAGCTTAAGTTTGGTGATGGAGAAGGCTACACTAATTACATTAAGGTTTCTGAGTTTTTTTTTTTAATTTTTTTTTTCAACATTAATTTTTTTTGGGACAGAGAGAGACAGAGCATGAACGGGGGAGGGGCAGAGAGAGAGGGAGACACAGAATCAGAAGCAGGCTCCAGGCTCCGAGCCACCAGCCCAGAGCCTGATGCGGGGCTCGAACTCATGGACCGCAAGATCGTGACCTGGCTGAAGTCGGACGCTTAACCGACTGCGCCACCCAGGCGCCCCAGGTTTCTGAGTTTTTAAGATAACCTGTTTAATTTTCCATTTAATTTCTAAAGCTACATAGTTTTAAATATATGGATGTGAAATATTTCTATAGCCATAGATTTACATAAAAGTTACATGTTTGCCTTTTTTATATGACGATTAAGACCAAGTATACTTTTTAAAAGTCCGAAATGCTACATTATTTTGAGTGTCAAAATCCAAATCTAAAGGCTGTTCATGGATGTATTCTGTAAACTTCGTTGGACATAAGGCATATGGATGGTTTTAGAACTGGGCCCTTCGGTGGATAATAAAAGAATAAAGATAAAGCCATTGTGAATCATTTCTGAAGAATAGCTAATATAAAGACTAGAAATTAGAGGACAGATCAGACTTGAAAACATAAGACAATAACTCTCTAAAATTTTTGGAATACTGAATAAAAAAGTAAAATTAACATTTAGAGTTGGATGGTAAGTGGAACACTGTATCATATATTAGGGAAAACAGTTATTTTTTGCTAGCATTTGTGAGGCAAATGTAAGACTTGCAAAGAGTAAGTGAAATGGTTTAGGAATTAAAAATTTGCCTCCAGGCAGCCATACTTTACAGTGTTACCTTAGAAATAAATATGATCAACTTCTTCCACATGAGAGACTCAATAATAGCTTTCCCTTACACCTCACCATTAGATTGCCTAAAATTCTCCTTGGAAGACATCCAGGATTTTGTCTTCAAATCCAGGTAGCAGTATCAGAACAAAACATATGGCAGCCCTGCTTAAAAGATTGAAGTCAGTTCAGATGGCCTCGCCATTTGATAGGAAGTCAGAGGTAAAGTATGTGACAAACTGCCCAAGTTGCAATTTTTTTCCACATAAACCCTGATTCTCTACTTCTTCAGTTTTATTTCAGTCTAAAAGAATTTAGAAAGAACTGGGTGTCTATATTAGTGGAGATGTATGAATGAATAAATGAATCAAGGAACTAGGATTTTCCTGGAATGACTACAATGTGCCAGACATTCTATCAGGTCCTTTTCTTTTCTTTTTATTTATTTTTTAAAGTTTATTTATTTTTTTGAGAGGTAGAGAGAGAGAGAGAAAGCCAGAGAGGGGCAGAGAGAGGGAGAGAGAAATCCCAAGCAGGCTTTATGCCCTCAGCTCAGAGCCAGATGTGGGGCTCAAACTCATGAACTGTGAGATCATGACCTGAGCCGAAACCAAGAGTCAGATGCCTAATGACTGAGCCCCTCCCCTCCCATCCCCTCCCCTCCCCTCCCCTCCTCTCCCCTTCCCTCCCCTCCCCTTCCCTTCCCTTCCCTTCCCTTCCCTTCTCTTTCCTTTCATTTTCTTTTCTTCCCTTTTTCTTTCTCTTTTTCTTTTTCTTTTCTTTTCTAATGTTTATTTATTTATTTTGAGAGAGAAGGAGCATGTGAGAGAGAGTGAGCAAGAGATAGAGTGAGTGAGGGAAGGGCAAAAGGAGAGGGAGAGAGAATCTAAAGAAAGCTCCATGCTCAGCACAGAGCTTGATGCAGGGCTTGATCTCACGACCCTGGGACCATGACCTGAGCCAAAATAAAGAGTTGGACACTCAACTGACTGAGCCACCCAGGTGTCCCTGTAAGGCCCCTTTTTTAATATAAATGTTTTATTTAATCTTCACTACAATTGTTTATACTTTACTGATTAGGAAACTGGCCTCCAGAGTGGTGGGCCCAAGTTTATATAACCTAATTAATGGAAAAACTGGAATTCAAATCTAGGGCTATTTACTCCTAGGCCTATTTAATTACACCTTAGTTGCCAAAAATCCTATGAGATCTAAAAGTTTCTTTTCAATTTTGTACTATTTTCTTAATGTAAGTATCTGTCTACCAACCTCCTTGAAATGTTATTGGCCATTTGATTTTGAATGGAGAGATGGGAGATAAGCTGAAAAATAAATTTTTAGAGAGTCATTAAACATCTTTTTGGATGCAGTGAAAAAAATGCATTAATATCGTATATTTGTGGCTCTTGTATAGCTGATGTCGTGTCAGTTAGAAAGGCTGGGCTTGAAGCTGTGTATAGGAAGCCTTTCTTTTAAATCAAAAGCAGATTGGCTACAATTTTTTAAATCCTACGTGGCACATGTAAGCTTGATTCTGCAAAGGTTTATAGTAAAATGAGGAACTCAGGTATCCTACTGCAGACTGGTTTGAAAAAACAAAAATGTAAAATACATTTAAAATATATACTTCGTATAAGAAAAGGATAAACTGAAGTTTTGCATATATCCATAGAAATTTGTGAAATTGACATAAATTGACGTATGTGCTATGTAGCTATCTAAAGCAAGCATAAAGCTAATTGAAAAATAAAATAATTAAATGTTCGATACTTGCATTAAATTCTTACTTTCTAAGAAACATTATCCCTAAAATGATTTAGACTTGCCAGATATCTTAACTGGCTGTGTACATCACTTGACTAGTGGAAAACAGTTTATCTGTATCAGTAGGTGTCTACTAAATGTTCTTTTGTGTATGACCTGTAGTTTATCGAAATTCCCAACAGTTGTCTTGCCTTCCTCCTCCTCCTTCTGGTGCAGCATCTCCAGAGGCTTTTTATTTATTTCTGCTTATCTAGGCTTATTCTTCTCCATGCAATCTTTCCTACTGCACCTATCCTTTATGGACTCTTAACTTTATTATACACAGAGCCATAGGCCAGGCCCCTTCCAGTAGCTAACTTTCCCCTGATTGCTAATTCTGCCTTTCTCCTTAGATTGCATCTTTCTTAGATGCTATTATCATGTTATATACTTGTTCTATGTTTGCTATAGCTATTCTTAAGGGTCTAGAATGAGGGATTATCTTTGTACATTATTTATGAAGAACAAAGTCCAAGGAATATATTTTATATGTAGAAACCGTTGGACTCAACGTAAGTTAAAACTTTCTAATGAATAGAGCTCTCTATGAAAGAGGAAAACAAAAACAAAAACTATGTTGAGAGGCAATAAGGGTGTTCAAGTAGAGATTGAAGAACATTTAGAAGAGATTTAGGGAAACAGGCCTGCAATTGGCAATCAGTGGAGTCTTCTGAGCCTGGGGCCTAGAAGTGTTATTATTATAATGGATATTCCAAGGAAAGAGAAGAATAAAGAAAAGGTAAACTCAGGTCCATCGACTTCTTATTAAAATGCAGCTTCTTCTCCCCAGAGCAATTCCTAATGCAAGGTCATGGTCTCAAATTAGAAATTGATTATTACTTTGCATTGCAGAGAATATTTATGAATGGAAATGTTTTTATTTAACACATATTAGAGAATATATGTTGTTGCCCCAGATAGTGGAAACCAAATAAAACTTGCCACCAGATTCAAACTCATTTAACTTTAGTCTCTTTCTTCCTTCACTGAAAATATGATTCTTTGATATATCAAGTTTTTCCTTATGAAAATAATTATTAATTTTAACATTTAGAAAAAGGATGCTGGGTTTGTGGCTGTGTGCTTCCTTTAGGAATGAACTGAAGGTAAGCATGAATGCCTTGCCTTATCTCTGCATTAAGGCAGAATGTGGTCTCTTGGCCTATCTGCAGGCCTCAGATGCTGGTTCCATGTGTACTTGCATTCTGGTAGCTTCCTTCATGGGAATGGAAGTGGAAAGAAGGAAATCCTCAATCTAACCCACCATGAACACATATACAACTGCCTAAAGAGATGTATAATGAGCATAAAAAGTATTCAAATAGCCTTTAAAAGCATGAAGTATACTTCCACAGGAAAAGGGAGAATATACAATAATCTCCCCCAGCCAAGTAAATTCGCTACCGTATTAGGCTTTTACTCTGCAAACCTCCTGTTCCTTGTGAAATGCATCTACAATAAAGCAAAAAGCTCTAAAACAATGGCTAATGGCTCACTCTAAATCCTACTATGTATGTATGCATGTATATATTCATTCATTCACTCATTTACTAAAATGTTGGTTGAGAAAAACAAATGTGCCTAATTTTATGTCTTTATTATTCATTTATTTACCTGTTAGCCTGAGGATGCCAAACATTGTTTCTGACTTATTATCAGTCTTTTATTACCTTCTTTAAGAGTCTTTGAGGCTTTGGAAAATTTAGCTGTGTTCCTAGAAAATGCATTTTCACTGATCACACTACAAAAAGAAGAGTGTGTCCAGTCTAAAAGTCATGATTTATCACTGAAAACATCCATAAATTATTCCTCTACTCTGTGGAAGTTTCTGTCCCTGTGACACCATTCTTTCTTGTTTTTTTTTTCAGAGTGATTAATTCCAAAGTTTCCATGCATTTGTTTTCTTCTTAAATCAATACATTGCCAGCAAGAGTTACTGCAGTTTTAATAAATTGTAATTGTAAAGATGATGTTAAGGCTGATTTTGGAAAAACAATTATGTTGGTATCATCAGTTAATGTGACCTTGCATGAGAAGTTCACAAAGCCTCTTAGCTTGCAAAGATGTTGGTCATGAGGCCCATGTGGGCTGCTGATGATACTGATACAGAGCCTCCATGTGGGGAGGCATGTACTATTTACATATAGGCCATATCTGCCCTTACAGTGGTTCCAAAGGAATCATGTCATCTCCCTGCAACCTGGAAGTACCAAAATGCCTCTTTTGGCATCCAGCTGCTATCTGGTCCTACAGATTCTCTTCCTTGAGACACACTAGGTATAATCATTTAAATATGGAAGGGTAAGTTCAGGCATAGATGTTCAGTAGCTCTGAAAAATACTTTAGAGATAGTTTTATTGTCCCTTTGCAACTTCATCCTTAAAAATAGATAAAATAAATAAAATCATCAGCTTTTAATTTTTCTTTTTTTTTCTGTGCCCCTTTTTTTCAGTTTCAAGTGTAATAAAGCAAAGAACTGAAACTGAAAAACATAGTCCAAATGAAGCCATGAGTTATTAAAATGTGGCTGTATTTTCTCAAAGGTCCAGGTTGCCATTCTTAATGCTCTATTATGACAGATCTTTTAGGCAGTTAGTAGTTGCCTGTTTATGAACTACCAGTATTTCATGTCTATGATGTGACATCAGTTATCTTCTTTTTGGATATTTGAAAGCCAATTGTTGCTGACAGGAGATTATATATATTCAAGGGCTATGATGTCTAATGCATCAGCCATTAGCCACATGTGGCTTATAAACACTTGAAATTTGACTAGTCCAACTAGATTATTATATATCAGATTTCAAAGTGTTAGTTTGAAGAAAAGAATGTAAAATATATCATTAACAATTTTCATGTTGATCACATGTTGAAATGATTTTATCTCAGATACATTGGGATAAATATTTTATTAAAATTAATTTCACTTTTTTTAAATGTAAATTTACAAGTGTGGTTCACTTTATGTTCCTACCAGACAACACTGCTCTAGAGAGCTTGCCATGTGGTCAGGCAACAAATAAAGCTTTTTGGAAACATCTGCCTTGTTCAAAAGGTGTCAGAGCACCTTCCCATCCAGAGACTCCTCAGAGATCCAAGCTACACATATATTTCTTTTATAGTGCAGGTTTGCATAGCATGTCCTCTGTGCTGATCAGCTCTATGTGAAGACCATTTTCCAATTTCCACCATTTATGGTCAGAGTAAGCATCATTTTGGTTTTCTTCCTGCTCAACACAATGTCATTTAAAGGAACATATTGGGAGATGAAATTGCTTGTGTCTTGTGATGACTGCCAAGCTTTTATTTGAAAAATTTAAACAGCCACATAAATCATGGTCTTTTATTGTCCTAAGAGAAGCATACCATTCTTATTTGAAATGTGAGGTAAAGGATGTGAAATTCTCTTGAAATATAGACTGGTAAGCACTAAGGGAAAGATTTTATGAATGCAATTTCATTAACTTTTCTTCTGTCAGTGGGTAGAATAAGCAGAATAAATTAGGTAGAAGAGAATCAAATAGTCCTTGCCAAACATGAAATCTTTAAATGCTCCTTCCCTTCACATGTGACTTCCTATTTATCAACAAAAAGTTACTTTTGTTATTAAGAAAAGTATGTCCTACATACATTGGCTCATACTTTTCATTGCCCTCGTTCCTGTACAAGCACCATCTTTTCTTGCCTGGACCACTGTGATAGCCTTTTCTTTAGTCCAACATGTCCCCTTCAATACACTCTGGCACAGCAGCCTGAGTAATATTCCAAAATTGTAAATCATATGCCGTTTTCCAAATTCAAACCCTCTGTTACTTGTCATGGTGCTTAAAACAAAACTCATGCCATTACCTACGCTAATGAGGCTGTGTATGCCCTAGTCCTTCCTTATCTCTGGTACCATCTCTCCTTTCTCACAAGGCACCCTACACTCTTTATTCCCAGAATGAACCAAGCTCATTCCTGCCTTTTAGCCTCTGTATTCGCTGTTTCCTTTGCCTGCCCTGCCACCTCAGTTCTTCATGTGGCTTACATTTGCTTGTCATTCAGATCTCAGCTTAAATGTCACCTCCCAGGAGAGGCCTTCCATGACTACCCATCCATAGCAGTCATCAATCAAGTCACTTTCTGTCACATGATTCTGTTTCCAATAGTGCAAATCATGATATGATTTGATCTTATGGGCATATTTATTTTCTATTGAATGTCTTTGTCTTATTCTCTAGCAAATTATCATCAAATAGAATAGTACTTGGATTTATAATGCATGCCCAGTGATTGTGAAATAAATGAGAGTATTCTTGCTTCCACACCCACAAGCTGCTCTTAGTAGTTTGAAGATGTCAGGCTTCAGAAGCTTTCATTTCTTTATCACAAACTGGTGAAATTTTTCTTAGAGGAGATCTCTTGCCAAAAAATAACAATGTGTAGAGATTTTTTTCAATGTCAAATGTCCATCTTGAAAAATGGGTGATGCATGGATCAAAGAAGGACAGAAACTTTAGCTCTCTCTTGACTTTTACCCTCCATTTGCCATACTCAAGATCTACATCTCTACGGTAGACCTGACCCTGTCTGCCTGGGATTTACAGTCTCTACAGTGTGAGTCAAGACCAGTGGTTATGCTCTAATATTTTTATCCAACTTTAAATGATATACACCTTCTGATTCTTGGCTTATCTCATAGACTTAACCAGTAGCCCTGACTCCTTTGCTGTTTAAATAGTGAATTGTTAAATATATACTAAGTTCAGGGCACCCAGGTGAGGGGACAATGAATTCAGCTTCATCCTCTCCTCTACTCTGACCATGCGTGGTTTGTAGTGAGTTCCAAGTCTTCTTTTTACCCACTCCCTCTAAGAAAAAAAAATTATAAATAGAAATTAAGAAGGTAGGTAAGTCTTTCATGACAGGAATGCCTCATTGGACATGAATACCTTGAATAAGTTGTATATATTCAACTACTTTTATTAGTCTGTGTAATTGATAATAAATTCAGTTCAGTCATTTTCAGGGATTTTTTTTTCAGAATACTTTAAGAATTTCTTTAGTGAGATTTTTTTTTTCAGAGCAGAGAATTCTGTACTTCAAATAGCTGACCCATTTTTGTATTCTGTGAGTTCAAATTTAGAGATTTGATGCCAGCATCAGTCTTCATGGGCACCTGGGAATAGAAAACAGGAAATAAATAAGTTGAAAAAGTTGTACCAATCAACAAATTCAGTTTGAATAGTCTTATTTGAACTTTGTTGTATATATATATATATATATATATATATATATATATATAATGCAGCACTTTCATTCTAATTTTACTTTTGAATTGTTGTTGTACTATTTGTGAAAGCATTTAGTTCTATTTCTACAGAATCATTTTCTCCCCAAATTAGTAAACCTTCTTTTCAAACATGTCCTGCCTGTAATGGTTTGTGAAGTCACAAAGCAGACTTGATTTACAGAAAGAATGGCTGCTCATAAAAACCTAAGCATAAAGAAGTCTCTTAGATACAAATGAGGTTTGCATTTTTGAGATTGCTGAAAAGATACTACGAGGAGAAACATGTCATTTTATTCAGATTCCTAGATGGAGGCAGTGAACCCGATTTCTAAGAGGAACAAGATTTTTAACTTTGGAGTGTAGCCCAATTTTAGCAACATCATTCTTAAAATGTAGGGAATATAAAAAAAAATGTCTTGTTTTAGGCAACCTGTTGATTAGGCACAAAGAAAACTTCTGGCTTATTTATAGACATCTTGAAATGTTCAGTACAGCTGAGGAATTCAACTACCTCTCAATTAAAAGAAAAAACAAAGTCCATAAAATAAAGACTTGGCTAAAGGAAAAGAGATGTCCCCCTCAAACATATATCTATCTTTTAAATGTTTTCTAAGGTGTTTTGTTTCATGTTTAATGAGTACCAACAGTGGAGCTGGATTCCAGGCTGTGAATAGATTCATAGAACAAAAGCCAAAACAAAACAATAAATTTTAAAAAATATGTATAATATATGTGTATTTATAATTAGTATATTGGCTTAATAACTGAGAATTAAATGGAAGCATCTTTTAAAGGTTATATTTAGCTTTAATCCCACCTTGTACTCTGACAAGTCTAGTCTGCCTCCTGCTAAAGAATGCTCTGGCAACCTCAGGCTGAGAGGGAGCAGATCCACTCATTCCCCACAAACCCTAAAAATGTGCATCTGAAAAAAAAAATAGTGACAGGGACTAAGTCCCAGAGATATTCCCCAGGAACTCTACCCAATATGTGGTACAATATGTGGTCTGATCCAGCTGGGCACAAGGCCGGCCGTGGTCACCATCTCTTCTGGCTGGACTCCTCCTCAAGGTAGGGCTTACCATCGCAAAATTGCCAACCAGGGCCCACGTGGGTATAGAACTAATTTAGCCTCCTGTACACTTGATGAATGAAGAATTTCCTCTTGGGACTAAATTATAGGGCTTGTTGGAGTTGCTCTTTCGTGATCTGTTATTTGGAGGTAATTTTCCAAAAGAGCTGGAACATATGGCCATGAGCTAGAATAGGACTCACCGTGAACAGCTGCCGTGCGCTGGCCAGCACATCCCACTGGGCTCATCCTCTCCACCAGCCTTCCCCGCCTCTACCCTTGCTTCTCCAGAGGAGGCCCAGTTAAGAAAGCTGGACTTAGGTTAGATCTTTACTTTCCTTCTTAATTAAACCACAAGAATGGCATCTGCCGACCTTTTTCTGCATCTGGGTTTCTAGAAATGTAACATCTTGTCCTAACACGCTTAAAAACAGATGAGCAGGTCTTCCCCTCAGCCCCCAATGTGGATGATTACAACCTTCTGTCAAATTCCACTTATCCTCCCTCCCCTGTTGGCTGGAAGATAAGCTTCTGATCTTCCCTTGGCTTTTTGAACTGTTGGAAGCTGTGTAAACACAAGCTGCAGGTTAGTCAGATTCTGTTTGACCCAGGGCCTGCTGAGTGCAAAGAGATTACATTTGAAAACTCCCTTGTCTAATTAAGCAATGGTGACCTATTGTGGGGTGGTTGCTGATGAGGTCAAGTAGCAAGAGGTTTCAGGCCAACCTGTTGCAGCTGGTCATTCGCTGATAAATAAGGAACAACTAATTTTTAGTGAGCCAGCTTTCTTACAGAGCTTTCATTTCATAAAACTCTTGAAGTTGGTTCTTTCTGACAATTTCACATGTGCATTTCAGCCCCTTAGAGAAATCTTCAACATCAAGAATGATGAAGACTTGTTCTATAATGGCAACCTTTCTTTCCTTGGTCTTTGCACAGCGGTGCCCCATTCAGTGATTCACAAACTGATGTGCTGTGCCTCTAGCTCTATTTGAACCACTGACTTCTTCCAAATCCTGAAAGTCAGATAAAGGCCACTTTGAATATTGACATTTGGATGGGGTGTAGTGGTGAGGGTGGGAGAGGAAGCCCCAGGAAATAACTTACAAGACCTGGACCAAACTGTGTAGAGTAATCATGATCACTTATTGAGTATCCACTGCCAATCAGACCAAGTTGTAGGATCTTCTTACATCTCTAGTCCTTACCATAATCCTCCAAAAAAGGGTTATTATTACTGTTTTACTGCTAAGATTTCTGTATAGAGGTCAGCAACTTTCACAAGGGCAAACAGCTAAATTAAAGGTGTGGGATATGACCCCACATGGCTTTGACTTTAGGGCTTGCCCAGTCCAGGAATCTGCACAGCTTCCTTGTGGAACTGAAAGTGTCTAGAGACTCCTGATGAGGGGCAACATTTGATGGATGCAGATTCTCCTTGTGAGTAAGTGATAAAATTAAAGATAAGAACTTTGGAACATAAGCCCTGGAAAAGTTATCAAAGAAGCCCTCCCCATTCACATTCGTGGCCCTAGATAGGTTTATCCCTAAATCTCTTATAGTAGGTATCTATTGTTTCCCCACCAGAATCTATTACCCAGAATTCTAGAAAAACATATGCAGAATTCCTTTGGGAGGCCTCCAAAATTTAGCTCATATGTTTTGATAGAATCACAGTCCCTCAGATGCCCTGTTTGTTCTGATTACATTTGGACCAATCAGAATCAATGAAAAAAATATATATATTTTTATGAAAAGTTGTGGGACAGTTTCCCTTCCCCTCTGTTTTTGAGTCAGGAGGGCAGACTGGAGTTACTTCTGCCATCCTGCCACCATATGTAGCCATCTGGATGTATCTAAAAGACAGAAAGAAACTGGGTCTTAGTGACTTTGCTAGAATCCTGATACAGCTATTTGTGATCTCCCTCTGTGCTTCACTTTAGGAATTTGAGAATGTTTTAGATACTTTCAAACTAAAGAGTTCAAGAAATTATGTATTAATACCTTTTCAGATCCACACATGCACCCATCTTGTCATGGGACAAGAGTATAATGATGTCTCTGTGTCTCCAAAGCCACTCCTTTTCCATGGAATCACACTGCTTTCTGAATTAGAAAGAGGACATTGCCATAAATTTTCAACAATGTAGTTTTCCTTTGTGAGCAAAGGAGGATGGAGTGTGACAATTCTAAAATAAGATAAAAACAGAGAGGGAGGCAAACCATAAGAGACTCTTAAATACAGGGAACAAACTGAGGATTGCTGAGGGGTGTTGGGTGGGGGATGGGCTAAATGGGTGATGGGCATTAAGGAGGGCACTTTTTTGGCATGAGCACTGAGTGTTATATGCAAGTAATGAATCACTAAATTCTACTCCTGAAACCATTATTACACTATATGTTGACTTGGATTTAAATTAAAAAAAAAATAATAAAATACAATAAAAATAAAATCACATCTTTTGTGAAATCTTTCAACTTGTTCCTCAGTTCATTTATTGGGTATCTCATAGGTTGACCATATAACAAGTTGTAAATATTTGTGTTAATCATCCCCAAGAAAATAGTGCAAACTCTCTGATGAAAACATTTTCTTTTGCCTTGCAGCTTTAGTTTTAGACAATTCTGTACAGTATCATACATACATTTTTCTGGCTGTGTTTTCAGCTAATGCTCCCTCTTCAACACATATGTAAAATAATTTTTCATATCCCTTAAAAGCTATAGCAAAATTTCCCTAAAATTTTCCCCCTAATTTTCATCAGTGTTGGGGCGTAGTGAAAAGTATCTTGTCCCCTGATTTTTCATTAGAGGGCCTAGTTTCTAAACATCACAGACGTTTATTTTTGCTCTCCTTGAAATTCTTGCCAGTTTCTCTGGCATCCACTCTCTATTATGGGATCAAAAACTAGATACAGGACTAACACAAATGCCACATTAATTCTGGGTATAAGTGGAACATCACAACTCTTTCATGCTGCACTCCTAAATGTATTAAAATTACTAAGCTTCCTTAGAGGCAGCTCGTTGTTCAACAAAAAAAAGAAAAACAAAACAATGTGTGTCTGTTCTATTGAGTTATTGATCAATATACATCATATACATTTCAAATCTAATGATAATATGTTTTATTTGTCCAGGTTTATAAGGTTTACAGTTTCATACAATTGACCTCATTTATTCCTCTTTTCAACCCTATACATTTGATATTATTATCCACATTTTAGATAATATTATTAAACGGTTTAGAGATTAAGTGATTTGCTTAAATCTCCCTAATCCCTCCAATGGTTAGACTGTATTTTACACTCCAGTGTTCCAATCTAAGTTCGGACTTTCTATGGTTCCAGATAGCATATCAGTATCTGGAAACCTTCTTTGAATAGAGAGGAGGGGTTTGAAGTAAGAATGCCACCATGTTGCTTCTTTCTCTAGGTTAAAGTGAGCTGGTTCTCTAAACATTTGAGAATGGCTTGTAATGTTTTCTGTTCATAGTTATCCCTTTTGGGAACCACAGGAATTTTGATTTTCCTGACCATTTGTCCTCCATTGGACCCAAATGTTTAAAGGACATTATTTTTATGTGCCAATGATTGCAGTATTTGCATGTGCAAATCAAGTAATTACTTAACTACCCAAATTGTGCATGCAACTAAGGTAATTATGAACCTAGAAAATTGCTATAAGAATCTGACCCTGGAAAAATTATGATAGCAGAAAATGAGTCTTGGAGTGGAAATTTCTTGCAAGGCTGATTTTGTTGTTGTCAGTGTTGTTTAGTGGAAATCTAAGGCTGATTAAGTTGCTTTCTTTGCCTCAACTTTGACATCTGAAGAATGAAAATAATAATGTTTGCACTACCTACTTCCAATGCATAATTTACACATGAAGGAAGTTGGGACAGTGCAGACAAGTGATTTGAGAAAAAAAATGGCAAAATGTTTACAAGGGGGATATTATTTTTAAGTGGACTCACTAACCTGCACTTTTGGCATAAATAGATATTAATATTTTTATATGAATCTTTGTCTCATCCACCCAAAGTATGTCATATTGTGATTAAATATATGCAAAATATTTAAATTGTCAAAAAATAAAATAAGTGTTATCTGTCTTTAGGTTGCATAACAATTTCTCATATGGCTCTACTAACAATTATTATGTGGCACATGGAGACAGAAAGACTAACCATGGTTATGTATGAGGAAACTGAAGCTCACTGCATTGAAAGGGCTTGTGCCAGTTATAGGAGCTTCTAAGAGGCAGTGAGAATTTGGCACTGGGATGTCTGACTCCAATTATCTTTTTTAAATAATTTGGACATTCCTATTATATCATATTGCCTTGACATTGGTAGCTATAGACATGAATAGGTCAAGCTACCAAATGAGTTTAGAAATGGATCTGCTTCCCAATAATTTGGTAAATGTGATAATTTGTGTTGGATTGACTTGCAGACTACTGTTGCATCATAGGTAGGAAAAGGACTTACTAAGAAAACCAATGATGTTATTAAAAACATAGAGGCTCTTAAAATTGACTTAAAAAATAAATAAATCAGTGGGTTGTGATTGTACTTTGTTAAAATAGGTACAAAGGGATAGAGACTAGATCTAGCCCTTTGAGCAGTTAGCTTAGGTTCCTGTCCCACAAGAGGAAACTCACTTGACTCTAAAAGTTTCCTATAATTCACCTAACCTTTGCCTCCCAATGACCCAAGTGAGGTCATTATTGTGATTGTTAGAGTACTATCTGATAAAAACATGCATGCATTTATAGTTCTCCAAACCATACTTAGATTCCGAAGCCTTTGTGCTGGTATGGAGGTTCTAAAGAGCATAAAAGATTAAAAGAGTTTGAAGTCTCCAAATCTAAATGATGTTTTGAAAGTGATTCTGAGAATGTGTTTCAGGAGTGGAGCATCAGTCATTGAGCCTGACTCTACATTCTGTTTTCCAGTCATGTGGTGTTGCCAACTCTGTCTGTCAGCAAAGATGGCTCCAAACATAAAAGGACCAGACATATCTTGGGCAGTAAATTCAAAGAAAATAAGCCACTAAGTTATTTATACCCAACGACTTGTCAGGAAGTAGAATCATCACCTCTGTTTTAAGAGTGACCATATATCTCAAATTGTGTTTATTATGGTAAAATCAACAGTCATTAACATGATTCACATTTTTTCCAGCGTTGGAACATGACAGATATATTATCTACCATTATCCTACTCTGTCTTTTACTCATCTTTTAAGGAGCAAGCATGTTTATAGCTACCCTTGCCTGAGCATTTACCAGGTGCTCATCCCCTGCTCATCCCCCCTAAACATGTGATCTTTGCCTTATCTAATTTGGCCTCAACAATAGTCCTATGAGTTAGGCATTACTGTATTCTTTCCCTAAGTTTACAGATAAGGAAATGGAGGCTTAAAGAGCTTAAGTAACTTGTCTAAACTCACACTGATTGTTTTTTTTTATTTATAAGTATTCCTGTGAGGTACTTCTGTAGGGTAAGAACAACAAATCTATGGAATGAATTTTCTTTTAATTGAAGGGACACGAAATTCTGCTTCTTCCACTCATATTTATAGATTCTAATTAGCTCAGGTCAGTGTAACAGACATTTATAGGCACATATCAAGAGTTAGCTACGTGCAGTGTGCTGTGGATACAAGTTGATGGAACAATCCATCAGGGGAGACATCATCATAGAGGATAGATGGAATTTGAAAGCTAGTGCTGAGAAGAGGCTCCCAGGCAAGGTTCTCCAGCTGTGGCCAGGTAAAAGAAATTCAGCCTAGATCTGTTCTATATAAACACCTTAATTTCTCTAATTTGGGGTTTCTCCATTTAATTTCTACATTGCAACTTTTTGATGAAAATTAGGAGGTAAAGGTTCTTCACCAACTCCCTAGGGGATCAGTGGTGAGGAGAAGGTCAGTGTGCTCCGTTGTCCTATTATGGTAGCACAAGGGTCTTGACTACCTCTAAAGTAGTACTGCAGTGCTAGCAAACTCATGATTTATCACAATCATCTAGAGCTCTGTCACATCATAGGAGACCTTATGAACACTTGGAAGGTGGCTAGCATGAGTGGAAATGTGCTGGGGATATAAAATACACACCAGATTTCTGGTTTAATGTGTAAAAATAATGTATAATATCTCCAACAATTTTATAATGATTACATGGTGAAATAAGAATATGTTGGATGTATTGGTGTAAATAAAATATACTATTACAATTAATTTCATCTATTTCTTGTAACTTTTTTAATGTAACCATTAAAATGTTTAAAATTACATATATAGCTCACAGGGTATTTCTGTTGGATAAGGCCAATTCAGAGCTTACTTACTCTCACTGATATAGATCTTTTTAAAGATACTTTCTTGGAGGACAGAATTTATATTTTACATTAAATGGCCTCCCAAATAGCCGAGAAACATTTTGAATCAATGATGTTTTCCTCCTCTTCTTGTCCAAATGCCATCCAGATTTAATAAAATGTTTTAAACATTATTTATGAAATGCAAGAAATTGCAGAAATGACCAAAGAAGGATATTTTGAAAAAATGGTGAAAAATTTTGAAAAATGGTGAAAAAATGGTGTAAATTCTTACAATTTACAAAATTGGTGAGAAACGAAATTAGCAGACAACATTAATTCTTCCTTGGCCACAACTTTCTAAATTGTTCAAAACTGAATTTTACCTAAGAAAAATAACAGAACATGAGATTTTCCTAATGTTACCATCTTTTTAATTCTGTTGATTTTAAAGTACATTAACTTAAATGATTATGATTAGAGGCTTAGTGTTCGGTCAAGACTTCACTCATGCCCTGAACCTATTTTTCTCTGTCATTCACTCTGTTCCCTTAACTTTTACAAGGAGGGACTGGAATGAAACAGTCTATGTTCATTTCATATTTAGATGAGCTGTGTTTCTATATGCACTGTAACCTACACTTACAAAAAAATTATGAATCACTGGAATGAAATTTCTAGTCATTGTATCATTTTGCTTCATGAAAGTGATCTGATTCAGTGTTTTCCTTTTTCTCCAAAATGTTGTGTTTGTTTAACTTTGATCTGTAGCCATGGAAAAGATGTGTAATTTATAGATTAGAATGTGTGAAATAGTAATTTTATTTCTGTACATTGAATGTTTTCCTCACAAGAAATAGGGGAATAAACTATTCCCCAAAATATTTTCGAAACTTTTTAAAAAGAGGATTTGAAATTGTAAGGGAAACAGGAGATTGCTGCCATGATTTATAAAATGTATAATTAATCAAAACTCTGTTAAGTAGGAAGCCTTTTATTATTTTTGTTACCAACCTAAATCTTTCATATTTTTAAAAACACAACAAAATCAAACTTTTGCAGCTTAAAATTGCTGAATTATAATAGAAAATAAGTAAGATGGTAGAACTATACTTTAAATGTATTTCATATCACTCATTATTAGTATTGTTATTAATAATAATAATAATAATAATAATTTTATAAGATTATATTATCACCTTTCCATTGACCCACTTTGTGAATGCTTAATACTTCATGATCTCATAGTCCTATAATAACTATTTTATTAGAAACACTAGTAATTCAGGTCTATAAAGCCAATGAAAGATTGTTATAGCTGTAATTTTGTTTCTTAAACGTGCCACTTTTTAAATGTAGACATTAAACCTATGACTCAGTTGTCTACAATATTATGCTTTTGTCATTCCTTATATATTATATGTACATAGGGAAAAAGCATTTTAAAATAGTAGTTCCCTAGTAAAAAGGTGACTCTGTCTTCATAAATATACATCAAAATATTTTTTTAAAAAGATTTGTAAACAGTGTGACACATTTTGATAGCTTACAATCATAACAGTTTAATTAAAAGAAAATTAAGATGATGGCTTCAGTGTTTCTAAAGGGGTTTTCTCTTTAAATGTTGATGAATGCCAGAAAAAGTATTGTCTTTTGCCTTCTTGTTCCAACTATCTGGTTCTAACTTGCTAAAATGAATAAGAAGACTCGTAACAGAGTAAATAGAGGATTGGGCCTGGGGGAGGTTGTTGCAGTTTTCAGCCACATTTGAATGGTAACTGTTGCATATAATTTCACTGACTATGAAATGCTTTGTCCTACTACACAAGGGTACAGGCATGCCCCCTTGCTCAGCTCAAGCCCCCTGGTTTTAGTATGTGTTCTAAAGTTGCTAAACTGAACTTCTGTATCAAAGCTCTGCATTAACTGTACAATTGAGAGGCTTGGCCTATTATGTTAGCTAGAATTGAAGTAGTTTTAACAACTTATGACCATTTGGGCAATAACCAAACGATAAAATCAGAATAAAGACTGAGAGTGTTAAGCTGAATTTACTGGTGGCTAAGACAGGAAAATTTTATCCAACAAACAGGAGGTTTGTCTATGCTGGATGAACCTTAGAGTATCAGATAATATGAGAGAATTGCCAGTTGGCTTGTAAATGGGTATATGCACAGGAAAACAATTCCTGAAAATACCATGTCCCCAACCAAGGTAAGGAAGTTATTTACAAAGGCTTAAGATCTCACAAGGGAAAGAGACTAGTTGGTTCAAACAGGTCTTTGGCTTGTCACTTCTGGATTGGATGGTTGTAGGGTAGTTTGGCACTGGCCAGTTGCTGAACCCCAGATCTGTTTGTGGTTTTCAGGAGCTGTGTCAACCTGCAAAACCCAAGGTTAAGTGTGGATGGTTCAGTTGAGTAACAAACTACAAGGAGTGGTCAGCCATCAGGCCACTTTTTTTTGTTGCTTTTCATCCGTTTATTAGAAAGGACTGCTCTGTGAGTGCCTGGGTGGCTCTGTCGGTTAAGCCAACTCTTGGTTTTGGCTCAGGTCGTGATCTCACAGTTCATGAGATCAAGCCCCCACATTGGGCTATGGGCTGACAGTGTGGAACCTGCTTGACATGTTCTCTCTCCCTCTCTTTCTTCCTCTCCCCTGCTCTCTTGTTCTCTCCCAAAGTAAAGAAATACATAGAAGGGGGGTATTCTGGTTTCATCTGGAGTCAGTAACACTCACTGGTTTACAATATCATTCTTCCCAGGCACAAGGTCAAATCACAGGCTCATTGGTAGGTCCTCAAAACACAGCAAAGATTTTCTATATCACAGGTGAAATAATGGCTTTTTCTGAGCTTGCTGAGAAATAGCCATATGGAGAGGTAAATGTTAATGATGGAAGATAAAGTCACTCAAGGTTAAACCAGTACCAGAGAAATGGAATGTGATTAGTTCCTCTTATAAATATTATCTGGGGGAGGCGGGGGGCACCTAGGTGGCTCAGTCAGTTGAACCTCTAACTTCAGCTCAGGTCATGATCTCGTGGTTCGTGAGTTTGAGCCCCACATCAGGCTCTGTGCTGACAGCTCAGAGCCTGGAGCCTGCTTCAGAGTCTGTGTCTCCCTCTCTCTCTCTGCCCTCCCCTACTCATGCTCTCTCTCTTTCAAAAATAAATAGATATTTTTAAGAAAGAAATATTATCTGGGCACCTGGGTGGTGCAATCAGTTTAGTGATTGACTTTTGATTTCAGCTCAGGTCATGAAACCAGGGTCCTGGGATCAAGCCCCTCACTGAGCCACACATCAGGCTCCCTACTGTATTGATCCTGCTTAAGATTCTCTCTCTCCTTCTGCCCCTCTCCCCTGCTGATGCTCTCTCTCTCTCTCTCTTTCTCTCTCTCTCTCCCTTTCTCTCTCTCAAAAACAAAATAAAATAAAATAAAATAAAATAAAATAAAATAAAATAAAATATACCATAAGCACTGTGACCAGAACCCTGTATGTGGAGGAATAGGTCCACTGTTTCAGATATCATTTTGGTTCTTGAATACTCTGATTTTAGTTGTTTAAATGAAATAATGGGACAATAAGCACATCTGTGCTTTAGTTAGCATGGGGTAGAAATATTCTGAAAGTAATTTTCATTTTGCATTATTAAAACAAAGTAATTTTTCTCAGCCACCTTGTCAAACCTTGGGGAAATGTGTCAGTACTTTTATGGGACATTTTTGAGTCTTTTATTTTTGGTCTTTGCTGTTTCATTTATTTAAAGATTTATTCACCTATTCAAACATTCAAGTAATGGCAATTGTGCTAATTAATGTCTTACATAAAGCATAGTTCTCTTTACTACAAAGTGGAAAAGATGTGTAAAGTTTAGTCTCTGCTCTTAAGGAATTTAAAATCTTTGGGCACCAGGGTGGCTTATTCAGGTAACCTTCCAGCACTTGACTTCGGTTTAGGTCAGGATTTCACAGTTTCATGAGTTGGAGCCCCGCATCAGACTCTGTGCTGACAGGGCAGAGCCTGCTTGGAATTCTGCCTCTCTTTCTGCCCCTACCCCTCTCTGTTAAATAAAATAAATAAGTAAACTTAAAAAATTTTAAAAAAGGAATTTAAAATCTGAGTGGAAAAGTAACACTTTTCCACTTAAGTTATAATATGATACTTATTATCATATACTTCCACTCAAGTTATAATATGATACTTATTATCATTGTGGTGTTAGGTATAAAGGATGCTAGTAATAATTTTTACCTAGTGCAGTTAGAAAAGTCCTCACAGAATAAAAAAGCAAATTTTTGAACTGTCTCGAAGTAGAGATTTGGTAGGTGGAGACAAAATGAAACTCTTTCCTGGCGGAAGATACTCCATAGAGATATGGAACTGAATACTATGGCCTGGAAATTGTGAGCAGGAACATGCAGCATAAACAAGGTCTGTAGGAGAGAAAAAATTGGGAAAGATAGGGATAGAAGGGGAAAAGAGAGTTTTAGATACCAGACTAAACATTCCCTTTGTTTTATTGTTGTCATCTTGTGTGTGTGTGTGTGTGTGTGTGTGTGTTTCTTTTTGTAACAGAGAGCCCCAGATAAATTGGGTTGTTCCTTCTTGCGGATTAGGTAGATCCCACTGTCAACATTGTGAAAGATGAATTAGAGAACATTAAACCTGACTGAAAGCCATCACAACAGTCTAGGAAGAAGACCATGAAAGTCTAGATGCTGGTGGGTGATAAGGGCCATGGGAGGAGGGAGACTGATTTTTGAGGCATCTTGGAAGGAGAAGAGACAGAAATTGATCATCAGATGAATATCTTTGAGGAGAAGACAGAAGGGAGAAGGGGAGGTCAAAGTAAAGTTGCTGTTTCTATCAGGGGCCCCCAGTAAGGATTGAAAAACAATTCTTTTTGTTGATGATGATGATACCACTCAACACAGCTTAAGAAAAAAAAATAATGTATTGGGGCAAACACATAATGTGTCTGTTCATAACTGAAAAGTTCAGGGGTAACATTTGGCTGAGATGTACACATTCAAAACATGCCACTATTTCCTGCCCTCTCTTCATCTCTTGGCTTTATATCCTCCATAGTGGATTTATTCTCAGGCTATAGGTAATGGCCACAAGCCTGACAGTATCACCAGTCCTACATCTCCAAGTGTCAAGATCAGCAGAAAAGAGAGAGCTTCCCTCCCCTTCCCTGAAAAGTTTAGTTGGACACCACCTCTGAATTCATCACTGTGCCAATAAACATTAATTCTCTGATTGAATCTTGTGAATGAGAATAATGGAGAGGGGTTCCTTAGAGAAAAGTTGGGGTCCTGTTTCCAAGAGAAAGGGAAATGGATTTTGACTGAGCAAAGCACTGCAAGTCTTATCTTACAGTTTGTGAAACCACTAAGGTAGTGAATACAGAAGGAAGGAATGTTCAGGTGGGTGGATGAGGAAGGAGGGAAAAGGTGGTGAAAATGGTTTGCGTCTATTGCTTTTCATAGCACGATAATTATTAACAATTATCATTGAGGACCATAGTCCCTGTTCAGAGACTGATTCTACCCAAACCAGGCAATATATAGTTTTAGCTAGATACAGCATGCAAGAGATTATATTGTTTTGTACTTTCCCAAAGCAAGTGTTTTCACCCCCAAAAGATTTTGAAGTGCACAGGGCAGGCACTTCATTATTAATCCATCATAAATCAGACAATTATTTGCAGATGCATTATAATGATATAATATGTTTATGAACATATGTAAGGATGGTCACATGTATTATTTCAACTTTATTAACATGACATTTTTGTTTTTGTTTAAATGTCTGAAGATTTTTCCAGGTAATAATTTTTCACTTTTTTTTCTTTCTTTGTCATATTTCTGGAAATTTCAGTTAAGTGTATCATATAGAATAGAATGCATATTGGCACACTTTATGATCAAGACTTTTATAGAAATTTTTCATTACACAGAATATTTGGAAGCATATATTTTAATTGGATACTCAACTCAGCTAATGGATAATTTCTTCATGTACTATGTACAGTGTACTTCATGTACATTTCTTCATGTATGAATCTAAACAATGTGAATATGAGTTCATCGTACATACACTTTACACTAATAATGCTAAATATTTATTTTTAAAAATCTTGCAATACTAAGTTGCTATCACTATAGATATATTTTGAAATGCTTGTACAATAATTTAAAATGTAGAAGTTACAAGTCAGGGGGGGATTTCTTTGTGTTGATCCGGTGATATAACCTGACAAGTGAAGTTCAATTTGATTCTCAATATTTATTATATAATAATCTAGGCACAACTTTTATTTTTTTATTTTTTTTCAGTATATGAAACTTATTGTCAAATTGGTTTCCATACAACACCCAGTGCTCATCCCAAAAGGTGCCCTCCTCAATACCCATCACCCACCCTCCCCTCCCTCCTACCTCCCATCAACCCTCAGTTTGTTCTCAGTTTTTAACAGTCTCTTATGCTTTGGCTGTCTCCCACTCTAACCTCTTTTTTTTTTCCTTCCCCTCCCCCATGGGTTTCTGGTAAGTTTCTCAGGATCCACATAAGAGTGAAAACATATGGTATCTGTCTTTCTCTGTATGGCTTATTTCACTTAGCATCACACTCTCCCGTTCCATCCACGTAGCTATAAAGGGCCGTATTTCATTCTTTCTCATTGCCACGTAGTACTCCATTGTGTATATAAACCACAATTTCTTTATCCATTCATCAGTTGATGGACATTTAGGCTCTTTCCATAATTTGGCTATTGTTGAGAGTGCTGCTATAAACATTGGGGTACAAGTGGCCCTATGCATCAGTACTCCTGTATCCCTTGGGTAAATTCCTAGCAGTGCTATTGCTGGGTCATAGGGTAGGTCTATTTTTAATTTTCTGAGGAACCTCCACACTGTTTTCCAGAGTGGCTGCACCAATTTGCATTCCCACCAACAGTGCAAGACAGTTACGTTTCTCCACATCCTTGCCAGCATCTATAGTCTCCTGATTTGTTCATTTTGGCCACTCTGACTGGCGTGAGGTGATATCTGAGTGTGGTTTTGATTTGTATTTCCCTGATAAGGAGCGATGTTGAGCATCTTTTCATGTACCTGTTGGCCATCCAGATGTCTTCTTTAGAGAAGTGTCTTTTCATGTTTTCTGCCCATTTCTTCACTGGGTTATTTGTTTTTTCGGGTGTGGAGTTTGGTGAGCTCTTTATAGATTTTGGATACTAGCCCTTTGTCCAATATGTCATTTGCAAATATCTTTTCCCATTCCGTTGGTTGCCTTTTAGTTTTGTTGGTTGTTTCCTTTGCTGTGCAGAAGCTTTTTATCTTCATAAGGTCCCAGTAATTCATTTTTGCTTTTAATTCCCTTGCCTTTGGGGATGCGTCGAGTAAGAGATTGCTACGGCTGAGGTCAGAGAGGTCTTTTCCTGCTTTCTCCTCTAGGGTTTTGATGGTTTCCTGTCTCACATTCAGGTCCTTTATCCATTTTGAGTTTATTTTTGTGAATTGTGTGAGAAAGTGGTCTAGTTTTAACGTTCTGCATGTTGTTGTCCAGTTCTCCCGGCACCATTTGTTAAAGAGACTGTCTTTTTTCCATTGAATGTTCTTTCCTGCTTTGTCAAAGATTAGTTGGCCATATGTTTGTGGGTCTAGTTCTGGGGTTTCTATTCTATTCCATTGGTCTATGTGTCTGTTTTTGTAGGCACAACTTTTAGACTTTCACTATTCTTATAGAAAATTTGCATTTGAAGTTAAATGTAGTTCTGAAATACTCAAGTAATGCTAATAAAACTCTGTTGAAGGTTACAGAGATATCACATAGGAGAAGCATTGGATTCGGAAGGTACAAATTCAAGTTCTAATATTCTTATATTTTTAGTAGTGTAATGTGGGGTGAATCCTTCACATGCTTAGAACCTCAAATCCTTTTTAATAAAATGGGGACAGTGGGACTTATTAGGGAGGGTAGATATAAGGTGATAGACTTAAGTGAGTTTACTTGGCAAGGGGAGGGAGGCCAGCAATAAGCCCACTCACCAGCTGCAGATGGGAACTCACAGTTGTTAAATTGGAGGAGGGATGGGTCAGAGGCACAGTTTCCTTGGAAAGTTATGGAATGAATGGGGTATGGCAACACCAAGCCCCTCTGATTTTTATCCTGTACACCTTGTCCCAAGCTCGTTTTTCAGAATGAGATGTTAAGTTGTGTGTGAATATACTTGGCAAATTGTAAAGCATTCCGTGAATGTATGATGATACAAGAGCTTTTAGAGAGAGATTGACATTTTTCTGTATAAGATAAACTGACCTACTTTCTTTTTTTTCATTCACATCGACTAAAAAAAAACAAAAACAAAAGACAAACCAGCCTTCATTTTGTTTTCATTAGATAATCTTAATGTATAGAATAAAAGAATATAGTGCCAGGCGTATATTAATGTAGGGAATAAAATAGTTTGAACCATGGATAATGCCTAGTAAGTACATGAGAAAGACACAGGTTCCTAAGGGAATATAGAATTTACATAATGGGGAGAAATATATTTTGTGGGGAGAGAGAGACAGATATATACACACACACGTGCACAGATTTTTCTAGATGTAGATATATGTGTATATATATGTATATATGTATATATATACATACTTATTCTTTGTCAGGGTTCTGAATAGGATTCTAGACAGCATTTCTTTTTTTTTTTAATTTTTTTTCAGTGTTTTTATTTATTTTTGGGACAGAGAGAGACAAAGTATGAACGGGGGAGGGGCAGAGAGAGAGGAAGACACAGAATCGGAAACAAGCTCCAGGCTCCGAGCTATCAGCCCAGAGCCTGACGCGGGGCTCGAACTCATGGACCGCGAGATCATGACCTGGCTGAAGTCGGACGCTTAACCGACTGCGCCACCCAGGCGCCCCTCTAGACAGCATTTCTAATGGGTCTGTCAGGAATCAAAGCTAGCCATATAGATGGGGCATTTTTTGTTTGTTTGTTTGTTTGTTTGATCTGGCATCAATGGGTCTACACTCTGGCAGGTATCCACTGGCCATTTATTTATTTATGTATTTATTTATTTTTATTTGAGAGAGAGAGTGAGGGTGAGGTGCAAAGAGAGTGAGAGAACCATAAGCAGGCTCCATGCTCAGCACACAGCCTGTGGGGCTCAACCCCACAACCCTGGGATCATGACCTGAGTCAAAGTCAAGAGTCAGATGCTTAATTGAGCCACCCAGGAGCTCCTAGATGGAGTGTTTAATTAAAATTAGGGCATATGTTCAGAAAAAAATAATAACCTATTGATCTAATCATTTTAGACAATTTAGTGGAAAGGTTTGGCAGACTGGTATTTGGTTTCACATTGACACAGACATCTATGTAGGTATTTTTAGTAAACCTGTAGAGTTTGATGAAACGTGGAAGTGATTGAGAAAATAATAGTTTGTGGATTCTCAAGAGTTTGGTAATCGTATTCTCTCTGTGTAGCATGGAAGCAGCTAAGCATGGCTTGAGTGACTAATATGAACAGAGAGAAAGAGAAAAATAATCTATTCTCTGTGGAAAAAGAAAATTCCCTAAAGGTTGCTGATTGTAGATAGATTAATAAAGCAATCAGTTAATAGAGTCTCTTGAAAAAAAATGATACTGAATTTTGGTAACATATTTTAAAGAATACTTTTATATATATCAGAATTAAGAAGCCTCCTGGAAGAATTCATTGACACATTAATTGAAATAATTTTGTTGAAAATTAAGAAGATAATAAATTTTTATTTAAAGTTTTTTACTTATCAGTTTAGATGAGATATTTGAAAAGGATAATGTCCAATGCTGGATGAGGGCACTTTGAAATGAAAACTCTGACATTACTGTTGTATAGCATGATGTGGCAATGAGTATTAAAAGCTTAAAAGATGTTCTCTTACAAATTTGTCCCCATAAAATGATGTTTAAAGATGCAGGTACATACAAGAGTAAACCAAAATTTAATATCACAATAGGGGGATGTTTTGTAAATTAGTTATAGTTACTTGACAAAATAATATGCAGCATTAAAAATCACATTCTGGAGACACCTGGATGGCTCAGTTGATTAAGCATCCGACTTTGGCTCAGGTCATGAACTCACAGTTTGTGAGTTCAAGCCCCACTTTGGGCTCTATGCTGACAGCTCTGAGCCTGGAGCCTGCTTCAGATTCTGTGTTTCCCTCTCTCTCAGCCCCTCCCCCCACCTCCCTCCCTCTCCCTCTCCCTCTCCCTGTCCCTCTCCCTCTCTCTCTCTCTCTCTCTCTCTCTCTCTCTGTCTCTCTCTCTCAAAAATAAACATTTAATTTTTTTTAATCACATTCTGGAAAAGTTTGTGAAGATAATTGAAAACGTTGACTTTATACTGAGTTTTCTAAGTATAAGGGCAAGTAACAAAAGAGCACATTGAGTAGAACAGTCTAGAATGCACAATGAACAGAAAAACACTGAAATACTGGGAAAAACATGGTTATTTCTAAGTAATGGTAAAAAAGAAGAATTTTTATTTTGTGTGAGTTTTACTGCAACTTCTAAATTTTGTGAAGTGTATAATGTTACCATTGTAGTTAGGAAATAAATATTATAAAAACTGATTCTGGACCAGTCAGTGTTTTGGTTAAATATCTGACCTCCAGCTGTCTACCTTTAGACTTAAACTCCTGTTTTCTCAGTGTACCTCAATTCATAGAATTTTATTCAAAGGAGTTTCCTTACAAACACACCAAGAAGAAAGAAAAAAGACTAAGGCAGGCAATAATCAGACATCATTATCACAAAACCTAATAGTTTTCTACCCTGCTTTTTCTTATTTTCAACAGTCTGAAATTTCCTGTCAACTTCTGCCTCTCATTGGTCAAATACAGCGCTCACATTTCATCCCAAAACCCAAATCCTCATAGATTTCTGAGAGCCGAAAAACAGTCCACTGAGACAAGAGGAATTATTCCACAGGATTAAGAGAGGGAATCATTCTGACTAAATGCCTTAGCATGCTCAGCTCGCCCCCCTTTCGCCCTCCCCCCTCAACAGTTTACTATTCAAGGTCTTTTGAGACTGTAAACATTTTTTTTTAGTTTTCTATCCAGCTCCACCTGCTGGAGCTAACCTGTGTTTCTTTATGATCTGTACCCTTGTCTCAGATAATGTGGGGGTTTTCCTCAAAATTTGACCTCCTTTTCATATTTTCTTTTTCTGCATCACTCAGTTCCTGGCAGGAGAAGAAAGGGGGTCAGATGTTTTAGAATATTTCCTTTTGGTTTTTAAACTGTGTCTTATTTGAGTCACATTTAATTGTTTTCAGGTAAATGGATGAGCAATCCTAGAAAATACACCTCAGAAGAGTATGCCGAGGTTAGGTTTTGGAGGGATGAACTGCCAATTACCTTCTAGGCCTCCCTGAGGATAAACTTAGTAAGACTCTACTTTTTGGAGAACAGAATATTTTATTTGGGAATTCAAGAGACAGTGACTCAGATTTTGAGTTTCTTGGATCTTTTATGATGCTTGACAAGCAGGTATGAGGCTCATACCTGCTTTGGAAAGGTCAGCTGGTTATTTTCAGAAGCTTCTTGTTCTCTCTTGATTTCAACTGAATGGTTCTAGCCATATTTCTGATGATTGTTTATCTAGGCATCTCTCAGGGGTCTTTATAAACTTACCACCCTCCACCTTCATCTCTGAAAAGTCTAAACCAGTGTTAAAATACTTATCGGAAATTCGTTTGAGAACCAAGAAAAGGGGAGAAAAAACGCATAGTGAGTGAGTGTTCTGAAGGAGTTGATATTTGGCGCACTGGCTGTTGTTTCTCGTATGGGCCCATTGATAATAATCACTCATTCATTTTTAGCATCCTTTTGCCCCATGCACTGTGAGCCAGTAGTTGGCTTTGGGCTTGATACTGTTGGCTGGATTAGCATGTGCCTGGTGAGATAGCAAGGGGAAGGTGCCAAGAAGCTGGGAGAGAGGCTGTATTTCCCAATGTTTACTCTTTGATCTAACTCTTCATGTTCTCAACTCTTTACTTGAAGGGGAAAAAGTTTGTTGTAGTCAATCCAAAGCTTCCTTCCTGGTTATTTTCCCAGAGACTTGGCCTCAAAAATTTGCTCTAGACATATTTATTTGGCATATGGTGTATTTGTTCAGGGCCCTTTAGCAAAGATGTTTAGGTACATGCATGCTTATATACACACACACATACACACACAGAATATTCAACTCTTGGTTTGCTATGGATTTCAAGATCATGAATCATATTGAGTTATATCTACTAACAATTAATTATGGGCCTTTTCTTCACATTCCTCTGCCTAGGATTATCCTGGATTTTTAAATAGAATCTCTGCAATTTTTGATGCACAGAGCATAAGAGGACCCAAATGAGAAGGACTGAAGATGTAACACTTGGTTACTGACATGGCTTTTGGTCACTTTTTGACTGTTTACTATTTCATATTTAAGTGTTAGCACCTATGTGTAATGAATTCTGAATCTATTATCCACTGTAACGTTTTTAAACCTAGGCAGACCTTACAACAATTCCTGAAAGACATGCAGTGTTTTTGTCCTTTTCTCCAAATTTTTGAAGTCATTTTTGCCTATGTGAAGGTAATAAGTAAAGAAAGATACCAAGACCAAGTTATTTCTGAATTCTTCCTAACACATGTGCACATTTCCCCCAATCTTCCTCTATTTACTAATGAAAGGAAGGATCAGCTGCCGGTGGTGGACAAATTCATTTCAGATATCTTCGAGTGCTCACTAGGAATGATAAAAACAAAGTTAACCAGTTCTAGATATCTTCAGGTCTATGCGTGTTGTTAGTGTAGGGATAGTGGAGTATTGGTTTATGTCCTAGTTTGACATGGGAAGTCCGCTGCAGGCTTCTTAATATCTTTATAACATTTTCTATTTGTTTTCTCTGATCACTTTGCAGAATAGGTTCTCTCACACTGTCCCTTCTGAATTCAATTGCTTTTTTTCCACAGCCACCTGGTTTTCTGCTGGAAATAAGTATTTTCTTTAATCTCTCTTACTTTCTAAATTCCAGTGTGCTTAGCTCCACCATTTGGTTTTAAATAGTTTTACCTAAGGATATATTCATGTTCTGAGTTTCTCCAATTAAGTTATTTTAGGGTTATCATTTTCGAAGTGGATGTAATTATAGATGTTATACATTTATAGGGTTTATTCTATATTCACTAAAGCATATACTTAACTCTCTCCTTGATCTGAGGAGCTATTTTAATGCCATTTAATGATGATACTTTTACTTTATTTAAAAAAAAATACACCACACTATTTCAAATGAAAAAATCGTACTTGAATAACTAAGAGATTGTGTAAAAGTTCAGAGTTAAAATCAGCAACATTAGCTTCATTTCTCAACATTACCAGCTATAAACTCTGTACAGTGGAACTGTTTAACAACCAACTCTAAAACAAAAACGGGTCTTGATTTATGGAGTTTTCCAATTTCCATGTAGTGTTTTCAAATCCACTGTCATTAATTTCAAGTGACAGACCAGAAATTGGTAAACTGAAGTTAGGAAACAACATGTATAATTGGCTCTCTCCAGCCTGTGGGAGCCTGGTCTAACATATGACCTTGGGTGTGACACTTAACTTCCCTGAGTCTTAGTTCTGCTATGGAAAATGGATTATGTTAGGACATAATGAAATGGTCTAGGAGAAAAATGTGAAAGACTGTAGCACCAAAGATATTTTTCTTGAAATTGTCCTTTAATGTAACTACTGTATTTCAGGAATATATTGTATCTATAAAACATGCTATTGTTCTCTAAACCTTTGTTTGTTGTAAAATGTCATTTTTTGCCTCAGTGACAAACTTTATCTACCTTAGTAATATTCGGATTTTAGTGTTTTATCTTGAAATCAACTATACCTAAAATATATAAAAGCAGAATTCTATAATTATCAAGTACACTCTGTTCCTCAAGCAGTTTTATTCTGCAGCCGCTCTTACTGGTTCTGCATTAATAACGGTATTACAACTGAGTTTGCAACCTTACTCCTAAATCATAGAGAACGAATAAGATATAAGAGTCAAAATTAAGCCTGTATTTTGCCCACTGGCAATTCTAGATCCCAGCGATTTGGGGCAAGACTAATATATCTGAACTATACTACCGAGGAGACTTATTTCATTGAGTCATAAAATGTTTGCCATAAATCTCTAATCAATATTGTTAAGTTTTACTTTACATTAATTGCTAATTTTTTTTTAAGACAAATCTGTTCTTTCCTTATTTTAACCACTGAAGATTAGGGATAATTTTCCAAGTTAAGTCATTTGTCCTTGCTCCTTTCTGTTCAGCAGCACCAATGATATGAGTATCCTTTGCTCTAGTACATTTCTCTCCTTGACTGCTGACTTTGTTTCAGTTATCTGTCTCTTCCTTTCCAAAGAAAATGGTGAAGATAAGTAAGACAGTAACAAGAGTAGTGGGCTAAGCTGGTCAAAAATAAATCAAGTACTGGGGTGCCTGGGTGGCTCAGTGTGTTGGGCATCTGACTTAGGTTCAGGTCATTATCTCCCGATTGGTGGGTTCGAGCTCCACATCAGGCTCTGTGCTGACAGCTCAGAGTCTGGAGCCTGCTTCAGATTCTGTGCCTCTCTCTATTTTTTCCCCTCCCCCTCTCACACACACTCTCTCTCTCTTTCAAAAATAAATAAACACTAAAAAAATAAATCAAGTACTTATCTAACACCTTCTAAATCACATAGACTATGGTATAAGGTCATAAAATTCTCAGAGGTAGAGGATAAGAAAGAAGCCAAGTAAGGAAATATGGAAGGATGATACTTAAGAAGAGGTCCACAAGTGCAAGATGCAAAAATAAACATTAAGAGATCCATATAGTCTGCGGCTGCTATTGTACTGCAGTGGTGGAGTTGAGTACTTGCAACATGTACCACAAAACTGTAAGTATTTATTATCTGGCCCTTTTGTTGACTCTCTTGTCCCATTTATTTATTACTCCATCCTATTGTAAATTCTTTTCTTCTTTTAATTCATTAGAGTTACTTCTCCTTGGATATTTACATGCTATCCTTTTGAGTTTTTCATGGCTTTGACTGACTTTGTGGTGCTGGTTCTTAGGTCATGACAATGATATATTCAGTTATTTGTGTGTGTGTTTTTAAAATAAAATTATGTTGTACATGTGTGACAACTTGCCCACATCTTCCTCTCTCCCCCACTCAGTGTATCATTGACTGTTTTCCAAGTTGGTACATTCTTTTAATTTTAACAGTTGTGGAACATTTTGTCTTTTAGAGAGCCTATGAATTTAACCAGTCTGTGGTTGGTTTGTTTCTTTTCTTAGCAACTATAAATGATTAAAAAGGAACATCTTTATAGGTATATGTTAGTGTCACTATTTTTATGAGAAAAAAATTATAAGAAGTAGAATTGCTGGGTCCAATTATATCTGTTTTAAAATAATCATAATGATTGCTAAAATGATCCTCATCTTCTCTCTGTGGACATTTCCATTTTCTTCCAGCCCTATGCCACTGGAAACTGCTACAAGAAAAAGAAAGAAAAGAAAGAAAGAAAAAGAGAGGGAGAGAGAGAAGAAGGGAGGAAGGGAGGAAAGAAAGGAAAGAAAGGACATTAAAAATAAAGGAAGGTAGGGAACCTGGGTGGATCAGTCAGTTGGGTGTTCAACTTTGGGTCAAGCTGTGATTTCCCAGTACGTGACATTGAGCCCCATTGGGAGCTCTGTGCTGACAACACAGAGACTGCTTGGGATTCTCCCTCTCCCTCTCTTTGCCCCTCTCCCCTTCATGTGTGTGTGTGTGGGTGTGTGGGTGTGCACATACTCTCTCTCTAAATAAATAATATTTTTAAAAAAGAATAAAAGAAGGCACAAAATATATAAAATAGCTTAAAATAAAGCTTACGTATTTATTTCAGATTAAGTAAAATGTATACAATATTCACAGTACCCCAAAGTGGATATAATGTACAGTCAATACTGTTTTTGTTTTTTTTTTGTTTTTTATTTATATTTCACAAGGTAGTATTTCTTCTTGGAAAGCCAATTAGGAGTCTGTCTGTCTGCTTTTTCTTTATCCAGGTTTGGAAGCTTCCCATCCATTCAAAGTTCCATTTAGTTAAATTCCATGAAATTGTAATGAAATAAATATAATGGCAGTAGACATATTCCCCTAGCCTAATTCTCTCCCACTCTGACATACTAAAAGATTACTTCATGGATATTTATTTGATGTTAGGGCTGTGGGATTTGGATTTTGCAATTTTATATTTTTTCTTTCAACCAACAGTGAAAATTAGAGGAGGCAGATGACACAACAGTTAGGAATCAAACATCTCAATGTAGGTAAGCATCTTTTTAGATTTCAGCAAATTACTCAATCCTGCAAAGCCACAAATAGTGTTGTTTCAGTGTCAACTTTCTGGGATATCCCTTGACCTTTTAAACTCCACAGAAGGTACATATTTATATTTGCATAGTTCTCAAAATGAAGATTTTTTGTTTCATGATAAAATTTCAGTCTTCATTTTATACAAAGATATTAGTTTTCATAAGTTGGGGGAATTGATTAGTACCATAGTTGTGAGGCTGGAAAAATCTGGGGGTATCTGAAAGTTTTCTGAAAGGTATTATCTATCTACTAATCTACCAATTATCTATCCTTAATAGATTCCATTTGATTCAAGTAACATTAAACCTAGGTTAATAAATTCATTTGTTATAATTTATATATTTTTTATGCTTCACAAAATCTGAAACTAATGATAAGCATAATTTGAATGTTTTCTTATCTATCTCTCTCTTATGCTATAGAGGCTCTGTCTACTTCTTTGACCTTCTAATTTAAGCTAACCCTAAAAAAGGTATTAAATGCCTAGCTTTGGGGATTTAATCAATATCTTGAAAATTGGTATGGATAGTGTACATAGACAGTGTGATACTTGAGTCATACAGGTCTGGGTCCAAATGGCAATATCTCTATTTACTAATATATAACTTGACAAAATTACTAAATTCTCTGGGCTTTGGTTGATTTATCAAGAAAATGGGATTGATTATATCATGTGTGCATGATTGTACTGGGAAAAAAGATGATCAACAAATAGGAGTGATTGCAAGTCTCTTCCTTACTAGTTCCTTACAGAATTTTCCTTGCAGAAATTTATTCTTGAGATTTCTTTTCCATCCAGAAAGATGGCCAGGAAAGGGCATCTCCTGGAGTATGGTTGATATAAAGCCATGTGGGTGTTGTCATTTCTGACTTGAGGCTCTTCCAGTCGAGATTCTCAGAGATGACAGAGCAGAGCTCAAATAAAAATAGCTGCTTCTGTGTACCTTCTGATGTGATGTGGCTGTTTGCATCAACCTTTTTTTTTTCTCCCAAATTTTTATTTGAAGTCTAATTAGTTAACATATAGAGTAATATTTATTTCAAGAATAGGATTTAGTGATTCATTACTTACATATAACAGTGCTCATCGTAACAAGTGCCCTCTTCAATATCCATCACCCATTTAGCCCATCCCCCCCACCTCCCTCCATCAACCCACATTTTGTTCTCTATCATTAAGAGTTTCTTAAGGTTTTCTTTCTCTCTTCCCACCATATGTTCATCTGTTTTGTTTCCTATATTCCACATATGAGTGAAATCACATGGTATTTATCTTTATCTGACTTATTTCACTTAGCATAATATACTCTAGCTCCATCCATGTCATTGCAAATGGCAAGATTTCATTTCTTTTGATGGCTGAGTAATAGTCCATCAGATTATACACACACACACACACACACACACACACACATATACACCTTACATCTTCTTTATACAATCATCAATTGATGGACATTTGGGCTTTTTCTGTAGTTTGGCTACTGTTTATAATGTTTCTATAAACATTGAAGTGCATCTACCCCTTCAAATCTGTGTTTTTGTATTTTTGTATCCTTTGGGTAAATACCTAGTAGTGTAAATGCTGTATTGTAGGGTAGTTACTATTTTTAACTTTTTGAGGACCTCCATTCCACACCTCCTTCCAGTGTGGCTACACCAGTTTGCACTCTCACCAACAGTGCAATCAACCTCTTTTTATAGTGAACAGACCTCTTCAGGAAATGGCAGGGGTTTGGCTTTAAGATAAGAGTAGAAAGGTACAAGAGTTCTCATGTATTTTGTGTAACATTTATATACTGAAAGGTGTAAGCCCATGACAAATGGCTCCTACCACAAGATTAAGAAAATATTTCCATCCCAAACAGAAGCAATGTAACAATAAGAAAGGTCTACAAGTGATGGTGTTGTGGTTTTCATCTCATTAAACTTTAGGTCCATATTCCATCAGTAGACAGAAAAGGATTTGATGACTGACAAATGTGCATAGAGCTTATGAATGCCAAAAGCCAACAGTGAATCTTATGAGGGCACGAAATGTCAATTTATTATATGCATGCTCTGTCAGTTATTGTAAGGCACTTTATATCCACTGCGGTGTACGTAACATTATTTGTAATGAGGATATTGATGCTCATAAAGGTTGTACAACTCGATTAATAGATTTGGACTGACTAGTCTCAGAGTCTGGGATCCTTTCTATTATATTTGGGTATAATAGTGCAGCAGGTGAATGCTTTAGGATCTTTATAATTAAATAAGCATATGCATGAACAGTTCATAAAGAAATCACATTGAATGTTGTCTTAAGTTGGCTTTTCTAGAAGCAGAGCTTGAGACAGGGATTGGGTATACGTGATTTTTTGAGGGAGTACTCTCAGGTGAATGATTTAAGGCAGTGAAGAAAGCAGAAGGCAGGAAAATGTAATAAGCAAGAATATGGGTTCATGGCCTTGTCCAGCATGAGGAGCCCTCAAGCCTAAATGGCACCTCAGAGATGGTCTCAGTTTGAGGCAAGGGAGCCAGATTCTGTACTCCCTGTGTTAGTCATTGACTGTGGGGTAGGGACAGAGGCTAGCCTCCTCGTCACAGTGGCTCCTGTTTGGTCAAGGGCAAAACTATGATGTTAAGGAGTAGCAGTTTAGTTGGCAGCAGGAGCCTGGGTCACCAAGAGTGACCACTGCATGTCATAGGTGTTGTACACCTGTACCAGACCCAGAAATTCGATGCTATTTAGTACATTTTCTACAACATAGAGCTACTAACCAAGCTGGTTTCAAGCTGAGTCTCCAAGTCACAAGTATAAATCTTAAAATTTATCTCAAGGCCACAATGGTAAAAATCAGGAATTTGAATGGCCACCAACAGCACCTACTCTGGCATTCTCCCATGTTTAACTGACTTAAATCTCATAGCATTCTCCCAGAGAGGTGTAATTCTGCCATTCGTTAAGTGTGAAACCACTTAAAAAATTATTTGGTGGTAAAGTCTGACCCGTATCAATATGGATTCATTTATTTTATAGATTATTTCTTTGAATTCATAGGAATACTTGGCAAATTATGAATGGGTTTTATTAGCAAATACTGCCTCAGTTCCCACTAGCAGTATTATCTGATATACACAAAGTGTACTTTTTGACTTTGCAATATCTGGAAATTTCTGAATTCAAAACCATGTGGCCATGAGGGTTTTAGAGAAGAGATTGTGGCCCTACCCTGTTATTCCTTAAACTGAGTGAGAAATGGAAGCTCTGAAATTTTAAGCGTCTTGTTCAAGACCAAATAGCCAGTACAGGATCCTCTATTCAAATTGTATCTACGTGAAAACACAATTCCCTATCAGGGCCCAGAGATGCTAAACTATATCAGGGCCCAGAGATGTTAAACCAAGTCCTAATTCAAAAGAATATGCCGGTTTTCCTTCCCGGAAGACGAACTATAAAAGCACTGAATCTTGAAGTTGGACAGGACCTCTTAGAATCCATTAAAAGTAGTGTGACTAGCTTAATATAGGAATTTGTTTCACAACATCCAACCAAAAGACATTTTGCACACATCCAAAATTCATTGCTTTGTAAGGCAAGTCATTTCATAATTCAGGGAACTCCAGAATTTAGAAAGATCCTATATTGAATCAGAAAACATCTTGTACACCTTACCGATAGGCCCTAGTCTTGATCTTCAGAAGACTGTAGACCATGTTTCTTCTTCCACATTTTACCCTGCAAATATGTGAATAAATTACAGATTCTACCTCACTAAGATTTTTAGTCTTTAAACTCAGTGTCTCCATTCCTTTTCCCATTCTATTCAATCTTTTCTGGAGGAGTCCTTTCACAAAGAGCCGCTTATTGGCCTGAGGCTTTCAGGGACTTTAGCATAAAGTGAATGGAAGGAAGACTAGAAGAAAGGACACATTCTTAAGACTTGTCCCTACTCGGAACCATTCTTTCTCCTACATGGAATCCAAAGTCCAATTCAACCACAGCTTAAGTGAGTGGATATCAGAAGATTTGGCCCAAGTGATGGCCATAGAAGTAGGAAAAGCCACATGATGTTGGTTTTATGGTTCCATGGAGTTATTGTGTTCACTGTGGAACTGCTTGCTAGTGACTGGAAAACACTGGGGTCAGAATCCAGTCTCCCAGCAGAAGTTAAATAGAACTTCAGATCCTCGTCGAGGTTTTTTAGCACAGTTTCTTCCTCATAATTCTCAGTTGAAATCTTGAAAAATTTCAAAGCGTGTAGAGATTTTTCTGGCACTGAGCACTATGTAAGTTTTCAACATATATTTGCTGAAAAAGTAAATGAATAACCGAGTGGCTGAATAAATTGATTATTATTCAGGTATTATTTTAAAGTGTACCCGTTTGAGATATGCCTCTGTTCTGTTCTCAGTGCCTGTATGTTTTCCTATCTCCCCCTTTCCCATTATTCCTCATATATAAAGGGGACTATTTGTGGATATGAGACTTTAAAATACTGCCAGAAATGTAATTTTTGTCTAAGAGTAGAAATGTGGGCTAATACAAATAAGTTTCTAATTTTTCAAAGGATAATCTCGTTTGGTCATACTCTGGATTATCAAAACCTACCCTGGGACATTTTAAGACAAAGCAGTCAAGGCAAAATAAAGTAGTGATTATCACTTAGCAGTGACATGGTGATTCTAGTATTTGTCTTAATATAATAACATGGAGAATCATGGAAAGAAGACAGAGTCATAAGAAATTACACACTTGATTTATTGTACCTCTGAAAAATTAAATTATCTAGCTCAAATCCTGTTCACTAGAAATTTTCCCAAAGGCACACAGAAGATACATACTCTCTTTTTCAGCTTCTCTTTTTTTCCTCCCAAAGACAATATTTTATCTTTAATATTATTTGAATCTTATCTTTGAGCTATTTAGAAAGGTTTGCTAAACGTTTTCAATTAAGTATTTTGTAAAATAGATGCTTAAGCTCAGTTTTATGTGAATATTTCCAATTGGAAAGAAAAAGATGGGACACCAGATTATAAACTGAACACCTTCATATAAAAAGTAAAAGCTGAATTTAATTAAGTTTAGTCTTTAACATATGTAAAGCTGTGTAAGAGTTTATGTACTCTATGTTATGCATTATCATCATTTAAAATATTCTTCCTGTCTCTTCTGTGATAAATATGCATATAATAGCTTATTAACGTATTGTGTTAGATATTGCTGTTTGTGTTCCCAAAAGCCATCATGTGCCCACAACTTTCTTTGTGCTCATTGAGAGAGCGCATTAGAAAGACTTCAAGCTGGGAACAGGGAGAGAGATTTTGTAACATTAGGATAATTTCAGATAACTCTTTTAATCTGATATCTACTACATATTTGTTGTAACATTCAGGAGAATAGTCACACTTTCTTGGATTTAATTGTGGCTATATCCTTTTAATATAGAAATCTGGAATTTTAGTGCCAAAAGAGACTTAGCTTAGACTATCGTCTTCCAGTTATAAATAGCAATTTGTATGTCATTTTTCTTCACTCTTTGAGATTAATAATAACAGTAAACAGATTGAATTTTATAATAAAATAATAAATGTTCACGTAGAAAAATTGAGAAATGCAAAACAAAAAAATCACCTTATTTTTATTTATGTTTTTAAAGTTTGTTTTAATGTTTATTTATTTTGAGAGAGAGGGGCAAGCATGAGAGAGGCAGAGAGAGAGAAAGAGAGAATCCCAACCAGGCTCCACACACTGTCAGCACAGAGCATGACACAGGGCTCAATCCCGTGAACCATGAGGTCATGACCTGAGCTGAAACCAAGAGTTGGATGCTTAATCAACTGAGCCACCCAGGCACCCCTGAATTTATTTATTTTTAAAATCACTTTAGTCATCACTTCTACAATCCAGGCATAACTACTATGATTATATGGATTCCCAGCCTTTTACTGTCTTTTAAAAATATATTCTATCTTTAAAATATAAAAATGCAAATACATGTGTAAAAATAGAATATAGAAGGTTATAAAGTGAAATATTAAAATTCTCTTTCCCTCTCCTCAGTTGACCTCCACTTTTCCTGGTCATAGTTTTCTCTGTTACTATCTTTGCAAATGTGAAATATTATATCTCTTGATTTGTCTTCTTTAGCCTGTATGTTTTAATTCTTTACTAAGAAGAGGAGTTTGTTCATTTTTTATCACAACTACTCTCTCTTTGTACCGATGATTTTTGCATATATAGTTAGGTTTCTGATGGGGTCAAGGAATTTGATTACCTTTTTAAGTCTTTGAATCTAAAATTCATGAATGATTTCTAATTTTATTTTAGGGTTTATTTCTAATTATTGAGGATGATGGTGCAAGCACTCATGCAAACTAGATTCTTATCTCTGCTAGTTGGCCCATAATTAATGGAGGGGGAGCCTTGGAAGATCACTTATATTCTCTGGTTCTTAGTTTTTGTTTTTGTTTTTTTTTTTTTACTTATGAAATGTGAGATGTGAATTGAGTTCCTTGTGGCTCTGAAATTTTACTATCCATAGGTTGTTGGGGAGGGAACCACTCTTATTCCACATGTTCAGTTAGAACAGGCAGTCATGGAGACTGTAGGGTTGTCTCTAATGTCTAAGGTTTCCAACTCATTTTCTCTTTTTAATTTAACTTCAGTTGACTACACACACACACACACACACACACACATATATATATATATATATATATATATATATATATATATTCCAGTGATTGATAAAGAGTTTATTACAGGCACATACTCTTAGGAATTATGTCATAAATAATGGTATTTCCAGCAGTGTGCTGGAGACAGTTTGTACCATCTCATGGACAGCCAATTATTTGAATCTCTTCCCAACTCCACATTCAGTATCATCGTGTTAGTAAGTTGAACTTGTCCCTGATAGGAGTATTTACACCATGAAATTAGCAAACAATACAAGTCAGTGGGTTTTTTTCCTCTTTTTCCTAGAGAGCTAGTATCCAGAAGAGTCAGCATAGCAGGCCTATAATTACAATTCTTACCTAGTGTCTGGGAAGCCGGATTTTAGGAGGGTTGTCACCATTCCCTAACTTATAATAGCCTATATTGTGCCTAACTGTTTGTGCAAATGATGTGGATTATAGAGAATACCTGCTTTCTTTCTGAGAGTCTGGAATCTTAATATGTGCTAGGCATAAGGTTATCTACCTGACCAGTTTCAAATAAAAATTTTGGGAACTGAGTTTCTAAAGAGCTTTGCAGGTAGATAATGTTTTGCATATATTGTCAGAATTCAATATTAGAGGAATTATGTGTATTGTCTTTGACTCTACTGAGAGAGGACTCTTGGAAGCTGGCCCTTAGTTTCTTCTGAAATTTGCCCCATGTACCTTTTTTCTTTACTCCCTTGGTCTTGTTTACTTTTGCTGTAATATATCACTGCTCTAAATAGGTTCAACTATGTGCTGAGTCCTATAAGTATTCCTAGCAAATCACCAAACTTGGAGGTGGTCTTGGGGACCCTCAACATGACCAGTTTATGAGCACATCAGTGGTCATACCATGAAATTTTTTTCAGTCATTAATATGAAATATCACTGTGTGTAATATCTGGAAAAAGGCTCATGACACTGTTAAGGAGGAAACACACAAAGTTGTAATTTATTAAGTGTAAAATGCACCTGTGTGTATGTCTTTGAAGCTATAGGAAATTATATGAAAGATTACTTGTGAAACCATTAAGATGATTACTTTTGGATGATGATACTGGATACAGAAAATTCAGTACTTCCTCTTCATGTTTTGTGTAATAATAATCAAAAAATAAAATAGTGGAATTTATAAATGACTCATTTTATTTTCCAATAATATTTAAAGAAAATACAGATTAGGAAAATCTATATTGCTGAATAACCTATTCATAATGTATTTTTTAGAGATCTGTATCATGGGAAACTCCAAATTTTAGTCAGATATAACAAAATTTGATAGGTTAAGGAGCCCCCAAAGCTGATGATAAATGACTAATAACATTGCTAATGAATATTTTGGGTATATGGCCTTTGTTGGTTCTGTAATTTGTCATGGTTTTCTATTCCAAACATCAAGGGAATCTTCATGCCCTATGTTTAATATTCATGCACAAGTTGTGAAATTTGTCTTCTCAAATAGTCTTGGTACAAATTTATCAAGTCTGCTCCATTTGACTTATGGTTGTTCAGCAATTTTTCTTTGGTATAGATTTGTGAATAGAGATGGTTAATCACAGGTCACTTCAGTATCAGCATGAAAGGCATTTGAGTAATTGATATAGACGTATTAAAAACAAAAAGTAGAAACATGATATGTATAGAACTGAAGCTTGGGATTGAACCTAATGGCACTATTAGGAATATTATGATCTAGAGTTTTTTCTAGATTTTCTTCAATTCACCAGTAAATAATTCAAAAGGTATTGTTTTCTCTATTTAACTCAAATACTTATTGGTAAAATCGCCCCCACCTACAAACCTCAAGGAGCTATGGTGTTCTAAGTAAATATTAGGTCATTAGAGTTGCGTTCATGCATATTTGCACAGTAGACAGTTAAACCAGCTCCGTTACTGTGTTCTATAAAACTACATAATTACAGACCTTTCAGAGTGCATCTTATTATAACTTGGTGCATGACTACTTCAAAGCGGACATGCTGCCGATCAGTTGAGTCAATATTCACATCGTATTTTTCAGCTTTCAGTCTTGGGAGGAAGTAAAAATACAGAGGCTTCTGCATATGTTTTAATGAGGAATTGGGCATTGAACTAAAAATTTCACACAATCATCCAGGATTTTTAAATATCCAGATGTTGGATGCTCTGTTTTATAGCATTATATGTAAACAGATATCCAATGATGTCCTGGATGTATCATTTTTATATACATTTGAATCAATTTATAAATACACTGTATCTAAGTTCAGGAGAAGCCGATTGACAAATCAGAATGTAGGTTTGTTTTATCACAATAACGAATACACACTTTAGTGTATCCACACCTAGATCCATGACATACAAACCTGATACTCTGATGGCTTCCAATTTTTGGCACCTGAGTTGCTAGAAAACTGGATCAGCCTGATTCTTTGGACTTTGTGGACTAAGAACAAAGGGATACGAATAAGGTTAGAGACTTTAGTGCAGACTCAGGTAAACCTGAGGAAACAGCTTCACCTTCATCAGGGAACACCTTTCTCATTCTCAAGTGCTTCCCATCCCCATAATTGGGACTGTTTGGGAAACACCAGGGGTAGGTATACTGTTGGCTTTTTCTTTGTTTCCAGGTTGATCACCTTTCTTCAGTTTGATGCATATTTCCTTTAAAAGTCTCATCAGTTAGATTGTTTTTGTGATGGCACTACCCTCTTCAGCTAAATATGCCTCTCCCCATGAGGGACAGAGAAGTTGATTATCCCCTCACTTGCTAATGCCATGTCCAGACCAGGACTTTACCATCGGATATCTAACTCTATTGTTGCTGTCCCATTTTCATTCCTTTTCTTCTTTCATTAAGAGTGTGTGTGTTGTCTCCTTCACCCCAAGTCCTGCAATCATCCTTGGGGACTTCAGCATACATGTGTATAGCTCATTCAACCTCCTGACCCAAATCCATGACCTCATTTTCAATAACTTGCCCCCATCCTAACTCAGCCACACTGTCCCATGGCTGAGCAGGCCACTAGCAATGCCTGGTTTATTTCTCAACTGTTGAATTAAAATGTTCACTTTTAGTGACCATATGCCACCATTCCATCTTCAACTCCCTGCTTCATTGATGTCCTTAACACCCATCTGACAAAACTGTAAGGCTAGACCAATCCAGACGTGTGTGTGTGTGTGTGTGTGTGTGTGTGTGTGTGTGTGTTAATGTTTACAGTTAGACAGCTGATTGTTCTGGAAACATACCACATATGCTCAAGCACACAAAGATATGTACACATGCAACTCTATAAATGAGTCATCTTAAAATTCATTTGGGTCCTCAGCTCTTATGTGATTTCATATGCGGCTCTCTCTTCCCTTCTCTATTAGAGCATTTCAAATGTTCTTAAACACTTCTCTTTGAACTTGGTACCCATCTCTTCACAGATATTTTTACTTATTTCAAAGATAAAATGAGTCCTGCCAAGTGGGAACAACCCCCACTCTCAATCATTGTTCTATATTCATAGTTGCTTCTATAACTGACTTTGTTGACTATTTCTTCTCTGCCTTGTTTCCCTTGCCTTCTCTCTCTTATTTCCTGTCCAACAGTATTTCACCAAGTTCAAATCACTCCTAGATGAGTAATTAAAAAGGAAATAACAACCTACTTCAGGCACCAATTACCCCACAATAAAAGCTCTATTTCTCTCTTCACTGAAGCCAAGCTTCTTCTCCGCCCCCCCCCCTTTTTTTTTACTGAGATGAAATTCACATAGCACAAAATTAACCATCTTAATGTGAACAATTTTGTGGCTGTTTGTACATTAACAAAATTGAGCAACCACACCTCTGCCTAGTTTCTAAATATTTTCATCATATGAAAAGAAAACCACGGATCCTATTACTCCTTATGGCCCCCTTTTCCAAGCTTATGACAACCAATGATCTGTCTTCTGTCTGTATCAATTTACCTATTCTGGATATTTAAGGTAAATTCACACAATTTACAAGATATGTGACCTTTGGTGTCTTATTTACTTTACTTTGCACAATGTTTTTAAGGTTCATCCTTGTTTTAGCAACTGTTAGTACACCCATTACTTTTTATGCCCAAATAATATTTTGTTGTATGTACAAAACACAATTTGTTATCCATTTATCCATTGATGACCATTTGGGCTGTTTCCATCTTTTGGGTATTGTGAATACTGTTACTATGAACCTGAATGCATGTGTATTTGTTTGAGCACCAATTTTTAACTTGGGGGTGATATGTACCTTGGGGTTGAATTGCTGGATCATATGGTAATTCTATGTTTAACTTTTTGAAAAATTTCCAAGCTGTTTTCCAGAGTGACTGAACCACTTTACATTCCCATAATCAATGTAACACGTTTCCAAATTTCTCCAAATCCCACTGAAACTCTTTATTTTCAAGATTTTATTGTAGGCATCCTGGATAGTGTGAAGTAGTTCTTTATGACAGTGTGGTAGCTCAGGAGATCAGATTCTCCCCTTTCCTCAGAATTTGCTGTTAATATTTGGTTAGCTATAGATGTACATTTGTTCATTGACTTTTCCAGATAGTTTTTGCAAGACTGTAACCCTTGCTTACATGTGGTCACTAAAGTGGTTATTCTGTTATCTCAATGATCACCAGTGGCCCAACATAGATTTCCTCAAATGACTTCCTCAAACTCTGCCTTTGGCTGTGCCTTGGAGTCATACCCACTGCTTGCAACAGAGTCCACAGACCCACCACAGGTGGAAGCCTAGGGTCCTCTGAGTCTTTTCGGTGCATGTGTTGGGTACTGGGCATTTTGGTTTTTTTCTGTCTGGGTGATGTGATGCAATGTCATAAGGCCTTCTCACTGAATTTTAGCCATCCTGCCCTTCATTCAGCCGTCTCCAGCTACCTGAAGATTTCTCATTAGATCCCATAGTTCCAAAACAGTTGATTCTCTTAATCTTTGTCAGTTTATGATTGCTTCAGTGGAGGGACCAGTATTTTTAGGCCTTATTCCATTATTTTCTGTGATGTTACTTGTGAAACAAAACTTGTTTTATATGTTGTCCAATACAGTGCTATTCAAAGTGTGATCTGTGGACCAGTACCAATATGCAAAATATTAGAAACATGGAGAATATTAATAAAATATTATAATGTTCAAACAGCAATCAGCTTATCTCCTTAAAAACAATATAAATCATTGCTGCACAATAAAAATGCAATGCACCCCATATATATGATTTTATATTTTATAGAAGCCTCTTTAAGAAAAATCAAGTATCACTTAAAAATACCATAATTTCAACATGAAATCAAGTGAAATTGGTATTTTACATTCATTTTTATACTAAATCTTTGGAATACAGAGATAGATAAATAAATTTGTGCATCAACACACACACACACATACACACACACACAAATCTATATATGTATACATAAAGAACATGTCACTTTGAACAGCCACATCTCAAATGCTCAATACTAGCAGCTACAGCATTGGACAGTGAGATACAGATCACCTGGAGAGTTGTCCAATTTGTGAATTGAGTTCCATGTGACATGAGCTGCATATTTATAGCAGTTCACAAACAGCTTGAGAGGCATAGGATTAATTAACTGTTTCTAGTTTCTTGTATTCTATTCAATTCTTAACTCATTGTATTCTGGCATCTAACCCCACAGCTCTCTGAAGTGGCTCTTTTCAAGATCTCCGTGTATAACAGAATGCTATTTAAATCTCGTCATGCATAGATATTATAAAGTCTCTCCCTTTGCTTGGCTACTCAACTACATTTAACTATATTGAACAATTCCTCCTCCTTGAAACCCTCTCCTTACCTGGGTTTTATCAATTCATTGATTTTCTCATTCATTAAATGAAGGTTTATTAAACAGCCGTTATTGACCCAGCAGCGTACAAGGTGCTGAGGATACAATGGTAGGTGAAAGCAGACCAGCAAAGGTTTTACCTAATGGTGGAGGTCGCCATTATCAGAAAATAATCAAAAAAATATAAAAATTGAAATTGGCAAGTGCTGCAAAGGTGAGATACCTGGTGCAAATGGCAGAAGATAATATTGGTAGCTAATATTCATCTAGTGCTTATAATGTGCCAGACCTTTTTCTAAACATTTTACATTTATGAATTCATTGAATCTCCCTAACAAGCCTATGAAATAGATACTATTATTAGTCACACTTTACAAGGAAGGAAACTTAACAACAAAGTTAGATAATATACACCAGGTCACATAGTACCAAGTGTGGTATAGGAACTCAAACTCAGGCATTTTGGTGCTATCAGCCACACACATGACCATATCACTAAAGGGGTTAGCTGGAATGGAGAGGGAGATTTTTATCTTCTATGAGTGATGATTAAATCGTACAGACGTACAGAGCCCTGGAGGCCTGATGACAAACTTGTTCTTTATCTTTAAGAAGAAAAATTATTAAAGTGCTTTAAAAACCAGTATAATTTATAGCATAATAGTGGGTGGACTACGATGAGGATAATGTATTATAAAAGTATGAGGATAGTTGGAGGAAGACCAATTAAAAGCCAATGCAGTTGTCCCAGAAAGAGAGGTTGCTTGAAATAAAAACAGTGCTTTAAAGAGATGGATAGAAATGGACATACTTCAGAAATGTGTAGGCTATAAAAAATCATCAGTACTTAGTACCTGGGTAAATACAGCTCATGAAAAAAATGTCAAAGATGACTTCTAATCACATGATTTGCATTATTAGTGAAAAGTTGAGATGAAAGAACTCTTGAAAAGAAACAGGTGGCAGGGCACTTGGGTGGCTCAGTCAGTTGATCCTCAGACTCTCGATTTTGGCTCAGGTCACCATCCCAGTGTTGTGGGATCAATCCCCATTCCAGGCTCTGCCCTGAGTGTGGAGCCTGCTTGAGATTCTCTCTCTCTCCCTCTGCTCCTCCCCAGCTCGCATGGTGTGCTCACTCGTGCTCTCACACACTCTCTCTCTCCAAAAAATAAAAATAAAGAAAAGAAATAGGGGGATGGGACTTTGGTTTTAGACATGATACATTTGTGGGACCCTTCAGACATGTAAGTAGAGCCTAGTGGAGATCTCCTAGGAATAAAATATATGATCATCTTTATAGGCAGTTGAAACCATGAGGATGCAGTCACCTGAGAAAATACAGAAAGAGAAGGGGCAGGCACCTGGGTGGCTCAGTTGATGGGGCTTCTGGCTTCAGCTCAGGTCATGATCTCATGGTTCGTGGGATTGAGTCCCCCATTGGGCTCTGTGCTGGCAGTGCAGAACCTGCTTAGGATCGTCTCTGTCTCTCCTCTCTCTGTCCCTCCCCTGCTCGTGCTTTCTCTCTCAAAATAAATAAACTTTAAAAATTAAAAATAGAGAAAGAGGAGACAGAAGGATCTAAGGTCACACCTCAAAGAGCATCAGCATTTAATAGCAAGATAAAGAAGGTTGATTAAGTGAAAGAGAGAGGTAATGAGAAGCATAAAGAGTAAGAGTAAAAATGGGATTTTGTTGTGCCACTAGAGCCAAGGAAAGAAGATGTTTCAACACAGCAGTGGTCATCACTGCCTGAGAGGTCATTGAGGGTGAAGACTGAAACTGTCCACTAGACAGAAGGACACCAAGTTCACTGGAGGTTTTACTCAGATCTTCCGTGAAACTTCCATGAAACAGAGGTTCTAAGTTGAGAATCTCTTTTAGTAACATTTACCACAGTTATAACTTCAGTTTGTTCCTGTGATTTTTAAATTTTTAAAATGTTTATTTTTGAGGGAGAGAGAGAGTGTGTGTGTGTGAGTGGGAGAGGGGCAAAGAGAGAGGGAGACACAGAATGTGAAGCAGGCTTCAGGCTCTGAGCTGTCAGCACAGAGGCTGATGTGGGGCTTGAACTCACAAAACCATGAGATCATGACCTGAGCCAAGTCAGTTGCTGAACCAACTGAGCCACCCAGGTGCCCCTGTTACTGTGATTTTTGATTACTGTGTATGCACCTCTAGACCTGAAGTTCCACAAGTGCAGGGACTGCTTTTTCTTTAACAACATGTATGTTTTATCTGCCACACATCAGCACTTACCCTGCTATCTGTTTTACTGTGAGAATAGTGTAAGGGTGTATCAGGTAAATGAGTGACTTGGAAAATAAAGATTAACTGTTAAAACAGCAGCTCAAAATCCCATTCATTTTGCTTTCTCTTTTATATTAGGCTAAAGTTCATTTGATCACTATTAAAAGTTACTAAAAGGCCTCCATCATTCCATGTGATGGTATAGGTCATTGCTGTGTGAGTAACTTTTCCTGGATATTTAGGGAAAACTTTCTAATTTCATAAGTGAACTAAAAAAATTCTGTTTGTTTATGCTAAATGCTGTTTTATACATGATGTAGTCTTCCCAATTTTCTAGAACTTCCTTTCTGAACATAAATACTACCTCAGTGTGACTGAACTTTGATTGGACTCTTATGGATTTTTCGGTATTTTATTTTCCCAACAAAGTTGTATTCTAAATAAATTTCCCAGATCTCCAGAGAAGATGGCAGCATAGGAGGACACTGGCCTCACCTCATCCTGGGAGTCACTTAGATTCCACCCACACCTGCCTAAATAACCCAGAAAACCGCCAGAAGACTAGCCGAACGGAGTCGCTGGAGCCAAACGCAGACAAGAGGCCCACGGAAGAAGGTAGGAAGGGCAGAGAGGCAGTGTGTGCTACCCGGACTGGAGGGAGGGAGCTGGGGCGGGAGTGGTAACCCTCCCTGCAAGGCAGAGCCCCCTGGTCTGACTTGCAAAAGCAGAGGGGCTAGAGTGCGTGAGTTCTGACAGCCAGCAGGACTTAACATCTGGAATGTTATAAGTCAATAGCTCTGCTCAGAGAGCGGGAGGGCGAGAGGACAACTGGAGGGAGAGTTGTTGAGACCCGGAAGACAGAGCTCAGCTTGGCGGGGAACAAAGGCACTGGGAAGTGCCATCTCCCTCTGCCATCCCCCAGCTGAATATCCAAAGGAAACCAGTTCCCATCACTGAACTTGCTTGTGCCATGCAAACACCCAACGCTGTGCCCCTGTGGATTCATCCCTCTGACTGGTCTGCCTCCCTCCCAGTGCTGCAGGGCCCCTCCTGCAGGGGACCACTGACGGCAAAGCAGCAAAGCAAGCTAAGCCTGCCCCTCCCGCCTCTGTGCACATTGCAGATCCACCCCGGCTAATACACCAGATCCCTTCAAAGCAGTACCACAAGCCTGGCAGTGTGCAAGTAGCCCAGACAGGGTCACACCACTCCACAGTGAGTCCTGCACCTGGGAGAGGGGAAGATAAGGTACACACTAGTCTGACTGTGGCCCCAGGGGTGGGCTGGGGACAGACATCAGGTCTGACTTGGCCCCACCCACCAACACAAGTTACTCCAGACAGCACAGGGGAAGTGCCCTGAAGTTCCACACCACCCCAGGGACTATCCAAAATGATGAAACAGAAGAATTCTCCTCAAAAGAAAGTCCAGGAAGTAGTGACAGCTAATGAATTGATCAAAAACGATTTAAGCAATATAACGGAACAAGAATTTAGAATAATAGTCATAAAATTAATCGCTGGGCTTGAAAAAAGGATAGAGGATAGCAGAGAATCTATTGCTACAGAGAGCAAGGGACTAAGAAATACTCATGAGGAGCTAAAAAATGCTATAAATGAGATGCAAAATAAAATGGAGGCGACCACAGCTCGGATTGAAGAGTCAGAGGAGAGAATAGGTGAATTAGAAGATAAAATTATGGAAAGAGGAAGCTAAGAAAAATAGAAATAAAAAAATTCAGGAGTATGAGGGGAGAATTAAAGAACTAAGTGATGCAATCAAATGGAACAATATCTGTATAATAGGAATTCCAGAAGAGGAAGAGAGAGAAAGGGGCTGAAGGTGTATTTGAAGAAATCATAGTTGAGAACTCCCCTGATCTGGGGAAGGAAAAAGGCATTGAAATCCAAGAGGCACAGAGAACTCCCTTCAGATGTAACTTGAATCAATCTTCCGCATGACATATAGTGAAACTGGCAAAATACAAGGATAAAGAGAAAATTCTGAAAGCAGCTAGGGATAAACACGCTCTAACACATAAAGGGAGACCCATAAGACTAGTGGCAGACTTATTTACTGAAACTTGGCAGGCCAGAAAGGAATGGGAGGAAATCTTCAATGTGATGAACAGAAAAAAATATGCAGCCGAGAATTCTTTATCCAGCAAGTCTGTCATTCAGAATAGGAAAGATAAAGGTCTTCCCAAACAAACAAAAACTGAAGGAATTCATCATCACTAAACCAGCCCTACAAAAGATTCTAAGGGGGATTCTGTGAGTGAAATGTTGCAAGGATCACAAAGTATCAGAGACATCACTACAAGCATGAAACCTACAGACATCACAATGACTCTAAATCTGTATCTTTCAATAATAACACTGAATGTAAATGGACTAAATGCTCCAACCAAAAGACATAGGGTATCAGAATGGATAAAAAAAAAACAAGACCCATCTATTTGCTGTCTACAAGAGACTCATTTTAGACCTGAGGACACCTTCATATTGAAAGTGAGGGGATGGAGAACTATCTGTCATGCTACTGGAACTCAAAAGAAAGCTGGAGTAGCCATACTTATATCAGACAAACTAGACTTTAAATTAAAGGCTGTAACAAAAGGTGAAGAAGAGCATTATATAATAATTACAGGGTCTATCCATCAGGAAGAGCTAACAATGATAAATGTCTATGCACCAAATATGGGAGTCCCCAAATATATAAAACAATCACAAACATAAGCAACCTTATTGATAAGAATGTGGTAATTGCAGGGGACTTTAATACTCCACTTACAACATTGGATAGATCATCTAGACACAAGATTAATAAAGAAACAAGGGCTCTGAATGATACACTGGATCAGATGGTCTTGACAGATATATTTAGAACTCTGCATCCCAAATCAACAGAATATACTTTCTTCTTGAGTGCACATGGAACCTTCTCCAAGATAGATCACATACTGGGTCACAAAACAGCCCTTCATAAGTATACAAGAATTGAGATCATTCCATGCATACTTTCAGACCACAATGTGATGAAGCTTGAACTCAACCACAAGAAAAAGTCTAGAAAACCTCCAAAAGCATGGAGGTTAAAGAACACCCTACTAAAGAATGAATGAGTCAACCAGGCAATTAGAGAAGAAATTAAAAAATATATGGAAACAAATGAAAATGAAAAGACAACAATCCAAATGCTTTGGGATGCAGCAAAGGCAGTCCTGAGAGGAAACTACATTGCAATCCAGGCCTATCTCAAGAAACAAGAAAAATCCCAAATACAAAATCTAACAGCACACCTGAATAGAAGCAGAACAGCAAAGACACCCCAAACCCAGCAGAAGAAGATAAATAATAAAGATAAGAGCAGAAATAAACAATATAGAATCTAAAAAAAAATGTAGAGCAGATCAGTGAAAACGAGAGTTTGTTTTTGGAAAAAAATAAACAAAATTGATAAACCTCTAGCCAGGCTTCTCAAAAAGAAAAGGGAGATGACCCAAATAGATAAAACCATGAATGAAAATGGAATTATTACAACAAATCCCTCAGAAATACAAGCAATTATCAGGCAATACTATGAATAATTATATGCCAACAAACTGGACAACCTGGAAGAAATGGACAAATTCCTAAGCACCCACACATTTCCAAAACTCAAACAGGAATTGAAAAATTGAACAGACCCATAACCAGCGAAGAAATTGAATCAGTTATCAAAAATCTCCCAAGAGTCCAGGACCAGATGGCTTCCCAGGGGAATTCTACCAGACATTTAAAGCAGAGATAATACCTATCCTTCTTGAGCTGTTCCAAGAAATAGAAAGGGAAGGAAAACTTCCAGACTCATTCTATGAAGCCAGCATTACTTTCATTTCTAAACCAGACAGAGACCCAGAAAAAAAAAAAAAAAGAACCATCAGGCCAATATCCCTGATGAATATGGACTCAAAAATTCGTAATAAAATATTAGCAAATAGAATTCAACAGCATATAAAAAGAATTATTCACCATAATCAAGGGGGATTCATTCCTGGGCTATAGGGCTGGTTCAACATTTGCAAATCAATCAATGTGATACAACACATTAATAAGAGAAAAGATACGAACCATACGATCCTGTCAATCGATGCAGAAAAAGCATTTGACAAAATTCAGCATCTTTCTTAATAAAAACCCTGAAGAGTCAGGATAGAAGGAACATACTTAAACATCATAAAAGCCATTTACGAAAAGTGCACGGCTAATATCATCCTCAATGGGGAAAAACTGAGAGCTTTCCCCTGAGATCAGGAACATGACAGGGATGTCCACTCTCACCGCTGTTGTTTAACAGTGTTGGAAGTGGTAGCATCAGCAATCAGATGACAAGAGGATATCAAAGGCATCAAAACTGACAAAGATGAAGTCAAGCTTTCACTTTTTGCAGCTGACATGATATTATACATTGAAAACCCGATAGACTCCATGAAAAGTCTGCTAGAACTGATACATGAATTCAGCAAAGTCGCAGCATACAAAATCAATGTACAGAAATCAATTGCATTCTTATACATTAATAATGTAGCAATAGAAAGACAAAGAAACTGATCCCATTCACAATTGCACCAAGAAGCATAAAATACCTAGGAATAAACCTAACCAAAGATGTAAAAAATCTGTATGCTGAAAACTATAGAAACCTTATGAAGGAAATTGAAGAAGATATAAAGAAATGGAAAAACATTCCATGCTCATGGATTGGAAGAATAAATATTGTTAAAATGTCAACACTACCCAAAGCTATCTACACATTCAATGCAAGCCCAATCAAAATTGCACCAGCATTCTTCTTGAAGCTAGAACAAGCAATCCTAAAATTTGTATGGAACCACAAAAGACCCTGAATAGCCAAAGTAATTTTGAAGAAGACCAAAGCAGGAGGCATACAATCACAGACTTTAGCCTCTACTACAAAGCTGTAATCATCAAGACAGCATGGTATTGGCACAAAAACAGACACATAGACCAATGGAATAGAATAGAAACCCCAGAATTGGACCCACAACAGTATGACCAACTAATCTTTGGCAAAGCAGGAAAGAATATCCAATGGAAAAAAGACTAGTCTCTTTAACAAATGGTGCTGGGAGAACTGGATAGCAACATGCAGAATGATGAAACAAGACCACTTTCTTACACCATTCACAAAAATAAACTCAAAATGGATAAAGGATCTGAATGTGAGACAGGAAACCATCAAAACCCTAGAGGAGAAAGCAGGAAAAACCTCGCTGACCTCAGCCACAGCAATTTCTTACTTGACACTGCCCCAAAGGCAAGGGAATTAAAAGCAAAAATGAACTATTGGGACCTCATGAAGATAAAAAGCTTCTGCACTGCAGAGGAAACAATCAACAAAACTAAAAGGCACCGGAAGAATGGGAAAAGATATTTGCAAATGACGTATCAGACAAAGGGCTAGTATCCAAAATCTATAAAGAGCTCACCAAACTCCACATTTGAAAAACAAATAATCCAGTGAAGAAATGGGCAGAAAACATGAATAGACACTTCTTTAAAGAAGACATCCGGATGGCCAACAGGCACATGAAAAGATGCTCAATGTCGCCCCTCATCAGTGAAATACAAATCAAAACCACACTCAGATACCACCTCACGCCTGTCAGAGTGGCTAAAATGAACAAATCAGGAGACTATAGATGCTGGCAAGGATGTGGAGAAACGTAACTGTCTTGCACTGTTGGTGGAAAGGCAAACTGATGCAGCCACTCTGGAAAACTGTGGAGGTTCCTCAAAAAATTAAAAATGGATCTACCCTATGACCCAGCAATAACACTGCTAGGAATTTACCCAAGGGATACAGGAGTACTGATGCATAGGGGCACTTGTACTCCAATGTTTATAGCAGCACTTTCAACAAGAGCCAAATTATGGAAAGAGCCTAAATGTCCATCAACTGGTGAATGGATAAAGAAATTGTGGTTATATACACAATGGAATACTACATGGCAATGAGAAAGAAATATGGCCTTTTGTAGCAACTTGGATGGAACTGGAGAGTGTTAATGCTAAGTGAAATAAGTCATACAGAGAAAGCCAGATACCATATGTTTTCACTCTTATGTGGATCCTGAGGAACTTAACAGAAGACCATGGGGGAGGGGAAGGGAAAAAAAGTTACAGAGGGAGGGAGTCAAAACATAAGAGACTCTTAAAAACTGAGAACAAACTGAGGGTTGATGGGGGGTGGGAGGGAGGGTAGGGTGGGTAATGGGTATTGAAGAGGATACCTTTTGGGGTGAGCACTGGGTGTTGTATGGAAACCAATGTGACAATAAATTTCATATTAAAAAAAAGACTGTCTCCAAATACAGTCACATTCTGAGGTCCTGGACCTCAACATATGAATTTTGGGGTGACACAACTTTTCCCTGAACACACTGTTGCCTAGTTTGGACTGAGGCCACCATATGTAGCAAGTCTCTGTGCCCTGCAATGACCGTTGCCATCATCCAGCCTAAAAGAAGTTGGAGATCCAGAGGAATATTGATTTGGGACAAGGACATGTGGGGTGACGACACTTGCCCTGGGTCCCATGGATTGGGCTGCTGTGGGCTGGTGGATGGCTGCATGCGAAACTGTCTAAAGGGCACCCGTGCTCTCGCCAGCACTATTCAGTCACCAAATGATGGAACTACCCATATGTCCACCCATGGATAAATGGATAAACCCACACAATGGAGAATTATTTGGCCATTAAAAAAGTGTGATGAAAATGTTTTGGAAGCAGGTTGAAGTGATGATCAGCATTTGTGCCAGACCCTTAGTCCACCCTCACTAGTGCTCCTTGATAGGTTCACTCTTTGAGCACTGAAATACATTTATTTAAACGGGAAACTCTATATGACTATGCAAATGGAATGCCTGTATCATATGTAGGACCTTGAAAAAATAAATACAATAAAAACAAAAAAGCAAACAAAGAAACAAACAAACAAACAATAAATAAGTAGCTTTCCCAAAGAACTGAGTTTACAAGAATTCTATTAAGCCCATCATACCTTTCGATTACTTCCCCCATTTATTCTGTCTTCCTCATTCTCATCATCAAACCTGTTTTTGTCTCTACCAATTACTGCCATTCACCAGGATGCTGGATAGAAGACAAACTATAGATCTTAAAAGTTCTTTTTCTGGTGCATATTGGCATTTATATTTATTTTCTTCTGGCTACTAATGCTAGATTTCTCTCTCTCTCTCTCTCTCTCTCTCTCTCTCTCTCTCTGTGTGTGTGTGTATGTGTGTGTGTGTGTGTGTGTGTGTGTTGCAAGTATATTGGGAATAGGGCATTGTGCAAGTTCTATTCTACTTGACTCATAAAAGAAGAACAATGTGCTCAGTGGTCTAACTCTGTAAATCATTCTCATTGTACAAACCATCAATGTCTAAACTGAAAAAGAAGGTAAATAATGCAAAAGAGAAAAGGTTCATCTTAGATTGAATAAAAGCTTAGAGACTCATGATTATAGAGTGAGGAAGTACCATAAGGAAAATTACACACTGAAAACCAGGTTCTTAAACCTTGCACATTGCTTTTTCCACAGAAACAAGTGGCTTTGTTTATAGCTCCCAGTGATGTACTTTGCTCTACATATAGTTCATCCTTTACCGTGCTGGTAACTTGGATTCTGTAAAGGCTTCTGACTCTCACCCACTCTTGTGCTGTCATAGTAGTCTCTCCTTCCTCTGTTCTTTTTCTCATCACCCTAATATTTAACGTGAACATTAGGGAGGCTTGATTTCAGATTTGTTCAGTGCTGGCACACTGGGAAAGTCTCATTTTCATGGCAAGCAGTTTGGATTGCTCTAAGACAGGATTTATTTTTAAAGTTCCACATTGCACATTGTTGGCTCTCCAATATCTTCTGGCAATAAGGCGCCAACAAGACAGAGCACATAAAAAAGAAGAAAAACACCCAAACATTTTCTTTCCTCTTTTCCATATTCTCCCCAAGCCAAGTTTGGAATGGCTTAAGGGAGGGGTTTTTCTTTTCCCTTTTTTCTTTGCCTAGAACTGGCCGCGATTAAGCACCTTTTTGGATTCAGACACTTTCCTGTTGGCCTTTCCTGAGGGAATCTACCATTGAGTTCTAGCACATTTTACTTATCCAAGAAACACTGCTTAAGGGGGAAACAAGCCTTTGGTTGAAGAACAACAGGCTCTACATTTTAAGGATTTTCTCTGTTGAGTGGAACTAACCACATACCTTAAGATTTAAGGCTCGGCTAAGTCTTTAACCCATTCTGACCATCTCCAAGACCACACACACAAAATAAAAATGTCATTGTGGATGCGATATTTTGTCACTGTGTAAAATGAATCACCACTAGTGGAAGGCAAGTGTTTGGGCTTTGAAATGGTTATGAGCAACAAACCTAAAGTTTCTGCTAAAGGTCTTGAGTCTTTCATTGAAAAGAACTGTTCCCTTGGAGAAGGAGTCTAAATATACAATTCATCAGAGTTACCAATGAAGCACTTCTCCTTTGTTTCCCCTTTCTTTCATCATGGCAGACATCTGCAGTCCTAAGTACATGAACATTCGTGATGTATAGTTCCCTCCCTCAACCATTCCAGCTCGTTATCACAAAGGAAGTTGTATTTTGTAGATAAATTTTTCCCCAGTAAGTAGTGCACAGGTCATTTCACTCTACAGTTTTGCTCCAGTCTTAGAGCATCTGTGGGCTGTAGAATGAAAGTATATGGAATACCGTTTACCCATTTTCCTTCTTAATAAAACAGAAGGAGAAGAAATAAATTCTGTTCTGTTCACTTAGAAAAATTAGCCAGTCAGAACAGATATCAAAAGTAGTGGTGTTTTCGTGGAACTGAGCTGAGACTTTGAATTATAAAGTAAGTTGGCAGAGGCTGAGAAGTAAAATTTAGTTGGGATTCTACCACTGAGAGAACATCTTCTACATGTTTCCAACAGAGTCTAGGAATTTGGAAACATGTGAAGCCCCTAGTTATTTTTTTAAAGCATCAAACACAACAACAACAACAAAGTAAACTCATATACCCACATACACAAACACAGCAAATAAATAGATGTATATTACATGAGTATTACTGAACAGTTATATCTATTAATAATGATGAAAAAGCCCTTCTCTGATTTATTTGAGATTTGGATATAGAGATGTTGGGGTCAATTTTAGTGAGCCCCTCTACAGCCAATCTGATGTAAGCAGATCATGAGCCAACATTCACAGGCTACACAAAGGAAAGATTTATTAAGCAGCCAGAAATCTAGACAGCTAGCAGATTTGGCATTATTCTGCTCACCACAGTAGAAATCACCCCAGACTTCGTTAATGCCTGCTTGGTTGCAAATGTCTTACTGCTGCTTCTATGGTGCTCCTTGGGCAATGATCCTCATTTGGAGGAGCTGTTGGCAACAGACATTTTTTTTTTAAAGAGTAAACTGCCAAGCACCAAATACATGCATCATCACCAAGTAACAATGATGACAGCAAAAGAAAAAGGAATTATAATCATCTGATAATCACTTTCTTTTTGGCCGATAGGGTCCTTTCTGTATACATTTATAGATAGGGTCTCTATGTTTTTGCCATAACTCTCTTTTAATTATTTTATTCCAGTAGGCACCAATTATGTTTGTGCTGTCATAAATAATACTCCCTACTCTCCAGTTGTTGTAGAATTGTATTTTCTTGACCAAGGATTACCAGAGGAATAAGATTTATGAGAGCACCAGCCCCATCGTCATGCCCTTGAAGACAGTGGATACACTTCCAGAACTCAACTCAAATGCTAAGAATAATGATCCATATCTTTATCAGGATCAAGCTGGGTTTCTTTTTCTTAACCTCTCATTTACTGCATAGAACCAGACTCCACATTGCAAGACTTACATTGAGAAAGCACAATTCAGGTTTCAGTTAATCAAGTGAACATCTCTTGCTTTTTGACTGTCAAAGAACCTTTCGCCCTTTTTCTTGGGGACAGCACCCAGTTTTCCTTTGTGAGCACCATCCCTCCTCTACTCATTGGATATGGTTTGAATGAGGCTAACACAATAATTTCTGTATTCTCTTAACAGGAGGTGGGGACAGGACCTTTAGCTGACTCTGTTGGTGGTCTACCCATAACCCTTCACATCCCCTCTCCATTTCCATGCCTATAATCCTGGCTTCCAACAGCCAACAAAAGTATGATTGTTGGATGACTAAGGCTTTATGCTGATGAAACCTACTGTGCCCACACACAAGGCCCACACCAAAGTCTCCCTGCAGGTAGCCCTCACCCAGTAACTAGTGGACACGGGGGTATTAATACCCCAAATACACTCCAAATACCTTACTCCTTAGCAGAGGTAATTCTTACATACTTGTTTTGCCAGGGAGTATTCCTGCATTATTAAGCTCCAATTTTTCACTGGTATCTGATTTAACATCACTTGTTGGTTGCCTTCCCTGTCACCCACCTATGTTCCTTGCAACTTCCAATAAACTGTTTTCACTGAAATCCTTGGCTCGGGATCTGCTTCTGGGGGAACCGGAACTAAGACAAAACCAAAGCCTGGCACCTCAAAGCATTCCATCCCCTGGCTTCAGTGACTGATTATGGATGCAAACCTGGCCCAAGCCAGAGCAATGACAGACCCAAGCCTTTTCCTGGAACTATTAAATGAGAAGTACTTTCTGTCTGTTGAGATTTCTTAATGTATGAAATGTAAGCTGGTATTGTTCCTCATCTTTTCTATGACACAAGCAGAGCCCTTTTGAGAACAGTCAACACTCAAGAAAATAGTGCCAGCAAGTATAGAGGAAGATTTTCTTGATGGATTCAGCCATGCCCAAAACTCTGATCTACTTCATTGCCTATTGTCCCCTCTCACCATTTTGAAAGTCAGTTTGAGTTAAGTTTCTTTTTCTTGAAACTGAAAGAGTTCTAGTTAATTCAGATATGGAATTAAAGATTCAATTTCCACTTGCTTTCAATGAAGTGCTAGCCAGATAGTTGGGGGTCAGGTACCATAGTCTCCCAATTTATGATACATATGGTGGTCAGCATTAGCTGTGAATGGAAAGCATGGGCTCTGGAATCTGAATGCGACAGAGCTTTATTTTTTTTATTTTTTATTTTTTCTGTTTTTACCACAAGAGTTGAAACAGGCCTTTCTCCAATTTTGGTTGGCAAAGAAGAAAAAAAATCTTAAATATTTCACTGTCTTTCTTCTTACATGAGAATTTTTGTAAGATATGGGCAAATGGTCTTTGAGGACAAAGTGTTATATAGTGAAGAACTTTGTCCACATGACATAAATAATTGTCTTAAATTTTGCTGTGTAAATTGCAGGCTGCATTTTTTGTTTTAATTAAGCAATGGCAAAAATGGTTTTGTGGCATTTTCCTTTTAGGATTGGGAACCTACACACATCAGCTTTGTGCATGAGAACCAGAAATTAAAACTGACCACAGCTAATGGGAACCTGCTCAGGCCCATTTTATAGGCTCTGCTGAGGGAAGTGTAAAGAGAAAACAGGCTAAGCAAAGAAGGAAAAACCCAATTCTGCCTTTTCAATAAGCTTTAATAATGTACAATCTCCCAGAAAGTAACATATGATTGGAATTACAAATTCTGGGTTTGTTGCCTTTCTACCATTAAGGATTTGTTAAATACCCAAAGGGATTTGTTGGTTCTTTATATGTTTAATTCAACTCCAGTGTCTTCAATTAGAGCATGCTGTCAGAGTAAATAACACTCTGAAAATATGTGGTTGAGAAGGCCTGATGCCAAATCTTGAGATGTACCCCCCAAGTGGAAATTCAAGGGTAGGTGGTTACTGAGGGAATCCTTGTTGTCAAAGTGGCCTCTTCTGGAATGGTCTGTTGAATGTGTGCAATCTTGCTATTCTGTGCATATTCTGTGTTTGAATCAACATATAAACAAATGGGTTTCTGGGAGATACTTGTCATGGTTATTAGCCTTTTTCAGTGGTCCCAGAAGATATGTTCTGCTTACATTGGGTCTCTTGTTCTGGGTTCTATCTCTTTTTAGGCTAATTTTTATAGAGTGTTATGAAATAGCTCTTATTTGAAGGCACATGGCAGCTCCTAGGTATTCCAGCGCTCTCAGGAGGGGCCCAAAATATGCAGAGAGAGAACTTTTATTAACAACTGTAGTGACTTTACAGCAAGAAGGGGCTAGCAAATGTACTTCTAGTCTGATCTCCAGAGACTGCTCTTGTCTTTAGGATTTTTTCAGAATTCACTCAGGGTGGGGGCGAAGCCTGGGTGGCTCAGTTGGTGAAGCATCCAACTCTTGATTTCGGCACAATTCTTGATCTCATGAGATCTAGCTCCACATATCAGCTTGCCACGCTGGGCATGGAGCCTGCTTAAGATTTCCTCTCCCTTTGCCCCTCCCTGCTTGTCGTCTCTCTCTCTCTCTCTCTCTCTCTCTCTCAAAAAAAAAAAAAAATCACTCAGGAGACTGGTGACCAGCTGTATTGTGTATGTTTATATTTTAAAGCTTCCCTATTTATTCAGTTGGCTCTCTTACATTAGATTTCACTCCATTACATGCTGTGAGCACTATTCTCTTTTTTTAAATCTCCTAGCTCTCCCTATGACTGAATCTTCCCAAAGATGAGCTCCTTAAAAAATGTGAGAAACTTAACAGACGACCATAGGGGAGGGGAAGGAAAAAAAAAGTTAGGGAGGGAGCCAAATCATAAGAGACTCTTAACAACTGAGAATAAACTGAGGGTTGATGGTGGGTGGGAGGGAGGGGAAAGTGGGTGATGGGCATTGAGGAAGGCACCACCTGTTGGGATGAGCACTGTTGTATAGAAACCAACTTGACAATAAATTTCATTTAAAAAAATGAGGTGCTCAAAACCAGAGAAAATAGCCAAGAGTTGTTCATAATTAAGTTATAAATTAGTTGGGTGAAGAGACTCTGTATCAGTTTTCCACTGATATGTGACAAACCACCTCAAAACTTGGTGCACTTAAACAAGGATGTATTGCTTATCAAGGTTAAGTAAGCTATGGAGTAATTCTTCTATTGATTTTACCAGAGCTTACTCCAGTGGCTGTATTTATCTGTGGATTGACAGGAGTTAGAACATCTATAATAGCCTCATCCTTCTCAGTATTAAGGAAAATGCAAATGCTAAATTCAGGCCAAACTCCTGGCAAGCTGTTTTCCTTGAGGTATTAACAGGTATGAGCCTGGAGAACACAGCCCAAGTACATCTTTCTCACTCTGATTTAGGGAACAGAGGAATGTCTAGGCTGAGCCAGAAGAACAATTGCACAATAATTACACTATTGGAGGTATTGTAAGGTAGAGTCTCATCCTAAGCTTTCAGTAAAGGTGAACAAAGTCATTTGGAACAAAGAGACTTGCTTTTTTCTATGGAGAAGAAAGAGTAGTGTGTAGGAAAATGAAATGGTTACTAGTTGGCTCTCTGCAAATTATATCTTGATATAAATAAAGCTGTTACTAAGAAAATGAAAAAAAAATCAGCTTAAAAATGATTTGAAGCATTTGCCAATTTTCTTTGTGTAAACTTAAATGCTTCAACTGTAACTAATAAGAAGCTTTTGATCAAGTTGGGGAAGCATGCACCCAATGGACTCTTGTGAGCCTGTGCAAGCCTACTCTAGCACACTGAACAGGAATAATGAAAGAAAAAAAAATAACAAAGCATGATCAGGAAATTAAAGATAGAAAGTCTCCAGTTTTGAAACAGATTGAAACAATGAGATATGAATATAAGAATGGGGTATGGGACAGAATCATTGGTGAGAACTGCTACCTATGCAGGAATATCTCAAGTGTTCTTGAAATGCTTGCATAGGTCCAAATGCACTAAAATATATGTATATATAATAGAAGACAATGGCAGGAAAATTGAAATTGCTTAGTTTGGCACCAAAGTCATTATTAAAACAGGAAGTAGACAAATCAGTCTGTGGGTTTGGTTTACATATCAGCACCTCTGGGAGATTTGACCTGAAGTGGAGTGTGGAATAAGATGAACACTTCACTGAAGGATGTCTAAGGCTGGTGGAATGGAAAGAGACTGATGAAGAATTTAAGAATCTGGTCATGGTTCTGGTTCTGTTCTTAGCCCAATTCTTTGGCCTTGAACATTCAATTTATGTAAGTTCTAAGTTTTCTGAGTCACTTCTCTGCCCACCTTTGCTATGTAAATGTATCTCAAGGTAACCGTGATCACATGAGAAAAAAGATATATATATATATATGCATATATATATAAAAAAGATGCATATATATATGCATCTGAGTCACATGAGAAAAAAGATATATATATATGCATATATATATAAAAGATGCATATATATATGCATCTGAGTCACTTATCTGAGTCATCTATCATCTATCTGTCTCCCTCCCTCCCTCCCTCCCTCCCTTCTGTAATGTCTGTGCCTAGAACAGCTTATTAAGCAACAACAAAGAAGGACCCTGACTCAAGTTTGAGGACTGTACCATATGAAATTACCCAAAATCAATTAATTGCAAAAGTCAAATATTTGCAATACCATAAGGTTTGGACAAAATTTATCAAATATTTATTCAGCTTCGTAGGGTTCCTTAAAAATATCAGTAAATGCCAAAGTGGTTCCTTTCAGTATATATGTTCTATTTCTAGAACATGTCATGAACTGGTCTTTGCAAACTGTGAATTACATTAAATTTTCTTCTTCATTTCCCTGTATTCATTTCTCTGGACCCATGACTCACTGTACTCTCCTTGATTATTTTTGTGGAGGCAAAGGCATAAATCCTCTGACCTTCCAGTTCTGCCTTCAGAGATTCAAATGGGTTCCAGGGATACCCACCAAACCCATTTATTCATGCAACAAATATATATGCTTCTGTTTCTCCAGCATATGTTTTTATGGCCACCTTGTGGTTCTTGGGTGTCACTGAGTACATGGCATTTTGGTTTCTTGTTTGACACATTGGTTAAAGAAACAGTTGTATGCATATAAAGTCCATCAACTCTGGAGACTGCTTACTCTCCTGAGTGTCCAGGAGAACTATGAGAATTTAAGACACTCCATAAAAGTGGAGTATTCCTGTTTATTTGCCTAATGCCTCTGATAGAGGAGGAGAGGTCAGCCATGAGAGATTTAAATTTCAACTCTAGACTATTGGGACTTTACTTGAAAGGATATCGTTTGGAAGCCAATTTCAAAAAGGTTATCTTTTCTCATGAGCTGGCCAAGATCTAAACCAGATGGTCTGTTTGGGTCAGTGACCTGACGAGTGTAGGGGGCTGGCCATAACCAATCCCCTTATGTTTTTTATTTTTGAGTTCAAGTCCTTTGACTTCTCAAGCAGAGAATTAGCCTACACTTCTATGGGGAAGGATTTCTCCACCCCCACTCAAGGAGGAAGAGGAAGACATCCAGTCCAAATTTCATTCCTTGTCTTACCCTAAAGTATATATTGACCACCCATGGTGTTGGTATTTGGGTCCTGCCTCTGTATCCTATTGATAATAGACTAGTAAAACAAGTACAATGGTGACTATAAAACCTAGTTGTTTATCTATATCTTCATGTTGTCACAGTTAGTGTCCACATGCCCATGACCCTGCCACTGGGTGTCCAAATAGAGTTCTGTGCACAGAGTGTTGATGTTTGAGATGCCTGGCTTGAGGTCCATGAACTAGAGGACTTTACTGTGAGTAGAAAGTACTTTGGCCAATTGTACTGAAGTTAGATAATTGGCTGCCTGAGAAATTCTCTAGCTCACCAGTCAAGCAGTTCGCATGTCATTTAAGCACATGGCCTAAAGCAAACAGAAAAAGAATTGCATCTAATTGTGCTAAGGGTGTGATTGTGATCTTATGTTGGAACTGGAATTCTTCAAAAGTTCAAACTCTATCTTAGAGCCAGAGGCCTGAGCTATAGGCAATTCACCCATAAAGTTTAGAGTATGACACTGTTCAGCAGCACTTATCTCTCTCCTTTGAAACTAAGGTTCTATAAATATCGTGATTGCTGTAAAAGTCTGAAAGAGTGTCAGGTGTTCACAAGAAATTAGTGCCAGGACCTCAAAAGAGAGATGAATGGAAAGTCATTGTCAGTTCAAATTCATTTCATCTTGGTTTTTATAATTTTATCTTGTCTGTGCAGCATCCCTGCAGTGTCACATCCTCTCATGAATCACATCTTCTATTATCCTTAGGTTAAGAGATAATTATCTATTTCAAAGATAGGTTGATTTGAAGATAGTTTTCCCTAAGCTCACAATCTTGGATGTAATAGCTAAACTGCATTGCAAATGTTGGGATGATGTGTAATTAGAACCAGGATTGGGTAAGCCAATACCATGTCCTTGCAGGTCTGGCTTCAATCCAGGACTCAGAGCCTTGATAATATACACATTAAAAGGAATCCTCCTGAGTTGGGGACTGGAAGTTGCAGTGAGGTCAAATCCAGATGCTCACAGAAGGAAGGCTAAGATTTGAATTTAAATAAGAGTAGGAAAAGTCAGTAGGGTTAGGGATAGAAACCTTTGGTTTAGTTATAGAAAACTAAGAAAGAGACTAGTAATTCTGAAAACTTGTCATGGGTTAAGAGATGGGACACGTGGTCTCGCTGCATCCATTTAGTAGGGTCTTTCTCAAGGGAGGTATGTGGGACCTGATACCTGAAAGGAAGATGGTGTGTCTATAGATAAATTCTTCATTTTGTGTAAAGGCATGGAGTTATTTATTATGAGTAAAGACATGGGGTGACTCAGATGCCAAGGAGATTACTAAATAAGCAAATTTGGATTCTTCAATGGAGAGTAAGGAATGCCACATCAGGATGAAAACAGCCATGACAATTACAGTTTATCTTTTCCAGCATTCTTAAATCTACATAAATATTGCAAAGTGCAAACAACCAAGTTCAGAATATATATAAAACAAGAGAAAACATGTTAGTGATGAATGGTGGTCCCTTTCTGTGAGTCTTGTCAAATATAACTCTTTGTTTCAACTATTCTCCTTAGTTTGGTCCTGTTGCTCTCCAACTTAGTTTCAAGTTTCATGAAGCTTTATACTTACTTTAGAGAATGTAAAGCTACTATAAAGAACAAGAGGATGTCAAATGCACAAGGCATTGGGGTCTGAATTGTGTTTCTAAAATGTTAACTGCTCTGTTACCTTCTTTATATATTAATGTTACAGTTTTGGAGGAAAAGTTATGTTATTAAAAGTAACCACTAGCTAAGTTATTACCACCTGAAAAAATTGCATGCTTTAATTTTCCCAGAAAATATGAATATTACAAACTATCATTTAAAAAAATTGTTTTTGGTCCCAGCCCCAGTTAGTACCTTCAAAGAACGGCAATTGTCCCCAAGTAACAAAGTCTTGTGTATTGAAGAAGGCTGTATTTTTTATATGATATACCTACAAATAAGACCTGGGTGGATAAATTTCCTCTAAATATTGTTTCAATAGAAGCAGCTTATTAGATGATGAGGGAAGTGATTAAACAAGTTAAAGACAAGCTATAACTAGAAAGCTATCATTGGTGAACATGTCCTGGAGACCCTTACCTTTCCATCTTAGCCTTTCTTTCACACTGCTCCTCTTGATACAATTAGGCATGTAAAGAGCAGAATTACTTTTTTACCTAGTGAGATGACCATAGAGTGCAAACAGTATGCTGTCTAGGTAAGACCCAGTATGTTATCTTTGACTATATCATGAGGACAGAGCCTACGGAGGAACTAGGATCATCATATGCTGATGTTCACTTAAAAGAAATTGTTAAGTGATTCTGAAACCAAAGAGGCTGATGTTTAAAACTAAAAGTGTTTCCCCACCTCACCCCTACCAAAATGTAAGGCCCTTTAGAAAATCACAGTAGTCTTGGGGAAAGAGGCTGTGAATTTCCAGAGGACATGAACTGGGGCCTCAAATGATTATCAGCTAGATGTCAAGGTGTTTGAAGACCCTAACAGGGATCTGAGTTATAACAAAAATCATTTGGGTCTAAAACTTAGAATTTTAAATATTATGAATTAATATGATTGAAATGTAGTTACTGGCAGCTGTTTTTACAAAGGTATCATTGCAGTGGTTTCAAATGGAGCTACCAAACAAATATGCCACTTTGTATTCCATGCTGATCTTCACCACTGATCACACTGTATGATTGTGCACACCTTCAACGTATCAAAAAGATTAACTTTGAATTCCTAATTTTTCCTACTGCCATTCACAGTTTTACTTTTGGCAGATGGAGTGGGGTAGGAGATTAACATATAACTTAGATTTGCCAGACTTCTAGTTCCCAAACTTCATATAAGGTAATTTAATAAATAATTAAATGAAAATAAAACAAAAACAAAAATAAATATTTTCTACTTTCTTAGCTTATTCTGAAGTTAGATTAATCTACAGTCAAGCTGAATGTGAAGTGGCCTTAACATTATTTCCCCAAATACTCAATAATATACATCATCATACAAATTTATAGCTGTCTCTGAATACTTAGCAGGACTCTGTTTATTTGTATGTTTTTATGTGGGAGCCAACTTTTCAAGCAAGGGGAGTTTCTTGTATTTAAAATAACTTTATGTTGCCATATTTTCAATTGACTGCTTAATTTCTAACAAAAATAAAGAAATTGTCAGACTGACTATGGCAAAGAGATCAGACTATAGCTCTCAAATATGAGATGCCTGAAGGGGTCCTTATCCCAAGCCTGAGACAGACAGGAATGAAAAATTATCAAACATAAGTAGCTGGAAATGGATTTACCTTTGATAACCAGCTACCTTCCTCCTTCAAATATGGCAACCTTCTTCTCTTCATTCTTTAAAGAGATGTGCTTTTTACCCTGAGTTAAAATGTTTATAGGATATGGATCCAGAGGGAGCATAAATTAGAACCAGTTACAAGAGCAGGACCAAGCCCTTAGGGCATTATTCCCTTTAAAGTGTAGTTTTGAGAGGAGAAGGCCCAGTGTGGGGAACATTAGCAGTGCCATTCAAGGCTCAGCAGCCTTTCATTTAGCAGATCTTATGGCTCTGCTTTTGGAAGATGGTGAGATGAGATTCTATTTGAAGCAGTACCCATAACAGGGGGTGGAAGTGACTCAATGGTCATGGCCACACAATAGCAAAACTCTTGTTGCAAGAGGAGCCATGCTTGAATGGGGCTGCCTAAGTGACGTCTCCACATGATTCAGGCTTAGAAAGTCAATCTGACTTTTACTGGCTGACTAATAATACCCCATGAAGCTCTTCCAAGCTAAGACTGAGGAATGGATATTGAGATAGTGAAATTCTCCTTGAGACACATATGGAAACTGGGATCACAGGATAAATGAGACCTGCTTGTCACATCGAGTTTGGAAAGGCAGGCATTTCACTATTAGTGTTAAATTCACTCTGTACCCTTGGGCAGAACACCTCTATGCTCTATTTCTTTGTTTTTAAAGATAATTATGAAATTTAAGTAACATTTATTTGAGGCAGATTCTTATTTTCTTCTAAAAAAATACTGGAAAAGTTTTTATGTTTTCCTATTAGCATACAATTAGTTTCCATAAATTAAGTGCCCTTAGAAATCAATAAATACTCTTGGCAAAACAAACCAGTGCCCGAATTTCGTTCAGAAGCCTTGTCTTTATTATTAAAGCAGAGTACCGCAGTACAGAACTTCGATTATTTGCAACTCATGCAGCAAATATCTCTGAGGATTTACTACATGCTGAGCATGCTGAGGGTATGAAGCAGATACAACATGGTCTTTGCATTTAAGAAATTTACTGTCCTGTGGAGTGGGAGGGGTAGGCCCGCAGAATCATTGTGAGTGATTGGGGCAGAAAGAAGGAAAAGATAAAGGGCACGGGTGAAGGGCAGGGGACAGCAAGGTCAGATGACAAATCCAAAAACAACAGAAGATGAGCAGGGAATACTGAGTAGAAATGATCAGGAACACAGATAATAAAACAAACAGCACAAAATATTAGAATAATAGAGAGCATGGCACACTGGAGGAAACTCATGTGGTCCAGTTCGCCTGCAGCAGAAGATGCAGGTGAAACACAAAATGAGACTGGAGGGGTAGGGTGGGGTCTCTCTCCTTTTATAAACCCTAAAGTCGTGGGGAAATTCTTGGCAAGGAACATCACAAGAGGAGGTGGGTAATAAGTAATTAGTTTCTTTCAGGATAACAAGCTGTTAAAGTGGTTCTACTGGGCTTCCAAGCCATGTTTTCTGCCCATATTATTTTATGAAACTAGTGTTTCTATCCTTAGCATTATTGATAAATATCTAGATTTTTATTGAGAAAGAAAACTAAAATCATGTCAAGGAAGATCACACACAGATCTCTGAGGCTATATACCTTCATGTTTTTGCCTTGTTTTTCCATTAAAACCATACATGACATAATCATGGCTATGTTTATTTTACATGACTCCTTGTTATAACCCAGATGATAGCATGTGATCTTGAAGAATAAAGGGAAAGGTTTTTGTGTGAGCCACAGAGACTGAAAATTTGGGAAATTCTAAGATCGGAGGTTATGCTTTGAGAATTAAGCTTGTTTCAGTGTCTTCAAGACTTCTTTTTCCACTCCATGCCCATCAGTTTGTGGAACCTGTGAATTGTCACTCCCAGGAACCTAGATTTGAGTAAGATCTCATACATCCTAAGTAATTCTCCTCCCTCCTATAATGTTTTCATTTTGTATTCTGCATTTCATTTTACTTTGACTCTTAATTCTTCTGAAGTTTTTTTAAAGAGACAAAAATCAGCATGAACCAGGTAGAGTAGTGTTTCATATTTTATCATTAGACACTCACATCACACACTTGCAGAAGTGTTCATAAGATCACCCTCTTGTTCTTGTGTTGTTCCTCATAGTAAGGCAGAGTTGTGATTTTAATTTTTCTAGCAATTTTATTCTGACAAGCAGAAGCACATAAGGGGCTTTGGCTCTCTGAATCATAGATTCATGAAAAAAATTAGATTTTTGAAGAAAAGAAGACTCTCTACAACAAGGAAATGGGGGACTTTGCTTACCAGTGGTGAAATTTGGATGAGTTCATTTCTTAGTTTGGAACTATAGGCATGGGAAGGACATGGCAAGTTTGGAGAGAGGATAGGGGTTTTGAAATCAGAAAGACCTCATTTCAAATCTAATTCATCCACTGACTGCTTATACTAGATAATATATATATGTATATAGAATACATAGTATACTATACATAGTATACATAGTATATATATGTATATAGTATACATAGTATACTATACATAGTATACATAGTATATATATGTATATAGTATACTATACATACATATATGGTATATAGTATACTATAGATATAGTATACTATAGATACATATATAGTATATATGTAAGATGAAGATTATATTCTTTTTGTAGGACTGTTCAATTATTTGTAAGTATTAATAATTACATGTGCACATATTGTCTGACATATAGTAGGGATCACTAAACAGTAGTTACTCAGGACTCCTGGGTGGCTCAGTCAGTTAAGCTTGTGACTTGATTTCAGCTCAGGTCATGATCTCATGGTTTGTGAATTCAAGCCCTTCATAAGGCTCCATACCAAAAGAACGGAGCCTGCTTGGGATTCTTTCTCTCCCTCTCTCTCTGCCCCTCCCCTTCTCCCTCTCTCCCTCTCTCAAAAAGTAAATAAACTGGAAAAAAAATTAAATAGTAGTTATTAAGCTATCCTCAAGACTGCAACTGGGAACATAAAGTAGGAATATTATAAATAGCAAAACTCAGCTTTGCTTTCTCATGTGCCTCCTATATATGGGAAAGTTCAGTCATATCAATTAGAAATTGAAATAAAGCAATGATGCTGTTTGGTACTGTTTAGGGGAGTGATCAAGCTAACTGCTGGTCTAAGCTCAGAGGATAGGGCATAGAACAAAATACATGAGAAGTGGGGTGCCTGGTAGCTCAGTTGGTTGAGCATCAGACTCTTGATTTAGGCTCAGGTCATGATCTCACAGTTGGTGAGATCAAGCTCCATGTGGGGCTCTGCCTAGAAAATGCAGAGACTGCTTGGGAGTTTCTCTCTCACTCTCAAAAAAAATTCTCTCCTTTCCCAACTCCCTCCCCATCTCTCTCAAAAACAAAAACAAAAACAGACAAGAGGTGTATGTAATCATTTGCCTTTATGGTAAATGGTCCTATGTGGCTCTTTTAATGGTTAAAATCAACCTTTTTAGAATTGCTCTGCTTTCTCTCCACCATTCCTTCTTGCTGTCTTAGTGGTTCCTCCTATCTTCAAGGTGACTTAAAGTAGAAATGCAATTAGGAAACTTGGTTTTTGACAACATCGTTATGCTAATTCTACTCCATACTCATGCTAACATGCAACATGCAAATCATATGCATTTGAAACACAGTAAAATTGCTAACATTAAGCAATAAGATCTATAGCTTTCATCAAATTTCTTTTTTAATTTTTTTAATTTAAATTCAAGTTAGTTTACATACAATGTAGTCTTGCATTCTGGGGTAGAACCCAGTGATGCATCTCTTACATGTGACACCCAGTACTCATCCTGAAAAGTGCCCTCCTTAATGCCTATCTCCAATTTAACCCATCCCCCTGCCTACCTCCCCTCCAGTAACCCTGTTTGTTCTCTGTATTTAAGAGTCTCTTATGATTTGTCTCCCTCCCCGTTTTTATTTTTCTTTCCCTTCATCTATGTTCATCTGTTGAGTTTCTCAAATAATTTATTTCTAATTTATTTCTTCTTTTTTAAAAAAATTTTTTTACATTTATTTTCGAGAAACAGAGTGAGACAAAGCGTGAATGGGGGAGGGGCAGAGAGAGTAGGAGACACAGAATCTGAAGCAGGCTCCAGGCTCTGAGCAAGAGGTCAGCACAGAGCCTGATGCGGGGGTCGAACCCAAGAACTGTGAGATCATGACCTGAGCCGAAGTCGGAAATTCAACCGACTGAGCCACCCAGGCACCCCATCTAATTTATTTCTTCTAAGATGCTGGGTGCCCAATGAGTGACTGGAGAGTGCTAGATTAAATCATAAGCATTGCTATAGAGAATTTTAAGAACATGAATTTTGATTGCTCTGATGATTTCTTTCCTCTGAACTTATAATTTTCCCTAGGGACTTGAATTCCTATTTCAGAGTAAGGTAGGAATTACCACATATCTTTTAAACCTTCAAAGGGAAGTGTCATTGCAAAGTAAGACCTTCAAAATTATCTATAAACTAACCAAATTATCAGCCCAGATACCTCATTTCTCTAAGAGTAAGATTACCCATGAAAATGAGAGTCCATGAATTTTAAAGGGAGCTCATGTATTGGAAATGCAGATTTCTACAGAAGAGAAATCTAGGGTTCATTCTAATTAAATGTTTCTTTGATCTATTACTGTTTAGACATGAATCCATTCATTATAGGAGGTAGAGGGCAGCTTAGGCCAAGAGGGATAGAACTGTTCTAGCCACTGTTCTCTGTTAGATATTGGCCTTTCTGTTATTGACACATCCTAGACACCAGAGAAGAGCCTGCAAATGTCATTGTGGTACTTAGCAATATCTAAGTGTTCTTCTATCACAGGATTTCTTAACACTGCAGAATAATTAGTGGAGAAAGATAGTAATTCATCACTGGCCTATGGGTCTTATAAACTCTTACTCTCTTCCCACTAGGACACTAGCAAATCCATTGGGATTTTTGTTTTTGTTTTTGTTTGGATGATGATGGAGTTAAGGAGGGGATTCTAGGGAAATATCTGGCCATGATCTAACTTCCTGTCTCCCATATCTAGTACTCATTATTTCCATATTTCAAAACCAATATATATTATTTTTTCAGAATACTTATATCTTGAAATCCTCAGTCTATTGGAATTTTGGGATTACTTACCACTCGATGCCCTTTTCCTGTGGTTTCACTACTGTGAGAGGAGTTTTAAAAATATTTAGTCTTCACATAGGACAACTTTAATGTTAAATGTTTAAATCAATGACTGTCACACAACAATTGAGAAAGGATTTACTGAGAATATATGGAAATTATTGCATTGGCAGAGGAAGACTGAATCCACTAACATGTTTTAGAGAGCAATATAAAAAGATAGGATTGCTTTTTTTTCTTTTTAGTCAAAATGTGGCCATTATACTCTACAATAGCCCTTCTAATACTTTATTGCATTTATGTTTTTACAAGTCTTTCTTTCTCACCACAGGATATTTTCTTGTGTTCCACTCACTTTGTACCTCTATCACCTAGCCCAGAGCCTGGTATATATGTGATGTGCTTAATAAATAAGTAGGTCTCAAGTAGAGGAGTAACAGTTAATGGACTGAGAAAACATGATCTGGGCTTTGAAAGAAGTTGAAGAATTTTCTGTGATGAAGGTGAGTTGAGAGATCATGCTAAATGGAACATATATAAAGACATAAAAAGTATGTTATGGTATATTCAGATCATCATGTCGGATTGAGTATCAGCACTTCAATACATTTTTTAATGTTTACCATAGATTGATTCTAAAGTATGTTCAAAAGACTCCTTTTCTACCCTGAGGATAGTGTGAGGTTTTTCTCTATCAGTCTACCATCAAGGTTATAATTAAGTCATTGAGTCTTGGCCTATATTTATGATTACAATATATGATCAAGGATTATAAACACCAGGAAAACTGTATTATCACACTGTCTAATTATCACGTTAAGAGAATGACAGCAGACAAACGTTTCATCTCTTACTAGAAAGAAGAAATCTGACAGAACCTGGGAGTTCACTTTGATGTTGGATTTGTATATGAAAGTATCAAAGATTGAACTATTTTCAAACAGAACTTATAATGTTGGTTTCATCCAGGCGGTTAGTTTTCTGCTCCACTACCATATTTTACTTTGAAGTGGCATAGCCTAGAGATTGTTATTAGGATATATTTATTGTAGGCAAAGCAGTGAAATTGAAGAAGGTGAAAGAAAAATCAGAAGACCTCAAAGCCATCAGCAGGTGTTATAAGTTGATCTGTGAAATGTGTAAGTTGCCAACAGAGCCAGTCAGTTAGTGTGAATGACCCAGAAAATCAGTGGTTACTAAAGTATGGTCCTCATATTAGTAGTATCAGCAGTATCTGGGATATGCATTCTCAGGCTGCACTCCAGACCTACTGAATCAGAAACTCTAGGAATGGAGCTTAGCAATCTGTTTTAATGGGCCTTATCTCCAGGTGATTCTGTTGTCTGCAAAGTTTCAGAACCACTGGCCTAAGATAATGCATCAAATGGATCTCATGGATCCTTGCTACTTTTCTAATCCTAATGGCTCTCACTGTGGCATGATATCTTCCATAGTTATTCCATTCCATTTGTAAATACATGTTTCTGAACAGTTTGTCACTTAAGTATGTTCTGGATTCTGCTGCTCTCTAATTGCTTTATATGTGTTTGTAATGCATCCCTAAAGTCTGTAAATGCCACCACAAATTAGTGTATTGTATAGAACTGTACCTTCCTGACTGCAGAAACAGCAACAGACAAGGAATAAACTCTGAAAAACTTACTGACACTGCCAAGCAGCATCCATAATGGGCTCCAGAAATGATTACAGAAGAAGATAATACTGCAGAGAAAAACGTCCTTTTATTTTTCTCTTTCATCAATAGTGAAGAAGTCCCAAGTATCTTTTGGTACTCAAGTTTACAGTTAGGAAGATGAAAGAAAAGCGAATAGGATAAACTTTCATATTGAATTACTCTCTAGGACAGAGACCATGTGTAGTTCATCTGTGCATGTGCATTACATGGCACAAACCTGGAGTTAAGTGCCCCATGGTCATGACTTAGGTGTTTAAGGCTGATAGAAAAGATAATACAACTCTAGTGTTGTTACCAAGTAGTTTTGAATGCCAGTCAAGTTTTGTGTAGTGATTTTTAAAGACTTTGGAATCAGCACATTTGTATTCAAATCAAATGTTAGTATCTCATCAGCAAATTACTTAGCTTCTTTTAAACTCAGTTTTCTCATTTTAAAGGTAAAAATAGTAATGCTTTTCTCATACAGTAATTTTGAAATTTAAATAGGGAATCTAAATCTCTTAGCATAGTGAATGTAGCAGACATCCAGTCAATGATATTTGTTACTATTTACCTCTCTGCTAGGTTCTCTAGAGAAACAGAAGCAATAGGGTGTGTGTGTGTGTGTGTGTGTGTGTGTACAAAGAGAGAAACAGACAAAGAGAAGTCTAAATTCCTTCTTCCTCTAGAGGACCTCAGTTTTTTTCTTTTAAGGCTTTCAACTAATCAGTTGAGGCTTACCCACATTACAGAAGAAAAACTACTTTATGCAGTCTAGTAATTTAAATGTTAATTACATCTAAAAAATACTTTCACAGCAACATCTAGACTGGTGTTTGGCCAAATATCTGGACACCGTAGCCTAGCCAAATTGACACATAAAATTAACTATCACACTGGGTGACTCACTTGACTGCGAGGTTTAGCAGGTGATAGATGTGGGGACAAAATAGAAACAAGACTTGGAGCCTGGACAGATCTATCAAATATAGTAGACCTCCAGGAAGGTCTGAATTGAAGAAGGTTTGAGAGAATTATGTCTTCCATTGTTCTCTCTCCATGCTTCAATGACTCTGGAAGCCACATGTTGAGATGGCCATGTCCAAAAATGGTGGACTTTTTATATTGGCATCAATAAGACATAATAGGGTAGTGGGAGATGGAGATAGCATGTGCTCCATTTCCTCCTCTCTCCTCCTTTGGTGCCAGAAACTCCCAGAAGGAACAGAGATTTTGCTCTCACCTTTCAGAAAAAGGTCAGTATGAGTCAGCTTTCTTTTCCCAGGTGTTAGCGAGGCCTAGCATTGAAGTAAAAGTCTCCAGCACCTCCACTGGGAGTCAACAGGGAAATTTGGGTTGGTACCCCCACTTTTAGTGGCATGGTTTGTTCTGTAGGACCTAGTAGGTAGTAAAAGACTTCAGCATGGAACATTCAGTCAAATTTTCTGGTTCTCACAGTGCAGTCCCCAGACCTGTAGTATCATTATCACTTGGAAACTTGTTAGAAACTCAACTAGCTCACCCCATCCACCTGGTCCTCAGGCTACACTTCAATAGGTGGACTATCTGCTAAGAAAAATTAAGTAAATGGGATCTAGAGTCTCACAAACAATATCCAAAGTGTCCAGGATATAGAAGATCACTCCTAATATGAAGCACCGACTGGGAAAATCATAACTACAATGAAACAAATCATTTAACAGAGATGACTCAAAAGTTGTAATTCTCCAATAAGAATATTAAAGCAGCCTCATAGAAGTGCCTCAACAAGCAATTACAAGTTCTCTTGAAACAAATTAAAAATTAGAGAAATACCAGCAAAGAATTAAAAATAATAAACAGAACCAGATGTGAATTTAAGACTGAAAAATAAAACAATTGAAAAAAACTCACTAGATGAGCCCAACCATAGACTGAGGGTGACAGAGGATTGAATCAGTGAACTTGAGGAAGAATCAGTGGAATTTACCCAAACTGAGCAACAGAGAGTAAAGACTCTCCCAAAGGATGAACAATCTCATAGACTTGTGGTACAACAACAAAAACATTAACATTCGTTCACATTAACAGAGTTGCAAAGGAGAGGAGAGAGTGCCATTGAAAAGGGACTTGAAGGGGCATCTGGGTGGCTCAGTCGGTGAAACTTCTGACTTCAGCTCAGGTCATGATCTCATAGTCTGTGAGTTAAAGCCCCACATCGGGCTCTGTGCTAATAGCTCAGAGCCTGGAGCCTGTTTCGGATTCTGTGTCTCCCTCTCTCTCTGCCCCTCCCCTGCTCACATTCTGTCTCTCTTTCTCTCAAAAAAGCTGAGGTCCAGTCCCAGCAGGTCCAGGGGTTCCCAAAGGATGAACGGCGTCAACAAAAATAACAAATGGACACAGACAACAACAGTGTGTTAGACTGGCCGCTTTATTGTGGCAAATGTAGCATTATATTCGTTAGCAAATTCCTTATAGCGTGTGTCATCTATGTTTTCTGGCATTACCTAATTCTAAAAATGTTCCTTTGTGTAATCACCCATTAAGGAACAACATAGTTATTTTCTTGTAACATTCCCTCCTGTCCTTTCAAGGTCATCTGGCTCTCAACACCTCAAGTGGAACATTTACGGGGACATGACTTCTTAATTGTTCCTTTGAACCATTTGCAGTACGAGGAATGAAAGTATTCACTTTGGTCTGGGGTGCCAGGAGGGAGCCAAGCGGGCCCTGGGAACCCATGCCTTATGTGCTCCCAGAGAGACAATGTATACCTAGGAGCTAATGAACCATTCTGTACCTTAACCCAACAGGTCCAGTTATCATCTGGAATGCCTCCAGGGGGCCAAGTGGGTCTAGGGGTTGGAGTAACTTGTACCCATAGATACATTCCTTTGTTGCTGGAGTGGGGATTTCAAATCCATTTGTCCCCTCCTTGACTGGGAAATATATGGGGCTATCCTTCCTTTAGGTAGAGGAGTCTTTATAGGGGGTGGCAAGGGCTGGATGTAGGGCTGCATAATTTCCCTGCGGAATCTTATTTCTTTCCCCAATGGTTCTTTTCCCGGGAGCCTATCATGGGCAATTCCCCAACTGACAAATCCCCAGGTACTTTCATTGGTAGGGGGGCTGCCTTGACCAACGCTAAGGCCAAATTACATAAAAGCAGGAGTACAAGAAGCTTCACTCTCAGTGGACTGCCATGCAGTCCCAGTCCATCCACTGCCCGGGCCCTGCCATCAGGCTGGTTGTATAGCTTGGCTTCTGGCACAAAAATAAATAAACATTAAAAAAAAATTTAAAGAAAAATAAAAAGGACTTGAATAATTTCTGAAAAATTCCCAAATTTGTCAAAAGATATAAACCTAGAGGCTGAATGAATCCTAGTAGAATAAACCCTAAGAAATCTATGCTAAGACACATCATAATGAAAACTTTTGAGAACTAAAGACCAAGGGAATATCTTTAAAGTAGCCACAGAGTAACAAAACATTATGTGTAGGGGAATACCACCTACAAAGACAGCATTTTTTTTTCATCTGATATCATAAAATCCAGAAGGAAGTGGTACATTTTTTCAAGTGCTGAAAGAAAAGTCCTGCCAACTATAAAGTTTGTATCCAAGGAACATACCCTTTAGGAATGAAAGGGATATTAAGATATTCTCAGATTAAGGAACGCTAAGGCAATGTATTGCTGGCAAACCAACTTGTAAAGAATGACTAAAGGAATTTTTCTAAATAGTAAATTTTGCAGAGACTGGCTAACTCGTTTCAGTACCTAACTTGACTTCATTGCTAAGCCTACAGCTAAAATACATTTCCAGCATTCCTTGCTTTTAAGTGCGATCATGTAACTGAGTTCAAGCTAATGGTATATCATCCTTATTAGTTTAAGGACTATCTTATGAAAGTCTTCCATGTTTGGTTTTTTCATGTCCTCTCTTCTTTCATTGGATTGAGTTGAAGATATTGGAAGAACAATATAAAAGAAGCTTGCATGCATCAACTGCCACTTGGAATAGAGCTTTCTACCTTCAGGATGAGCTGATTTGGAAGTAGAAATAAATTGCTGCCATTGGCTATCAGCCATTGTACATGTTCCATTCATTGTTACAGCAGCTGGCATTACCTTGACTAATAAACTATCACTTAAGAGGTAGAGAGGACTAAATAGAGTATACTTGTACTATTTTATCATTTAGTGTTTTATTCCTTCATCTTTTGTAAGTGCAGATAATCTTTAAAGAATCAGGAAAGCAGATTTTTGGTTTATGTTTTAGTAGCAGAGATTAAAATAAAGTCGTTTTTCTCCTAACATGGAAGTGTGATTAATTTTATTTATGAAAAAAAAAAAGTTGGAGCACCTGAGTGGCTCAGTCGGTTGAGCATCCAACTTTGGCTCAGGTTGTGATCTCGTGGTTCATGGGTTCGAGCCCTGTATCAGGCTGGCTCCATGTCAGTCACTTGGGATCCTCTGTCCCCCTCTGTCCCCCTCTCTCTCTGCAAAAATAAGAATAAACATTAAAAAAAAAGTTGTGTTCAGATTGAAGGGACAAGTAATTTAACTTTCAGGGAAGTTAGACAAGAGTATGATGTCAGAATAAAGGGACATGCGGTCATCAAGCTTCTGTAGCACAGTGGAATGGGGTGGCAGGAAAGAGAGAAGAGAATCCTAGAACTGGTTTGCTTAGGTTATAACTGGTTGGTATTGCCTCCAGTGGGAATGGTGAGAAAAATTCTATAATTGTAAATATCAAGAAGGTGTAGGTCATAGAGGTGGGGAGTGAATAGGAATGAGAATAAATAAAGGATAACATTTATAAGTAATCAAAATGCATTGTCTTAATAAATTAATGCACAATAAATGAAAATTGTCTCTAGGTGCACTAGTATATAGATTGATGGGAAAGTCACTAGGGTTTCAGATTCTAATAAAAGAGCTCACTGTTTGGACCTGTCTGATATTTTTGGAAGATATTTGAGGGTTGTTTCTCTTGTGTGTTTGTTTGTTTTTAATGTACAGCTTCCTACAAATGTATGTGCGTATGTGTTGCATGTTTATGTGTTTGAAAGAGAGAGAAACAACAATGGAGAAAGAAAAAGATTATTAGGTTACCTTTCTCTTCTTCCTTTCAAATATATATATATATATATATATACACACACATATGTATATATGTATATATATGTATATATATATGTATATATACATATATATGTGTATATATATATATATATAGAGAGAGAGAGAGAGAGAGAGAGAGAGACAATATAAGGAATATAAGGTTGTGTGTTTAGTTTTTAACTTAGCCTGAAGAGGAGATACTTGCTTCTTGTGAAGAATATAAGACATTGGAGGAGAACAGAGGGACTCTTTTCTGAACAGCCCAGAAAGGACTTAACCATCAAATGAAGTTAATGATTCCTGTCCTTTCTGCAGTAAGCTCAACAGTAATGTTGGGAAATATTTTCTCTGACCTTGAATGCATTTGCTAAGCCATTGCCTGAGTAGAATTTCCTCGAGATGTTAAATGGAATTCTTCCAAGTTGTGCCAGAATGAGCAACAGGGATGTGCTTCCCTGTGGGACTTGTGTAGTGAATCCGAGATGTTTCTGTGAGGTCCTGAGAATTATCGTTTTGTATCAACAGGGGGAAATCCACAGAGCTTCTGTTTTAAGACATTGTGTTCAGTAGTTAAGCATTTCTTTCAAGCCTTACCATACTGCTTTCATTTAGGCATCCCTTTTCTTTTGGAAGGCATAGTGATGGGCAGACAATATGCGGAAGCCACATCAAAGATGATAGTGATCATGGCCAGGGGGCATTTCAGATTATGTGAATGAATAAAAGCTGCTTTTCAAAAACACCCGTTGATGCTCTGCCATAGATAGAGAGTGGCAACATTTTGTTTCCTGTTGCTGAAATTGTGGGATTGTGGTGGGGCAGAAGAAGTAGAATTGTGTGGATGAAGGAATGGCTTGGCAATTTGTTTTTTGACCAGCTCTGTTCAAATTAAAGACTTTGTTTCTGAGAAATTCTTGGTTGTTCAGAAGTAATGCCTTGCTCTGGGTTTTGAAACACGTTCTGTAATAATTTAATTTGTCCTAGGAACAAGAGCCTTGTTGGAAAGAAGTGTGGGTGGTCACCATGAATGGAGCACAGCAGTGGCCAAATATGGCAGCAGAGAGCCTGGGGCCTCAGAACTCAACATTGGGATACTGTTATTCATAAGAAGCAAATATAGCTCCTCTTCAGGCCAAGTTAAAAACTAAACACACACTCTGAATATCTTAATAATCTATGCATACAATTCAGGCTGTGGAAACAGAGGATTGTCACTGACCCCTATTGCCTCTCCTACTTTCTACATAGAGTTTGGTATTCGTTGGGCCCCTAAGAAAAGATTTAACGATGTGGTGATTAATAATCGGTTGGACCTTTACATATAGAATGTCCATATTCAATTAAGGTAACTATTCTTAATTCATTGAACATTTCACACACAGACACAATAGATCACAGTGTAGTAAATACTCAGATACCCATCACTCAACATTAAAATACTACAAATACACTTAAAGCCCTCGTGTCACCTTTTTTATTCACATTCCCCCTTCTCTTTCCCCTTCTTGAGAGTAAGAGCTATGTTATCCAATCTTAGCAGTCAACTCTATAAGTTCTATTACCCTGTTACTCACCAAAACTAGAAAAGTTTAAGTGAACTTTTGTACATAATGTAGGTAAACTAAAATTGTTGAAATGGAACTTAAATACCTACTTAGGAGTCTGAAGTCTCATGCTCCTCATCTTATAACACGAACTTGTCTCTTTAGGTGCCAGAGCATTTCTAGGAGGATCCTAGTGTGGCTCAAAAATGTGGACAGGCTATAAAAAGATGAAAGACCACCAAGAATTTCTGTGAAAATCTGTTTTGAACCTCACAGTTTATTAAAACCATAACCCTTCAAAACTACTGTTTGATGGACCAAAAACTAAATTAATTTATTATATATTAGGACAAGAAAACAGGGGAGTAGCAGTATTCTGTCATCTACAAAATAATAACACTAACAGTTAAGAAGATTGAGTACAAACCATGTACCACTTCCTGTACTAAGTACTTTATAAGGATATCTCACGTCAATAGTCATATCACTTTTTTGACATAATTAGTACTATGATTACTCCTATTTTATAGATTAGTAACCCGAGGCACAAGGTAAATGACTTACAAATGACTTAAAACAGGCCAACTTTCCTGATCATGCTATGAACCTAATTGTTCTTATCATTCTGTCTTTTACCGAATATAGATTGATCACCTACCACATGCCAAGCCCTTATTCCGGAGCAGTTAAAAACTTACTCCTACTAGTTAAAATCTGTTGAATCCTTCAGTGAGTTGTTTTTGCAGTTTTTATTTAAATTCCAGCTAGTTAACACACAGTGTAATATTTGTTTCAGGTGTACAATTTAGTTCAATTCAGACTTACATGCAACACCTGGTGCTCATCATGACACATGTACCCCTTAATCCCTATCAGTTATTTAACCCATCTCCCTCCCACCTCCCTTCTGGAAACCATCAGTTTAATCTCTATAATTAAGAGTCTGTTTCTTGGTTTTCCTAACCCACTCCCATGATCGCTTGTTTTGTTTCTTAAATTCTACGTATGAGTGAAATCATATGGTATTTGTCTTTCTCTAATTGACTTATTTTGCTTACCATAATAGTCTAGCTCCATGTCATTGCAAATGGCAAGATTTCATTCTCTTTTATGGCTGAGTAATATTCCATTATACATCTTCTTTATCCATTCATCAGTCAATGAACATTTGGGCTCTTTCCATAATTTAGCTATTGTTGATAATGCTGCTGTAAACATTGGATGCACATATTACTGCAAATTAGTATTATTATATTCTTTGGGTAAATACCTACTAGCATAATTGCTATATTATAAGATAGTTCTATTTTTAACTTTTTGAGGAATCTCCACACTGTTTTCCAGAGTGGCTGCACCAGGTTGTATTCCCACCAACAATGTAAGAGGGTTCCCCTTTCTCCACATCCTTGCCAAAACCTGTTGTTTCCCGTGTTGTTAATTTTAGCCATTCCCCTTTAGTGAAATTTTAACTGTAGTTATATTTTCCTACTCCAGAACTTCCATTTTGTTCTTCTTTTAGAATTTCTATCTCTTTATTGTTATTCTCTATTTGATGCAACATTGTCATCATATGTTCCTTTATTTCTATAATTATGGTTTCCTTTAGTTCTGTAAACATATTTATAATGACTACCTTGAAGACTTTTTCTGTTAAATCTGACATCTGTTTGCTCTCACTTTCAGGTACTTTTAGTTGCCTGCTTTTTTAGAGTATAGGTCATACTTTCCTGTTTCTTTGCATGTCTCATAATATTTTTTTGGAAACTAGAAATTTTAGATAGTGTATTCTAGCAACACTGGGTACTCATTCCCACTCCAAGGCTTGTTATTGCTATCTGGTTGTTTATTTGATTAGTGACTGGCTAAATTATTTTAGTAAAGTCCATTCCATCCTTCCCCCTCCCCCTACAGTGTGATGCCTTGTTACTCCTCAGGCATGCAGTCTAGGGAATACCTAGTCACCCTAGGTGACCGTGGCTTTGCTAAGGCTCTGAGATTGTCTTGTTGTCTGACCACACCCAGCTTTCAAGATCTACTAACTGCCGGCTGATAGCTCTCTTGTTTTCAATAAAGCTATGGAGGTATTACTTGCTCCAGGGATTTATCCAGTCAAATTTTGGTTCTTTTGAAGGAATAGTTCCTAAGGTTACTGTTTGAGATTTGTTCCTATCTCAGGAAGGCTCCTTTCAGATGACACTTTCCCTAGCTCTCTTTGGCAAACTAGCCAGCCTACAGTTTAGACTGTATCTCTAATGAATCTACCAATCTTCTCACAATCTCTGTTCAATAAAACTGCATTGTATTTAAGAGGTTTTTTTTTAAGATTAAAAAAATGTTTATTTATTTATTTTGAGAGAGTGGGTGTGTGTGTATGTGTGCGGGGGAGGGGCAGAGAGAGAGAGAGAGAGAGGGAGAGAGACCCAAGCAGGCTCTGTACTGTCACATGAACATGTCATCTTGTTCCTATGAACATGATCTGAGCCAAAATCAAGAGTTGTACTGAGCCACCCAGTTGCCCCAAGAGCTTTTTAAGCCTTGAACTTCTCCATACATGTTTCAATTGAAGTCAGTCCATTGGGAAGAGTCAGTCAATTCAACTTCATGTTTCAATTGAAGTCAGTTCCATTGGGAAGAGATTCAGAGCAATCAGGCAGTACATTTACAACCTGCAGAGGCCTAGGGGATGTTCTTCTTTTCCTGCCTTGATTAATAAAAAAAAATGCAAAATTACTATGTGCCTTGGCAAACCTTTCTCCTTTTGTGTTTATTTTATTTCTCTAAACATACATTTTGAGAAAGGTTTTTAAGTCCTAGGCACTGTTCAAGGTTCTTGAAAAATATTAACTTACCTACTCTTCATGCAACCTGAGAGGTATACACAGTGAGTGGTATGGTTGGGTTTAACACAGGAAGTCAGATTTCAAAGGCCCAGCTTTTAATCACTATACTATGCTACATGTATGCATGGGGTGATGCAGAATGTATGTATATGGTGACATGGTGATGCAAAATTATGGCTACTTTTGCAGAGAAAAAGTTATCATTCAGACACTTACAAATTTGACCAGTACTTCCCAACTGGAGCCCCCATGTTCTCATCTGTGAAAGAGCAAGAGTAACTACCTAGTCATGTTGAGGTGATTAAATGAGATCATGTGTATGAAGTATCTGATAAGATGCCTGGCATAGTAAGTATTACTTTATCTTTAAGAGGGTATTTTGCTATTAATTTTATGGACATTCCTGTAATTTGTCCTTACCTATTTGCCACAACTTAAAGAAGATCACTTTCTGATAAAGGAATCAGAAGCTAAAGAAAAGATGTCTCCTTAAAATGTCAAAATCATTGCATATCAGGGTCTAATTTTAGTGATAAGACATCAGTGAAGAAACAAGGAATAAGGACTATAGAGCAATTATATAACACTCGGATATTGCAAAGGGAAAAGGAAATCTGTGGTATTGATAGATAAGGACTAGAATCAAAGACCCCTGCTCTCTGGGTTGCTCTCCTTCACAGGATACCTGTTTTTCTAGATTGTTGGCTATACTATCTTGGTGTTGCTTCCTAATAACCTGTTTCCTCATCTCTAAAACACTCAGGGATCTAGCTTGATTTTTCTAGACTTACAGTTCTTAAAGAGTGGTCCATGGATGAGCAACTTCAACATCACTTGAGAACTTTTTAGAACTACAAACATACTATGGGAGAAACATCAGTGGGCAGAGCCTAGCAATCTCCTTCCACAAATCCTTCAGGTAATTGTGATGACATCTGCAGTTTGAGAACACTGTCTTACACAATTACCACTGCTGCCACTGGGCAGAGCTCATTATGCATAGATTCTTGGCCAGGAGGCTCTAAGAGGGGTTCCTTTGAGGCACCTTTGAATCAAGTGCCTACCCGTGGTCATAGGAATTGTCAAGTGTGGCATTGGTGAACACTACATTAATTCAGTATTGCCAGAACCCCAACAGAAGGAAATCTGATAATTTTCCTTCCAGTCTTCCAGTCCAAACAAGAGCATGACTACCATAGAGCATTTAGGAGGTGACCATCATCTTCCATTCTCTAGATTCTTAACTAATTAGCTTCTTGGATTCATTGAAGTCGTCTTGATATTGTCCTTGGCCTTTTCCCAGCCTGTTCCCTGTGCCTGAAATTCTTTTTCTCTTTTTACCTTGTTAACACTTTGTTCTTAGATTTCAATTTACACTTCAATTCTTTGTGTATGGCATTTTCTGAGCCCATAATTAAAGTTGAGTCAGTCCTTCCTTCCTTTCTTCCATCCATCCTCATAGAACTATTTCAGTTTGTAATCATCATACTCCCATTACACTTTTATTTTTAGGGTATTTGGATTCATATATGTGTCCCTGGGGAGACTGTAGTCTCCATGAGAATTAAGAGTGAAATGATTTTTGTTCACAGATACATTCTCAGTTGGGACACTCAACAAATACACACAGATAAACAAAGAAAAAGACAAACTTCTAGTTTACCAACATTTTGTGTTATCTACTAGTTAATTTGTGCCCATGTGAAGAAATACCATTTAGTTTCTGATTATTTAAGTTTGGAAATTTCTGTGCCAGGCATTATTTTAGTGCTGGAGATGAAGCAGTAAATAAAACAGACATAATACCATTTCTCTTGGAGCTTCCTCCTAATTTCTTTCAAAGACATGTAAGTAAAGCTACAAAGCTAGGTTGCTGAAAATCATACATCTAACTTCCGTAACAGAACTTTTTTTTTAATGTTTATTTTTTTATTGAAAAAAAATTTTTATTGTTTATTTATTTTTGAGAGGGGCAGAAGGGAAGGAGACACAGAATCTGAAACAGGCTCCAGGCTCTGAACTGTCAGCACAGAGCCTGATGTGGGGCTTGAACTCAGGAACCATGAGATCATGACCTGAGCTGAAGTTGGATGCTTAACCAACTGAGTTACCCACACACCCTGATAACAGAACTTTTAAAATTTGAATTAAAATTAAGTCGAAGAGAATATAGTTAGTATAGTTAAAGAGAATATTTGGACTGTATAAATTAGAGTAGTTCTTAATTTGAGATTCCTTGTTACAAAAATTATTCTGAAACTGACAAGGGTACTTGGTCTCCAACATACTTTTCTAAAATGTAAAAGATGTCTTCACACAATCCCAATGACCTCAGTGGAAAAAATATATTTATATCTCAGAAATAAAATTTTAATTTACAATATAATTCTGTTTTCTGGCAATGGATTGCTAATGGTTGGTTGTTGAGGGGAGTGATTTAAAATGAATGGGAGCAAGTTTTTGATTCATTTGGCAAACTATTTTTTTATATGAAATTTATTGACAAATTGGTTTCCATACAACACCCAGTGCTCATCCCAAAAGGTGCCCTCCTCAATACCCATCACCCACCCTCCCCTCCCTCCCACCCCCCATCAACCCTCAGTTCTCAGTTTTTAACAGTCTCTTATGCTTTGGCTGTCTCCCACTCTAACCTCTTTTTTTTTTTTTTCCTTCCCCTCCTCCATGGGTTTCTGTTGAGTTTCTCAGGATCCACATAAGAGTGAAACCATATGGTATCTGTCTTTCTCTGTATGGCTTATTTCACTTAGCATCACACTCTCCAGTTCCATCCACGTTGCTACAAAAGGCCATATTTCATTGTTTCTCATTGCCACATAGTACTCCATTGTGTATATAAACCACAATTTCTTTATCCATTCATCAGTTGATGGACATTTAGGCTCTTTCCATAATTTGGCTATTGTTGAGAGTGCTGCTATGAACATTGGGGTACAAGTGGCCTATGCATCAGTACTCCTGTATCCCTTGAGTAAATTCCTAGCAGTGCTATTGCTGGGTCATAGGGTAGGTCTATTTTTAATTTTCTGAGGAACCTCCACACTGCTTTCCAGAGCGGCTGCACCAATTTGCATTCCCACCAACAGTGCAAGACAGTTACGTTTCTCCACATCCTTGCCAGCATCTATAGTCTCCTGATTTGTTCATTTTGGCCACTCTGACTGGCGTGAGGTGATACCTGAGTGTGGTTTTGATTTGTATTTCCCTGATAAGGAGCGACGCTGAACATCTTTTCATGTGCCTGTTGGCCATCCAGATGTCTTCTTTAGAGAAGTGTCTATTCATGTTTTCTGCCCATTTCTTCACTGGGTTATTTGTTTTTCGGGTGTGGAGTTTGGTGAGCTCTTTATAGATTTTGGATACTAGCCCTTTGTCCGATATGTCATTTGCAAATATCTTTTCCCATTCCGTTGGTTGCCTTTTAGTTTTGTTGGTTGTTTCCTTTGCTGTGCAGAAGCTTTTTATCTTCATAAGGTCCCAGTAATTCACTTTTGCTTTTAATTCCCTTGCCTTTGGGGATGTGTTGAGTAAGAGATTGCTACGGCTGAGGTCAGAGAGGTCTTTTCCTGCTTTCTCCTCTAAGGTTTTGATGGTTTCCTGTCTCACATTCAGGTCCTTTATCCATTTTGAGTTTATTTTTGTGAATGGTGTGAGAAAGTGGTCTAGTTTCAACCTTCTGCATGTTGTTGTCCAGTTCTCCCAGCACCATTTGTTAAAGAGGCTGTCTTTTTTCCATTGGATGTTCTTTCCTGCTTTGTCAAAGATGAGTTGGCCATACGTTTGTGGGTCTAGTTCTGGGGTTTCTATTCTATTCCATTGGTCTATGTGTCTGTTTTTGTGGCAAACTATTTTTAAAGGGAATTAACTGCTCTTCAGGAGGCGAGCTACGAGAGGAGATAGGAGTGGAAAACTGCTGATCTCGCTGGCAAATGCATGCTTACATAATTTACACAAACAAATACATGACCTTGGGTCAACAGAGCAGAAGAGTTAATGTCTCTAGAAATGGGTTATCCTGGCATTGGTTGTTCCTGCCCTATTCCAGATTGCTCAGGTATTAGTCTTCATGACTAATGGAGACTCAGAGATTTAAAACAAAACAAAACAAAACAAAACAAGGTGCTTGGAAGATATTAGACCCACTGTTTTCTAGAGTTGTAACTTGTTAAAGTGCTCGATAACTCCCTATGACTATATTTGGTCATCCCTGGTTATTCCCACATCCATGTAGCTAGCAGCTGAGGTGCAAGCAGAAATTCAGCTGAACTCTCTTAACTAAATTAAGTTCGTCATACCTGATTACAATTTCTTCCTTCTCCCTTTCCTCTGTTTGGAAGTGATTTAATGTTCTTAATTAGTTCAAATATAATATGTGGCACCCCATTTTCCACCACCAACAAGGAATTCTCCAAATCAAGGACTGATTCCTACTTCATGAAAATTAAAGATTAAAAAAATTATCTAGGAGGGATGCCTGGGTGGCTCAGTCAGTTAAACATCCAAATTCAGCTTAGATCATGATCGCATGGTTTGTGGGTTCAAGTCCCGCATTGGGCTCTGTGCTGACAGCTCGGAGCCTGGAACCTGCTTCAGATTCTATGTCTCTGTCTCTCTGCCCCTCCCCTACTCATGCTCTGTCTCTCTCTCTCAAAAATAAATAAACATTAAAAAAAATTGTTAAATTATCTAGGATAATTTAATCTTTCCTAAGTGAGGGTCATTTTTAGTTTTTAAACTTGTCACATTGGAAATGTGTCACTGTTGGTTGTCAGTCATTGTTAATTCAGATACACCAGAAAGGAAAATGGAAGGAAGGAAGGAAGGAAGGAAGGAAGCAAGAAGGAGGGAAGGAGGGAGGGAGGGGAGGAGGGACGGACCCCCTAACCACACCTTTGTGTTAGTCCAAGCCCTTTAGGGAGATTTTGTAAGCTTTAATGTAATCCCTCCTCTTATTGTAACTCCCCCATCCCCCTTTAACAAATAAAAACCTGGCATGTCTTTGAAGTCTTAACTGCATCAAAGACTAGCTCCCATTAATTTTAAATTACCCTCCTAAAAGCCTGTCTACAGTTAGCAGTTCATGAAAAGGATGCCCTGTTTTGCTGTCCCCAGAAAGCAGAAGAACCTCTTAATTGATCTTACTGTATTTTTGCATAAAATAATAGCAGAAAAATGCCACATCTATTAGAGAACCTTGAGGCAGATAGAACAGAAGGAACGTACCTGGCTCACACTCTGGAGTTCTAGATTTAGAAGAGAACTAGAAATCGAAGAACTGAATTTACACTTGAACCCAACAAAATACTGACTTTTGGCAGAGTAACAGCAAAATATTCTTGAACATAAACTAGCATTTTTAGGGTATTTTAAAAATTCAGTGTTATAACACAGAACATTGTTAGACTTGAAGATTTGAAGTATTTGAAAAAATTAATATCCTCTCTAAATCTTCACTAGATTTATTAAATCAATTTGTTTCATATTTTTATATTCTTTTATGAAGTATCTATATTTGTTAGTACCATTATGTAATTATTCTTCATATCAGGAAATTTCCCCTATATCTTAATTATCACATAGCTGAAGACCAGTATTAAGCAACCCTTTAATTTTCTCCTCTTTCACCATAAGATACAAATAAATTCAGGGGAATGATGATAAAATCACCAGACTTGTGAGATTCTATCAAAATGATTATTCAGAAAAATAAATCAGCTTCATTCATTCTTTAGAAGACAATAAATTAAATTGTGCTATTTAGGTCTAACTTTTTATTTAGCAAATTAATCATGTTAAACTGTAATTGGTTGCCTAACAAGTTGAGGAAATTAAATTACTTTTTTTTTTTACATCTGTAGTTTTCTAAAATGTATTGTCCCTATTGCTTCATTTGTTTGAAAAATATGAAATTGAAATTAAGTGCAGTGATGCCACATATCAGGAAATTATATTTCCTAAAGTCTCCTTTTTGGTAACACTTAATAAAATTCTGGGAACAGCAAGTCTAATGGAATAATATTTCCTTCAGTATGTTATTATCAACAGCAAGAACCCAGATGATAAGGCAAATTTATGTTATTAGAGCAGCTTGTCCATACTGAGCCCAGAATAACTACTTAATCTCTTTAAACAAGGGTTGTAAAAGAAAATTAGAGTTAGCGCAGGGTAGCATGTGGCTTCCTTGCCAATCAATTACTGCCATGAGAATAGTTATCCAAATAACTAATATTTAAATTAGTTTAATATTCAAAAATTTTTGGCTTCACCCAGCATAAAGTGAGACAAAACATTCTGAAAAAAATTTCTGAAAAAAATCTCTTCTGGTATTATTTAACCATAGCGATGTCTTATAATAACACCTAGGGGGCCACACTACAAGTATTTGGAAAGGAAGCATAGTATTTTAATATTGGCAAATATTTTGGTGGCCATTTTGTTTAAATGATTCATTTTAGACACAGTAAAACTAAGAGTCAAAAGGATTGGTGACTTGCCCAAAGACAGCAAATTTAGGCATAAACAGATTAAGAATATGGCCTGGCTAAAGTTGGAAACTGAATGTCAGCCATTTTTGGCTGTCAAAGCAAGTTTTGAGTGGTACAAAGAACCAATGGAATACAGAGGAAATCTGAGTCCAGGACCAATAAGGTGACAAGAGCAAAAACAGTGAATGGGAATAAGGAATATTGCCAAAAGATCCCATGGAATTTCTCTGTTAGCATTGAGCAGCAGTTTGATTATTTTTGAAGGTCCATGTGTTAGTTCCATGGGGATGATTCTACTGACTTGAAACAGGCCAGAGGAGAGTCAAGAGATACACCAGCACTACTGATATGAGTTATTAATGTGATTTTTGTTTTCCAGCCAGTTTATTACTATCTTCAATTCCATAGCAAAGCTTTTTTTTTTTTTTTTGCTGTCTTCCACCCTGACTTACATAAAGCAGTGGAAATGATTGATTAGAAACAAAAGATTCAGGCACAACTAAATTCAGTGATAAATCCCACTGAAGGTGAGAGTGCATATCTAACAGAGGAGGTTTAACATCCTGGTTAAGAGCGTAGGACCTGGGGGAAAGAGTATCAGGGTTCAAATCCGAGCTCTGTCCCTAGCAATTTGACCTTGTGCAAATTGTTTCCCCTAGTTTTGGTTCTTTGAATACATCTATAAAATGGGAATAAGTAATAATAAGGCTGTAACTTAGATGAGATAACAAATATAAAATGAATAAAGCCAGGCCCACAGTAAATGATGCTATGATATCTAAGTGATTCCTATGGAATCTATCTCACTATAGACTCAGAAAGCACTTAAGTTTTTCTTTTTTTTAATGCTTATTTATTTTTGAGAGAGAGAGAGAGAGAGAGGCAGAGAAAGAGGGAGAGAGAGTATCCCAAGCAGGCAACAGACGTTCAACCCATTGAGCCACCTAGGTGCCCCACATTTTTTTTAAGGTAACTCCATATTTTCATCTAAGAAACTTTATCAATCTATTTGGCATTATACAAAGTTTAAAAAATTTGAAAAGATAGTTTATCTATAGCTTCTATAGATGCCGTTATAAAGGAGAATTTTCTGGGGTGCCTGGGTGGCTCCGTCGGTTAAGCGTCCGACTTTGGCTCAGGTCATGATCTCACGGTCCGTGAGTTCAAGCCCGCGTCGGGCTCTGTGCTGACAGCTCAGAACCTGGAGCCTGTTTCAGATTCTGTGTCTCCCTCTCTCTGACCCTCCCTGGTTCCTGCTCTGTCTCTCTCTGTCTCAAAAATAAATAAACGTTAAAAAATTAAAAAAAAAAAGGAGAATTTTCTGAAAAATGGATATTTTCTTATAATGAAAATCAGAAAAAGTTGAAATCCAGATTTTTTGATTATTAAAATATTGGAATAAGTCGTCTTGGGTCCAAACGTAAAAGGATTTGGTTTTGTTTAAGGATTTACAAACCTTGAAAATAGGGAGATATTAAAGTTAGCAATTATGTCACACCAATTGTATACTGCTGACTATTTTAAGTATTTTAAAATCAGACCCATAAACAACTTGAGTATATTTTACAAACATAACTGTCAGTGAAGAAAATAAAGTTGCAAAATATTACATACAGTACAATTACAATTAGATAACGGTAAAAATAGGAAAAGATAATATTTTTAGTATTATATACCAAATTGATCAAAATATATTTTTAGGGACGCCTGGGTGACTCAGTTGGTTAAGCGTCTGACTTTGGCTCCGGTCATGATCTTGTGATCTGTGAGTTCAAGCCCACATCAGCCTCTGTGCGGACAGCTGGGAGCCTGGAGCCTGCTTTGGATTTTGTGTCTCCCTCTCTCACTGAGTACCCACACCCAACCCCCGCTTATGCTCTCTCTCTCTCTAAAATAAACAGTAACAAAATTTTAAATAAATATATTTTTTAAAAATCCATGGAAGTGATTATCATGAGAAGCAGGATAGTAGCTATGTAAGGAGATGAGGGGAAGAGTGTGTGTAATAGAGCAGGGATGGATGGGGAGCCATGATTTCAGGATTGCTGGTAGAGTTGAGGTCTACACTTACACCACTGTACAGTTATGTTTATTCAGTTTTCTAGTGTAGTATTACATTTCAGAATAAAAAGTAAACAACAGGGGTGCCTGGGTGGTTCAGTTGGTTAAGCATCTGACTCTTGGTTTCAGCTCAGGTCATGATCTCATGGTTTGTGGGTTCGAGCCCTGCATCAGGCTCTGTGCTGACAGCATGGAGCCTCCTTGAGATTCTGTCTCCTCTCTCTGACCCTCCCCTGCTTGCGGTCTCTCTCTCTCTCTCTCTGTCTGTCTCTAAAATAAATAAATAAACATTAAAAAGTAAACAAAATTTTGGGAAATAAACATTTACAAAATTGTCATAGTTTCCAGACACTATATACTGCCTTGCTAGAAATGCTAATAATTGTGGTAAATGGGACCTGATTCAACCTGCATGTGCAATCTCCATCTCACCTGCAAATGCCTGATTCCACACACAATTTGTAGACAGGAAATACATAGCAAATTGGTGCTCAGCAGATACACCTGACAACAAGTCTAATGAAGATGGCAATGTTTCAGTACCAAATGAGGAATGAAACTTGTCAGAATCATGGTGTCTATAAAGAGGAATGATACATGAAGCATGTCATCATGCTCATCATGTCTTACTAAAATAATTTTGTGTCTTTTAAATTGAGCAATTGACTTGGAAGCAGTGTTTCAACTTGTGGCCTTGTATTAATAGAAGCCAAGAGAGTAATGGGGCAAAATATACTCAGTGATGAGTCAAAAGTGAAACTGGTTTGGCAGATCTAGCCCATCTCAGTGGCAAATAATTAATTTACAATGAAAACTGGATCCAACTACACTGGGGTGTAACTGAAGGTCAGATTTTGAAGGCATCGGCTAACTGTGAATGTTTATGGATTTCATGGGCTTTTGATTTATTATGGGGGATCACAGGTACTTTTTAGGTCTTCATTGAGTGATATATTTAATACATCAACCCCCAAGAGTCCTAATGTTTGTTAATGAGGTTTCTAATTGGGTGCCAGATTGTATTTTCTGCAGTGGCTGCAACATTATCCCCATTCACACTCTTCTAAAACCTTACTATTCCTCCATCATGACATAGAATCTGATTCTCTCCATATGAAACAGGGTGGGTTTATGACTTTTTTTGTAATCAGTAAACATTGGTAAGTATGATGCTGTAAAATTTTTGAAGCTAAGGCATAAAATGTGGTGTGATCTCTATCTTACTGGTTAGAATACTCATTATTGAAGCCTTCAAAGGCCAGATAAACCATCGATTGACACGAGGCTGCAATGTCGTGAGACAGCCTAAATATCCATCACATAAAGATCACATGGTGAGGACATGAAACTAAATGAAGAGAAAGAGATGCCCAATTAGATGGTTGCCGTTTCAGCCCCCCAGCTTTGGATGTTGCAGCTACAACCATCATCTGACTGCAACCACAATTCAAAACCAAAATCATTTACAAAATCTTTACCCACAAAGTTCATGAACAATAACGTGTTTGTTGTTGTCTTAAGTAAATAAGATTTAGGTTGATTTGTAATATGCAGTAGTCACCTGGCCAACTATCTGGGTTATTCCCTTGATCATCAGGGCTATTTGTTCTCATTGAAAGATTACATATAATATTTAGGACACTTCATACAAATATCCATGTGATATTTGTAATGGACTAGCTCAAGCTATTTGACCAATCCGCAAAAGTTCAGTATCATGTATTTAATTTCTGAGGTGGCTATTTATGATAATTTTGATAAACTCATAAATGCAGACTCTTGGTCTACAATATATAATCTAAGGTGGCATCAGCAAAAATGCCAGAGTAAAAAACTTCAGAAAATCCTCTCCTCCATATAAACAATGAGAACACTGGCAATACTTGTCAGGGTTAAATCTTTCACAACTGTGGAAATTAACCAAAAGATTGCAGCAATTACTGAAACATTTATTTAAGAAAAACACTGCATCTTGGTAAGAATAATGAGTTTTTTGGCATCGTAATTTGCCTTATTCCTACCCCAGCTCCACAGAAGCCTTAAAAACCAATAGCTTGCGATCATCCCGAAAATGAGCCTGCCAATCACTGGTGGCAAAATGCATTTAGAGTTTCTTCAAAATCCCATTCTTAGAGGAAGATCAGTATTTGACCTGTTTAGTGGTTCATCAGCATACACTACTTACAAGGCTGTCTTATTTGACCTGACTGTGAGTTTGCCTCATATAAACTGCTTTTCCTTAGAGGCATTTGTTGCAACAATCAGAGGCAATTGTATAACATCACAGTTGCCTGAATGGGATAGTAGATAAAGGTAAGGACAAACAATAAGCAAACCAAAAAATTTAAAAGGAAAAGTTGGGGAATGAAATGCCCTTAAAGGATTTTGAAAAGCTCAGATTTGTTTCTGAGAATCTCAGATTACCCACATATGTAGGGCTATGCACATATCCAGGACTCTGAGCACGCTCATTAAAGACCTGAGAGCCTAAATGCTAACCTTTGACTAACCTTGAGGTTTGTCAGGTACCTTGAGGTAAGCAGGAAGTGAAGGCTATGGCAGTGTTGTTAAGTTGGCTGATTGAATGTTGAGGCTTACCCCAAGCACAAAGACAATCCTTCAGCAAACACGGGAAGATTATTGATTGCAAGCATTTAAGGAATCTCTGTTCAATCATTAGCTGACTGTTAAGATAACTGAATAGAGACTTCAGTGAACCACAACAAAAAATACAGACTAGAAGAGTTTTAAAGTTTTACTCTGATCTATCAGAGTATCTTGATATATCTAAGGTATCTTGAGATATCTGTTTCATTCCTAGTTAGATGGCCTTTTTGCCCCCTTTTTCTCTTGTAAATGATATCTTTTGGGGGGACAATACTTTCATAGCTATTTTTTTTGTTTGTTTTATCAAAAGGAGCAATATAGGGGCACCTGGGTGGCTCATGTAGTTAAGCGTCCCACTTCATTCAGCTCAGGTTGTGATCTTGCAGTCTGTGAGTTCAAGCCCCAGATCTGGCTCTGTGCTGACAGCTCAGAGACTGGATCCTGCCTCAGATTTTGTGTCTCCCTCTCTGTTACTCCCAACTTATACTCTGTCTCTCTGTCTCTCAGGGATAAATAAATGTTAAAAATATTTTAAAGGAAGGAACCATGTATTTATTTCTATTAAATTATTTCAACCACTTTCATAATTCATATTTTTATGTTTTTAATTTACTCTGTTTCATAGGCAAATAATTCTATAATCTGAGAATAAAAATGGTTTCAGTTCTTCTGTCTTGAGTGTATGTCTCCTTTTTTAATCTTTTGTTTATATGAGTAGCTAGTTTTGCAAAAAAAAAAAAATTAGGTAATGAGAATGATGGTATCCGGTCTTGTGATTTATGTGGATACTTTCAATATTTCATCATTTCACCAAGTGCTGACTTTGAGTATATACATGTAAAGGAGTTGTCATAGTCGACATCTATTTTATTTTATTATTTTATTTTATGAACCAGATATAGATATAAAGCTTTGGCAGTTATCTTTTTGATGTAAATGGGATGATGATATGCTATTTTATATTAATTTATATAAATAGATTTTCTAACATTGAGTAATCTGTACCTTCTATATTATATTATGTGTGGTCAAAGTATATGGACCAGTATATCTAGTTTAAACAATATATTGGAAAGGGGCACCTGGGTGGCTCAGTTGGTTGAGCATCTGGCTTCAGCTCAGGTTCTAGCCCCTTATCAGACTCACTGCTGTCAGTGCAGAGCCCACTTTGGATCCTCTATCTCCCCATCTCTCTCTCTGCCCTCCCCTACATGTATGCATGCTCACTCACTCTCTCTCTCTCTCAAAAATAAACCTTTAAAATATACATATACATGTATATGTATATGTATGAACTTTGTGGCCTAATATCTGGTAAAACGCTTATAAGTAATCCACAGGCCCTTTAAGAAGAATGTGTATTCTGTGTTTTCAAAGAATAAAATTTCATCCATATCTAATAGATTGACCTTATCCATTATTCAGTTCTTATCTATGATTTCTTCTTTTCTATACTTATTTTCCCATGAGCTGACAGAGGTAAAATCAAGTCTCCTCTAATTTTTGTTTTTGCCCATTTACCCCTGCATTTTTTAGATTTTGCTTTATGTATTTGTATGCTATGTTATTTGTTGCATTAAAAAACATCATGAAGGACATTTTGTCACTATGGATTTTATCTTTTATGTTACAATATGTCCTGGTTGGTCCTACTTAATAGCTTTTGGCTTGAATTCCACTTATCTGATATTAATGTGGGGACTATAGCTTTATGTTTGGTTTTTTACTTTTATTTTTCATTTATCTATATATTTTTGCCTTTTACTTTCTGCATTTGTACTTTCTTTTTTAATTAGTGTTGTATTAAGTATATTGTTGGATTTTATTGTTGACTTGATTTGAGTCATTTTTATCAGTGGTCAATTTATAGACATATAAATGATTGTTTTAATTGTGTTGTCTTATTTTATATGATATCCTTTACTACTTCCTCTGTTTTCTCACTTTGCTGCATCGGCTGTCCTCCTTCTTCCCCCTGCCAAACAGTCACACTTGGAAATTTGGATGCATTTATTTTGTATTATTTTTTATATGATTCATCTTATAACTGTAAATAGCCTATATAAATCATTATTCTTCATTTATTAACTTAAAAACAAGACAATATCTATGAAAAATAATGATTTTTAAATTGGTGTCTGGATTTTTGCCCTGAACCATAACTGTAGTTTACATTATGAAGCTTTTCTTCAAGGACAATGATGTTTACACTCCTTTCTGCAATGAAACTTCTCATCACCTTTGCCTAAAAATCTGTATCTAATGGAATTCGTGCTTACCACTGATTATGTGTATTTAAGCAATTACCATTCTTGGTGCATTCCTTTTGCTTACATCCTGGTTAGCTGAATTCCTTCATCAGGTAGTTTCTTTAAAAAAGCAAAAATCTCAGGGTGCCTGGGTGGCTCAGTTAGTTAAGCATCTGACTTAGGCTCAGGTCACGATCTCACAGTTTGTGAGTTTGAGCCCTGCATCGGGTTCTGCACTGACAGTACAGAGCCTGCTTCAGATTCTCTTTCTCCCTCTCTCTGCCCTCCCCTCCCTGATTGCTCTCTCTCTCTCAAAAATAAATATTTTTAAAAGTTAAAACAAAACAAAAACAAACAAACAAATATCTCATGCAATTTCTGGTGCCCTTACTTGTTTGAGAATACATTTGTGGGTGTAAAATTTGTGTACAACCTTCATTTTTTGTCTCAGAACTCTAACAATTTTCTGTGACCTCTGAATTTTAATTTTGCTGCAGAGAAATCTGAGGTCAACCCAATTTATCCATCTGTACAAGGTTGCTTTTTCTGTTTAAATGACTGTGGGATTATTCTGTTGTCTTGACAGTAGGAATTTCATTAGGGTACTTTGCAGCGTTCCTCATTATGCATCATTCCTTCCCAGAAAACAATATACTCCTTCAAATTGTACATTCACATCTCCTTTAAAAAAATCCTTAATATATCACCATACATAGTGAGTCTCCAAAATATACTGATTTATAGCAGTATGTTAAGTACCCATATAATTTTCACTTATTTGTTTTAATTAAAGTATGACTGACATAAAATGTTCTATTAGTTTCAGGTATACAAGTTAACATATTGATACAACAATTCTATATATTATTCAGTGCTCACCATGGCAGGTGTGGTCACCATTTGTCATCATACAATGTTATTACAGTATTCTTGACTATGTTCACTATGCTCTATTTTTCATCTATTTTATAGCTGGAAGTTTGTACCTCTTAATATACTTTATCTATTTTGCCCCTCCCCCCTCACCATTTCCCCTCTGGCAACTACCAGTTTGTTCTCTGTATTTAAGTCTGTTTATTTTATGTGTTCATTTGTTTTGTTCTTTTAGATTCCACATACACTTAAAATCATAGGTATTTATCTTTAGCTGTCTGACTTATTTCACTTAGCACAATACCCTCTAGGTCCATCCATGTTATATAGCGAATGGCAGAATCTCATTTTTCTTTATAGCTGAGTAATATCCTGTTGTCTGTCTGTCTGTCTATCCAACATCTTCTGTGTCCATTTATATATTGATGGACATTTAAGTTGTTCCTTATCTTAGCTAGTGCAAATAGTGCTGCAATAAACATAGGAAGGTGTATATCTTTCTGAATTGGTGTTTTTGTTTTCTTTGGGTAAATATCTATAGTGGAATTAGTGGAATATATGATAATTCTATTTTTTAATTTTATGAGGAACCTCCATACTATTTTCTACAGTTTACATTCCCACCAGTAGTGCATGAGGGTTCCTTTTTCTCCATATCCTCACCAACATCTGTGATTTCTTATAATTTTGTTACTAACCATTCTATTTTGAGGTGATGTCTCACTGTGGTTTTGATTTGCATTTCCCTGATGATTAGTGATACTGAGTATCTTTTCATGAGTCTGTTGGCCATCTGTATGTCTTCTTTAGAAAAATGTCTATATCCTCTGCCAATTTCTTATTTGGATTGGTGTGTGTTTGTTTGTTGTGTGTGTGTGTGTGTGTGTGTGTGTGTGTGTTGAGTTGTATAAGTTCTTTATATATTTTATAAATGAACCCCCTATTGGATATATCCATTGCAAATATCTTCTCCCACTCAGTAACTTGCCTTTTTGTTTTATTGATGATTTTTTTTCTGTACAAATGCTTTTTTATTTTGGTGTAGTGTCAGTAGTTTATTTTTGCTTTTATTTCCCTGGCCTGAGGAGAAACTACCATAAATATGTTCCTAAGGCCAATATCTGCGAGATTACTGCCTGTTTTTTCTCTTAGGAGTTTATGGTTTCACATTTCACATTTAGGTCTCTAATCCATTTTAAGTTTGTTTTTGTGTATGGTGTAAGAAAGTAGTCTAGTTTCATTTTTTTTGCATGTATCTGTCCATTTATTAAAAAACTGTCTTTTCCCCATTTATGTATTTATGTGTCCTTTGTCATAGATTAATTAACCATAGACGTGTGGGTTTATTTCTGGGCTCTGTATCCTATTACACTGGTCTGTATCTGTTTTTTTCTAATACTATACTGTTCTGATCACCATAGCTTTTGTAATGTATCTTGAAACCTGGAATTGTGGTACCTCCAGCTTTGTTCTTCCTTTTCAAGATTGCTTTAGCAATTTGGGATCTTTTGTGGTTCCACACAAATTTTAGGATTGCTTGTTCTAATTCTGTGAAAAATTCTATTGATATTTTGATAGGGACTACATTGAATTTGTAGATTGCTTTGGGTAATATGAACATTTTAATGATATTTTTCCAATCCATGAGCATGGAACATCTTTTCATTTCTTTGTGTCCTCTTCAATTTCTTTCATCAGTGTTTTAGTATGTGTTTCTCATCCCCTTGATTATATTTATTCCTAGATAGTTTATTATTTTTGGTGCAGTTGTAAATGGGATTGTTTTCTTAACTTCTTTTTTTGCTACTTGTTATTAGTGTGCTAGAATACAGATTTCTGGGGGCGCCTGGGTGGCTCAGTCGGTTAAGCATCTGACTTCAGCTCAGGTCATGATCTCACAGTCCATGGGTTCGAGCCCCGCGTCGGGCTCTGTGCTGGCAGCTCAGAGCCTGGAACCTGCTTCAGATTCTGTGTCTCCCTCTCTCTCTGACCCTCCCCCATTAATGCTCTGTCTCTCTCTGTCTCAAAAATAAATAAACATTAAAAAAAAAGAATACAGATTTCTGTATATTAGTTTTATATCCTGTAGTTTTACTGAATTCATTTATCAGTTCTAATAGTTTTTTTGGTGGAGTCCTTAAGGTTTTCTATATATAGTATCATGTCATCTACAAATAGTGACAGTTTTATTTTTTTCTTAACAATCTGCATGCCTTTTACTTATTTTTCTTGTCTGATTACTGCTGCTAGGATTTCTAGTACTATGCAGAGTAAAAGTCGTAAGAGTAGACATCCTTTTCTTGTTCTTGATCTTTGAGTAGAAACAACAATTTTCTTAATTAAGAAATAATTATCATTTAAAAATAATTTTATGTCGATTTATTTTAAGTGCATCAAACATCCATGTGTTAGGTCTGTTTTCTATTCTCTGCTTTTATAATATTTTTAGAATTGCATTCACATCCTTTTCTCTTTCCATACACAATTTATATATTTATAAATATATAAATTTATATATACATATATATGTAAATATATGTATATAAATTTATATATATGTATATATATGTAAATTTGTGTCATAAATTTCCTCTACCACTTTCTCGAGTTTTTGCCTTCAATAGGCTTCCTTTTCTCTTAATCATTCCCTTTTGATTAATTTAGTTGTATTATCAAGTTTATACATTTCATGATTGCTTTTATTGTTTTTGAAGGAGAAATTTGTTACAAGTAATTTTCTCATTTCCAAGGGTATACTGACTTCCTGAGTTGAGTATTCAGCTTTTTCTCCCTTCTTCTCTCTTTTCCTCCCTTCTGTACTTTCTTCCTCTTTCTATTTTTGTAGTCTATTTGCATGACTGCCATGCCATTTTATTTAATCTTACTCATCTGTTTTACAAATCTTCTTTGCTGGCCCAGATTTACTCCCTAACCTTCTCCCTCATGCTCAGTGCTCTGACAGTCTGACCCATATGGATGGCATCAGTGGACTCTCTACTCTCTAGCTTCCTATAAAATTTGAACAGTGGTGAGCCCTCTCCAGTTCTGATAACCATATATTCATTCTCTTTGTCCTTTCAGGTCTTGCAGTAGCAACAATTCCAGTGTTACTAGTTTGCAGGCACTACACTATTTCTTATAGTGTTTTTACATCCTGCCCACATCTCTGTATATCATGTCTTTATTAAGTTCTCTGCATATTACCCAGTTCGAATATGCCATATATTTCCTTCTGGATATAGCAATTAGAATGAAGAATGTTCCCAGAAAACAGACCCTATATTTGAAGAGTATACTGATAATATAGGCAGAGGGAAGGAAATAAGACTCTGGAAATTCATTGAGTTCAATGGCATCACGATTTCTCAAATGATTGCTGATGGTTAGATGGAATACACTGTGGGTGGAAGCAAAGTGTTATGAGTTCAAGTGACTAGTATACTTGGTCACTGTAGAAATTGTAGTGATGGTAAAATCGTGGGTCAGGTCATTGTTTTTATGGTCTTAGCACTCTCAGTGAGAAGAAGAAATTGAAATGTCTGAATATCCAGTTGAGAATGTGAGTGGACAATCAGAAGGCCTTGATAGCAGCTGTAAAGGAGTTTCTCATTTTCTGTAGTTTCAGGGCAAATATGTCTAAGACCCTAGCTTGGGGTCTGATTTTAAGGGTTACAGAGGAGTAGTATACATGTTCAACCCACCATATCTCTTACACTAAAGTACCACCCCCAGAGAAGAAAGACTGGTACTCTGAAACATGAGAGGAACCAGTTGGGAAAATAACATGGCCTGAGAACTTTGATTCCCTCAGTTTTCTCTGACCCATTCTTTCTGGTTGAGAAGGCCCCTTCTGTCTCTACTGAGAATCCATCCATCCTTTACATAAAAGCCTTACATTGACTACAAGACTTGCACATAAGGGGCATTTGTCTCCCAAGCTGATGTTAGTTCTTTTCAGGACACACCTATACCATTCCTCATTGCCTTCAGTCCTGTAATGTGCTTTAGATGCCAACATAGCCCAGACAGAAAGAACATAAGACCTGGTCTGGAAAGAGAGGAGTCTGTACACCAAAGGTGTTATAAGATTTCTGTATTGGCCAAGGTCTGAGTATCCTATATGACAGTGTAATCTAAGCATCTTAGATAAAGAGAAATACAACCCTTGAGTAAGACAAATTATTGGCATGAGTACACTCACCTAGAATTTAGGAATTAATGCATTGACTTGAATACTTAAAATGCCATTCACATTCTAATAGGTTAGCTAACTGAAGTTTAACCAAATGAGATTGAAATGCTAGAATATCCCTGGTATCCTGGAAAAAAAAAAACTGAGACATCAGGGAGATGGAAATATTGGTGGATATCTTCTGTGTGTAACCTACTTCTGTTGCAGTCAATCATCTGGTTTGTCCACCACTGAGGCGTTTCTAGGACATGGGATTTTTAATACTAACAACAGGATAGTCCAGGTAAACTGGGATGGTTGGTTACTCTAACTTCCGCCCTCTAACTGTGCCCTTGAGAAGCCTGGAAAACACTCTTTAAGAGGCATGAAGCAATCCATTGGTGGTGGCAGTGGTGTGGGAGGTGCTACAGCACTTTAAATTCTCTGTAGTGATTGCTTTCTTTAGAACAGAGATGATTATCAGGAACACTTTAGTGGAATTAGGTTTCTGAATGGCAGTAAGGATACTGGGATCCCACAGTCATAGAAACAGGTAGTGACCCATGAGAGAGCAGACCCATCCTGTGTTTATTTACTGAGTCCTGGATAGAAAAGCAGAAATAGATTACTTAATAACTCACAGAATCTAGACATCGACTCTCTGACTTATAGATTGAGAGCTGTAATGGAAGGTCCTATAGAATTTCCCCTTTGTCCAAATTTTGTCCCTCATATTCTCATATTATAAAGCAAAAGCAATGGCACATCTCTAGGCAATCTCTCAGTGACAGAGATTGGTGTTTCCACAAAACAGTTGCATGATGCTGAGATTATGATTCTTACAAGTTCACCATTTAACTTTTCTGTTTGACCTGTGCAAAAATCAGATGGATAAATGATTATAAATTTCTGAATTTAGGTAGAAATGTCAATCAGAATTGTAGTTTTGGAGTGGTATCTTGGAACAAATCGGTAGTTTCCCTAATAACTAATATGCAACTATTGACTTAGTGCTTTGTCTCTCCTAACTAGTAACAAGATAATAGGAAGTAGTTTGCCTACACTTGTCAGAAACAAGTGTTTCTTTTACTATCTTACTTCAAGGATATGTGCTCTCTCCTGCTTTCTAAAATAAGAAACATATTTTCTTAATAACTGTTAATCCATCCATGCCAACCCTGCTAATGAATGAAAGCTATCACTATATATATATAATTACATTCTTATACATAAATTTCAATGAGAAAATTATTCACTTCACCCCCAAATCAATATAACTGATAATTGTCAGAAATAGAAAAATATACTAATTCAACAATAAAACAGATTAATGGCAGTAATAAATTAGAATTGGAAAGTAAATAAATACAGGTTGTAAATAATATTGTAGTCAAGAAATGAGGAAGAGAAGACTTGATAGTGGATGGTGGATAAGGGTATGAGGGAGTTGTTCTTTGAAAGGTAAAGAGGTTGGTGGATGTTTAGGAAGGTATTTGATAGCGGAACCACGTGTGCTTATAAAAATATTCTTTCCCTTGAAAATGTGACAATGGAAGAAGCATCTAATGTGCAAGGCTTTGGTATTTCTGTAGAAAGAATTGAATCTGTGGGTGGAAAAACTGTTTATTTTAAACATATGGAAACACTATAATACTGTTTCTTCCTGAAGCAAAGGGGCTTTATCACTCTCATTCAGCCTACAGAAGGAAAACAACACCCTTGGTTCATGTAAATGTGGTGTGCAAGTCAAATGTATTTCACATGATATTATCTGGATATTATTGGCTAATTTAAATTGGTTGGTGTGTGTTTGCCTGAAATTTTATTGTTGGGTATCACTTCTTACGGCATATTTATTTAGTGTGTTTGGGCTGAAAAATATTTTTTTATGACCGCACCAAAAAGAAGAAATCATTGTTCACAGGTTGTTCTAACATTTTCAGAGCCATGATAGCAAAAGGTCATTAATTTATTACACATTCCATGAGTTGAGCTTCTATAGTCTAGAAGGACCCTGATCATCTTTGTATCTCAAAGAATATCACACTGGTACAATACGTTGATGACACTGTGCTAACTCAACCTAGTGAGCTGGAAGTTGTAAGTTATCTTGGATGCCTTAGTAAGTAAGTTACATGCATGTCCAAAAGTAGAAAATAAACCTTAAAATCTCATGGAACCTGTGATCTGGGGGATTTCAAACATCTTTTCTCAAGTGAGAGATAAGTTATTACATTTACATTGCAAAACATCAAGAAAGAGGCCAAGAGCACACTGTATACAATGTATATAAGCTAACTTGACAATAAATTATATTTTAAAAAAAAAAGGAACATTAAGTTGTGATGATTTACTTTGGCTAAATCATTTTGAAGCCCATTTGATGTCAAATTTTCTTAATCTATTAAATGGAATTTGCTTTAAAAGTATAAATAAATAAATAAATAAGAGGCACAATGCTTAATGGAGCTTTTTTTTAGAGAGAGGCAGTATGCCTAAATCATTGGACCCATTTCCTAAGTTATCTTTAAGGCTGTCCTTTTTGGTGGGGTCTGGAATAAAAAGAATTCTGCAGCAGGTCAGATTCTGGCTGTTATCTGAGTTGCCATGCTACTTGGGCCTTATGACCCACCAGACCCAATAAAGCTGGCATGTTTGAGGCCAGAAGAGATTTTGTGAAATCTCTGGCAAGTCCCAACAGGAGAATCACACAATAGATTGCTAGAGTTTTAGAGTAAGGCCATTTTGTCTTCAGGCAACAGATACTCTCTATTTGAAAAGCAACTTCTGGCTTGCTACTGGGCCCTGATAGGCTAAATACTTGATTATAGAACATCAAGTGATTATACAGTCTGAATTACCTGTCATGCACTGAGCAATATCTGATCCACTGAACCATAAAATTGGATGTGCACAGCTGCATTCCATCATAAAAGAGGAATAATATTTGTGAGACCATGACTGAGCAGGCTTGGAAGGCACAAATAAAATGGCATGAGTAGATAGTGCCATTTTACCTCTCCTTTTGCTGTGCTGCCTCTCCCTCATTATACAAATATGAACTCAAGATAAGCTCATGACCAAGTGGCAGATGAGTAAAAAAGCTCAAGCTTCATTTTTTTTTTTTTATAGGTTTACATGGCATGCTGGCACCAACCAGAAGTAGAAAGTTTTTGCTTTCAAATCTGCTCAAGAATGGCCCTCATACATAGTAATGACTGTCATATAGTGCCTACTTTTTATAGCCTGGGTGGAAAGATCTAAGAATCAAGTATTTGAAATGGAAGTGACTTCTCTATTATATATGAGACCCACATAAAGAATTTTTGCTTCCTGGCGCCATCTACTTTGGACTTGGGAGCTTTGGAGGTCCTGCTCATCACAGGAAAGCTTCTTCCAGGCATCTGGCCATAGTTCAGATGAACGGACATTATCCTCTTCATACCTGCATTTTGGACTTCCTGTGTCATTGAGCCAACAAACAGAAAAGGGGAATATTATTCTGGGTAGAGTGGTTGAATTTTATTACAATTTTATTATTTTCTGGTAGCACCTTTTAGTACTTTCTTTGCAAATACACCTAATCAGTGAAAAATTATGTAACCCAAGATTCAGATCCCACAGGAATAAGGATTGGGTCAACACTCTACTAAAATATCCCACCCAGCCAAGGTACTGGTGTAAGACAAGCAAAATAAAAAGTGAGTTGAAGGACAGTTAATTAGTACTTTAAATCACATGCATGTCTACCTATAAGCCAGCTAGCTCTAAGGACTGCAACAGTGTTTTTCCTGCCATATATCTAGCTAATTCTGCATCATATTTGACATGGGCATTTCTCTTTGGGCCTTTAATTTTCACAAACAGCATAGCTGGACCTCCTGGACTACCTGCATGCCTTATCTGGGCACTGTTTTTTATCTCCCTTCAGTCCTGAGTTTACAGTCTGGATATTGATGGTGGTGTTAACTGAGCTTTCCAGTTGTCTCTGGATGGCGGATCCTAACTGGAGTTTAAAGTAGCTGTGGTTTACAGATTGAGTGACAACTTTTTTGATACATGGTTAAATTTTCTTATAATGGAGCTCATTTAACCCACTTTGTAGTTCAGTTAGCATGTTGCCTTGGTTGTGGTGTTTGTCAATCATTAATATTATTCTCAAATTCAAGAATTCTACCTAGATTTGCTTCATGCAATGAAAATTAACACAGTGCTCTTGTAATGTTGCTTAAATATCCTTTCCCAGAAGTCAAACTCATTGTCAGACTGTCCAGGATAGGAGGAGAAATGGGTGAATCTTTTGTAAAATATGAGTTTTAATTACTGTGTTACTTGTGGATATTAAGAGTCAGATTTGTATGAGGGATTCCCTTAATGGAGTTCACATTTATTTTGGTTTTGGTACTTCTTGTTTTTAATTCCTGTTGGTTATTGGGTAAAATTGGTTTTTTTTTTTTTGCATCCTTTCAGACATAGAAACACAATACACATTGTCCAGATAAGAAACCAAAAATTGAGTAAAGATACAGTTGAAAAATTGAATAAGGAAATAAGTGGAATAAATATTATCAAAATGTGTCTTTCCCAAAATACCGTATGTCATCTGGCTCTTTTCCAATTATTAAAAGTATTCCTTAGCATACAAAAATATTTCCAGTTGATTTCATAAAGGGAATATAGCCATGATATTGAAATTATTATTCACTGTGTAGTTCACCATTGGGCAACATTATACATATTATCTCATTATTTCACAACTCAACCATTAAGTATCAGATAATATTTTATGCATACCTTATAGATGAGAAAAGTAAGGTTTAAAGAGATTGAGAAACTTAAGAGTATGACTCAGTATGTCAACTTAGATATACTTGATTTCAAAAACCAAATTCTTTCTTATTGTACAAATTTGTATTCCCATTTACCACAGTGGTTCATTCCTTCACTCTTGAAATTCTCTCCATTTCCTGATTTGTATGCCACCAAACTCTTTTGACTTTTTAAAAAATCTCTGTTTCATTTCTCTGTTCTTCCTCACAGTTCATCTTCTTTTCCTGTCCCTTTAATGTTCATGTTCCGCTGGATCCTGTCTTTAATCTTTCTTTACTCTTATTGTATAAACCCATCTGGACCATCTCATCTCAATTATTATATTTTATTTATAGTTTCAGGACACAGTTGTTAGATATTAGTTAAGGATTATCATCCCTATTTTCCTTTTGTCTAATTTTTCCCTTTTTCTCTCCATCTTAATATGTAACCAGAGGCATTCCATACATAAGAGGGCTTCCACTAAGTGATGATGCAACAAGAAGAAAAGGTCAAATTCTTGCTTTGAATTGTAGAATGATTTCCTGGAAAATAGGAAATAGTTTTAAAAATATAGGCTATTGATTAGCAAAAGCCAGATATTTTGTAGGTCCAAAAACAAGACCTTAAGGCAAATTAGCACAGAGGTTATGCCCTAAACAATATTGCATGAGACAATTGATAAAAAGCCTGTGCTCCCTGACTAATAAATAAAAGTTCATTTGGTTGAAGTGAGATGCAATTTCAAAAAGAGGAGAACTTAAACATGAGTGAGTTCTTGAATTAGAGAATCTGTATCTTGACTGACTCCTGGATCACAGGCTAATGAACAGAAAAAGTCTATACAGAAATGGGGGCCTTCCAATGGCAGAAGAAACTTATTCCCAAGCATAGGCTTGTAATCCTGAAATTATAGCAATAGAAAGTACCATACAAATATCCTCTGTGCCAGAATGATACAGAGAGTAGAGGTGGAAACTAGACAGGTATAGCTCATATGTAATGAAGTTGTTCTCACTCTCACATTCTGGTCTCCTGATGTCTCAGAGAGGTGTGGGAAAAGATGTAAATTTTCCCATGCCAGAAGATGCATGACAGCAGACCTAAAGAATCCTTATGGTGTGGAAAAAGAGAAGGTAGAGATTTGCATGATTTCTTGAAGCTGAGAACATCTTGGCAAAAAGCATCATGAATAGGTGGTGACCAAAGGTGGATGTGATAAACTACATTACAGAAAATGGTAATAGAGGAGAGAAGGCTTTAACTGCCCGAATAAATACTCTACATCGACATAACACAAGCCATCCAGTAAATAAGATTTTGCATCAGGGAGGAAGGCAGAGGGGAATAACACTAAATTAATAAGGTTTCCTTTCAAAGAGGTACCTAGCTACTTGCAAGTTGGTTAGGTGGCACTGTTGATCTTGGCTGTGTTGGTTCATATGTCTGGGTGTTGGCTATTGACTGATCTAGTATGGACTTGGCTGGAGTGTCAGTAATGGATGATACAGTTCTGCTCCATATCTCTCATGCTCTAGTAGGCTAGCTCAGACATGTTCTCATGACAGTCATATAAAGGAAAGAGAAGAAGCAGAAATACATATGCTGTTTTGCAATTCTGTGCAAACATCACATCTGCTAACATCCAATGGGCAAAACAAATCACATGACTACATTCAGAATCAAGGAGTAGGGGAAATAGACTCCTCCTTTTCAGGGAGAAAAACTGAGAAGTAATGTGAGTCATGGGCAAGTCTGGGGGAAGAGACTACAAAGAATGGTGAGAAATTGGAACCATTAAGTACTCATTCTACCACAAGAGGGAAAGGAAAGGATGGGTGGGTGGAACTGAAAGACCTGCCAGGAGTGGTAGTACATAAGGATTTAATTAAAGAACAAACAGTAATAAAGAACAGTGAACATTTTCAGATGGAGAGATCAAAAATTTTTAATTTCCATTCCCATTAGAAACCTAGATCTAGAGGAAATCCTCAGAACCATTCAGTTCTCTCCTAATTAAATACCCATTAGGAGAAAATTTGTATCCTCTGCCTCCCTCAGAGTTTTCATTGTCAATTTTTTCCTATATTAAACTGTCATTATTTGATTCCTTTAAGCACATTCTTTTTCTATGCTAAGCTGGAGAAAAGTAGGTTTGTAATCCTCTATTGACACACAAAAGACATTTCCCTTCTCGATTGGCTACACCAATTTTTTAGCTAGTCTATTTCCCAGAAATATCTGTCTGAAAAACTTTGATCATTTATATAAATGTGACTAATTCGTAAAAAAATTCTCACAAATCCTTTCTAGTTGCAAGAAGAAAAATTAGTCTTAATAAACCAATAAGAATCTGATCACGTGGGTGAGAAGTTGAAAGATTACTTCCAGTCTTTCTTGGCATATTCCTCTTCACATAACCTAGAATCAAATTAACATATTAGTGGTCTCGTTACCAGGCTGTTTATAAAACCTTGGGTCCAATCTGGCTCCTGGATCCTTTCCTGTTGTCTTTATGCCCAGGCAGGCACTCCTCATCTTGACTGATACAATTTCTCCTGAAAATGAGTGAAACATTGACTTAACCTTCCATTCTTCAGATTCCAGTTTACTATAGACAGCTGTGAAATTCATGCTGAATTACCTGTTTTATAACCTAAATCCTGAAGAAAAAATAAAGGCTGATATTAACTTTGATGGAGATATGTCTTTGGAACAGCCACTTCCAGACAATTTTAAAAGCTCTACTTTCCCTATTTTTTGGAGCATAGTAACTTTGCTATTGTTTTGTCTTTATTCAGTTATCAACCTCTCAATTCCAATGGAAAAATAAGTGTCCTAAAAATGTCTTTTGGCTAGGGAAGGTATATACTTTTTGAATTGTTTTTGTCTGATTTTGGTATTAGAGTAATGCTGGCTTCATAAAATGATTTGGGGAGTATTCCTTCATCTTCTATTTCTAGAAGGCTATCTAAAATTGGTATTATTTCTAAAATTTTTATAACATTCACCAGTAACACCATTTGGGCCTAAAAAATTTCTTACTAGAGCTGTAAAGTATGGATTAAATAAATATCTTTAATAGCTGTAAGACTATTCATGTTATCTCTTTCATCTTGCATGAGTTTTGAACATTTGTGGGTTTTGAGGAGTTGGTTCATTTCATATAGGTTTTCACATTTATGTGTATAGAATTGTTCATAGTATTACTTTTATCTTTTTAAGTCTATGGGTATTTATATCATATCTTTTATTTCATTACTAATTCATTGATAATTTATGTCCTCTGTGTGTCTGTCTTATCATTCTTGCCAGTTCATCCATTTTATTTATTTTTTCAGAAGGCTAGCTTTTTATTTCTTTGATTTTTTTCTGCTTTTTCCATTTGTTTTATAATTTCTGTAATTTTTGTACTTTTTAATTATTATTTTCTTCCTTCTTTTTTTGAGTTTATTTTGCTCTCATATGGTTAAACAGTGAGAAGACTGGAAGGAAAAAATGGAAACTTAATCTTCCATCTTGGTGGTACTTTAAATTATGATCTTCTTGCTGATCTGCCTATTACTTATGTATTAGAGTCCTCAAATATCTGACCTATGTATTTTTCCTAGGGTTTTGGTTGTATTCAATGAAAGAGAATATAGTGTGTACTTTTATTGACTATTCAGACACCATGAGGTAGTATTTCTGTTCACGATGTAATTTTGAAAACATCAACCAAAGTAGATTAATTTACTAAGTACCTGAATTCACATGGTAAGTTCATTCCAGGGAACATAGTATATATTTAGAACTGTTTTTGATATATGTTTTACAAAGTTCAGTTTTATACTCAGATTATTACAAATAGGTTCTTTTGTCTGTTTAACTATTATACAGGATAATAAAAGATATGAGAAAATATAACTGTTCTCCATTGTACAAGATTATCTTTGACAATCATTTTAACAACTGAAAAGGCCCTAACAGATTTATAACATGTCCCCTGGGCCCACTAAAACGCACTTCCCTACATCAGTGCTGCTCAATAGAACTGTCTACAAAATGCAGTGATATCTGCACTATTCAGTATGGGGGCCACTAGCCCCATGTTGCTATTGATTAATTAAAACCTGGTTGGTGTGTCTGAGGAACTAAAATTTTTAATTCAATTTAATTTTTATTTAATTTTATTTAATTTATTTCTAATTTACTTGAATTTAAGTTGAAATCACCATATGTTGCTAGTGAATACTGTCATTCAGAGCATAACTCTTAGAGGTATGAGATAACATCCTTGAAAGTCTCAGAAGGCAAACACAGGGGAGTGACAATGGTAGAAAAAGCATGAACTTTGGGTCAGAAAGTTCTAAACTAGATCTCAGCACAGTCAATTCTAAGCTAATGATGGTAAAAATTAGTGGCGGTAATACAAAGGCCTATTTTACAAAGATGAGCCATGACAAAAGGCTTGCTCACTTCTATACTTTTTGTAATGTATTAGCTGACCTTGTCTTTGTTAAATAGTATCTTATTTATCTGGGTATATCACTTATATCTGTTAATATCATGTGGAGTCTCAAATATGTTGTCTAAACAATTAGCTATTCTTCTAGTTTTGTGCCATGCAAGCACTTAATAATCTCATCACTTAATCCTCTTATTTAAGAAGTTTAGAAACTTGTTGTATGGGAAAAAAACAGGAATAGATCCCCTTATAATAGTGTGAGGAGCCTTTTTCAAGTGAGCTCTTTTTATTGGGTAGCCCCAAATCATCCACTTTTCTTCCTGTCCTCAAAGGTATTAAGGAATTCTTGGTTAAATACCTTGTTGAAATAAAAGTTCTGATTGTCTGCCTATCTACTTACCTACCAATATATATATATATTTACCTATATATATTTATATATACATATATGTATATGTGTGTGTCTAGATAGATATAGATATAGATATAGATATAGATATAGATATAGATATAGATAGATATAAACTGGCTAATATGCTTAGAAAAAGAAATGAGATTAATTTGGTAGGATTTATTACAGAGAAGTAGTATCATCCCAATTTACAAATGAGGAAAGTGAGACACAATGAAAGTAATAAGCTTACTCAAAGTCAACTAGCTAAGAAGTAGTGAACCAAAAATGAGAAATCAGGAATTCTGACTATGAGACCACTGTAATAAGCAGCCTTTAAGGTGGCTTTCAATGATCTCCTTCTTATGGTATTCACAACCTTTTAGAATCCCCTTCTCTTGAGTAACTTGCTTCTAAACAATAGAATGCAGTGCCACCACACTAGCAGCTGGTATACAAGATGCTTAGTCCAATTTGACACTTAAAGCAATTGATGTTCACAGGTCTTATATATGATTTCTGAAATTTCATTCAACTTGTGTAGCTTATTTGGAATCAAATCTAGATTTAATATTTTCAGAACTTATGCTCTCTCCTCATGTACCAATTCTACCATGCTACTTATTATGAGATCACAGTTCCTTTCTTGTGTTAAAATTTTATAGGTTCTTATTTATTATGCATATTCTGATTTTGGTACATACATATCCACATTAGTCCTTTCTGTCTAGGTTTTCTCTGTAGTGCTTCTTAATGTGAATTACTGAATACCTCCTTTCTATGTTGAGACTGTTCTCTTTCATAGATGGGAGTTTTATAGTTTTGTCTATATTGAGCAAAGTGTTAGACACATGTGCATGTCCATTATGACATACAGTTCTTCATGCATCTGCTTCACAGTAGGATGCTGTAGTAACATCAGTGGAAAGAATGTTTGGAGGATTGAGTGGACCCTGGAGGATATTTTCTCCAAGACACTTTTGATAAAAGCAGCTTTATAGGAGTGGCTCTGGAAGGTCAGTTTTTATCAGAGGTATAATTTACACAAACACTGTGCCAAGAAATTAAAGCTTAATCACTGGTCAGTTGGTTCACTAAGAAGAGAAACCCATTACAGTACCATTAGATTGCCAGTTAGAAAGGTTATGGCAGCTTCCCTTCTGAATTAGGGCTCAAGTCAGTAGGAAGGATATAACAAAAGAAAAGTGAGGGTGGGGACTCCAGGGCTGGAATTGAGCTACTCTCATGTTTGAGACACCATGTTCCTGAAAACTAGAAGCAGGCAGTGGACTTATCTGAACCAGTCCAGATACAATCAATTCAGCATGTATTTAGAGACTATTCTAGGTGCACATTTGGGAACATCTACTTATGTTTCTCGGCACCCCCCACCTCCCTTTAACTTATTACTCCTCAAGGCTATACAACATTGAAATTTGCCTTTCAATTGATGTGGTTAAAGAGAAAAAACAGCCAACCTTAATTATATTAGAAATCTAGGCAGAACCTAGTTTTAACTGGTCTTCTCTTCTTCAACTTTTGTAGGCTAGATTTTTTTTAGTAACCCTCATGAAACTGTGCATCACATACAGATTTTATAGTCTACAGCAAATTTCTTTTCTTTTCATTTTAGCTGGAGATAGTAATTTGTGAGCAACCTCAATACATAAGAATGAGAAACTACTTCTGTTTTGATGTTTTTTTCCCTTAAATGATCTAACTGAATAGGACTATGGCAAAGAGCTCATCCTACCAAGGCCAACTTGGTAGTAGGCCACCTTGATGCTATCAATTTTGCATTCCCAGCTGGTGTCCTTGTGTGGTTTTAATAGGACGTCCTGCGCGTGGCCCTTACAAACTCCCCACTGCTTGCTGAGATGGATTAAAAGATGCAAACTCACTGAAATACGCCAAGGAATATAATGGTCTCTACAGAAGATCTGGCTGTGTCAACCAACAAAAAGTTCCAGCTGTGGCAGCCGTGTGGAACAAAGGGAACTCTTGGCTTAATGTGGAGTACATGCTTCTGACGTTCCAGTTCAGGCAAGAAATAAATAAAGCTATTACAAAGCCCTTGACCAGATGTGTCTAACATAGTCTAAAATGTGTTTGCACAGAAACTTCCCTATCAACGTGGCTCATTCTTATAGCAATGGACATCTGTTTCTGAAGGCTAATGGGGGTGCAGTCCATAATCACAGTAAAGACCTGATGTGGCTGGCCTCAGAACTGCCTTTTCCCCAGCCGCTGTTGTTCACATTAATCTGCATAGTCTCAGTCATGTGTGGGTCAATGATTTATTTAACACAGAATCTAAATGCTTCTGTGTCATGGAATCAAACTCTGTCCAATAGTCAAAGACTTGAAATTTTTCATTTGTTTTCCAGGAGCAATTGTGCACATTCCCCACAGATAACTTGACACTGTTATGCCCTGTCACAGTTTACATCTGTCTTTGACTTACATTGTTCCTAAGGTTAGCTATTGATCATTGTTCTCACATGAATCCTTCATTACTCTAATTGGAACCATTTATAAACACATTCCTTGGACAGATGACAAAAGGATCCATGATGGACAGCTTCTTATTCAAAACAGCTGCCCAATATGTAAATCAAAAGCTGTTAAAGATTGTATTGAGCTGAGAACAATTATACAAGGTTCTAGCCTGTTGTGAATTAAAATGACTGCATTAGAGCTTAAGGGATTTGTAAAGAGAGTCTTTCTTTTCAAGAATGCCAGTTCAAATTCAGCTCAGGTCACTGACAAGTAATATTATGTGAAAATAATGTAAAACAAATCTATGCTTTCAGCTTTATTGTTAATATACAGATAATATCTTTCAAAAGCACTATTTACCATAGTCAATCCTTTGGTTACCCTATCTGAAAACCCACGACTGAAAGGTCTTAACTAAATTAAGGAACTACTTAGAATTGATTTGAAATGTCAGAATTTACAATTTAGGAACTTTTCATCATTTTAGGCACATTATCAGATTTTCTTTAACTTAATCTAGTTCTGCTTACACACACACACACACACACACACACACACACACGTGTGTGCCCAGAGTTTCTTCTTCCCATTTTCATCTGAAAATAAAAGTCAAAACTGACTTATCATTTAGGGGACTATGGAAACAATGATAACCAATACTTATTGACTCTTTGCTACATGCCAATTACTATTCTAAGTGTTCCAGTAAGTATTAGCTCATTTATTCTTCACAATAACCCCGAGAGGTAAGAATTATTATTACCCTCATTTCATAGATAAGAAAATGAAGCCAGTGAGATTAAATACATTCATTCACGAAATGTAAATGTCACATAGTCCATATTCAAACTCAGAATGTCCAACTCAAAGTGCATACTCCTTTGCTATAATTTCTCTAAGGAAGGCACTTTGCCAATACTTAATCATGTAAATTAAGATTGGTTACCAATCTACGATTATAAAGAAGATACATAGGTAAATGATAGATACAAAGGCAGATGAGGGACACTAATATTTACTGAATGCTTCATTATCTCCATACATTTTATCATTTAATGTCCCATTTTTTAAAGTAATTTTTTAATGTTTTTCTTTAAGTTTATTTATTTTTGAAGAGACAGAGATAGAGCAAGAAGGGGAGGGGCAGAGAGAGAGAGAGAGAGAGGGAGACAGAATCCCAAACAGGTCCTGCACTGACAATGAGTGCAGTAGCCCATGCAGGGCTTGAACCCAAGAAACTGTGAGATCATGACCTGGGCCAGAACCAAGAGTCAGATGCTTAACTGGCTGAGCCACCCAGGTGCCCCTAATGTCCCATTTTTTAAAGGTAAATTTTATTAGCCCCATTTGTTTTAACATGAAGACATTGACCTACATACAGCATCTAAGAGCCGAATTTCTAATTGCTCTCACCTATTCTAAACCACACTGCAGGACTGCAGCAGGTTCACTAGGTCTTTGGCGGCAATTGATGCCTTTGTGTGACTCATCTCAAACATAATTTAGGCATATGCAGTCAGCATCCTGTGTAATACACAAAGTCAATAAACATTTAAATTTGACTTCAAAATGTTTTTATCATTATATATTTTTTACTTTTGTGTGGTGTAACAGAGGAAGAACAAAGAGGGTCTTGTTCAGAGTTCAGTTCCAATAGTAAAGCTGAAGTTAGTGTCAGAATTATACCAGTTTTGTCAGGGTCTAGGCTTATAACAACGTTCTCATCTCCACCTTCTCTCCCAAAACAGGCAGTGGGGTGAGGGGAAAACACACACACACAAAAAAAAAAACAGCTTGGAATTAGAAAGACAGAAACATTTTGAGATATTTTTTTTAAGTGAATGCATTTGATTTGATATACCTGATTATGTAATGCTACCATTTCAGTAATTACCTATGTAGCCTATTTAAGCACATAAAAAACTATGTGATGGGGGCACCTGGGTGGCTCAGTTGGTTAAGCATCCGACTTCACCTCAGGTAATGATCTCCCGGTTCATGGGTTCGAGCCCCGTGTCAGGCTCTGTGCCGACAGCTCAGAGCCTGGAGCCTGCTTTGGATTCTGTGTCTCCCTCTCTCTCTGCCCACCCCCACTCACACTCTGTCTCTGTCTCTGTCTCTGTCTCTCTCAAAAATAAATAAACATTAAAAAAAACTTTGTGATGAATATTTTAAAAATATTTGTGATAAATATTTATGATATGCATGTGATAAATGTTTTATAAAAATACTTGTGATAAAAACTCCAGCTGACAGAATACTTCAAGGATTCAAGGAAAAGTAGAAATAGCCAACTAAATAGTAGAGATATTTGATCACTGTTCTTTCTTGTCTTTTCCACTGAATTTATTTCTTTTTTCTTAGTTAACTTGCCCCGATCCTAATTAAGTGGTATAACAGACATGCTCTCTTGACATCAAGAATTCGTTCTCTCAGCTTTCTTCATAAATGACTAATAATTCTGTTTCTCTCTCTTTCTAAAGACTGAATTTTTAAGATTTAACTGGGCTCACTCATTCATTCATTATTTTGGCAGTGCCTACTACATGCTAAGCGCTGGGGTTGCTAACAAGAGAAGCCTACTTTCAGAGAAATCAGTGGAGGAGGAGGACAGGGAGATTGTGTGAACACAGCAACATAAAAAAGCCATAAAATTTTTTATCGTTGTTACAGAAGCTTAGAGGAGAGAAAGACCACTTATCCGTGATTGTTAAGAAAGGCTTCAGGGAAGATGTGGTGCTTAAGTATTAAAGAATTTACCAAGCATACAAGAGAGGGGAGGCTATTCCAGACAGAGGTATAGCAAATACAGGTGTCTTTTCAGGATCAATCATCTTCTGCAAAATAATAATTCAACTTAAAATATGCATTCAGAGAGGAAATGGAGACTCTATTCCTAAAGTATTGAGATAGTGTAATATTTTAACTATAAAATACTTATAATCAACTCTTAATCTCCAGTTAAAGAGAGGTGGGATAACAAATAGATTAAGCCTACTTTGATCAGTATATCATAACTTCTTTCTCTCACCCTTTAAGTGGTTATTAACTGAAAATTTCAGTTTTTCAATTAATTACGTGTGTCGTAAAATACTGTTTCAATCACTATGTCAGTTTATTAGTTAAAAATGTGAGTAGATAACTTCTGTGTATGTGTTACCTTATTTTGCCTCCACTACCATATTAGAAGCACTCTGTCAGAAGAGACCATGCCTGAGGTCTCCTCCTATTTCACACAGGGTCTTAGTTAGCCTGTTTCAATCAAATATTTTCATTTAACTTGGTAAGTTAAACTAAAGAACAGAAAAAGTAAATTAAGTGAATTGATATCTCCTGAGTACTTACTACATACCAGGGACAATGACAGACACATTCAGCTACCTCTGGATGAATGAAGCAATGTAAAATACAGGCTTTGGAAACACAAAGATTGGAGTCAAGTCTTATTTTGAAGATCTCTTTACCTCTCTGTGTCTCTCTTTTTAAATGTGTAAAATAGGATATGAGTAGTGACTGATTTACAGGCTTATGGTAAGACTGAAGTGAAGTATCATATGTTACAGTATCTACATGTAGAAGTGCCTAAAAGTAAAATGGTATTGGTTTATGACTAGGTGTATTGGTGTGCTAGTTTCCTAATAATGCTGCATAACAAAACCCACAACACTCAGTGGCACATAGCAATAAATGCTAATATTCTGTTCTCATCTTTTTAGACCAGCATGAAATCTGTCAATGCACATTGTGTCTGACTGGGCTTGTGTCAGAACTGCAGGCTGAGTACAGGCCTGCTCCAGCTGTTTCTTGTCTTCCTTGCCAAAATCAGTGGCAACTGAGATATGTTGTTCTTATTGCAGAAAATAGTAGAGCTAGAGAGCAAGCCCAAATTCACAAGCACATTTCAAACCCCTGCTTAAGGAACACCTGCTAACATCCCATTGACCAAAGCAAGTTACACGGCCAAGTTGAGAGTCAAAATGTGAACATGGGGGAAAACAGAAAATATTTGCTAAAAAGTGATTCAATCTGCTATAATAGTTATTTTGGAATATAGTTTCAATCTGTATTTAAAATTCAATTTCTAAATATAATCTGAGCTATCTCTATCTGAAAATCTATAATTTAATTTTTTTTAAAAAAGCTATACAATTGACTAATTTTAAAATTGATTAAGCTAACTTATTATGAAATCCCCAAAGATGAACAACAATGTCAAAAGATTAACAAATGCTGTTTATGAATAATACATTTAATAAATGACTCACCAGTCCAAACATTTGTTTTGCGCCATGTGAGAAACATTGTTACTATGTATTCTGGAGAGTCAAAGGAAAAGAAGAGACCCGGTTTTCTATGTCATTATGGCAGTTGGAAGCCAATTGTTTTTCTCTTTATTTCTGTAATATTGAATGTGATTGGGCCTTTTCATACCCATTGGCTTTACCTAGTAATTTAATCGTTCTTTTGAAAAATTAGTTTTCAGTGCCTACTCTATGCCAGGCTCTGTGCTAGTTCTTGGAGAAATAACCATTGACTCTGAATGGCTTTCCAAATTGGAAACTTCCATTACATGAGTGTAACAAATAATTGATTTCTTAAATTCCACAAAGCCATGAAGAACAAAAGACATAATTTAGAAAAGGTTACATGCAACCCCAAGCATTCTGCATGTATACATGTGTAACATATTCACAGGAGAACATGAGATGAGACAAAACTGAGGAGTCCTAGATGGATACTAGGTTGCTTCTACCGTGTTGTGTAAAGAGCAGGCATTTCTTATAGTGTGCGTACACTGTTACTTCTCTCAGTTGGGTTTTTAATGAGATATTTCACTGATTTAGAATGCTTATAATTTTTGCTTCTTTTGAAAAATGTGAATTAACAGGTACTTACTGATTTGGAGGCTTTGTGTTAAGTGTTTCTACACACTTTAATCCAAATGAGTCTAGAATCACCACACTTAGGCTACAAACAGAAGGTGCTCAGAGAAGACTTCTGCCTCTGCTTTCCAAGTTCATAGGTGTGTGTGTGTGTGTGAAGATAGGAAGGGTCATTCCTCCCTATGATAAAGTACATTCTAAAGATGTTCTGTGAGACTCAGCTCATCTGGGCAAAGGCACAGAAATGAAGTGATTGCTCTACTGAGATTGATAAAATGAAGTGATTGCTCTACTGATATTGATATATAATGACCTCGATACTCACATGGAAATGTTGAATGGGGTACTATGATTTTTACTAGTTCCTTTTTTTTCTTTTAAATAGCTTTAAACACATTTTAGTTGTTCGGTGACCATCATGGAGGGTATGAAAGTGTGCACCTTAAAACTCTAAGCCCTGTGTAGGTTTCTGTCTTATCGTTAACCTCAGAGCTCCTTGAAGAGAGAAAAGAGGAGGGTTGGTACAGAGTGTCTTCTAGAACTGTGATTAATGGCATACCTTCATCTATCATCTTACCACCTTAAACCCACAACCTGACTTTAAGTGCACCCTACATGCACACACCCAATGCTGCATTTCTGCAAGTTTCACCAAAAAAGACTACATTTCTTTTCTAATTACCATCACAACAGCTCCCATTATGGTTTGACCCTAGTAATTTAGTTATATTTATGCTGCTACAATGCACCAAATAGATAATAATGAATACTGATGCAGCCTAGGGTTGAAGCAGACTGTAATTACACAGGCTTAATGAAGTTACCAGAAAAGGCAGTATGTAAAAAACATACTCAGATTAAGCAAAGCAAGAGAGAGAGAAAAAAAAAAAACAACCCTGAATGTTTCACATTCCTAAAGCTCTGCCTTATACTTGGAAATTCCTGGACACCTGGACATGTGCTGTTCAGTTCTCTTCCTTGATTTCTGATCTGTGATTTCCGGACTTACACCATCACATTCTGAGCTTTTGTCTTTTATTTCTCAGCATCTAACTGTATTTGACAAATCAAGACAAACAGTTGTATGACTTATAGAGTAAATCAAATGAGACACTTATTTGGCAATCCAACTTTGTCCTAAGTGTGCTAAATTAAAATTTAAAATCAGGAGTTTGGTCAAGATGTTGGCAGCCAGATCCATCAAATGAGGCAGAGCTCATGGCTGGAGCTCCTGAGAATAGCAGTTAACAAGGTTACTGCACTTGTAAATTAAAGTCATAGCCAGTTAGCATCTCAGGATCAATGAACTTGAGCCAGAAATTGCTTTTGTAAAAGTCGACATTTAACAAGAAGTGTATGGTAGGAAGAAGCAAAGGGGGTGGTGGTAGGGTTATCATGTGTTCAACACTAGAGGTGCACTGCTGGAAAGATTTAGAATATATTTGGGAATCAGTGAGACAGGACTAAAAGAATCTTACATTCCCTTGTGTTTAGACAGCAGTTTCAGTTCATTGAATTATGAGCTATGATACAGAAAAAAAGACATACATCTGTCTCAATATTTTATATTTTTATAATTATTGTGGCACTTTTCCTGCTTTTCACTTGTACCTGATGGAAATGGCGAAGCAAGAAGAAATATGGTTTCCACGAATTGGCCATGAGTTTGAGAATTCTTCTTTGAGAAGGAGATCCTGTGGGCTTCATATTCTTCACCTCATGCTTATCCATCGTAATCTCTTTTAAACCTGAAGAATAGTCATTCTTGTATCTCATAAAGTACTTCCACAGTTACCAGTCTCTAGGAAGGATGACATCCTTAATACAGAGTCAAATCCTTATAATAAAAATTCTCCTAATGGCGTAGGGGTCATGTTAAATTATCTGTGGATACTCAGGTTCAACTGGCTTAAATTCCAAAGATCCTTCTGAAGAGATTTCTCTCATTCTCCTCATTGTTGAATAGGTCTCAACTATTTCATGCCCCAGTAGGCCCACATTCCTATTTTAAGTGCATATCTGGGTAGCAGATTAAGAGAAAAAGGATAGAGGCAATGTTTAAACTTGCCAAAAGTATTTTTTTTAATTTGACTTCTCCCCGTCCCATGTCTCCTCATCAATGCATAACTAGAAATAACTCTTGGCCAAACTGCATTTTTATGCTCCCTGATGTATTTCATATCTACATCACTCACTCTCTGTTATCTCTGTTACTTTGATCCATCAACTGCCCTTTTCTCTGTACCAGGTGAGTTAGCTTTCTAGCTATAGAGGGTCCAACTGTTCATCTGGTAGTCATTTGAGTCCCCGGTGTTAAGAGGTGGAGCTGCTGTGTTTTACTTCACCTGCTATACTTTTTTCTGTCTTTGTAATTGGAATTCCTGATGAGAATGAAGCTGCAGTAGGGGCAGATGTTCTTAAAATTAAAAAAGAAAAAAGATTAAGGACCAGAAAGAGCATATAAACATGAAGGTGATTTGCATGGTTAAAAATTAAGTTTGTGTGCTCTGGATTTCATACATATTTCTGATGAAAACAAACCACAGTGAACCCTGGACTCCAACAAAACATTGCTGTCTTGCAGAGAGGAGAGAAGTGGGCATGAGGGAGATGTGCCTGTTATCTCTCAAAAGTATTCTCTGAAGCTGGTCCCAAGAGTATGAGGGACTCTTCAGGAAAGTACCCCTGCTGACCTCCATCAAGGAGTTATAACAAAGAGAGGTCTGTGACTAGATAGAGTTAAGAAATGTAGGTTCTTTCTTCATTTCAAATGTTTTGACTCTGGACCAAATAGGATACATTTGCCCTCAGTCAGATTCTGATTGCTATGCATAAATAAAATAAAATAAAATAAAATAAAATATAGTAAAACAGAATAAAGTAAAAAATGAAATAAAACAAAAGTCCCCTTGTGATCTCCCAATCATGAGATACATATCTCAATTATTAATCTTCCTCACCTATACACATTGGCTCATCCATCAGTTTTATCATGAAGTTGGCTTAAAACTGAAGATACATCTTGTCTTTCACTACACATGATGGATTCCAGATGTTCAGATTAAATAATGGTGCTCCCCTGTAGACATAACGGACCATAGCAGCAAAGTAACTAGGCAAAATGAACAAACCAGGCACTGCAAATGATCTTAATTATTTCAACTATGAGAGAACAGAAAAGCATTGGGTAATACAACAAACAGCCCTTTGAAAGAGCAAACAAAAAGCCCTGGTAATTTACAGTTAAGTCAAACCTGCTTCCTGCAAAATATAATGTGTGTGGAATAATACAAGAAGAACTCTAGCACCATACCATTTTCATAATTGGTATTCTATGCCAAGTCTCCAGCAGCAAGTAGCATATGAATCATAATGCTAATATTCGTCCACTTTTCGATTTTTTAAAAATGATGTCCTTACACTCAAAGTATTATTGCTGAAAATGCGAATTTGCCTTTACATCATTCAAGATGTCCCTTGTGCTTCCAGCATTTGAGAAGGAAGTTACAAATGCCATAACTGAGGTGAGTCAGATTTATACAGCATACGGATATATAGAGATATATGGAATCAAATCTGTATCTTTATTCCTACTTTCCATGATTAAGAGAAAGTACATCTGATATTCTACGTGGCATAAAATTACCCAAATGCAGTCTTCTAGGCCTTGGAAAATGGTATAAAATTGTAGTTCATGTCAATGCTGGACCAAAGGGTGAGTTCTACCCCAGCAATCTTTTGTGGTTCTGTATTACGCTGTAAATTAATCTGTCTGAATCATTGACACTCTTCCACAAAGCACAGGTGGCAGTCTCCTTTCATGCACACCAAAGAGAGTGAGATAAAAATAAATTGTGCTGCCATTAAAAACATGCCAAAATAATATTTTTCCCATCTGCTAAGCCGAGCCCCTGTGGTAAGTGAACTAACAGGTTTCCATGCTCACACTTGATGAACAGACACCACAAGCAATTAATTAACATTAACATGACAGGAGTCAATTGGATTTATCTCTTTTAGACATTAATCAAAGCCAAAAACAGAATGTGTACCTTGTATAACACTCAGACTTGTGGGTCTTCAGATGTGGCTACTCTAAAGCCCATTTCTGTCTAAACATTTGCAACAAAGTTGGTCTGGTCAACAGTCCTATCAAGAGGGACTCTATGTCCTAGGTTCCATGCTGCCAAAGCCATGGCCAGCAGACCCATCTCCACTTGGCCTGCCTCATTTTCCTCATATGCACACTACAAACAAGGACAATCCAAGGGTAAAGTTTATTTTTGCAATTTACTAGTTAGTTAAAAATAAACTTTACAGTTTCTTTCCCATTAAAAAAATATGCTAGACAAATATGTATGTTTTAAAATGTCGCTGTGGGGAGTATTAGGAAATTCAACAAATGATGAATCTTGGAATTCAAAAGCTACTAATTATCTTTAATCTCATCATAATTAGAGTATCATATTCTCATCATTACTTAGGGTAATGTTAAACTTGTATAGAAACAGTTGGTCTATTTCTATGCAAAGTTTGAACGAATGGACATATTAAAAATAGGAAATCTAGCAAAGTATCCTCTAAAACGTCCAGGCCAGAAGAATGTTACTGGTAAATTATTTCAAAATTCCAGGATAGAAATAATTCTTCTATTTACTTAAAAGAAAAACAGAGAAGTTAACTCTTAAGGATCTTTTTAGAAATACAGCATAGCAGTGAGGCTTCATGACTTCTAAACTGGAAAGAAATCAAGATTAAAATATTAGCGATAATGGATAAAAACAAATGAATTGTTCCCTCTCTGTATTTATGGCTTTTCATTTTGGGTTGAGTCTCAGCAGGTACACCTAGATGAAGGAGTGGAGAAACAGTAGACTCAAAAACTTGCTAATGGAAAAAAGGAGTAAATAACAGAGATGTGACATGTGATTCCACTGTATAAATAGGATGTCTAAGGATCATTAAAAATAGAGACATGAGTCCCTGTTCAATTAATTTGTTGTGTCCTGGTGTTGTTCTGGTAGGACCAAAGGACACCTCAGGGAAGCCAGATGGTGGCAGAAAGTGGTCTCTAGATATTATTTCCCCTCCCTTCCTTTTCCTTTTTCCTCCCTTCCCTCTCCCTCATACCTTCCTTCTGGCCCTCCATCTCTCCTTTCCTTTCTTTCCTAAACTTTTTCCAGAATGCTCATAGTGATCATTGACCCTGTGACTAGAATAATCTCTCCCTGATTGCTTATGCCAACTCTTCTTGTTGAATCGATGTCACAAGGGGAATGCATCTTGAGTTGAGGCTCAACCCAGAGAAATCACTACAGGCAGATTTTCAATAGCTGTTATGCAAATAATTTAACTGAATCCTATCTATATCTATTTTCATATCTATCTATCTATCTATCTATCTTGCTATCTATATGTCCATTCAGATTCATTTTATTTTAGTTACTCACATGAGCATCTGTGGCAGATAGTATTTTGCAAAGATGGCTATAATAATATCTCTAGTGCCACCTGTTCTCCTAGAACCTTGCCATTCCCCCATGAAGAGATAAAGTCTAATTCTCCTCCCCTTGTATCTGTGACTTCCAGCTAACCAACAGAATATGGCAGAAGTAACACTGTGTGAATTCCAATGCTATATCATAAAAGGTGTTACGGCTGGGATACTTGCTTTTGGAAACCACGTAAGAACCCCAGCTATCCTGAGATTCTCCTGCTGGAGAGGCCACATGTAGTAGACATGTAATTAATAGCCTCCACTGAATCTCAGCCAACAATCATAACCAACTGCAAGCTAGATGAGAGAACCTTCTTGAACATTTAACCCCGTTGAGCCTGAAGATAAATAACTGCAGCTCCAAGTGATATCTACTGCAACCATATGTAAGACTCAAAGCTAGAACTGCCTAGCAGATGCTTTCTTAAATATCTGACCCACACAATTATGAGCATGTTTTAAGTCACAAAGTTTTGGGGTTAATTTGTTATTCAGCAACAGGAACTGGAACTGTATTCAACATTGCATGGAATGACTTCTAATTAAAGCTTATTGAAATGAAGCACACACAACTTTAGGGACAAGATTGTACAGAGAAAGTTAAATGTATTTTATAGGAGGCAAGTTTGGGGTCATATACTTTTCTGAAAGCATCTTCTTCAATGTCAAAAGTATGTAGTCATGACAGCTGTATTTCCTGTTTTCAGTTAATCTCTTCTAGACTCTGGTCTTCTTATAGAGAAAACATTGAGTTTCCTATCTTACAATATTCCTTATCCAGGCTGATTAATATATTCTGGTATCCACTCAAGACATTCTTACTTCTTTCTAAACTGGCCATATTGATCTCTGGTTAAAAATATAAGGGAAGGAAGGAGATGAGAATCTAAGAAATATAGGTGAAGAATTTGGATACTTGAGAATGTCTCAGTTTTCACTTTAAGAGACTATCAAAAAGAACTGTACTTGGCCATTTTACATTATCTTGCACATTTTTATAATAAATATATACATAGAAGTATTACTATGAGTTTTCTAAATTGACTTTTTAAGATATGTTTTGTTTTGAGTATTATTCATATATTAACCTAATCCCTATTTTCTTAGAAAATAATTTGGAGTATCTTTACACAGTTATTGAGTATATAAGAGTTTCTTTCTATAAATACTCTTTTTTCACTTTTTAACCAATTGTCTCAGTATATGGTCTTGAGTTCAGGAAAATAATCGCATTAACCTTTGAGTCTGTTATTTTATTAGCTATAAGCTGTGAAGTAATCTATGATTCAGCTTGCTTATACTGCTCTGCCCTTGTTGGGGGATGATCTAGCTGATGACAATCTGGCAGATTTATGTCCAGGGAGAATCAGTCCCACCCTGTGTGGGTGTTGGCTTGAATGGCTCTAGTCCCCATGGGGCAAAGAGGTCTTGTCACCTCAGCAAGCAAGGAGGGCAAGTTGGAGCCAGCTAACATCCGTCAGGAACTCCACAGCCAAAGGCATGATCTGAAGGGAAGAACTGAGTTCACTGTCAAATATACTAAATTGAAAGGGAAAAATAATGTAAGTTAGGTCATCTACTTGGTCCCAATCATAAGGAGAAAATTGCTAGCTGTAAAATAGCACTAGTAATTTATCTTTTAATTGTGAAGCCACTTTAGCATTTTTATGCTAATAAATATACCATAGCAGTTAGTTACTATAGCAAGAATAGTATGCATATCGTTTTGATTCGGAAATGTAAGTGAATTTAGTTGTTGAATGCTCTCATGGAGTCTTGATAGGGGAAGTCACTAGAGCCAGAGGATCCACAGTCTTAACTCTCCATCATCTTATTTTCTCCGTCATCTTTCTCTCTTTTCTAACTACAAAATGAAAGACCTTTAAAGACATGTCTAGATATAAGATTCTGAATCCTAAAAAATTTTTTTTTAATTTTTTTTCAACGTTTTGTATTTATTTTTGGGACAGAGAGAGACAGAGCATGAATGGGGGAGGGGCAGAGAGAGAGAGGGAGACACAGAATCGGAAACAGGCTCCAGGCTCCGAGCCATCAGCCCAGAGCCTGACGCGGGGCTCGAACTCACGGACCGCGAGATCGTGACCTGGCTGAAGTTGGACGCTTAACCGACTGCGCCACCCAGGCGCCCCTAAAAATTTTTTTAATTAAAAAATGATTTTGAGTCCTGAAGGACATCTTCATTTATTTAGAATGCTTTTGAATTTATTGGGTTCAAGTGAAACAGCTGCTTTTTAGATTGAATTCTTAATTAACTTTAATCTAACAAACTTGTATGAGAAAGGATGGTACTGTCTTGTACAGCAAACATCACTTACCAAATAGTGCCTTAGTGAGTTTACTGTAAATGAACTGGAACCATTTAATTTCATATTAGGTATGGGGTGGTGATATACACTTAGGTTTTGATCAAAACCCTGGTAATTGGAACAAGAGGTGGGTATGTTTGAGAAGACCAAAATTGATTTTAGAGTTACATGTTTTCAGACAAATGCATTTGTGACGTGTAGTGTGAACATTGCAAAAGGCTTGGTGTTTATTTTTATAATTGGATTTACCTTGAAATCAGAGTGGGTAGCTAAATGTTGTTTGATAAGTTATGGCTTAGAGCATAATAATGTTTAGGCTTAAGGCATCTTTTGAAGATCCTGAAATGCTATACTTTTAAATTTGGAAAGGTTAAAAGTAATTTATTTTAATAGCACTAACAAAAATAGATAGATGGATGGGTGGATGAATAGATAGATAGATAGATGCCATCTATGTATTTCTGTTTGAAAGACAAGAGGTCCTTAGTGTCTGTGAAGGACCAGTTAATCAGCTAAGGTAAGGAGGCCCTGCCCCACAGGCAGGAGTATATTTGCATAGACAGGTCAGGTCTGAGTCACCATTTTGGGGTTGCTGGCAGGCTGATGAAATCAGCCCAGCTCTGTGCTCTGACTAGAGCAATATTTGGGTCAAAATCCAGGCTCTGCTTATGTAAAGAAGAAAGCAGGCATGAGCAGGTCAAGTAGTGAGCAGAAGTCTAGTATGAGCTCAAACCCATGGCTCTCAAAAAGAGTAGGGGCATTTTAGCTTAGGGCTGGGGTGAAAAGTAGAAGCAACCAGTTTTCTTGCCAGAAGTGTAACCACACCATTCCTGTAGCTTCGAAGAACTTGGAGACACATTTTAATTTGTGCAGCAACTTCTAGATTTTCTGATCTTGGCTGGGCTGGTTGGAAGATTCATGAAAATTTTGTGGTAGATCATTGAGGTATTGCTTTTCAGACTTTAATGTGCACATGAGTGCTTGAGGATTTTGTTAAAATATGGTTTTGGTGCAGCAGGCATGGGGTGGGTCTCCAGAATTTACATTTCTAACAAGTTCCTAGGTGAAGCTGATGCACCTGATGTAGGGCCCATATTATGAGTCTGGCTGCATATTGTAATCACATGTGTAGGGTTACCAGATTTGGCATATAAAAATACAGGATACCCAGTTAAATTTGAATGTCAGATAAGCAACAAATAATATTTTAGTATGTGCCATGCAAATATTTAGGACATATTTTGTCTAAAAAATTATTTCTTGTTTATCTGAAATTCACAATGACCTTAGCATTATGCATTTTATCTGCCAATCCTACATGAGGAATGTTTTTAAATATCAGTGCTGGAGTTCCTGCCATAGATATTTTTATTTAATTGGTCTAGTGTGCAGCCTGGGCCTGTGAACTTAACAAAACACCCTAAATAATGTGCAGCCATGGTTGAGAGTTACTGATTAAAAACTCCCTCTGTTATTAATCAGGTGAGAAAACCAAAACCTAAGTGGTTGTATAGTTTGGCCAGTGATGGAATGGGGATGAAAATTTAGGCTTTCAGTCACTCTTTGCCCTATACTCCCTCCATCTTGTATAAAGAGCATATTGCTTTCTTAGGAACTTAAAGGGCAGCCTCACTTGGGAGCTTTACTTGTTCCTAGGTCCCTGAGGTTGGGGGGTTGTCTTCCTTCATTTTAGTTACCCCATAAGCCCCCACAGGCCTCATCATAGCTAAGCATTCAGAATGCATGTCAAGATTTGCCCATTATGAATCTTAATTCCATCGATGCTTTAAAATTCATTTATTCTCATACTTAACCTCACATCTGGGAAATTTAAAAAACACTGGTATCTGGCTACCACCCCTGGATTGTGATTTGATTGATTTGGGATGCAGCCTAGGCATTGAAATTTTTGGAAAGTTCCCTGTGTGATTCTAATGTACATACTGGGATGAATAGTACTGTTCTATCAGACCCTTTAAATTCAGTGGACCTGGGGCCTGTGACTCTGAAGTTGTCTGTAAGTGGTGGGTCCAGTTGAGCCCATCACAGATGTGTGTAAATCAGCAACTTCAAAGGCTGGAAATACTGAGCTTGACTTCAGGGTAAACCTGGAATGCCTCATATGTTATTCTTTCAAGAATTGTCAAAGCATCTGAATCTGTTCTAATTAAAATATACACAGTTTCCTTAGATTCCGACATCTTAAAATACCTACATGAGCCCTGTATGTATTTCCACTGGCCCTGGGATATCCTGTTTCTCTGATGGAATGCAGAGTAAATAGTTATTTTTAAAAAATAATTTAAAAAATAGTAGGGAATGGGAGGGGAAGAGAAAGCCAGCATTTTCTTAATCTGAGCTTCTAACAACAGTTTCAAGGTCCTAGAAATATCTCCCCCATCCCTAGACCTTCCCTGTGATCTTGTACTTTTCCCACTCATCAGAAGAAAGTAGATCAGGTTCCTGATTTAGAAACAGCTGCATATCAGGCCTTACATGAGGAAGAAAGATTTTTTAGGCAAAGTGTTTGGCAGGAACTTGGACAATAAACAGTAAGACTGTTCTTTCTTCCTGTTTTTTCCTTCAAGAATGGAAATGCGCTCAGAGAAAGCCATGGATGAATCACTCCTATTTAAGACAGACATATGAGGGTCTTCTGAAGTCTTGAAATTCCAGAGTATTACTTCTTACATTTGTGAAGGACATTGATGGTTTTTCTATACGAAAACACATTCTTCCCACCCATCAGGGAGTGGTGAATAATTAGAGTGCTTATTAATTAGCCTGATCCCATTATATTAAACTACCCCATTACATCTCTATAAGCTTGTTGAATTTACTTAGGTTTAGAAGACTAGATCACATGATTGGAGGTACACCAACTTGTCCCACCCAGATTTTCCAACTCCCAATTTAAATGTTCTTCACAACTGAGACAGACCACCACCCATGATTTTGTTGCATGGTTCTAGTTTAATTATTTAAAAAAGATAGACTTTGATTCTCCCTCTAGGTCAATTGAGAGAAAACTAGGCTACATAGATGGGAAGATTTATTGACTCAGTACAAGGCAAGTACAATCTCCCCATCAGCTTCAACCCACCTGCAGGTTCTTACAACCATCCTGTAAAGGTATGAAATATAGAGACTCTACAGTGGTTTATTCAAGAGTGTTGTGATTTTTACTGAATTATGATATGTGCTTTGTAAATACAATGAGAAAGACAAAAAAAAAAGATGTCCACATTTGTTAGATGGGGCTTCTCTTTAAATCGCTATTTGTCAGAAAGCTATATTGAGATACTAATTTGCGTTATGATCCCTTTTATTTTTCCTTTCCTCTCTTCCAATTCTCAAACACTTTGTTGTCTCCAGAGTGGTTTATGTGACAGAATTAAAAGTAGAAGTTTTCTTTGGGCTATCTGGATTCTAAGCACATGTTTTATGGAAACCTTGAAGACTCCCAGACAAGTATGGATAGAATGTGACCATTAAAGAAGCTAAGACCAACTAAAACTACTCTGTGTTGTATCCAAGAGGATAGAAGACAAGCCTGGGTTGTGTCTCCTAGAATTTGCAAAATCTGAGTTTGGGGCAGAACAGCCTTCAGAGTTTGGAACCAATGCTTATCAATAGGATTTGCAGGCTCAGGCAACAAGTAGGGTTGTAAGATTTAGTACATAAAAATATAGGAGACTCAATAAAATTTGAATTTCTGGTGCACATTGAATTGCTTTTTAGTACAAGTATGCCAATGCAATATTTGTGACATATTTTTGCTAAAAATTACTCAATGCTTACCTGAAATTCAAAATTAGTTAGGTGCCCTGAATTTAATCTGGCAGACCTAGCAAGGTGGTTGATTATTATTGATTATGATGGAGTGACAGGGACATATCCTGGCTTCCATTTTCCAAATACCACACAAACCTCCTGGATTCTTAGGTAACACTAGATGAGAGGAAGGGCTCTCTTTTAATGGCTAAAGATATATTCTCTACCAGCAGGACCTGATGAAGTCTCAGAGCAAGATTTAATTGATTTTATTTTGTTATTTTTTTTTTTAAAAGTGTTTATTTTGAGAGAGAGAGAGAAACAGAGAGGGAAGAGAGAATCCCAAGCACAGAGCCCAATGCCTGGCTCAATTTCATGAACCAAACCTTAAGGTCATGACCTGAGCTGAAATCAAGAGTTGGACCCTTAACCAACTGAGCCACCCAGGTGCCTTGATTTAATTGATTTTAAAGAAAAAACTTTAAAAATGCTATTTCTTGCATGTTGAACCCTGATTGTAGATGCATACTCAATATAATCATAATCCCTATCTATTGTAGACATGCTTCCTAGGAGATACGAGGCAGGGTATTTGATCACTTTCCTGTAGGGAAATGAGGAGGCAGAGAAAAGCTTCAAAGTTTGCTTTTCTTTTTCCTCAACCTGACAAGAGGTCATTGTCATGATCTAAAAAGAGATTGAGAGACTTCTGGTGCTGTATTTCTAAAAGAGATAATGCCTGTTGTTACCAGAATATTGGTGTCAATGGAAAGTGAACTTTATAATACTTCTCTTCAAAGAATGAATGGTGGGTTTTGTCTTGCAAAGTGTATCATGTCATGTAAGTATACAGCAAATGCATTAAAGTCAGGATGACCAGGTTGTCATGAAGAGCCAAATATTGTTAAGATTCTGAGGGAAATGGCTTACCCTTTCCACATATGTCTAGGTCTACCCATATAAGGAAAAGAACTAACACAACATATTTATGAGACCCACTAAACCAACTGTGGCTCACACTTTCATTTGCAAGACAGTAAGGGAGCAATACTGGATGAGCCCTTCGTTTCTGGGATGGAGCACAGCTGCTAATGGGTCTAATGGGTTAGGGAGGATAGGAAGTGAAGAGGGATCCTGTTCAGGTCAATTTAAAGGTGAAATGGAGGGAAGCAGATTATAAAGTTCCAAGAAATGTTCCAGACCAAACAAAAGGATTAACATTCCTTCTCTGAATGACATTATGCCAAAGACTTGTTTTGTTTTATTATTATTATTATTATTATTAATTTGTTTAAATGAGCAACCGCCTGCATATCCTGAGTTTAAACGCCTGATCCAGACCTGAGTCATTGGCCCCACTCCCTAACTCCTCTACTGCAGGTGTGCTGCAGATTTCCATCTAGCTCACACAGAACCCTGCCCCTATCTCCCACCTGACAATTGTAAAATTTAAGGAGATCCTCTCAGGGTGGTATAGCTTCAGGCAAATCTGTTCCTTCCGGGGCTGTTTGAGCTTGGAAACAGTTTAAAGGTAAGAAGGTTTAAAAAGTGAATGAATTCCCAAGAATAAACATGTTTCAAAAGAACCTGAATGAGGGACTTTGTTTTTGCAGGTTTTTTTTTTATGACGTTTGCTTACTTAATGTAGTAACTCCTTGAACATATTGCTTTGTATGATATAATTTATTTACATAATTCTGGATTGGAAAATTATGAGCAAATCCAAAGAAAACTTCTGAAAAGAAGAAAATTTAGTTTCGTGAGGATTTTAGAATGAAATATATATGTATGTATATATGGATATATTCATACATCATATATGATGGCAATGTGTGAGGCCATATTTCTAGCAACTGACAGCGTTTACAAACAAGTGATTGTTGAATGGAGAAGTGTTTGTCTCTCTCCAAAGTGTTAACTTTGGCCTCTTTAAATGCTACTTGAATTGACCCTTGGGTGTACAGTCCACCTATTATTTGAAAAAAGTATGTTTCAATCCAAAGAGTTAATGTCAAGTATACTAATCTAAGTGGAATAATTCACAGATAACTTTTCTTTAATATATGAATTCCTTTTTTCCCTAAAAATCAAAACAAAAATACATAAATACATACATCTATGTATATGTATACAGGTATAGATTATATACATATATATGTATGTGTATGTGTGTGTGTATATATATATATGGAGAGAGAGAGAGAGAGAGAGAGAGATTTGAAAAAGACAGCAAAAATAAACTTAAATCATGAGATAATTTCCAGCCTGTTTTATGGCAAATTATTTCCTATGGGATTCAAAAGAAGATGGTGGTTTGTAATAATTCCAATCCAAGTTTTTGCTTTTTTAAACATTCAACTTTTGCTACACTGATGTATTATAAAATGGGGGAAGCCATTTAAGTACTGAACAGGAGAGTTGGCAACTCTCATAGCAGAATCATGGTAAGGGAGAGTTTACCTTTTGTGCTTCCTAGAAAGAGAATTTCCTTATCACTGTGTGGAGAGTTGAAAAATAGGAAAAGAGAGTCTTTCTTTCTGGAAGAGTAAGAGTGACTTGTTCACTTTCTAAAAAATGTTTTTTGGGTCACCCAAAATAGATTGTAAGCTTCTTTGTTTTATTTATCTATTTGTTCCCTAACTTTACCTACAATGAGATTTTTTCCCCCCTAAATCTCAAACTTTGGAAATTTAGGTAGTAACACAGGGGCTAAAGGAAATAAAGGAAAGATGGTGGTGGGGGGGGGGGGATCAGGTTAAATTTTCAATTATAAAAGTGCTGGAACACATTATCTAAAATGCCAAGGCCAACAGCACAGCAAGATTGAAGATTTTGGTTGTCTAGGGAAAGGGCTGTGTCATGTTGCTGAAATAATTCACATTGTGAGAGAGAAAGCTAGAATGATTGGTATAGACATTCTACCATCCAGGTTAATCCTAAATTTTTTAAATATCCCTTTTTAAAATTACTCACTATCTCATAACTGACAAACAAATTCCTAGGTAACAGGTACCTAAGGATAATTGCCATGAGAAAGCTTTCTGTTTAGGATGCTGGAATCTTTCTTATTAAGAGGTGGGAGTGGCAGTGGTTTGGCCAACAGCCCCTAAGAATAAGTATGGGACATTTAAAGTGCAATCTAAAAAAAGGAAGTGACTTTCAAATCAAGTCACTGGCTATGTTGATTTTCCCAAATCCCTTGAAGAAGCTTAGAATGAGGTCTTATTATTTTTTCCCATATTTTGATTTGACTTATGATCCTCCCATTCTCAATCTAACAGAATTAAGCTACACTGGGATACCAGGATAATTGTTTAATCATTGTCTATTCATTGAACATAAAATAGGATTTTTAATGAGAAACCTAGAAATTACCTGTTCCACCAGATTTGATTACAAAAAAAAGACCATATAGTGACTTTGTTCTCAGTTTGATTTTGAGGAGATTATATTACCAAACCACTCTGGAAGCCTCCAGAGTCACAAAGGGTTATCTACTGGGAGTCTCTGTCTGTCTAGAGGTGGATCATCCATTGGTAGCCTCCCGCTTCAACATTTTTTTCCAAAGTTTCATTACCCATGTCAGAATTCTCACCTGGATTCTGTCTACAACAAATATCTCAGACACACAGAAATAGTTGGTAGCATTTCCTATTCTGATATTGGAATAGGAATAATAGAATAAAAGTAATGAAGACAGTTTAATAATTAAAACAATCTGTATCAGAGTTCTTTCCTATATGAATCCAACCTTTCTAGAAATCCAGTGAGATGAGAGTATTATTCACTAGAAATTATCTACTAGATGTCTTTTGGGGGTTGGGGGTAGAGGAAGTAGTGAGAGAGAGTGAAGAACTAGACTTCTCATAAGACGTTGTGTGTTTACTTCTAAATGTATTAAAGAATAGTTTCATGTTACTGCTAAGTTTCTGACTATCCTAGAGTGTCCCAGTATGAGTAGCACACATATTCTTCCTGGAATAAGAGTATCAAGAAGGAAATTCAATGAGAGACTGAGAAGTGTTGAGAAAGAGAGGCACTAGAGCTCCTGAGAGATACAAGAATTGTAGAAAAAGATGAGCTGAATTTGTTTTCAGAAGTGCTCTTATAGGGGGTAAAATGTACACCCATTTAATAATCTTGTAGGGGCGCAAGTACTTTTTTATTGTATTTAATATCCCGTGTTTCTACAAATGAGATCCTAATGTGAGGCTGAGCCATTTAACATATCCTGATTATTTGGGTTACATAGACATATTCTATAAGCCCATAAGGAATGTGAATTTTGTAAAAATAAGTTATCTTTCCTCTCTGAAACTTCACATCCTGTTGGTTCATGCTCAATGAGTGATGGTGGATTGATTTCTAAGCTTGTTGTTCAGATATAATGCTACTAAGTAAAATCCCTCAAAAATATTAACAATAGGAATAGTAACATATTTATATTGGTAGAGTATTTTCAGTTTATAAAATGATTTCCCAATTTGTTATCTTTATAACACATCACTTTATTTCTTCCTTGCAATATCTTGAAGCATGTGCAAATGTCATCCTATCCAGAAAGTATAGTCTATTTGGTTAACATGAACTCACACCAAACTCCAAGTTGTTTTGGGGCCCAAATGGAACCATCCTTAGATGAGGAGTGGTCTTCCTTTCCCTTCCTTTTTCAGCCATCTCTTCAATCTCTGGCTCCATCTGGTGGAATATTGTGAGGTCATGACCACAGGCATCATTGTTCCCAAATCTACGTTATGGAGCCAGTACTGTGTCTTTATAATCCTCCAAGGAAATAAAAGTAAGTCTATCAGAATCTGAAGATTGGATTACCTATCGTCTCTTGCTAATACGACTGCCTTGGAGCAGAATGTCTATTTTGCAAACGACCACTTCCCAGTAGGGTTAAAGAAGAAAAGTCACAGGGTAGAAGAAAATCCCATCCTGCTTACAAAAATAACTTATACTTTTCTTTTATATTCCTCCCCTCTGCAAATGTTTTGACCATAAAGCATCCTCCATGAAGTAGGGAGGGCTGAGGATCATTTAGAAGGAAAATACTGAAAGTTATACTAATTGACTTTCCCAAAGTCAAAAAGTTAAGGAGGCAGAGAGAAGACCAAAAGCCAAATGTCATATGATCATACATGCCATGTTTATAACACACATCACATTATTTAAAACTAACAAATAAACCTTTGTTGTATGTTCCACAATATACATTTTATGTATTTTTGAATGTCTTAGATATTATGCAGTGAAAAATATTTAGAAGAAAATTTCCTTCTCCAAAAGGACAAAACAAAATAAAAGTAAAATCAGGAACAATATTAAAGTGAGTCTGTTTAAGATAATAAAATAAATAATAAAAATGTACTTATTTAAAAAAAGTTGATAAATTCCACCAGCATCACAAAATATATGGAAAAATATACAGAGAAAATAAGATAATATTTTTATTATTTAACTGTCAGATGCATCTCAATCGTACCCCCACTCTGTGTTTATTCTAGCTATAGTTTTATATAACTAAATATTGGGAGAGTCTTGGCACAGGCCAACATCTGACTACATACACTTCTAATCTTATTTCTCCTCCACTATCTACATAGGTTCAGTACTAGAAACCATAGGATAGATTTATGGCCTAATATGACCTCTGGCCCTGCAGTGTGGGAACTAAACCAGTGTTCTTAGATGTGACTCCTACACCAGAATTCAGCCACACATTAACAATGCTTGAAACAAACTGCAAAGACAAGCATGTATCTCAGTATTCCCAAAGTAAATGTATCCTCCAACTCAACCATCTCTTAACCCCATCCCTCTAACCCTTGTGGCACTCCAGTGCCACTCCACATGAGACGTGTGACAAAGAGGTTGGAAAGGAAACAAATAGTTATAATGAATGTTAATTAAATGTCTTTAAATGTCTTGTTTCTAAAAATTAAAAAAGAGAAGCACATATGACTTTGTGAGAACACTCTGAGCCTTGAAAGAGTTTGTATAAAGTCAAGGACCCTGAACTTAACCTTCATTAGCTTTATGGCATATCCATCTTTTTTTAAGTTTATTTATTTTGAAAGAGAGAGTGAGAGAGAGAGAGAGCATGCATGTGTTCATGGAGGAGGGGCAGACAGAAAGGCAGAGAGAGAATATCAAGCAGGCTCTGCATCACCAGCACAGAGCCTGACACAGGGCTTGATCTCATGAACCATAACCTGAGCTGAAATCCAGAGTCAGATACTTAACTGACTGAGCCACCCAGGCACCCTGACATAACCATCTTTGATTGCCACTAAACACCCTAACTTAAAGAAGTTTATTTCACGTTGGTTTGATCATCACTATCTTTTTGGGGTCTTGCTGATCTTCTCCTTCAATTTCCAAGATTGTATTAGGGATATTTTTGAAAGTAAGTACTTTTGAGTAATGTGACTTTTTGTTTCTTCATAACTACCCATTGCCATGTAGGAGAAAGACCACAACTCATTCGAGATTTCAAGAGATTTCTGTTGGTGCATTTCCAGAGTTTGGATATGGGTATCATTGGAGAAGAAAGTATGACTCATGTGACAGCAACTGGGTTAGCCACATAGTAGTCCATGTAAATGATGGTCTGGCTTCAGGCAGCAGTTGGGCATGAAAAGCATTTCATGTTTAGCACACACATGTTTTCCTCTCTAGAGTTTCTGTTCTGTCTTTTCTCCCTCACACTTTCCTTCCATCCCTTTCTCTCAGGCAGTAAATAATAAGTTGGGTCTGTCTGGCTATGGCAACCATTACTCTCGGTCCTAATTGTAACTCATATTTCTGATAGGTTTTAATATTGTAAAAACACTTTTTCAGTTCTTATTAACTACTCCACAGCCACTTCTTCTCTTGATGGTTGGAGGAAAGGCTCATCCTGTTCTAACCAGTTATGGAACTTCCCACACGTAGTATACGGAAAGTAGTCTTATGGAAGAAGCAGTGAGAGACTGTGATGTAGGATGACAAGCCCTGAGAAGCCTTGTGAATCTTTTGAGAACCCCAGTAGGCTGCTCTCTTTGGGACTAGGACTTTTAATTTCCATATGTTTTTTTAAACAGACCTTGGTTTTGGGTCAGTTGGAAGTTCACAGAAAAATTGAAAGTATACAGAAATTTCTTATAAAACCCTTGCCCTCACACATATACAACCTCCCCCAGTATTAACGTTTCCCAGAAAAATGGTACATTTGTAACTATTGATGAACCTATATTCACTCATCATTATCACCCAGAGTCCATAGTTTGTATTAGGTTTCACTCTTGGTATTGTACATTCTGCATTTGGACAAATGTATAATGACATGCATTTACCACTATAGTATCTACAGAGTGGTTTCATTTCTCTGAAAATTCTCTGTACTTTGCCTAATCCTTCCTCTCCACTTAACCCTCACCTACTGGAAACCAATAGTATTTATACTGTCTCATAGTTTTGCCTATTCCAGAATGTCATATAGTTGGAATCATATAGTATGCAGCCTTTTGATAGTGGCTTCTTTCACTTATTAATATGCATTTAAGTTTGTCCCATATATTTTCATAGCTTGATAGCTCTTTTCTTTTTATTGCTGAATAATATTTCATCGTCTGGATGTACCAAAATTTATTTATTAATTCAATTACTGAAGAATATCTTGGTTCCCAGTTTTGGCAATTATAGATATAGTTGCTATAAACATTTGTGTGCAGAGTTTTGTGTGGACATCAGTGTTCATCTCAATTGGGTAAACTGAGGAATGAATTATGTGGCTAGAGTATGTTTAGTTTTGTAAGAAACTATCAAACTGTCTTCCATAGTGGCTGTACCATTTTGATTTCCCATCAACAGTAAGTGGGAGTTTCTGTTTAGGATCTGGGGCATTTTAATAGGTGTGTAGTAGTATCTGATTACTGTTTTACCATGTGATTTCAAAAAGAAACTTGCAAGGTAGAGAGCAGTACATTTCAGGGGATACATGACTTATGGTGTGTCCAAATCTCTGTGCTAAAGAGAAGTTTCTTTTCTTCCTCTGCCACTAGCTATGCCCTAAAGGCCAAATAGCTGATAGCTTTGGATTTAAATCTTATTACCCAGATTAATAAGGAATTGGGATAGGTTTCCAACCATGATTACACATTAAAATCACCCAAGAAGCTTTTCAAAATATTGTTCCCCGGCTACCACATGTTAAGTAAACCAAAACCTCTGGGAGTGAGACTTCAGTATGGTATTTTTACTGTAAAGGTTCCCATGAAATTCTAATGTGCAGCCTTGGTTCAGGCTTACCAGGCTAAGGACCTATAATGTTTCTTTTAGTCCTTAAATTCAGTGGCCAAACAATTCTGTACGACACAATCTCCATTATACTCCTCTTTGGTAGTTTATAGCTGACCCTTGAATAATATGGGGGTTAAGGATCACCAACACATTCTCTACCCCAGCATGCAGTTGAAAATCAGCATTTAACTTTTGACTCCCCCCAGACTCAACTACTAATAGTTTGTTGACTGAAAGCCTTACCAATAATATAGTGGATTAATACATATTTTGTATGCTATATGTATTATACACTGTATTTTTACAATACAGTAAGCTAGAGAAAAGAGAATTACTAAGAAAATCATAAGGAAGAGAGAAGATCTTTATAGTGCTATGCTCTGTTTACTGAAAAAAATCTATGTGAAAGTAGACCCGTGCGGTTCAAACCCATGTTATTTAAGAGTCAACTGTCTGTTACAACCATTTGTTAACTGGATCTCCATTCTCAGGTACCATGGCACAAGTCTTTGAATTCCCAATTTCTTATTTCTTTATGCAGCATCATATTGTCTCCTGCCTTACTATTGAGGATAGGGTGGAGAGGAAATCTATAGATCCCTTAAGATGTCTTAAATACACATTTTATATGGAGAGATAAATGACAGTTTATTTAGAAGACTTGTGGTTCTGTTTAATGAAGTCAGTGAATTTAGTATTCTTACCTCTTACACACAAAATCGAGTTGGAACAGGACAAATTAATTACCATGGCAAATATTACTTGTTACCCTTTAATACAGCTTTGTGGTGCTGCTGCAAATGTGTGTGTGCCCAGCGAAGTGCAGCCCTCAACACTGAATACCAATAATTTGTTTCTCTGTGAATAGCTTTCCTTTCCCTTTGGAAGCTATTCCCAAAACTTTACTTTTATTCTTTTGGCCCTTACATGTATATTATACTGCATTCTAATCATGTAACCTTGCAGCCTTTTTATGAGAAACTTGATGTAGCCTACCATTAAATTTCTGACCCTTTCCACCCACTCACCTGTCTGCTTCTGCGTAGTTTGATCTCTGTTTGTTGTATCTGTTGAAGAAAGTTACTTTTTTGCTCTGGATTGCTTATCATTCCTCCTATGCCCTCAATCATATACTCATCTACCTTTTTCAGGCTTTGATATAATTCACTCATTTATTTCCAAATGTGGCTCAGGAGAAACCTATGTATTGACCTTCAGCATCTTACTGATGCTTACCTCCACTTGGTTGTTTCACTGGCACCTCAGATAATAGCTCCAGAATACCACCCCATTCTGCTTTAATTGTGGCCCGAACTGAAGCAGATACAAGAAATAAGGGTCCCCCATTCAGGAACTCCTATTGGCCATTAGATATGTAAAGATGCATGTGACACAGCCCTTACCCTTGAGGAAGTCACAGAACTCTTTGTTAATTAGACAGATAGGATATATGATATATATTTATCCCACACTCACCCCTGTACAGTCACCAAAAAAGCAAACAAACAATGCAGTGTAAAGATCTGGTACACAGTAGACATTCCATCCTAGTACTTATGCAAAAAGTGAACTTCAAGTGAAGCCTTAAATTGTTAAACAAATTCTAGGTAGTTTCAGGGGTTGGCAGTTTTGGTAAGCAAACAGCACTGAATAAATGTAGAACATACAGGCTTGTAGAAGAAAGGGTTTGGGCGGTAGTGAGCAAGTGTCTTTGTGGGGAGTTCCTTCAAGATCTTAAGTATGACTCACTCCTTAATCTCCTATAAACTAATTCACAATGAGGTGTCAATGGCTTAATAATACCTCTCCTAGGACATTAAAGGATTTTTTGAGATTAATGTTACCATTCAAAGGGCTACATTTCTAATGTTGGGGGTTTCACATCAGATGATAGGATGACTTTGGGGATATTTGAGGATAGGGGAACCTTTCTGGATCATCACTTAAATCACACCACAAAAGCAACTGGGGCAAGTTCCAGTGAAAGATGAGCTGATAAAATGCTGTTGGTTTTGGAGTTGCTTTGTTATTATTGTTATTGTTACTTTTAACTGTTTGGAAATTGCACCTCTCTATGGAGAGGTGGATGAATTTTAAATAACATGGTTATTGTATGTGAGTATGTGTGCTTGTGTGTGTTACTGTGTTTGTGCCCTGGGGCGTCCTAGGTGAAGGGCTCCCTTGAAAAATTCGAAACAAATAAATAAAATGAGAGCTGACCTAAATTTTTGCCTCAAACTGGAACGGAGTTCAAACTTTTGAGGAGGATCAAAAGCTTGATTAACTGTTGTTTATTTGTTTTTAAAGGCTTTGCTTCCCTCCAACTCAAAAAAGTAAAAGTGATCAAACACTACACTCTGAGAGAGACTCTTGTCTCAATATTTCCAACCGGGTTGAAACCAGAAAGTACTTGTGAGGCAACTGGGAAACCCAAGCGACTTGCAGCCCAAAGTCCAAGATGCAAGGGGTTAGGAGGAGTTCAGCTAAATTTCATGTTGGCATCCAAGGAAAACACAGCAGTACTGTTGTGCTCAGTGGAACTGAGATCCTAGAGGGCAGAAAACATCATTATATGAAACAGAAAAAGTGCACGTATTTGGTTTTTCACCAATGTCTGGGAGAAAGCGTATATATGGATTGATTAAAAGGTAAAAAAAAAAAAATACCCATGGGATATGCTGAGACCTGTGGGTCAACTTGAGGCAGCTGTTGTAAGACAAAAGTCACAAGGGAGAAGTCAGGGGACTTGGAAGTGAGGCCCTCCTCTCACAGCTGTGTGACCTTGGGCATGCTGTGTAACTCCTACAGAACTTGGTGTTTGAATTTGTAAAATATTCACTTGGTTAGAAATACCAGTGGCCTTGTCTTTCATACACTGAAATAGTGGTTTGGATCTTTCTGAATGGGTAAGAACCAATCATACCCTTGAGAATGGTAAAATTCAGGAGGGGGACTTAAGACACATACCAAAATCATTTTTTTGATGTTTTATTATTTATTTTTGAGAGAGAGAGAGAGAGAGACAGACAGACAGACAGACAGCAAAAGCTGGGGAGGGGCAGAGAGAGAGGGAGACACAGAATCTGAAGGAGGTTCCAGGCTCTGAGCTGTCAGCACAGAGCCCAACATGAGGCTCAAACCCATGAACTACAAGATCATGACCTGAGCCGAAGTCGGACACTTAACCAACTGAGCCACCCAGGCACCCACCAAAATAATTTTTTTTAAAGAAATAAAAGGCTATGGGAGTTTGGGGGAAGAAAGAGTCCATTTGGCTTAACTTCAATGCCTTGGAAGGCTTTATAAAATAGAAGTGAAAATAGGTAGAGTTTTGGCATAGAGATATTCATTGGATGGCAGACATTCCAAATAGAGGTAATAACCATCCAGAAAGGTGCCTTGACAAGAAAAAGTAGAACTTAACATATCAAATAGCAGATAGGCAAGATTGGGTGCAGAGTCTGGAGAAAGGTTAGGGGATAATTTTGGAAACATTACTGAGGCCAAAGGATGGATATTATTGAATCCCAAGCTGCTAGTTTGGATTTTATTTTATATTGTATATTTATTTTATTTTATATATTTTATGTGGAGTAGGGGTTAATTTTGAGGGTCTTTTTTTGGGGGGTCTCTGAATAATTATAACCATTTATCAAGAGTACATTCACAATAGGTTTTAAAGCAAATTAGGAAGGAAAGATAATAGAGAAATGCTAACTAAGAGGCCATCACATCAATAGGTGAGAAGTGATATGGCCCCAACCAAGATAACAACCATGCTTATAGAAAGGAGGTTGTGCATCTCAGAGTTAAGATAGATGTAGGATCGGGACACCTGGGTGGCTCAGTCAGTTGGGTGTCTGACTTTGGCTCAGGTCATGATCTCACTGCTTGTGGGTTCAAGCCCCACGTCGGGCTCTGTGCTGACAGCTCGGAGCCTGGAGCCTGCTTTGGATTCTGTGTCTCCCCCTCTCTCTGCCCCTCCCATGCTCATGCTCTGGCTCTCTCTGTCTCTCAATAATGACTAAATGTTAAAAAAAAAATTTTTTTAAAGATAGATGTAGGATCAAGAGGATCTGGCAATTGAATGTGGCTTACAAGGAGTCAAAGAGCTAAGGCTTCACACTTGAATGACGTGGAAACTAACTTAAGGAACTTGGATAGTAACAGGCTTGAGATAGAAAATGGTGAGTCCAGTTGAGTTTGAGGTAGGGCATCTTGCAATGAAGAGCAAGATGGTGGCTGGAGACAAAGATGGAGAGTCATCTGCATAGATATCACTGTTGAAATCATGGAAGCACTAGACGTTGATGGACATTCTTCAGTATCTTTTCCTGAGTGTGATGCCAGCTGTACAGGTATTTTCTGGGCTTTGTTGACAAGCTTCCATGGGTGAGCCTGACTTTTTGAATCACTTTGTCCCTAAGAACTTAAACCCATCTCTACTGAGCTGAATTTCAACCCCTACATGAGTTCTTTAAGCCTAATCCAACATCTGCTACTCACTGTATGTTTTGACCTCCCTAGTTTTTATCATGTCCTCCATCCATTAAGTCCATGAACTGCAACTGTCATGCTGACAAAACTTAGAAATGCCTGTAAACATTTTCCAAAGAAAAATGATTTAGGTTTTCGTTTGTTCTTTATTTTTGTGATTTCACTCTTCAACTAAAACCTGTGGCTTAAGGATCTGAATGTATTGTTTAAATACTTTCCATAAGCAGTGTGCATTTTAATAATGCATTTCCAAAGAACATTCCAGGAAAGTTTCCATGCCAAGAAAACATGAGAAATTCCTTCCCTGTGTATATCACATTTTTCCTGCTTTATACTCCTCTACAAGGCCTCATATAGATCACACAGATGTCTCTTTAATATTCAGAGACATACAAAGGTAAGATGATAAAATTCTATAAAGCAGATCACCTGCATTGAGGCCAGACTTTCAAACTTTGCAGTTGTGTGATGTTGGATAAATCATGCAAGGTTTCTGAGTGGTACCTGAGTAACATGAGAATTCAGTGATGTTCAGCATCATTCTCTGAAAGCTATGAAGAACTAAGAAATATAAGTACTGTACCATTGGATAAAGGTATAATAAAGAAAAATTAATCACCATAGTCTAGTATATTAGAAGTGGTACTTACCATAGTAACTTTATCTTTATTTTTATGATTAGTTGATTAATTCTTATAATCAGTATTAGATTGCTAGTTACATGATGAAGAGTCTACGTCAGCTTTTGCTCATCATAACCCTAGTAGCTAGTGCTGAGTTTACCATACATACCAAAGCTGCCAGGTAAAAACTTTTGAGTGAATAATTGAATACTTTGCAGCTTCAATGCCCTCATTAGTGTAGTGAAATGAACAATTGAAATTATGAAGGAATTTCTGTAACACATACAGAGAGAGGATGGTACACATTGATACAAAGGGGGATTTGGATACAATTTATGGATGAAAATCCATGGTAGCAAAATGAGGAAAGATAGAGATGATTGAAAAAACTGCAGCCCTAACCCTGTTTTCCTTTGGCCCCACAGCTAGAATAAGCCAGTACTGAATCAATTTGCTACTAAACAATCTTTCTTGCATTATATGTTACGTTCCCTTTGCTTTGTTCTTTGTGTGCTTCTATTAAAGAGCAAACAACACTCACACTTCTCCTTTCCTATTATTCCTTGAAGTTCTGTCTTTATCTACAGACTACTATTGGATTTGCTATCACAGAGTTCACCAGCAGCTTTATAGAACATTGCTCTTGACTGTGCTGATGACCTCTACTTGTTTTTTGAATCCCACTTGTTTGGCTTCTATAATCAATATTTTCTTCTTCTTTTAAACTTTCTTTGTTACTACGTTTTTTGGCCCCATCTACAACAACCTCAAATAGAGAGATATTCTGGAAGTTTTCAGTCTCTTTTAGTTTTTCTATAGTCTTTAGTGTTTTGTTTTGTTTTGTTTTTTACCTTCCTTCACTTGTATGGAGCCAGTTTCCATAGGTGCTTGGACATTTTGGCATGGATATATTCATAATACTCCAAACTCAAGTTATTCAAAACTGAATTTATTCAAAGTAAACCTATCCTTCTTATATTTATCCAAATTATTCTTATATTTATCCAAAGCTGAATATATGAATTTCTTACATTTTTTATCCTCCATCCCAATTTAAAAATTACAGTTTATCCAAAGCTTATCAATTTTTTACATTTTTTCATTTCCACCTCCCATCCTGATAAATTCAGTTTATTCAAATCAGAATCTATCAACTTCTTATGTTTTTCCACTCCTATTCTTCATACCATCTGTCTATACCATTGGACTATAAAATTACCATTCAGCACTCAAACTTGCCTCTTTAAATCAATTTCTCTTTCTCTGTCTCTCCCTCCCCACTCCTTCTCTCTGTCTTTCTTATTTTCCACACCCAGTAAGACTCTTCTCAGTTTTACTTCCTAGTACCCACTATGTCACTCTCACTTTTCTGCTCCAACCATTGCAGTCCTGGTTACATTTGGTTTCATTATATTAATACCGTCTTATTATTCCGCTTCTACATCATATGATACACTACTGCCAAAATGATCTTTCTAAAATTTACATCTGCGTATGACACCCCTCTCTCCTCTGTTTCTAAAGTGAAAGGCCTTTTCTAACATTCATGATCTTTTAAAATAAGGATCTGAGCTATCTTGCAAATATTTTTTTTAAATTTTTAATTTGTAAATGGCATGATGTATAATTCACATACCATGCAATTCACCCATTTGGGGTGTATAATTCAATGGTTTTTAGTATTTTCACAGAGTTGTGCAACCATAACCACCATAAATTTTAGAATATGTTTATCACTTCCAAAAAGAAACTCCGTATCCTTTATTGGTCATTCCTGCCTGCCTGAAATCCCCCATCCCACCTACATCTTTGGAGACCTTTGTAGCTATTTACTTCCTGTCTCTATAGATTTTTCTATTTTGGACATTCTATAGAAATGGAGTCCTTCAATATGTGGTTTTCTTTCACTCAGCATAATGTTTTTAATGTTCATCCATGTTGTAGCATGTATATGTACTTTTTAGTGCAAAAAATATTTCATTGTATATATTCACCAGTTTCTAGTCTCCTTTTGCACTATTTTTTCCTCGTGCCATGTATTGTTCTCTTATTTTTACAATCTGAAATTTTTTTCTCAAGTTATTGAGTTTTTTGTACCAGATATGTTTCAGAATTGATTGTTTAAACTTCTTAATTTACAATAGATTTTAAGATTGTTCTTTGCTCTTCATTTTATTGTTACATTCCTAGAGTTAATTTTTTCCCACAAATACTCAATTCCATTCAATGAAAATGTATTAGATCTACTGTTTTCAGTGTTTTGAAACTTAGACACGTAGGGCATATACATTACTATTCTCTCTCCCTCTCTCTCTGTCTCTCCCTCTCTCTCTGTCTTTCTCTGTTTCTCTCTATATACATAGTACATAGTGCACACACACACAGTTGTAGTATATATGTATGCTAGTATACTATGCTATATAGCATAATAACTATATATTATACAATACTATAGTTTGTACAAAAATGAATATAACCTTTTATATATACACACACACTATGTATGGTATCCATGATGCCAATATTTAAACCTACCATCATACACCATATGGTAATTATGCTTCTACATTTGATTCAATGGCCTTTATTTATACATTGAACAACATTATTATTGGCATCTTTGATGGCAGATTATCTGAATCAGTTATTTGGAATTCCTTTGCACAAAGATTTGTCGAGTCTATTTATTTATTCATTCATTCATTCATATCAGTATGAATACATGCATATTTATTTTGTATTTTGTCTTATAATTTGATACCATTGTGTTTTGGTTTTGCTCAAATTTTTCCACTACTGGCTATTGAGGACTTTTTCAGATGGTGTTTGTGCCCCTTTGGCATTTCCCATCTTTTTTTTTTTTCTTGTTTATTTTAACACTTCCTTACTTTCCAGTACTAAGAGATGCTCTAGGCTCATTTTGTATATTTCCTGCTGTTGCCATATAATCAGCCATTTCTCCAGGGATCCCTGGTTCCTTTGGAGAATAGCATTGGAAACTAACATCTGGGTGCTGGATGTCCTTGTTGCTTCTGAGGTGTGACTGTTTCTAGGTTCTCTCAGCTGACAATTCAAGAAAGTATTTGTGTGTGTATTAACCCACGTATATATACATACGTAAAAAATTTATATACGTCCATATTGTCTATCTATATTAAACTAAATATAAGCTCAGACATATCAAAGACATTAGCAATGATATTTAAAGGGTTTGCAAGAAGATGCCAGAATTGTCTAGAAATGAGCAGGTTACACGTACTGTTATAAATGTTCACACCTGTTGCATTTATATTATTTCTGCTTGCTACCATGTCAGTGAAACTCTGGGAGTACTTTCTTTGCAACTAGTGTTAACATTTTCCATTGTTTAGGTTTTACTTATTAGACTTGTGAGCCAATCAAAATAAATTTTGATTGTTTTATGATCCTTATTACTATTGATTTCACCCTTGGAACAAACCTAATAAAACAAGTTGAAAACTGAAGAGAGAGAAAGAGAGAGAGAGAGATACAGATGTCTCTAACTCAAATCCAGTACCACATCATTCTGTCCTCTCCACTGCCTTGCTTGTATGTAACCTCCTACCCTAACACACCTGTAGTGACAAACCATCCTCTATGAATTATACAATCCTTGTGTATATATATAGTGGTTTCAAAAATTGTATCTCAGGGGTGCCTGGGTGGCTCAGTGGGTTAAGTGTCTGACTTCGGCTCAGGTCATCATCTTGCAGTTTGTAGGTTTGAGCCCTGCATCAGGCTCTGTGCTGACAGTTCAGAGCCCGAGACTACTTCAGATTCTGTGTCTCTGTTTCTCTCTGCCCTCCCTTGCTTGTGCTCTGTCTCTCTTTCTCTCAAAAATAAATAAACATCGGGGCACCTGGGTGGCTCAGTCAGTTCGGCTCAGACCGACTTCGGCTCAGGTCATGATCTAATGGTCCGTGAATTCGAGCCCCGCATTGGGCTCTGTGCTGACAGCTGGAAACCTGGAGCCTGCTTCAGATTCTGTGTCTCCCTCTTTCTCTGACCCTCCCCTGTTCATGCTCTGTCTCTCTCTGTCTCAAAAATAAATAAACATTAAAATAAACAAACATTTAAAAAAATTGTATCCCATACCTCTACTGGAAACAGCCTTGCCAACTAGAGTTTGATATTCTCTGTAGAGAATATGTTCCACTGATTGTTGGGGTGGCAACCCAAATAAAGCTTCGTCTTCAGCATTTCATAATCTAGAAAAACAAGTCCTTCAAGAAACTCTAGGCTATAACATCCTGAACTTGTTTTGTTTTTAAAGGGGGAAAATGTAATACATAAAAGTATAAAGGATATAGAATTATAAAGACATCAGAGGTAGATAAGACCCTGGGGAAAAAAATGGAGTGCATTTTTTTCTTCCTAACTTAGTGCATTGCAGCAACTGCCAGTACATGTGCAAGACCTTTTTTGTTAAATCTTATTGCTTATCATTTTGTGTCTTATCACTATGGTTCCTCCTAAACTGAAAGAGGACCACCAAACAGAGCTTCAGGTCCTTACAAAACCAGCAGTGTACAGAGAGCCCAGGGTGTCCTGAGTTTTGGCCCATTTCCTCTTCTTAGGAAAGTACATGGCAGTACGTAAGGGGCTGGAGAGCCAGAGAGAATGGTGAAGCTGGCCACACCACTGAGAGGGGCTTACCTAAAGTTCCTAGTGGTCCAAGAGCTTTTTTTGATGGATTTTTCCAGAAATGGTACCCATTCAAAATAACTGGCAGCTTTGGGGGTTTGTTTTGTGTTTTAGCAAATGACTTCCTACTCATAATTTCGTATTAAAAATATGTTACTTCTTTCTGCTAAGGAGGAAACCAAAATTGCCCCATGTCAGAATGCATCACTGTTTTTTATCTCCTAAGACTCTTTCTATGTTTCTTCCACACATTCAGTTACATATGGTCTGTATTATAATTTCTTGTTTATAATGTTGCTTATGTTTTACTTTCTAATCTGTACTAGGTATGCTCTTTGAGGATGAGGACTTGGTCTCATTGTTAGAGTGCCTGTTGTGTAGTACGTGGTTAATAGATATTGAATGGAAAGTTCAATAACATCATAGGAAAGAATGATTCAGCATTATGGTTTTTAACTGACAGATTTTTCTAATGAAACTCAATTTCCTTGAGTTTATTTAGATAAATGGCTTTTGTTATAAACATTCATACTCATAAAAGCAAGTTTTCAAGAGGTAGTCTGAGGAATGATAGTGTCCTTTGAGTTTCTGAGAGCTAAGTTACTCATGCTTCCTGCCAGCTTTTTTTTCTTTTTTAATATCATAATATTCTTCATTAAGTTGTTGGAACTTGGTTATATTGCTTAGAAGTTCTCCCTGTCAAGTAATGGATCAGCAGTATCAGAGTCTACATGAGGAGATTAAAAAATACAAGTTCCAGATTCATACCCCCAAATTTTTGGATGCAACAGATTTGAGGTAAATCTTGGAAATCTGTCACTTTAAGATACTCTCTCAGGTGTTTCTGATGGGAAACACTGCTTCCCATTCTGGAATAGGTGGTTAAAAACTTTCAAAGCTATATTCTTGAATTAGCAACAAGTGTCAGTACTGAATCAAAAGTCATCTTCCACATGTGTGTGACATCAAAAGTCTATTCACCTCAGACCTCCCCTGGAAACCAAGTTTGGTTTGCCTTATCACCAGTAGTAGCACAGAGCTGTATGAAAGCACCAAATGGCTGAAAAGCAAATGTATATTTGGAAACCATTATTGAAAACATAGGTCAAAAGAGAAAGCCAATTTAAACACAGACAAGTGATAAGCTTTTCATAGCATAGATTTATCAGGACTTCTCCTCTTTCAGTTAACAAAACTGCCTGGCCAGTTCTTAATGGCAAATAAATCTGGGGTTTCCAGCATTTAGGGAAGGTGACTTATTGCCTCTTACACTCTACCCATATGCCTTGTGAAACACAATCCAGTATTAAGAAACTGGCTACTCTTGACAAGCTCTGAGCCTCAGGGAACAGCGCCATCTGCTGATTACCTGGGACATAGCTTACAGGAAAACTGGAGTTGAGTATTTGGGAAAGTGGTGAACGTTAATTATATATTTCCTGGCTTTCTTACCACTGTTGCTGTAACACCCTACTGCCAAGCGCCAGGCGTTCTTTCAGCTCATTGTCTGAAATGAGCCGGTATTAATTGGTGGGTGTTTTTGTTACTTAAGGGTGCACACCTCTCTTTGAGAGCCTTGGCTTTCACTAATTTGTATTTCAATATATTTTTAAGCCTTAGTAGATAACTCTGCCTGTAGGTGCTCATTCATGATCCAGGGAAGCTCAGCACTTGGGAGTATCTAGAATCAGAGCTATCAGGCAAGGCATAGCACCTTTGCCCAAGGAACCTTTGCTGGTTTATGGAGAATGTTCTAGGAGTCTGGCTACAATGGGGCTATGGGGAATTTCATTTCCTAAACAGTTTTTCTTTAGGTCCCAACAACAGCAATCCAAAGAGTAAGTGCTGCAATACTTTGAAGTTCCTGTACGTGCCATTTCCTGCTGGAACAGGTCTAACAGGGCAAAGCAGACCCCAGGGAAGCCCAATTTTGGTTAGGTTAAGTCCTTTAAGAAATGAGGTGCTATTTTTCCCATTGGTAGTTTATTTGTTTGTTTTAATGTTAGGGCATATCCCTTATAATATCCTCCCCAAGACCAGGAAAGGGAATGTTAAAAAGCATTACTGCATGTGTGTGTGTGTGTGTGTGTGTGTGTGTGTTCTAAACCAGACCTTTGAAAGATAAACATTTGATGTAGGGAAATGTTGAAAGTAAGAAAGTCATAAGCAGGTTTCATTACATTTTTCTAAAAATATTTGGCTTTCAAAATCAAGCCCACTTAAAGTTTTCCTCCTTCTATTTTCTTTTCTTAGTCATTTCGACATATTGTAGGGGGTTTCACTGTGCCATAATAATGTTATTTTTATACAAGTTTTAATAGTGAAAATAAAGTCAGCAGACCTCATTGCCCTCCACACAGCTGAAAGTGCATTTCTCTGCCCAATTCTTCCCATACTCATGAAAAAAATACCAGACTTAAAATTAAAGTTCAGCACTTAAGCTCTTGTGAGGTCCTGTAATATTTGATCACTGTTAAAGAAAAAAAGTCTATGGCCTATATTATAAATAATAGAGGGGAATAAGTGCAGATGGGACTAATTAGACTTTTCCAGTTTGATTTTACCATTTTCAAAATAAAACACTTTATTTTTGAACTAAGTTTGTTTTGTTCTGTATTCAAAGAGTGTATAATCCAATTTTCACTGCTGCAAGGACAGAAGTGGCATAAACACACTCTATTTTCTAGACTAATTTTGGGCCACCTAACTCCAGGTGCTTCAACTTAAAACTTGGCTAGTTTAAGTAAATCAAATTTGATGTTATTGTAATAATGATTATTAATAATAGTGAAATGTATTGAGAACATATGTTCAGCAATGTTTTTTTTGTATGTTATGTACAATAATTCATTGAATCCGAACAACAACAGTGTGAGTTAGGTACTATTACTTCTCCAATGACGACGTAGAGAGGCAAAGTAATTTGCATAGGAGTGCATATATCCAGTAAATGGTACACCAGAAAGAGACAGAGAGAGATACACAGATATAGATATGTAGGGATAAGGCTGGGACTAGATCCCTTTGTATGCCCTGAGGATACTGCCTTAAATTTTGGCCCTTAGATGTCTCATCTATATCATCCTAGTCCTGGTCTTGAGATACCTATCAATATCTATCTATCTATCAATCTATTTATCTATATAGACAGATGTAGATACATATGTGGGGGTTATGTGTGTATTTAGAGGAAGGGAGCAAGAGAGAAGGAATCAATATGGAGAGGGCAAATGATGTGAATAACATTAATTTGCTGTTCTCTCTTCTCTTTCTGCCTGGGAGGTTCTTGGTCATTAGCTTCTTGATTACTCATCTCCTGGAGGCTGGTGATAAGATTTGGCTCTTGCTCTCCAAGAACTTTCAATTTCATAAGCTAAGTAACACACACACACACACACACACACACACACACACGTCTTTAAAGTGAAAGAAAATGTACTCTTCAGTCATTGACATCTGGAGCAGGATCTTCCACACTTGGTGTGGAGGAAAAAGGAAAGGCTTTGGTAGAAGAGATAGCATCGTGGACCATTGGAAAGTGGAAATAGAAGAACATTTCACCAAGATGGATGAGCCCATGGTACTCTCTGTGCAGGGAACATGGGGGTATATATGAAATACAGAAACCCCATTCTATGTTTTCTTCCACTTCTTGCTATTACCTGTCTTTTTTGCAGCTTAGATAATTTACCTGTAACAAGGTTTCTTTCTCTTTTCCTTTGGTGTGGGTTACTTCCAACATGACTAGTAATACAACACAATATTCAAGCGTTTCAACTCTGGAGAGATACTGCCTGCTGTATGGTTCCCACTGCCATTTCCTAGCAGCTGTGATTTAAGGGATGACAAGAAGGTAAGAAAGGAGACAGGAGTAGGTCTTTGCAGCAAACAAGAAAACAGAGACAGAATTTCACGGAAGGCAGGAGGGTACTGGAGAGCCATTAAGAGTGTCAGATCCTGCAGGAAGGCCAAGAAAGAAAATGGCTGAGAAAAGACCTTTGGTACATCATATTGTTCAATATGTGAGCCCAACATGTGATTTTAAATTTCCTCATAACCACATCGAAAAGACACAGGTAAAGTTAGGTTTAAAATAAATTTCATTTAGGGGCACCTGGGTGGCTCAGTCAGTTGAGTGTCCAATTCTTAGTTTTGGCTCAGGTCGTGATCTCATGGTTTGTGAATTTGAGCCCATACTAGGCTCTGTGCTGACAGTTTGGAGCCTGCTTGGGATTCTCTCTCTCCCTCTCTGTCTCTCCCCCATTCACTCTGTCTCTCTCAAAATAAATTAATTTATTTTTTTCATTTAATCCAACATATCACAAGAATGATTTAACATGTAATCAGTATAAAAAAATTACATTTTACATTCTTGATTTCACACTGCCTTTGAGGTCCAGCATGTATTTTACACTCACAACACATCTCAATTCAAATGAACCCCATTTCAAGTGCTCAGTGGCTCCCTGTGGTTTATGGCTGCTGAGTTGGATGACACAGACTTAGACAACAGTGAGAAAGTGTAGGTGGAGAAGTGGGACCAGTCATCAAGTTCTAAAGAGTTAGCATAGAGTGGATGGTAAGGACCCAGTTGCTAAGAGTGTGAGAGCTTGGGCACATTTTTAGAAGGCAAAGAGTTGAGACCATTTTCTAAATTAATGCTTTAAAAAGACAACTGAGATGAGGATTCATTTCATGGAGACAGTCAACAAATGAAGAAAGAGAACTTGGAGATGTGAGGAAAAAGTTACAAAACAAGCATTTCCCACTGAGGGTGAGACCTGGAGGGCCCACGATGGTAACAGTCAGCATTGTGTTCTGTGTCGGGGAACAGACTTTCAGTTCTGAGGGTCATGTTTGGCCCTTGTCTTCCACAGGCCCACTGCCCATCCAAGTTAACTAGACACCTTCCTAGAGGCATTAGTGTTTGCACTGTTTAAGGGCACCGGTGGCAGGTGTAACTGGACAAATGAGATAGTCTTTTCTATGATACTAGAAGAGAATTGGTTATAAATGTATAGGCTTTCTTCTAAAATCCCAATGTTTCAGTGGATATTTCCTGTTTTCATTAACTCCTACCATCCATTTGTCATTAATTAACCTATCCACTCTTCAATGGAAAATGTTTATTGAATTTCTACTAATTTTTTCTTGAAACTTTGAATCAGTGCATTAATTCTTTCATTCACAAACCTTCATTGAGTCCCTCACTCTCCTTTTCCGTGAGTAGGACCAACCTAAGGCAAATTTTTACATGGGTGAAATTGATTTGGGGAATTTTTCCATCTTGCTTTATGAGTTCTCAGATTTCTAGTACTGACTTACACTTTTTTGACCTTGCCCAAAGATCCACGTCATCTAAACACAATGATTCACCACCAAGGTCAACACTGCCACCACCATCTTTCCCATCACCACCACCACTATCAACAACAACAATTAAACTTCTGGTTCTATTCTAAACTGTCCTGCTTATTAGGAGAGAAAACAAAGTTAAAGCTCTTAACTTTTCCAGAAGCATTGGTGTTATAAAAAGAGAATGGTTATTAATACAAATGAATCTCTATTTTTTTAAGTTTATTTATTCTGAGAGAGAGAGTATGCATGAGCAGGGGAGGGACAGAGAGAGAGAGAGGAGAGAGAAAGAATCCCAAGCAGGCTCTCCACTGACAGCACAGAGCCCCATGCAGGGCTTGAACTCACCCATGAGATCATGACCTGAGCTGAGATCAAGAGTCGGCTAGTTAACCAGCTGAGCCACCCAAGCACCCCTCTATTTGTTGAAAAGTAAAATGAGTGAAAATATCTTCTTCTCCAACATTTTTAGATACAATTTGAATGTATTTTATAGTGAATACCTATACACCTACCACCTAAATTCTACAAATATTATTTTGTTATATTGCTTTCTCATGTATCTATCCATTTATTACTACCTCTATTCTTTCATTAACCCATAGCATTTGTTTACATATTTCAAAGTAAATTTCTTTATGCAGACATTCGGATATTTTTCATTAAACACTTTAGCAAGCATATCATTAAGTAGATTTTGATATTTCTTTTGAGATAAATTTGAAATTCAGTGCAGTGGAATGGAATCCTTAGTGTATTTTGCTGAATTCTGATAAATGCAAACAACTATGTAACCCACACCTCTATCGAGATGGAGACTGTTACCACCATCAGAAAGTTCTCTAAGAGCAACAAGTCTTCTGATTTTATTTCTCCCATAGGTTTGTTTCATGTCACAAAAATGACATGAAAATAACTTAGGAAGAAAGGATACATGTGATAAAACAGTGGCCTGATGATGTGACTTCATGGAGGCTGGAAACATTAGGGGTTTGATGATGGTCTGGTTCCTCATGGGCAGAGCAGCAGTACACATCCTCTCAAAACCAAATACATTATCACTTGTCTGTGGTAAGAATTGGCCAAGATCTTGGGATAGGTAATAGGTGCTGCCAAGCTCCTATGCAGATGTATGGAAATGTGGCAAGGAGCCATTCCTCTCTGCTAACATGAGTTAGGAAAGGGCCACAGGAGACATGCTCTGAGCCCAGCTGTAATTCCAGGATGCCCTCAGTGGCAAGAGAATACTTCTGACATCATAGACCCAATCAGTGTCTTCATGATGCTGTAACCCTCTAACATAGTGTTAGGCCATTGTGTCAAGAAAAGCACAGATTGAATAAGGGGAAATTGGGGATAAGCAACTATTAAGAAACAACCTGTGGTCTCAACAAGTGAAAATAAAAATATCAGAAAAGAATCAGAATATTCAGGAGCCTTAAGCCTGATCTTTTCTTGAGTGTCTTGTTTTCCATTTAAATCTAATTATCATGGATCCAAGATTATATTTTGCAAAAGGATTTAAGGATATATTTTTAACTCTTATATGTATATATATGTTTATATACTTTCATTTTTCCTTCTTTTTAATTTGTTGGCATGACATAGAAGACTATCGTAAGAATATCTTTCATTTGGGGTAAGAGCAGGTGTATTTGTTGTCTTTCTTGATCTCCTCTGTTCAGAGGAGTGAAATCATAGCCTTGTTAGTCATATCTTAACATTAGAAATGGCCATGCCCCTGTGATGGCTAGGAAGAATGGAGATTATGCTTAAAGCCCAAACCTCAGACTTGTGGGTATTTTCTCTTCTAGGTTAAAAAAAAAATACCAGAAAGGAAAGATTTAACTCACTAGTTATTTTGAGAAAATCAATTTCCATACATACATTTAATTGCCCACTCATAAATTTATATTTCCCTTTCCCTCTCTGCATAATTGGTTTCCTGAATTCAGTTTAGCCCCTTGCCCCATGTTTTCATGAGTTTTTTATTCCTGACATTTGTCTGGTCAAGCCATTCTTTTGCTGAAAGAGCTGGTAACTTTTCATTGCCTTAAGGATGAAATCCAAAATTCTTAGTGAGACATTCAAGGCTTGTCAAAAGCTGGTCCCAAACTGATTTTCTAGCTGTACTTTCCCTGAGGATTCCTTCCCAATTTCCTCCCCTTTCCTTTCCATTTCCCACAATTCTTGCATTCCTTGTTGTTACCCTATGTGCATAAGATTTTGAGGGGTGGGCATGTGCAATTTTATGTTACCACATTTAGATGAGTGTGTGCCTATCTACCTATGTTACTGCGACTCCTTTGTCAGAATATAATCTCCAATTTACCCTTCATTTGCTTTTTTAGGCTTTAAAACATAGTAAAATATAGGTAATATAAAATTTACTATATTAGCCATTTTTAAATGCTGCACAGTTCATTGACATTAGGTATATTCACATTATTGTGCAACCATCACCACTATCCATCTCTGGAATTTTGCATCATTCCATACTGAAACTCTGTATCCATTAAACAATAACTCCCCATTCTCCCCTCCTTCCAACCCCTGGTAGCCTTCATTATACTTTCTGTCTCTATGAATTTGACTACTTTAGGTATCTCCTGTAAGTGAAATCATACAGTGTTTGTCCTTTTGTGTCTGGCTTATTTTACTTTGTGCAGTGTCTTCAAGGTTTATTTGTATTGTAGCATGTATCAGAATTCACTTTCTTTTTAAGGATCAGTAATGTTTTATTGTAGGGATACAATACATTTTGTTTATCCATTTATCTGTTGATAGACATTAGGGTAGTTTCCATTTTAAGGCTATTATGAATAATACTGTTATGAACATTGGTGTGCAAATATTTGAGTATCTTCTGGCAATTCTTGTGTGTATATATCCAGGATGGAATTGCTGGGTCAAATGGCATTTCTATGTTTAATTTTTTGAAGAACTGCTATACCATTTCTACAGTGGTTGTTTCTACATACTATTTCTACAGTTTTACCTTCCTGCCAAAAATGTACGAAGGTTTCCATTTCTTCACATCCATGCCATCCATCCACGTTTTCTGTTTTTTGTTTTGTTTTGTTTTATAATAACCATGTTAAATGGGTGTGAAATGGTATCTGATTATGGGTTTAATATGCACTTCCTTAATAATTAGTGATGTTGAGGATCCTTTTATGTACCTATTGGCCATTTGTATGGCTTCTTTGAAGAAATGTCTATTCATGTGTGTACCCATTTTTTTCTTTTTTTTTTTTAAATTTTTTTTTTCAACGTTTATTTATTTTTGGGACAGAGAGAGACAGAGCATGAACGGGGGAGGGGCAGAGAGAGAGGGAGACACAGAATCGGAAACAGGCTCCAGGCTCTGAGCCATCAGCCCAGAGCCTGACGCGAGGCTTGAACTCATGACCGCGAGATCGTGACCTGGCTGAAGTCGGACGCTTAACCGACTGCGCCACCCAGGCGCCCCTGTACCCATTTTTTTCAATCAAGTTGTTTGCTTTTTCGTTGTTGAGTTTTAAGAGTTTTGTATACATTATGGATATTAAATCCTCATGAGATAGGTGATTTGCAAATATTCTCTCCCATTGTGAGAGTTGTCTTTTTAAGCTGTTGACAATGTCCTTTGATGCAAAGTTGTTAATTTTGATGAAGTGTCATTTATCTATTACTTTTCCTTTGTTGCCTGTGCTCTCGTATCACAGCCAAGAAATCATTGCCACATACTTTGTCATGAAGCTTTCCCAGTGTTTTCTTCTAAAAGTGGTATAGTTTTAGACTTCACTTTTTGGTCTTTGATCCATTTTCAGTTTTTTTTTTTTTTATATGATGTAAGGTAAGGATCCAACTTTGTTCTTTTACATGTAGACATCCAGTTTTCCCAAGACTACTGTTGGAAAGAGTCCTTTCCCTCCATTAAATGGTCTGGGCACTCTTGCTGAAAATCATTTGATCATATAAGCAAGAGTTTATTTATGGGTTCTCTATTCTTTTCCATTGGTCATATGTCTTCCTTTATGCAAGTTTTGATTATGCACCATTTTGATTATTATAGGTTTATAGTAAATTTTGAAATCACTAAGTGTCAGTTCTGCAACTTTGTTCTTTTACACGATTGTTTTGGCTATTAGAGGATCTCTTGAGATTCCATATGAATTTTAGGATGGGTTTTTCTATTTCTGCCAATAAAATATTGTTGAGCATTTCATAGGTATGGAATTGAATCTGCAGATTTCTTTGTGTAGTACTGGCATTCTAATAACAGTATGTCTTTTAATCCATGAACATGGGATGTCTATTCATTTATTTATGTCTTCGTTAATTTATTTCAACAGTGTTTTATAGTTTTCTGCATGTAAGTCTTTCACCTCCTTAGTAAGTTGATTCCTAAGTAGTTTATTCTTTTTGATGCTTTATAAATGAATTGTTTTCTTAATTTTCTTTTCAGATTATTCATCATTTCTTTTCTGATTGTTCAGATTGTTCATCAATATAAAAATGCAACTGATTTTTTTTGTTGATCTTGAATCCTGCTACATTGCTGAATTTGTTTATTCATTCTAACAGTTGTGTGTGCTGCATGTGTGTTTTTTCTACATAGAAAATCATGTCATCTGTGAACAGAGATAATTTTACTTCTCCCTTTCCAGTTTGAATGTCATTTATTCCTTTTCCTTGACTAATTATTCTGGTTAGTACCTCCAATACTCATTTAACTAGAAGTGATAAAAGGAGACATCTATGTTTTTACTTTCTCCCTTATGTTAGAGGAAAATCTTTTAGTCCTTCAACATTAAATATAACGTTAGCTGTGAGTTTTTCAGAAATTACCTGTATTATGTTGAGATAGTCTCTTTCTATTCCTAATTTGCTGAGATTTTTTTTAATCATAAAAAAGGTATCGAATTTTGTCAATTGCTTTTTCTGTATCTACTGAGATGATATTACAGTGTTTTTCCTACATTCTATTAATGTTATATATTACATTGATTTATTTTTGTATGTTGAACCTTCCTTACATTCCAGGAATAGATTCCACATTGTCCTGGTGTATAATTGCTTTCATATGCTGTCACATTAAGTGTTATAGTATTTGGTTGAGGATTTTTTACATCAATATTTATAATATATATTGGTCTTCCGTTTTCTTTCCTTGTACTGTCTTTGTGTGCCTTTGGTATTAGGGCAATGCTAGCCTCACAGAGTGAGTTAGGGATCCATCCCTTCTGCTTAAGTTCTGGAAAAGACTGAGGAGGGATTGGTGTTAGTTCTTCTTTACATAAATGTTAAGTAAAATTCACTAATGAAACCATGAAGTCTAGATCTTTTCTTTGTTGAGAGATTCTTGATTATTGATTCAATCTCCTAACTAACCATGAGTCTATTCTTATTTTCTATTTCTATTTCTATTCAGTCTTGGTATATTTCTAGGAATTTATCCATTTCATCTAGGTTACCCAATGCATTAGCCTACAGTTTTTCATAGTACTCTCTTATACTGTTTTCATTTCTATAGATTTGGTAGTACTGTCCTTGCTTTCAATTCTGATTTTAGTAATTTGAGAGAAAACATGATAGCTTATAAAGTATTTGTCCAGAAAGGAAATTATAAAGGATGAGAAAGTAACAAGGGAGAAAGAGAACATTTGGCCCTGAAGAACCATCTGAACTCAAATGACATCCCAAAAGTTTGTATCCACGTACATATCACAAAATAAGTACCTTTGAACCCAACATGTGAGATGGATCAAAGGCCAGTTGTTCATGATTGTGTGTCACTGTGGTCACCTTTTGTCACTGAAATACTGTGACCTTGAAATGATGGCTTTTTCTATCCAGTATATTTCCCTAAGTATTTTGGAACCAAAGCATGGCTGAGACAACCCATGGCTGGCTGGCTTACTGGTTATTCCTGAAAGAGGGAAAAATGAAGGGGACTTGAGTTTTTTCCTTCTGTTTTCCATAAGATTTCCATTTCTGCCTCCTGTTTGTACTTCACACAGTACTTAGAGGGCATCACTGAAACTCCCAATAAATACCCAGTATTTTTGTACATCAAAAGTTTCACAACTCAACACTTCAGGAAGTCTGATTTTATTACTTGTTTATACATTTTTCCCTTTGGCCTGAACCAAAGCTGTCTTTTGCCAAATTTAAATGAAATTTGCCCCTCATTGAATTTCAGTTTGATACTGAATTCAGAAGCCAGAAAGAGGGAAGTATGCATTTTAAATGTATCTATTTTTTTAATATATATTTCATAATATTCCAAGCCAGGTATATACAACAAATTGCAACACATTTCCTCAAGCAACCACTTACAGATCATACTAAATGAAGTTAATAATTATGTATTACATTTTTTAATGAGCAGTGAGGAATGTGCCTGAATGGTCCAGTATATTAGAAACTTTTCCAGGAAAACTTCCTACCAGCGTCTCCCAGTAGAGATCACTTTCTTATTTTAAAGGCATCTGAGTTTACTCCTCTCCACTTCTCTCTCTCTCTCTCTCTCTCTCTCTCTCTCTCTCTCTCTCCCTTTCCCTCTCCTCTTTCAGGTGGTGGAGAGTCTGAGGATCATTTGCACTAATTATTTTTAGTTCCTCCTCACATAACACCTGAAGAGGGCATTCTATTTATGGGAACCAAATTACTTAGAAATATTTCCAAGCTCCTTAGCAGAGGTCAGTACACATATTAGCTGGGGGCAAAAGGAATATTCAAGCTCAGGCACCCCTTTTGAATTCACGGCTGGGATTTTTGCAGCTCCATGCTATCAGTCTGGTCCCCTTGGTTACCCTTTACCTTGCTCATAATATCCAGACAGCATGTCAGGACCCATCTCATCTCCACGTATCAACAAATGTTTGTGGAGGATCAGCTGTTCCCATGGTACCTGGGCTCAGGGATTTGTGTTGGAATGTGTGGTGTTTCCCAGACCCTGGGTTCCCAGCAACTGCTTATATACAATCTTGATTCTCTGCACCTACTGAGTCCTTCTACGATTTCATGGTGCTGCTCTGACACTTTCACACTCTGGGTCCTAACTCCCTACTACAAGCCACAGGGATTAATGAATTCCTTCCCGGAGATCTGACTGCACTCGCCTTAATAGGCCATTTGTTCCTCCCTGCTTTTTTCTCCATTGGGGTAATTTTCAAAGAAGCACTAGTAATCACTTTCCTCATTCTGAATCCATATTATAAAACTTGAATTGGGATACTTCCACTGGAGAAAATGTAGAACTTTATCTTGGTGGAAAGACTCCCTCCTTCTGTGTGTGTGTGTGCGTGTGTGTGCGTGCGCACGCTCGCGTGTTTAAGTTTATTTAGAGAGAGAGAGAGAGCGAGCGTGAAAGCACAAGTGGGGGGAGGGCAGAGAGAGAGGGAGACAAAGAATCCAAGAATCCGAAGCAGGCTCTAGGCTCTGAGCTGTCAGCAGAGTCCCATGCAGGGCCCAAACCCACAAACGTTGATATCATGATCTGAGTCAAAGTCAGATGCTTAACTGACTGAGTTGCCCAGGCGCCCCCTTCTGTGTGTTTTTTTTATCCTATTTTCTTAGCTGTGTGTTTAATAGCATGTAAAAAAACCCAAACTGGGTGGCCATGGCTTTCATATAACAATAGACATAGTGTGGAAATATTTTTGAATAAAAATAAAATGGTGGCTACAATCTGTGTAAGTTAAGTGACATCTAAATAATAAGACATTTGAAACAAACATTTTATGAAAAAAATTCAAATGCTTCCCTTGAATCATGAATAAATTTATGGTAATGTTTCTTACATAATACTCAACTCCCCAACTTTAAAAAACATGTGCCTTGTGTGATAGCTCTTCATTCTAAGTCTAAAGTGTGGATTTGAAAAAGAAGAATAAACAAAGAAAAAAAAACTTGAGAAAAATAAAAGACCAATTTGAACAGAACTAGCTTGGAAACTATAGATGATACAGATTCCTTTTTGCTACCCTTGGTAGGAGTCCCAGATTTACTAAAAAGAAGAAAAGACCCCCCCCAAAAAAACACCCCAGAAAACTGAGATGCCAGTTAAATTTGAATTTCAGATAAACAATGAATAATTTTTATCCTAAGTATGTCCCAAATATGGCAGGAGGTGTACCTGGTTTAAAAGAATTATTTGTTGTTTATTTGAAATTCAGATCTCACTGGATGTCTTGTATTTTATCTGTCTGCCTTAACCTTTAGAAGTTCCAATTCAGTTGAAGGTGAGTGGTGGAGGCCCAAATGACTAAATTTTTCATACTGTAAGCTCTGCATGGAATTCTATAAATCAGGTTTGGAAGTCACCAAATTGTCATTTTAAGACATAACACAGACACACACACACATACACACACACACACACAATATAACAGAGACATGATGGTGGTCTCAAATTCTGTTTCTGATAGATTTCTACTACCAATGAAGACAAAATTTTATCTGAAGTAAAAGAGAGAACATCTGAGAACATCAGAGAACATCTGAACTTGCCTTTGGGGATCCTAGCACAGGTGAGAAAATACTTGGGCATTTTTCTTTTATTTTTTTTTTAATATGAAATTTATTGTCAAATAGGTTTCCATACAACACCCAGAGCTCATCCCAACAGGTGCCCTCCTCAGTGCCCATCACCCACCCTCCCCTCCCTCCCACCCCCATCAACCCTCAGTTTATTCTCAATTTTTAAGACTTAGGCATTTTTCAAACCATAGTCTGAGCTATAAACTGGTAGGATTATAATCATGATGATCAATATTGTTTTGGCTGGCTAGCTTGAACTTTTGTTATCAAATATGGTTGGTTGGTATTAGATATTCTCATTAGCTTTTATTATTGATAGTGAAGTACAAGTTATAAGTAAAACCCAAAAAACTATATATATAGTAAGTGCCTGGTATGGGGCAGTGCTGTCAGAAAATGGTAAATGAGATAGAGCCCCGCCTCTTCAGGTGCTTAAATGAGTCGTTTAGGATCACATCAATTTCCAACAGGCCTTTAAGTTTATTATGATAAGCTGATTAACATAGAGCTTTATATGCAAAATGCCAGAGTAATAGAATACCTGATTTCACAGAGCTTACAACATTAAAAAAAGTCTTTGCATTTTCAAATGTAGCAGCCTCAATATAAAGCTTTATAAAGGTGAAATCCCTTTATGGACAGTTGAGGCTACGTGATTTGGTGAGAAGATGACATTAAAGCTCTTTGTGCTAACTGGGTTTATTTAATTAAGAATCAGTTATGGCATTTAACACTAGCTGATATGTTGTTATTGATCATTGTCACATGAGACCTTTCTGGATTTTTTTTTCCTGTTAAGAATGTCTGTTGTAACCAGCCGGGACATGGGAGGCTGTGCTATGTGATGTGAAATAATGCTCCTCAGACACATGGGGGAATTTCGGGCTTTTTAGTGTAGAAAATCCAGCTCAGTTCCCAACTGTTTCATGATGTCTTTTCTGATGGTTACTGCCCACTTTGGGCTCTCATTTTCCAGATGACCACATCACTCCATGCTGGACCATGCACTGCTCCAGCAATCTCTTCATAATGTTTAAGTCTGGTAGTCTTATAGTATTTGGGGAGGAAGGGGGGCAAGCACTATGTCATGGGCTTATGGACTTATTAAGAATTATGGACTTATTTAGAATAGTGTCTCCAGAAGAAGCCTGTAAGTATTTTATCACTTAGTTGTTTGACCTGGAAGTAATTTTGAAGATCACAACACCAAAGCAAGCAGTGTAGACAGTGAGCATCATTTGTAGCACCAAGGGTGTGTCCTGAGAAAGAGCCTAAACAAAAGTAAAACCTCAGTATGCTGGGATGAGTGAGGATTTAGGGGTAATTATTCTTTCTGGTTGGCTGGAAAATGTCTTTCTGAAAATTAAGTCTAGTATGCTACGAAAGTTGCTGTGCTTAGTATTCAGGTTTGTACAAAGAGTACTAATGCAGAGCACCTGCTCTCAAGGATCAGCTAATCCAGGTGAGGAGTTAAGAAATGTGTATGAAAACTTAATTAACAGGATAAATGGGCAGCACAGGAAGGTTATTTCTTGGCTCCAAAGGGGAGCTATTAAATGTGAGCTGCTCGTTCTCTAGACTAGCTTATTTTCCTGTCCTGGTAAATACAAGATGGTGGATGGAACTGGGTCATTCTTTGGACATATTTCTTGTGGTCAATAGTCATAATAAAAAGAAAATAATAGCAGCCACTTAAGAAGTGATTAATACTTTCCAGATACCCTTGTAAGAACTTTTTAAAATTTAACAGTTTTAATCCCCTTGGCAACCCTGTGAACTAAGAGCTTGCAGAAAAAGAGAGGTGAGGTAACTTGGCCTAGTTTGCATAGCCATTAGGTAGCTGAGTCAGGCTGGTGGGTAGAGTCCATGCTGAACAGTAGCTCTGCTCTGCCTTCTTTGTTTCTGCCTATCAACTCCTAGGGTGCCTTCTAAAAAGTTACATTCCAGAAAATGTTTCCTTTTCTTTTGTCTGTTTATGATAACGAAGTTGAAAGGAAAACCATCTGGTTAATGCATGGTACTTATCAGACATTCTTTCCTGGATCATTGAAATTTTGCATTGATGAGGCTGATACCTAGTTAAGGCCATTTTATGAGAGCTGGAAGAAACAGCAAGACAAACATTAACATCCACCTAACAGCCCATGATCCACAAAGAAGTTGTGTGGGATGCCAGAAGAAAGTACAGTTACCTGGAGAAATACACTTTGGTAGATAGGAAAGGGATATTTTTCTGTGAGGAACCAAGGTGATTTCTGTGAAGGAACTATTCAGTTAACAACAAACAGGGGAAGCAATGAGCTGTCTCAGGCTTTGTAACATCTGTTATAACTGCACCTGCCTCAAAGATTTCCTGGTTCCTATTCCGGAGAGAGAAAGTCAGCAGGAAATGAGGCAAGTGCATAATGACTTCACGGAAAAAGATGGCTTTTAACTTCTTGGGTTTAATTCCTGACAGTGTTACATATCCCCCTTGTTTGCTGTACTTTACAAGGTGGCAGCTTGTATAACGGAAGATGGGGGAGAAGAAAGGGACCTGTGCTTGGAAACTGTGTTTAAGGAGCACAGGAATGTCTGGAGCCATTGGTCAATTGGGTGACATCATTGCACCTGGCCAGTTAGTCCTCACTCTGACTCAGTGGGTCACAGGTGGAAATAAAGCATATCCCTACTTACCAGAACAATTTAAAGACTCACCACTTTGTCTCTCCTTTCTTTCTCTAATCAGTTTTTCTCAAACTTTAGAGTGAATCAGAATCACCTGGAAGGCTTGTTAAAACAGATTTCTGGACCTGATGCCCAGAGTTTCTGACTCAGTGTGTCTGGTGTTGTGCATGGGAATTTGCACTCCTGCAAGTTACCAGGTGATGCTGATGCTGCTGGTCTGGAATTACATTTGAGAGCCATTGCTCTAATTGATTTAGACAGAAGTCCTCTATTCTAGGGCCTTTCTCCTATCAGGATTATCCAGCACCCAGAGATTTCCATCTTTTCTTCCTATCAGTACGGATGATGAGAACCTGCCTTCACTTTCCTCTTCATCCTAGCCCCAACCCCAGCCTAACTCAGCCCCAGCATTCCTTTCCAACTTAGAGAAATTAATTAAATCACATTCCACTGGTTCCAGAAAGAAGTTGAGTGGCTGTGGCCTTCCCAAGCTAGTAGAATGAAGCAGACTTTTCCCCCAAAGGCCTCACTACACTGGTGATCGTACTTTAGATCTTTTTTGGGAATCAGATTACTGCAGGTGGAATGCAAATAGCTTTATCCATCATTATTTATGAGACTTTGTACAAGTACATAACCTTTCTGTGTTTTATGTGAAGACTACGGAAGAGTACTGGCACATAGAAAGCTGCTTAAAAAAACAGTTATTCCAATCAGAAACTCCTTGAATAGAATATATGCAGCACCATTCAAAGAAATAAAAAGATTATAATCTCTATATGTGAACTGTTTATTATATTACTATGATTACAGGGTTTACTACCTTAATTGAATTTATATTGATCATTATAATGATCCAGATTATTTATTCTTACATTGTTTTATTCAGATATAATTAATATATAGTGTTATATTAGTTTCAGGTGTACAATGATTCGAACTTATTCAGTGATCATCAAGATAAGTGGACTCTTAATCCCTTTTAGCTATTTACCCAACCCTCCTCTCTGTGAAGCACCAGTTCTCCATATTTAAGAGTCTGGGGTTTTGTTTGTTTGTTTCTTTTTTTTCTTTGTTCATTTGCTTTGTTTCTTAAACTCCACATATGTGTGAAATCATATGGTTATTTGTCTTTCTCTGACTCATTTATTTCCATTAGCGTTACACTCTCTAGATCCATCCATGTAGTTGCAAGTGGCAAGATTTCATTTTTCTTTATACTGAGTAATATCCCATTGTGTGTGTGTGTGTGTATGTGTGTGCGCACACACACCACACACACACACACACACACACACACACACACACACACATATATACACCACATCTTCTTTATCCATTCATCTATGGATGGACATTTGGGTCACTTCCATAATTTGGCAATTGTAAATAACACTACAATAAGCATAAGGATGCATATATCTTTTATAATTAGTGTTTTCATTTTCTTTGGGTAAATACCCAGTTGTAGAATAACTAAGATCATATGATAATTTGATTTTTAATTTTTTGAGGAAACTCCACACTGTTTTCCACAGTGACTGCACCAATTTTCATTCCTAGCAACAGTACACACAGATTCCTTTTCTTCCACATCCTCACCAATGCTTGTTATTTCTTATGTTTTTGATTTTAGCCATTCTGACAGGTGTGAGGTGGTATCTCATTGTGTTTTTGATTTGCATTTCCCTGATGATGAGTGATGTTGGGCATCTTTTCATGTGTCTTTTGGCCATCTGTATGTCTTCTTGGGAAAAATATCTGTTCAGGTCCATTGCCCATTTTTTTTAATGAGATCACTTGGTTTTTTTTTTTGGTGTTGAGTTGTATAAGTTCCTTATATATTTTGGATATTAACCCATGTACTCTGAAAACTATAATTGTTTAAAGAAATTGAAGAGGACACAAATAAATTGAAAGATACTCTTTGCTCATGATTGGAAGAATCAATATTGTTAAAATATTCATACTACCCAAAGAAATCCACAGAATTAATACAATCTCTACTAAATTATCAACAACATATTTCACAGAACCAGAACAAATAATCCTACAGTTTTTATGGAGCCAAAAAGACCCCAGATAACCAAAGCAATCTTGAAAAAAATAACAAATCTGGAGATACCACAAGCCCAGGTTTCAAAATATACCACAAATACGTACTAATCAAAATAGTATGGTTCTGACACAAAAAATAGACACATAGATCAATAGAACAGAAAAGAGAGTCCAGAAGTAAACTCATGCATATATGGTCAATTAATCTATGACAGAGGAGGCAAGAATATACAATGAGGAAAAGACCATCTCTTCACCAAATAGAGCTGGGAAACCTGGACAGCTACATGCAAAAGAATGGAACTCTACCAATTTCTTACACTATTCACAAAAATAAGCTCAAAATAGATTAAAGACCTAAATGTGAGACCTGTAACCATAATATTCCTGGAAGAAAACATAAGCCAGTAATTTCTTTAACATTGACCATAACAACAATTTTGTAGATATGTCTTCTGAGGCAAGGGAAACAAAAGCAAAATTAAACTATTTGAACCACACCAAAATAAAGGACTTTTACACAGCAAAAGAAACCATCAATAAAACATAAAAGCAGCCTTCTCAGTGGGAGAAGATATTTGCAAATGGTATATCCAATAAAGGGTTAATATCCACATAATTTTCTCAAAGTAAAAAAGTAAAATTCTATATGTAAGGCATATATAATATTTTAGTTACTTAAATATTTTTAAAGGAATATTTATTATAGTAACAATGCATATTATACAAATACAATATATATTTATATCAGAAATTATAACAAATATCAATATTATATTAGGTATAAAATATATAATATACAATATCTTAAAATACATAATTAAATATATTTTAATAATATATTAATTGTATTCATGTTGGCATATGTAGAGTCCTTTAAAAAGTACCTATATTGGGACACCTAGGTGGCTCAGTCAGTTGAGCATGAAACTCTTGATTTCAGCTCAGGTCATGATCCCAGAGTTGTGGGGTTAAGCCCCATGTCTCCACACTGAGCATGGAGCCTGCTTAAGATTCTCTCTCCCTCTGCCCCTCTCCCCTGCTAGTGCTCTCTCTCTCTCTCTCTCTCTCAAATAAAAATAAATAAATAAAATGTACCTATATGCAAGGTGTACATTAAATATATTAAAATGTTACATATAGAATTAACATTAATATAGGAAAATGTTGAAAAAGGAAAATATCCAGAAGATATATTTGTATATAATATGTAATGTATATCATTTATTATATATGTTATTTACTATTTCTAAACAGTTAGTTGGTTCATTATTCACATTTAATCTATTCTGCTACATTAGTGTTAATAAAGTTATCCTCATTAATCTTATTGGAAAAATGACTCAAATTAACAAGTGTCATTAGATAATGGAAAGCTTATTTCATTTCCTTGGTACATTAACAAATGGAAACTGTGGTCTTGAAGGTCTTTGGTATGTATTTAGTGCTTTTCTTTAAGTGCATGTTTTAAATACGGAATGGTAATTAACATTATTTTTCACTTCTAAAGCAATATGTTAACTACAAAGGCTTTAAAAATTTGATATTTTCTGGGCTCTTGTTGAAAAGAGCAGTGTTAGCCTCATAGGGATCATTTTTAGGCTTCTATAATGTCTTACTGTTTTATCTTCTCTATCTTCCCACCATGGTGCCTGAAATTCCACTATTCCAGCATTCTTGATTTAATCACTATGGTTATTCTTCTAAGGAGCAGCCTTCTCCAAAATGCTTCCATTTCTTCTTTTAAGCTTATTTATTTATTTTGAGAAAGAAGGAGAGAGGAGAGAGAGAATCTCAAGCAGTCTCCACCATGTCAGCACAGAGCCCCATGTGTATCAGGAACTGTGAGATCATGACCTGAGCCAAAATCAAGAGTCTGATGCTTAACTGACTGAGCCACCCAGGTGCCCCAAAATGCTTCCATTTCTAAGAGGAATAGCTTCCTGTAAGTCCCATTATCAAAAGGTCATTTTCTGATGGCCTGTGATAGCTTTGGGTATTTAGAGTTTAGAGGCACCAAAAATACAAGAAAAGGAAGCTGGGGACAATTTTTTCCTGCTTCAGGCATCTATATGGCTCCAAAAAAAGGAAAAAAATCAACACTGAAATCCTTATTAAGTCAGTCTTATTCTTTAATATTTTGCCAAACTGAAAGCTGATATCATAAGTTATATGGCCCTACTGAGATGTGTGACTGACAGAAGTTAATCTAAAGGCATGTGCTATTGGATATTGAACTAAAAGTTAATAATCATGCCTCGTGGAAAAAGCCATGTGCACAGAGAATTTAGTCTATTTTGAATCACCATTCAAAAGACACTGATTTAAAGTTGGTTCTATTTAAATCTCCATGTGTTTTAAGTGGGCAACTATTTAAAATCAAATATACAGTGTTGATTATAATAATCCCTTCCATTTTTTTCAAAGCCTGACCATATACAAAGGCTTTTCAGGGCATTTTCAGATTTTATCAAGGATGTTCTCTTATTTAAGACTTAGCTTAGACCAACACTGACTTGTAGGAGGTGATTAATAGACTTATTTTACCCAAGTAGAAACCAAGGCTCAGACTGAGGAGTCAAATAATATAAGCTTATGCAGATGATAGGTTGTGGATCCACAACTAAAATCAACCCCTTTGTGGCCAGTGCACTTTCCACCCCACTGTGCTCTCTTTGAAGACATTTGGGGTCATGGGATAAATAATATGTATTCCCGAGATCTGCAGATCTATCTGCACTATCTGAGTTCCAATCAAAGAAAAGTTGGGACTGAGCAAGTGTAGCCAGATATTCTCTCTAGATGATTTTGGTACTCCCTCTGCATCTTTTAATGGGCTGAATTGAATGTGTCTTCCCCAAGTTTGTATGTTAAAATCCCAACCCCTCATTACCTCAGACTATAATGGTATTTGGAGAAAAGGTCTTGAAAGAGGTGATAAAGTAAAAATGAGGCTGTTAGGATGGGCCCTAATTCAGTTTGATTGGTGTCTTTATAAGAAGAGGCACAGGGAACACGTGTGCTGAGGGACAACCATGATGAAGAGGCAGCAAGGGGGTAGTCATCTGCAAGCCAGGAGAGAGGCCTGTAACAGATCCTTCCTTCATGGCCTTCACAGTGACAACTCTGCTGGCACCTTGAACTTGGAATTCCAGCCACCCAGTTTGTGGTACCTTTTCATGGCACAACTAACTAACACAACAACCCAATACAATCTCTCTGAACCCCCACCTAGAAGAAGTAATGAGAGGGCAGCTTTTGGAAACCTCTCCTCAGTGAAGCTCTTCGTTAACATATTAACCCCTAGAAAGTAGACCTTCCAGCCCTCATGAACGTGTTTTCCTGCTTATTTACATTAAAACTTTTCTTTAGCCATTTGCACGTGGCATGCACTGAGCATTTTTATTCTGTATGGAGATGTCCCATCTGCTGCCTCTTCCTCTTCATCGGTCTTTCCTTTGCCACCCCTTTTTCCTCTTCTGTCACTGCTTACCCATCCCCTCTCTTGTTTCTCTCCTGTCTCCCTTCTCTCTGGTCTTTCCCATCCTCTGTCGCTTTGTCTTCTATTTTCTCCTCTCTCATTTTCCCACTCTTATATATTCTGACATCCTTACCTAACCTCTCCTCTTCCTTTCAAAAAAATTTCTTAAAAAAAGAAAGATGTTCAATCCTTTTTACCCTAGTGTAAATATTCTTCGAAATAAATTATCCCATGGGTATTTTCTCTGAATTCAGCAGGCACTTACATGAACTGAATTGCTGATCCAACCTCTAGCTGGATGGTAGCCATCAGTGAATAGATGTGAAGGCATTTCTGGGTTGGCACAGGCTTTCCATGTCCCCAGAGTCATACTATCAAGCAGACATCAACTCTTAACTATTCAAAAGTCCTCCTACAGCCACTTTTATGCTAAATGTTGAGATTCCTGACCTGTTTCAGTTTTAAATATATTTAAGATAGTGTGAGTTAGTGGGTCCAGCAAGGAGGAGGCTTCAAGCATTGACTAGCAGAAATGACTAAAATGAACAGAGATTTTTGAACTTATTGGTATACGATCAAACTGGAATTTGAAGGTTAAAGGACAGAGTGTCAAGCACACATCATGTCTTAGATACCTGTCTGTCTCCTCCATAGCATTTCTTGCTGTATTTATGTGGGCATCACAAAATGGAGCATTGAAATATCAACACTGAAATCAACATTGCAGATTCCCCCATTCTGTTTGACACCTTCTTTGTAGGAAACAAATGGAGAAGAGCTTCTTGGCTTGTCGTAAAAAACAGCACTTTCAACTCTCCATTTCAGCTTTTTGGATTTCATCTTATATATAGAATAACATACTTGTAATCCATAAAAAGATTTCTTAAATTGCAGGAGAAATATGGCTTAACACTTCTTCTCTGGCCCAAAGAAAATAATTGGTATCCCAATAAAGTCATTATTAAAGGTAATGGATGGGCAAAGCCTGGAAAAATCATTTTTGAAAATTTCCAAACAGGCTGAAACAGGAAAATGTCTGGGTTTCACAGTGTTATTTAACAAACACACACTGTCTGCTCAGGGGACCTGCATCTCCTCAGTCATGAATTAAACATCATCTCATGGTGCCCCTTCTTGTAATGGTGGTAAAATCCATGACTTCCACATGTGGTTTCAGAATAGAAATAATAATTTAAAAAAAAAGGAAACCAGTGAAGCTTTCTACAGTTTTAAATACTATAGGTGTTAATTACCAGCTTATATCTAGAATGACATGAATACAGAAAGACAAGGCTTAATGAGGTTTTCAGACCATTAGAAGGTACCATTTGATAAAGGCAAACAAGAATCCTGCTCTTTTGATGGACATAGGTATCTTCCATCTAAAGGTGGAATTTCAGTTATAAATCCCAGGAAGGATACAATTGATATATTCATTGTCTAGCAATTATGGAGCTTCCTTGTGTCAACCATCCCTGAAAAAAAACTGCATATAACTACACCACTGCAATGCCCACACCTTTCTTAGGGTATCTATATTTACAACTATTGCTGTAAGTCTAGAGAAGTGAGCTCTTTCTGCAAAGGGCCTTGCAGAAGCCTCATTTTTGTTCTACCTAGAATCAAAGTGCAACTGTTTATTCATTTTAAAAAAAGAGAGAAAGAAGGGTGCCTGGGTGACTCAGCTGGTTAAGCATCCAACTTGATTTTGGCTCAGGTCATGATCTCATGGTCATGAGATCGAGGCCTGCATCAGCTCCGTGCTGAGCATGGAGTTTGCTTGTGATTCTCTCTCTCCCTCTCTCTCTCTTTCTCAAAATAAATAAATAAACGTTAATTTTTTTATTTAAAAAAGAGAGCAAAACATAACTACAGCTTTTCAGAATGTCACAGCCTGAGCAATCTTTTCAGAGCAATTCACAAATTGAAATTGAAATGTATATCTAGCTCTCTATAGATCTGTGCTGAATTGTATAAAATATGAATTTTGGAAATGGGTGTTTTGGAAATATGAGTAAAGGAGGGCTTATAAGAACTCTAAATATAACAAAAATGTGCACTGAATTATCTTGAGACTACCTAATTCACATATTTGTCCATTGTTGCTCTAAGTATACTTGCTGTTGTCCACTGTTTTTCTTGCTTTGGTTCTAAAAGTTGTGATGGAAAAGAATCAATGACCAGTCTGGAGAGATGTAGAAGAATTATGTCTCACAGTTATTTCAGCTGTACACATGTTTCTCTGCTCACATTCACATGAGCTTTGAGCTTTCATTCTATAATATCTACAGCACCAAGTCACATTTGAAAGGTTGAATGGAAGATACCTCTCTTTCAAAAACTTTAAATCATTACTCCTTCATATAATCTGAACCTCTGTTCCTCAGTTTACTCTCTATCAAATGACCACATTAGGCTGTGTGATATTTAAGTTTCCTCATAATCATTTTGTGAAACTGATCTGGATCAAAGGTACTCTACACTAGCCCTAGTACAGGGAGAAAAATCTACACAATATAGCAAAGAGAACACAAAGTTAGCTGTATCTCCTTTTCTGGTTGCACTGTCATGTGAGGATCTGATTTTGCCTCTCCAGGGCCTGTGACCCAGAGAGAATGGGCAGAAAATAAGTGTGAGACCATACAGAGTTTACAAGGCAGCAGATATTTTGAGCTTTTTCAAGAGTTTACAAGACTTATACAAGTAGAAGCTTATTCAAATTAATGAAAGTTACATAGGAATCCATGGTTCAGGTGTTGTATATTCCAGGGAAACATTGTCTAGGCCTTTGTTTATCTTCCCTCTCTATCAATTTATGACTATTCAGTTATTTGGAATATCATGATTTCTAAGCCCAAGAGGCGTGTAGTAGAAGTTAGAGATACACTATATATGTTTGTATCTATGTCTATCCTCCCCATATGTGAATATGTGGATACTATATATATATCATATAGATAACTATTACTCCTGGGTAACATACCCTGAGGGGAAATGTTGAAGTACACATACAGACGGAGCTTTGGGACTTATCTGATGGCTTTATGCCTCTGTACTTTGATTTCCCAACTTCCTTCCTCTTCATTGGCTTTGAACAATTGTGGAGTCTGTTGTGTAAGGTAAAGAGAATATTTGAGAATTATTATTCTCAAATTATTATTCTCAAATTAATATTTGAGAATTATTTGAGAATAGGATAGGCTGGTTTTTAAATTATAGACAAATATTTTTTTTGCTAATGAAATTTGTTTCACTGGGATTTTAAATGAATTTTCTGAACCCACTTGCTTCCTCTTGGAGGAGCTTTGTCATTATGAAGACAGGAGTGCTGATGCATAGGGGCACTTGTACCCCAATGTTTATAGCAGCACTCTCAACAATAGCCAAATTATGGAAGGAGCCTAAATGTCCATCAACTGATGAATGGATAGAGAAATTGTGGTTTATATACACAATGGAGTGCTACATGGCAATGAGAAAGAACGAAATATGGCCCTTTGTAGCAACGTGGATGGAACTGGAGAGTGTGATGCTAAGTGAAATAAGCCATACAGAGAAAGACAGATACCATATGTTTTCACTCTTATGTGGATCCTGAGAAACTTACCAGAAACCCATGGGGGAGGGGAAGGAAAAAAAAAAGATGTTAGAGTGGGAGAGAGCCAAAGCATAAGAGACTGTTAAAAACTGAGAACAAACTGAGGGTTGATGGGGGGTGGGAGGGAAGGGAGGGTGGGTGATGGGTATTGAAGAGGGCACCTTTTGGGATGAGCACTGGGTGTTGTGTGGAAACCAATTTGACAATAAATTTCATATATTGAAAAAATTTTTTAAAAAATGCAAAAAAAAAAAGGGCACTCCTGGATGGTCAGTAAATAGGTGATCATGTAAAACAAAGAATGGTTAGAAAGTCCAGATACAGGCTGTGAATTTGGCAACTAGAATTGGGTAAGCCAGGAGAGAGGTTTAGTCTTGGCTGAGTAAAAACTAAATAGGAGTTAATTAAGGTTTTAGAGAAGTGGATGGAATAAAGTAGATGGAAACCATGATCAAAGAATTTATTGGGATGTGAATTGGAGTAAGGAGATACTAATACCTGTGTTATTGTAATGTCAAGAAAGCTATTATACTTCACTGAAGAGTGAATGATCACAATGTTGATGAAAAATAGATCTTTAGTAGATTATTGATAAATGTACATAAAAAATCAGCTTGTTCAGTGGTTTCCACAATCATCTGGACAGCTTTATTCATATTGTGCACATCTATGTCTGCCCATTGTTGTCACTGAAAATTCTTGATCTAAGGCAATAGTTTATTTTATACATGGAGAGACAGTAACTCAGAAAGATTAGTAACTCGCTGCAAATCAAAGTTATTATATATAAACATACTGGCAGCAGCAGAAGGACTTCTGCATTGAATCATCCTAGGACATATGAGAATGCCTTTATTTGGGGAGGGAGGTATTGTTTTTCTTTCACAGTTATAGAATTAGGGACCCATTTGATTCTTATTGTGTCATTCTTAAATCTCAGGAGTTCAGCACTCCTTCCTTCTCCTTCCCTTTCAAAGTGTACCCACATGCTACCCATGTTTTATATCCACATCACTCAGAAGATAAAGGTTTTTAACTCTGGTTCTACCTAGGAAACACAGTTCTTCTCAGTAGTGTCTCTTACAGCCTTTGGAAAAGCCAACCATCTTTTTTTGTTGAACTGAATTGGTTGCTTTGTTTTCTTTCCTCTAGCTCTGTGAACCATGTATATTTGTCTTCATATTTTCTGTTTTGGTTCTTTTTATATTTTCATGAGAAATCCAGTCGATAATTCCTTATTACCTATATTTAGCAGGCCTCAAATGCTTCCTCCAAACACAGGCTGGTGGAGCTTTAGCCTCAAGCAAACTTCAGGTGGTTGTGGCCAAAACATTAATTCTCATCCGAGTGAGTTACAAGGTAAACAGACTGTATTTGGAATCTTAAAAGCCTTATTAGAATATTGTCTGGGAATCCAGCTTTGTTCTATTGAGCCTGCAAAAGGACTCCTGAACTGTTACTCAGGTGTTCGTCAAAATGGATTGCCATTCAGCAGGAGGAAGTGCAGGTGTCATACTGAAGAGTTGCAAAGGGAGCCATTTGGTACCAACAACAAGAGAGGTTTATTACAAACACTAGTACGTTATGGTTAAAAACACATACTGTGATTTTTTTAAACCCCTTCAGTGTTTGGATTCCAATTTTTTTCTTATGCATCCATGAAACTACTTTACAATCAAGAGTGAACATATCTGTCAACCCTAAATTTTCCTCATGGCTGTTTGTATTTCCTTTCTTCCAGCTCTTTTCCAGACACCCTGCAAAGCAACCCCTGATCTTTTTTCTGCCTCTCTACATTAGTTAGCTTTTCCTGGAATTGTATATAAATGGAATCACACAGTATGCATTCTTTTTAAAAAAATATCCTTTGCTGCCTCCTTAGCTATAATTTTTTTTTTTAGTGGTTGCTTTAGGGTTTATAGTAACACATCTTTACCTTCAAAATATTTTATGCTACTTTAGGTATAGTATAAAAATCTTATAATTCTTCTATTTCTCCCCTCCCATGCTTTATGCTGTTATCACACATTTCACCTATACATGTTATGCCCCCACAATAGATACTATTTTTGTTTGAAAAGCCAGTATCTTTAAAGAGATGTAATAGTAAGAAAAATATATGTTTTTTCTGTATAGTTACTACTTATAGTGCTCTTTATTCCCTTGGGTAGGTTCATATTTTCATCTAGTCTTATTTTCTTTCTGCCTAAAGGACTTCCTTTAACATTTGTTAGAGTACAGATCTGCGTTGATGAATTGGTATTTCTATTTTCCATTTTTCCTTTTTTGGCAAGCCCTACTTGAACCTCTCCTCTATTATGCATTCAAGGTCAACTGAGCTGGTCTTAGATGTTTAGTTCCTCAATATGTTTTCCATATTTCACCATCTTTTTCAGAATAACTTGGTTATTCAATTTTCTTTGACTTTTCATATGAGTTGTTGATATTTACAAAAAAGTTTACTGGAATTTTTATTGAGATTGTATTATCAAATCTGTACATCAAATGGGAGAGATAACATCATGATATTAAGTCTCCCAACCCTTGAGCAACTATAGCTCCTTATTTTATAGGTTTTCTTTGATTTCCTTCACTAGTGTTTTGTAGGGTTTTTTTTAATACAGATATTGTACCTATTTAGATTTATACCTAAGTAATTCAGTTTGGGGTGCTATTGTAAATTGTATTATTATTATGTTTCAGATTTCAATTTATCATGCAATATAATAGTACAATTGACTTTTGTAGGTTGACATTATATTCTGAGACCATGTAAAACTCATTTATTAGTTCTAGGAATAGTTTGTGAATCCTTTGGGATTTTCTGTGTAGACAATTATATTATCTCTAAGTAAAGATATATTTATTTCTTCCTTCCCAATGTATTACTTTTCTTTTTCTTGCTTTACTGCACTAGCTAAAACTTCCAGTATGATGTTGAATAGGAATTGTGAGAGAGGACATCCTTGATTTGTTGTAGAGCTGAGGAGAAAACATTTAGTCTCCCACCATTAAATATCATGGTTTCTGTAGTTTTTCTTTTTTCTTTCTTTCTTTTTTTTTTTTAGTAAATATCCTATATTGAGTTAAAGGGTTTGCTTGCAGAGCATTGCAGTTGTTAATATATGAGACTGTGTCACAAATGAGTGTATGTTGGACTTTGTTGGAAGCTTTATCTGCATGTACTCATATGGTCATATAGATTTCTTATTTAGTCTAATAATAAAGTGAATTGCAGTGATTGAATTTTGAATGTTGAACCAGCCTTGCATTTCTGGGATGAATTCCATTTGAATTTTATGTATTATGCTATCTTTTTATTGCTGGGTTCTACTTATTAATATTTGTTAAGAATTTTTGTGTCTGTTCATGGGAGATAATGGCGTATGGTGTCCTTTTGTTGTAATGCTCTGATTATGGTATCAGAATAATGCTGACCTCATAGAATGATTTCAAAACAATCCCTCTTCTTTCATTTTCTGAAAGGGAAGATATGGGTTAGTTTTATTTCTTCCTCAAATGTTGGTAGATGTTCTGATTTTGGTATCAGAATAATGCTAACCTCATAGAATTATTTTATTTTATTTTATTTTTAATTTTTTTTAATGTTTTTATTTATTTTTGAGACACAGAGAGACAGAGCATGAGCAGGGGAGCGGCAGAGAGAGAGGGAGACACAGAATCTGAAGCAGGCTCCAGGCTCTGAGCTGTCAGCACAGAGCCCGACGCGGGGCTTGAACTCATGGGCCATGAGATCATGACCTGAGCTGAAGTCGGACGCTCATCCGATTGAGCCACCCAGGTGCCCCTCATAGAATGATTTTAAAACAATCCCTCTTCTTTCATTTTCTGGAAGAGAATATATGGGTTAGTATTATTTCTTCCTCAGATGTTGGTAGAACACATCAGTGAAACTATCTGCACTTGGAGAATTTTGTTTTGTTTTGTTTAAGCATATTTAAAACTACAAATTTAATTCTTTTAATAGATATGCAACTATTCAGTTATGTCACTATCATGGTAGATTTGTCTGTTTATCCTTTTGGATCCATCAGTTTTTGCCTCAAGCTCTGTTGTTAGGTGCATGATGTATAAAATTGTTATGTATTCTTGGAGAATTAGTCCTTCTATTATTACATAGTGTCCTTCTTTATACCTGACAGTCTTCTTTGTTATGCCTTGTGTGGAGTTAATATAGCCACTTCAACCTTCTGGTTAGTGTTTGTATATCTTGATTTTAAAAAGTGTTGTTTTTGGGGCACCTGGGTGGCTCAGTCTGTTGAGCCACCGACTTTGGCTCAGGTCATGATCTCATGGTTTGTGAGTTCCAGCCCCGCGTCGGGCTTTGTGCTGACAGCTCAGAGCCTGGAGCCTGCTTCGGATTCTGTCTCCCTCTCTCTCTGCCCCTCCCTGGCTCATGCTCTGTCTCAGAAATAAATAAACACTAAAAAAATTTTAAAAAGTGTTGTTTTGATAGAATACAGATGAGTCTTGTTTTCTACTATTGTTGTTTTTGTTTCTTTTTTATCCAATATGACAATCTCTGTCATTTAACAGGTACATTTAAATCACAGACATTTAAAGTAATTATCAGTATATTTGCATTCAAATTTATGTGGCTATCTGTTATCTATATGTTACACTTTTCCATGTGTCTTGTTTCTGCTTATTTCATCTTTTCTGATTTTAAGTATTTTTCCTTCAATTTTATCTTCTTTATACACTTATTATTTATACTTAAAAAACCTTGTTAGTGCTTGTGCTAGAATTTAAAATATACTTTTTAAAATTATTTGAGTCTATTTTTGAATAATATGATACCACTTTACATGTAGTAACAGTACCTTATAACAGTACATTCTCAATATCTTGCTCCCATCTTTATGCCAGTGTGTCATGTATTTCACTTCCATACACATTGTAAGTATGAACGCTCTATCCATTTTTGCAGTTATCACTTTAAATAGACAGGTCTTTTTTAGGTGGGTTAAAAATAAGAAAAATAAAGTTGTATTTAACCTCATTTATTCTATTTCCAACACTCAATTCTTCATGTAGATCTAAGTTCCTGGCCTTTATCATATCCCTTCTACCTGAAGAGCTTCCTTTAATGTTTGTCATAGGAGTGGTCTACTGACAATTAATTCTTTCAGATTTTGTTTGCTGATAAAGTCTTTATTGACTGCTTTTGCCAAACAGAGAATTCTGGGTTGACAGGGCTTTTACTCCTCTTTCAACGCTTTAAAGTTCTCACTCTACTATTTCTTATTTGCGTGGTTTCTGATCAGAAATCTGCTGTAATTCTTCTTCATGTGCCTCTGTAGATAAAGTATCTTTTTTCCTCTCTGACTTTAATTTCCCTTTTTCTTTGGTTTTCTTCAGTTTGAATATGATATCCCCAGGTTTTGTGTTTGGAGTATTTATTATACTTGAATTTCTGGTTTTGTGTCACTTGTTTTGGAAAATTTTCTGCATTATTTCTTCAAATATTTCACCTACTTTGTTTTTTCTTCATCTGGCATTCCAATTACCCATATTATTCCATTTGATATAATCCTATACCTCCTGCATGCTCTGTTCTTTTTTTTTCTCCACAGTTTACTTGTATGCTTCAGCTTATGTAATTTTTTAATTTTTTAAAAATTTATTTTGACAGCGAAAGAGAGAGAGACAGAGACAGAGAGAGTGCCAAGTGAGCTAGCAGGGGAGGGGCATAAAGAGAGAGAGAGAGAGAGAGAGAGAGAGAGAGAGAGAGAGAGAGAAAGAGAGAGAGAGAGAGAGAGAGAGAGAGAGAGAGAGAATCCCAAGTGGGCTCCACACGTCAGCACAGAGCCAGGTGTGGAGCTCCATCTCATACCATGAGATTGCCACCAAAATCAACAGTCAGATGCTTAACCAACTGAGCCACCTAGGTGCCCCTCAGCTTATGCAATTTTTATTGCCTTTCCTTCAAATTCACTGATTGTTTTCTCAGCTCTGTCAAATCTACTAATGAGTCCATTGAAGGTCTTCTTTTCTGTTATAGTATTTTATGTTTCTAGCATTTCCATTAGATTCTTTTTCATAGTTTCTATATCTCTGCTGAAATAACCTGGTTTTGCATGTTTATCTTTTCATTGACCCTTTAACATGTCTACATCGGGTTCTGAGGTCTCTTCAGAGTTTGTGTTTATTATCTTTTGACATGTAATTTTTGGTTGGAGGCTGGATGTATTATGTAGAACAGTAGATAATGAGGTAAATCTATTTATATTAATCTATCCAAGGTTGGGCTGTGTTTGAAATTTGTTGTTCCTCTGGTTCCCAGTGTTGAGGGCTATTGTTGCTATGTGTACCACAGACTTTGAACTTCTCTTGTTTACTTGATTTTGTCTTCCTTCTTGGCTCTTTGTGCTCTTACTCAGAGTCTGTCTTGTTCATCTCTCTTGGCTGAAATACATTGCTACTGTTATGGGAGTTTTGATAGTGTGAGATGTAGGGAAGGAAACCAGTCTTAATGTCTGATTAAATGTTAATGTTTGGTATCTGCAGTGGGTCTGTTTTTTAGGGTATGACCTTTATAAGTGATTGTGACCCTCATCCAAGAATGGAGCTTCTTCCTTCTCCTTCTATTTCCTTCTCTCAGACATCCTCCAGTGTTTTCAGTCTATGCATCAGATGCATTCCACCCTATAAATTAAGTGCTCTTTTTCTTTTTTCTTTTTCTTTTTCTTTTTTTAAGTGAGACAGGGCAGCTGAGGATAGAAGGAGTTTCCTTCTTTCAGCTGCAGTGCTTCAGTCTGGCAGTATATACCTCTGAAGATTGAATCTTTTGTTCCATCAGGGAGATGGGTCTGGGAGGATTCAGCAGTGGCTATTTTCTCTCCTCCAGAAAGCACCATGGGAAAGCTTTCTCCATATTCTTCCTGATTTTCCTTGTGAGAGCCTGGTGGGGTTTCTCAGGGAAAGCTTGCGGTATTGTGGCACCACCCCTATGATTGTGATCCCCAGGGGTTCTATATTTTTGCACTAGTCACTCTTAGCTTCCAAAAATTCATTAATCAAAATCTCTAGTTTAATGTTTTTACCAGCTTATATGGCTTCCAGTGGCTTCTACCCTAAGCAAGCAAATGCTTGGGTACCATTTCTCACTAGAGGTACCTTTTCCTCTAGGTTTCACCATCTGTTCTAGGATCTTTCTAGGATCACCATGTATTCTGAGACCTTGTTTTCTGATGGGTTCATGAAACTTTATTAAGTAAGTATCTGTCCAGCTTGTTCTTTCTTAAGGATGGGAGCTTCTTTTTCTTCACTCTTTACATGTCTAAGCTAAAAATCAGATGTCCACCTACATTCATGATATTGGAAGGTTTTTGTTTTTTTTTAAATATGTATTTATTTTTGAGAGAGAGAGAGAGAGAGAGAGAGAGAGAGAGAGAGCGAGAGAGCGCATGAGCGGGTGAAGAGCAGAGAGAGAGGGAGACACAGAATCCAAAGCAGGCTCCGGGCTCCCGAGCTGTCAGCACAGAGCCTGAGGTGGGGCTGGGACTCAGAAACCATGAGATCATGACCTGAACTGAAGTCAGACTCTCAACAGACTGAGCCACCCAGGCGCCCCAATAATTGAAGTTTTAAAATATTTTCCATCTTCTAGTTATACAAGTGTGCATTAGTTTTCTTTGTTTTCTTTGTTGTTCTGTATAGGTTTTGTTGGAAGGTATGTGGACATATTTGAATTAAGAAGTCATCATTCACTCACAGACCTTTTTCCAATCCTGAAAAACAGTTCTGGCTGACAGCATACTTCTCTATAGGTTTTGATTTACCAGAATTAGAATGATTCTCTCTGGAATTTTATGGTATAGGCTCTCTGCTTCATCTAGATTCATTCTAATTTGACTTTCCCTCCCAAAGAGAGCTAACTTTAATTACATAGAATATTGTGAATCTGATCTGACTATAACAGAACTCTATAAGATGGGTCCATCTTGGGGCACATACATCAAATTTCCATGGTTAAAATTTAACTTGAATTGGCATTAATGATTATTACTACTGCCTTTTATAAGCTTTTGTGATGATTGGCTCATAAGCTCTAGTCATAGTAAGAATTTCTCATTTTTGCAAGTGACCTTTTCAGCTAACTTTGCAACTTTGCTCTTAATTACATTAAATATCTTAATGTTTTGAGTGTGGCATTCTTTTTTTTTTAAAGTTTACTTATTTATTTTGAGATAAAGAGAGTTCATGTGCTGAAGGGACAGAGAGAAAGGGGGAAGGAGAGAATCCAAAGCAGTCTCTGCACTTTTAGGGGCCTGAACCCATGAAACTAAGCTGAAATCAAGATTCAGTCATCTAACTGACTGAGCCACCCAGGCAACCCTTGGGTATGGATTCTTGATTGTCAAGATTACTTTATATGATTTCAATTACACAAGGTATTAACTAACTATCATCTACAAAGTTGCTAAACATTCCATCAACCTCTTTATCACAATTATTGAGAAAAATCTATAAAATGATATCAAGACAGAACCACAGAAATTTCCATCCAGGTTGGCATTAATCAATGCTCTGTGCATTAGTTATTAACCTATCTGTGAACCTATATAATTAATTTTGATATGAGTTCAATCCCAACGTTGTATCTGCAATATCTCATTAAGGCTGCTGGATGTTTCTTTGATATAGTGAAAAAAAATTACCTCTATGCTTTCAGAATCCTAGGATTTATTCTTACCAAATCCCTTGATTTCCACTGATTACAATACTATTTTGAAATTTCTTATATTTTCAATAATCTCTTATGGAAATTTACCCAAGTGTAAATTAGTGATCTCTAATCTCTAGAATCTACACTTCCTTACCTCCTTCCCTCTCTTACTTCATTATTCTTTCTTTTAATTAAATATCTACCAAACTTTGGACTATTGACAACTTTGCTATTATCTAAGTAGTTAGCAAGAGTTCTGAGATTACATCTTCATGACTTATTAGGACTATAAATGGAATTTATCTCTGGTTTTGTAGTACCTAGATATATTCTTGGTAATTAGAAATTTGTTAGTATTAACGCACCTTGAGTTGTAATATTTTCTTAAATTATTACATAATTTTTAACTTGAAAATTAATTTATTTGATGAAATATATGGAAGAATTAAACTTTTCTTATTTTCTCAGGATACCTTTGTTAAAAATAAGGAACATTTAAAAAGCATTTATTTGAATTTCTAAATGCCCTTTAGATTTGCAAAGGCAAAAACTGAAAGGGTCCAACTCTTCCTATAGCTCAGAATTTTTCTCTATGTTAAAGAACTACAACAATTAAGCCCATAAAGAAAATATTATGGAGGATTGATCTGAAGTTGTACAAATCTGCTACTAAACTTAATTGGTATAGTCCAATAGCAGATTCACAGAAATCTTCATTCCAAAATACAATTTAAAATGAAAATGATCATGTTTAAAATGGCATCTTTAGTGGAGGATATTTAACCACAGTATCAAAAATTTTGATCATGGCTCATACCCCCAGTTTGTCTAGGGAAGTATAGATAATATAGTAATGATAAATCCATGAATATAAAGCATAGGAGAATTAAGACTGTGTTGAATGTACCTTTTTATTTATGAATGATCCAATGAACGTGCAATGCAATATAATAAATCTAATAGACATTTGAGTTATGAGTGCTTAGGCAATTTGAATCTTATGTTCAGATTATATACATTTAAATATTGACCTTGAAACATAACTGTATATAGCTTTGTTCACTAAAATTATTAATATATGTTTAACATTATATATACATATATATATATATATATATATTCTTATGAATGTATTCTATGAAGAAAGGGAGCAAAGAAAAAATCCTCTTAAAATAAAAAGAACTAATACTGAGCTCATTTATGATGCTACATTTAGGCTTTGGCTATGTTGTCTTTATGTTCTTTCCTTTCCTTCCTTCTTTCCTTTCTTCCTTCTTTTGTTTCTGAGTGGTTATGCCCCATATATTCTGACTATAAACTTCCTAGCAGCCTGAACAGTCTATGCCTGTGTTAGGTGGAAAGTTTACCTTTGAGATCCACATCTTCAGGGCAACACTAAGCCCTCACTTTGTTGTGTTTGAGACTGTTGAACTTCTTACTCTTAACCTCACATCTACCATATCATGTATCTCTGTGTTTTCCTTTTGCCCCTTTGATTCATTTTTTGTTTATATGTGTTCCTTTTCCTTCATACAGTCTCACATGTTGTAAAATCTAAAGTTCTCTTTGTGTCCCTCATCTTAAATTCAGTCTTCATAGGCCCACTGGGTGACCTCATCCATTCTCAATGTCCCAGAATGATAGATGAATTACTAGCCCACTAGCTTAGATAGGTATTCTGGTTTCAGATCAATATTTTAAAATGCCTTCTGAATGCCCTCCACTATATGCCCCAAACTCATCCATTCCCTTACTCATATATTTAAAAAAGAATAATTGAGTTGTACTCTGTGCTGGAATTAAGTGCTTGATACTTCAGTTTACAAATAAACAAAGGTCTTTGCCCTCAAAAAAGTTATATTGTGTGTGTGTGTGTGTGTGTGTGTGCGTGCAGCATGTGTGTGTGTGTGTGTGTGTGTGTGCGCGCGCACATGTGTGTGACAGAGAGAAAGAGAGAGAAACTAATTCACAAAATAAACATTATGCTATGGTGGTTAATGTACACCCTAGGGTAAGGTAATGGGGAGTGCCTGGGAAAAGTGTGGGACTTACAGTTTGATATAGACATATCAGGGTAGGCTTTATTTTGAAGGTTTATTCCAGCAAAATGCTGAAGGAGAGGTAGGAGTTAGGTATTCCACATCATGGGGAGAAGCATTCAAGTTAGAGGAAATACTATGCAAAAGTTTTATTGCAGGTGTAAGCCTATGCATTCTAGGACAGGAAGGCAGGAAGGAGAATGGTGCTCTTCAGAGCAGTGTGAATAAGGAGATGAGAAGTCAGAAAGGCAATAGAGGCCACATCCTGCAAGTCCACATAAGCTGTTGTAAATACTTTGGCTGTTATTATAAATGAAAGGAGGAAGTCATTGCATTGTTCTCAGCAAGGGAGTCACTACTCCAGCTGCTGTGTCTTTTTTACCACAAAAAGACTTAATAATTCAACTTAAATAAATAATTCAATTTAAATAATTAAATAAAACAAATAATTCATTTCATTTACTTAGTCCTCCAACTCAACCCTACTTTACTTTCTTATGAAATTCCCCCTGTCTCCCAGGCCAGGAATACTAGAAGTTTATTTCTTGCTTATATATAATCAATGAAGATATTCTCATCAGCAGGTGACTCTGTCTTCATTGATTCAAGGACCAAGGTTTTTGCATATTAGGGTTATTCCATCCCTTAAGGTCTCAGTCAGCAAAAGGAGGAAGGCATGCAGGAGCCCTCTCCTCTAGAGATAGCATGCATCACTTCTGTCATATGCCATTAATAAGAACTCAAGGGTATGTTCCCACTTAAATGTAACAGAGGCTGGGAAATGCAGTCTAGCTGGATGCACAGAGAAAAAAGATCTGAATCAACAGCTAAACATTCTTTTCCTCATCAAATAATTATTATATTGATTGATTCTACCAATTAAATACCTCCCAAAAGTATGTTACTTTTATCTCTGCCAAAACTTTTCTACTTTATTCAAGTTTTATCCTCTCTACCTGAATTTATTGAAAAATCTACTAACTGTTCTCTAAGGTTTCAGGATCTTCTACAGATGTCCTGTTTCTAATATGCAAATTTGGTCATTTTCACACTTCTTCAGGAACTCTCCATAACTACTTACCCTGGTACTCATGACCTTTTTGGATCAGATTTCAAGACTGGTCTGCTCTCGTATTCTGCTGTACTGAGGCTATGTGTTTCTATCGTGCCATGTTATCTGCTATTCCCCAAAATCATCTGTGTCCTGTCACATGCTCTGAGTGCCTAAGTCACACTGCACCATATGCACATGGCAAATTCCAACTTTTAAAGCAGCTGATCTGTCCTCTGCAAAACCACCTCTGATCTTATGAGAAAACCCCAGGAAATGAACAATGTACTTGATGCCTCACACCTACTTAGTTATGACCTGGGACATAGACCATGGCTCTGGAAAACAGGCATATATTATAGTTTTTACAACAGAATTGATTATTAAATCAATGTCTCATTTCCCTTTCTTTCCCCTTTCTCTTTATCTCTTTTCTTTCTTTCTTTTTCTCTCTCTCCTGTTATTTCTTTCTTCTGATAGTGTTTTATAGTGTTTGGGCTAGAGTACCTCATATTTTCAATGTGTGATTTGAATAAAATAACGTCCAAGGTTTCTTTTAGCACTAGAAATGATGGATTCTAAAGGTCATGAACATGAGGCCTCATCTTTTATAGAACCTGCCTTATGATTCCTGGATTGAATTTGTGAAGGCAGTGTTCCCTACAGACCCCAGAATATTCTCCAGAAACCACTATCTATGCACAACACATTTGTTGGACACAAACCATCTGATCAATATTAGATATCTGGGGGGTAAGGAATTCAGATGCTATTTAAACAGCAAGACCTTTTCAGGTCAAACTAAGATGTCTATTCCTATCTCATTCTCTAATCCATCTGAAAAATATTTGGAAATTAAGCAGGTGCATAACATGTGAGTTTTCTTTAAGATGGAATTTACTACCTCTCTTGGTTCAGACTGCCAACAGCATTACTTTCAATTAATTTAACATTAGATAGACATGAGGAAACATTTCTCATCTCTTCAGGAGACTGTACAAGATAATTGGGGACAGATTACTCTTTTATTCTAAACTGGTAATATTTTTCATGTCTTGCATCAGTATTTTTCTTCTATCAAATGAAGGGCAGAAGTGTGTGCGCCTGCACCTCTGTTATCTAACCTTGATGTGTCTCCAGAAGTGGTTGAAAGTATATTATCAGTGTCTTCATCTTACTTTCCCCCCATTAAATAACAGTTATTAAATCATGTTTAAAATCAATTAATTTTAAATTACATTTACATTAGAATGATTCTTTTGTGAGAGCAGAGAATTTCATATCATAAACACAATAACTAGCACATACTGGTCAATAAATACTTGTTAACTGTGTTCTACCCCTTTAGTGGGATAAGACAAAACCCACTAAAATAGGAAAAAAAACTAACAAAAACAATAAAACAGTTTTAACTACAAAATATGATCAATTTTTAAATATTTTTTATAACCAGTTTTTGGAAATTTTAATTCATATTTTCTCCTCCATTAAAGAGATTGTCTCAAGAATAAAAAATAGCTTTGTTATAAAATAATATCTAACCTATAATGAATATTCATGAGTGAGGGATATTGACTTCATAAGCATGGGATAAACTGCCACAGATTCAAGGTTTAGTTTCATTATGTTGATACCAGAAACATACAACTATAAGACACACTATATTCTCTCAATATTAAAAACTTCAAATTTACTTCTGGGATAAATTATCTTTTTTCTTTATTATAAAACCCTTTTGAGGTTTTAAATGTCATTAATATGTTCATGGATCTATACTTACATGTTGAACTGTGTGTTTATAATCTCCACCTGAGTTTTTTTCAGGTATATTAAAGGTAAAGTTAAAACTGAATTTCTTAGGTTGCTTGCTCATGTTGGTTATTGTGAATAATTCTGTGATGGACATGAGTGTACAAATATCTCTTCAAGATCCTGATTTCAATTCTTTTCGTTAAATACCCAGAAGCAGAATTGCTGGATCATATGGTAATTCTGTTTTTAATTTTTTGAGGAACCTCCATACTGATTTTCACAGTGGCTCCATGATTTTATATTCCCATTGACAGTGTACAGGATTTCATTTTCTCCACATCCTCATCAGTGCTTATTATGTTTTTTTTTCCTCCTTATAATTGCCATCCTAGCAAGTGTGAGGTAATATCTCATTGTGGTTTGATTTGCATTTTCCTGATGATTAGTGTTGTTGAATATTTTTCATTTACCTGTTGGTCATTTCTATGTCTTCTTTGGACAAATGTCTATTCAAAATGTGGTGTATAAGGGGCACCTGGGTGGCTCAGTTGGTTAAGTGTCCAACTCTTCATTTCACCTCAGGTCATGATCTCACACTTTGTGAGATCGAGCCCCATGTGGGGCTGTGCTCTGGCAGCGTGGTACCTGCTTGGGATTCTCTGTCTCCCTCTCTCTCTGCCCCTCCCCCACTTGTGTGCTCTCTCAAGCTCTCTCTCTCTCTCTCAAAATAAATAAGTAATTTTTTTTAAGAAGTGGTATATAAATACAGTGGAATATTGTTCAGCCTTAAAAAAGAAAGAAGTCCCTCCATATACAGCAACATGTATGAGCCTTGAGCATATTATACTAAATAAAGTAAACCAGTCACAGAAAGACAATTACTGCATGATTCCATTTACACGAGGAATCTAAAATAGTCTAATTCATAGAAGCAGAGGGTAGGATCATGATTGATAAGGCACAGAGTGGGGAATTGGGAGTTGTTCAGCAAGTGTAAAATTTCAGTTACACAAGATGAGTAAATCTTAGAGATCTGCAGCACAACATTTTGCCTATAATTAATAATGCTTTACTGCACAATATATAGGTGGGTAGATTGCATGTCAAGTGTTCTTAGCAAATTAAAAAAAAAACTAAATTCCTTAGTTCTTTCTCTAGTCATTCACTTCTGAGGAAATTGCTTTATTAGTTAAAGTATTGCTAAAGCATAACAAAACAAAAGAAAGCAAAAGGCAAACAAACAAAAATATCAAATTGCCTTGACCATCCCCTGTTTCTCACCCTCACATTCAGTCCCTGACCTATTAATTTCAGCTCCAGATTTACCTAAGATACACCCAAAGTTTTACATCACCACTTTTATGACATTGGACCAACCTACCACTTTTGAATTTCTAGACTACCTCAAAATCTTCTAACAAAATTTTCATTTCACTGTTGTCTTCTCTAATATATTCTCTAGAGAATATCCAAAGCGTTCTTTTTTAACCTGAAAGATAACATATACTGTCCCATTGCTTAAAGTCCACTGTGGCTTCTCAGTCCACTTACAGTAAAATTAAAATTTCCCACCATGGCAACTGGTCTGTGCTCTGGCCTCTGGCCTCTGCTCACTTCTCTCTTAAGTCACCACAATTTGACCTACTTTCATATCTTCACAAAGCTGAGTTCTTTTGTTCTTTGTTCAGGCTGTTCTGTGTGTCTGGGCTACCCTTATGCTGACTTCTGTCAATACCATCTATCACCTTCCCAGGCTCTAGTTCTCTGATTTAATGCTGAGTTTTTAGAAAGAGCTTCTGTGATCAACCTAACTATATTAATGTCCATAACCCACTAGTCCTTCCCCCACCCAGTCTGTTTTTTTATGTTAACACTGCAGTTAACTATAACTTCAGGAGAAGCTTTATCATTTCATATGATTAGACGCAGTAGTTGATTAGATAATTGTAATCACAACAAAAAGATAGTTCAAGACTAAAATTGATAAAAGAGTATGTCTATAAACTAACATTTTATTTAACTTAAAACATAGATACGTGCTTTCTTTTATTGATCTTTTTACATAGGGTCAAGGACTTAAGTATGTTGTTGAATGATTGGAGTTATTCTAGATCTTTCTTGCATTAGTATAACCCATACTTCTTTGGCTATGATTTCTAGTTTCAACTGCATAATTTAGATCAAATGAGACATCTAAAGACACCTAAAGACACGTGTGAAAACAACCAGAATGTTTCTAGATTTTGATATTTCTTTTTTAATTGTAGATGTGTCTCCCACACGTTATTTGGCAGGGTTTTGTTTTATTTTGCTTTTGATTGTTTTGTTTTTGGTGAATTATTTGTATTGTTTTTCCAAATATTTTACTCATTTTTTTTTTTACATAGTAGTAACACAAGGACTCGGACTCCTTCCATCCTGTCCTTTGCCTTCCTCAAATGACATATTTATATTGCTCAGACCTGGAAATAGCACAGATTACCTTTACTCACATTCTATTGGCTAGTCCTCACATGATCACAGTTAACTGTGAGAGAGGCAGGAAATGTAGTTTAAATGTGTGCTCAGGAAGAAGAGGAAATGGGTTTGGTTTGCAGCTAGCCAGTCTTGGCAAAACTCTCCTTTAAGTCCACTTTAATATTGTTACACAACATGGCCCTATTTAATATAGTAAATTAAAAAAAGGAGATGACTAAATTTTGTAAGTATTATTTGTTTTTGAATGGTCCATGTAATAGTTTGTTTATTCTACTTATCCAAATCTCCTAACAGATATTGCCTGAAAATGCAAGTCAGTAGGAGACATTGTATCTTATTAATGATATCCCCCTTTAGAAATTACTCAGCACTTAGGCAGACAGGATCAGGAAAAAAATGAGGTCATAAGGACCATAATATAAGTTGGCATTATAAGTAGGATAATGTTATAGACATTGAAATATTAAAATAGTCTCTACTATTTCCTGGCCTACCCAGTCAGTTCTTTTGGCTCTCACTTACCTACTTAGGTGTCAGCAAAATATCCACGAGATTGAAAGTCATAAAAGGTACTGGTGGCTATATCAGGATTGCTTCGTTGGTCAGGAATAGCTTCCACACAGATGGATTGAGCCTGTATAGAACTGCTTAGAGGTACTGAAAATACCACCTCACTAAATAGTTATCAACATTAGTTATCAACAGCTGTAATTCCAAAAGCCCACTATTAATGAGACTTTACTGGGGGTGCCTGGGTGGCTCAGTTGGCTAAACATCTGATTCTTGATTTGGGCTCAGGTCATGATCTCACTGTTCACGAGATTGAGCCCCACAGTGCAAAGCCTGCTTGGAATTCTCTCTCCCTTTCTCTCTGCCCCTCCCCTGCTTACACTTGCTCTCTCTCTCAAAATAAATAAGCATTTTAAAGTAAGTAAGCAAGTAAGTAAGTAAATAAGTAAAAATGAAGAGAATTTTCTGGATTAATCATTATCTTCACAGGACTCCTAACAAAATATTAGTATCCTAACTGGAAAGAGTAACAAATTATTGTTATTCATACATCATGAATGAATGTATTAAATTACCTAACTCTATGCAAATGGCAGAAGGTATGCGATATAGGACAGGTGAAATTTTAATGGCAAAGGTTGGGGAGAATAGAAAACTCTGGATATAGGTACTAAATTAAATGCTTTTGGCAGGTAGGGGGCAGGCCTAATGGCATTAGGGGAGTGGAAAGGTAACACTAACTTATAAACATATATTTGTCCCTAGACATAGTATGTATTTCTTGTACAGGGTCTGCCTGCTGTGAGCATTACTCTACTAGTTCTGTAAAAAGCATTCATAAAAGTCTTTTATATTATTCAGTTGCCACTTCCATATAATATAAAATGATATCTTCTGCTATCTGAAGCCAACACCAAACATTAGACCAATCATAAGTAAATTGAAAATCAAAATAGAGTGTTGTAACAGCTTTGAGTTATGATATGATTGATATAAAAACAACTATACAGATTTAATGTATATAGTTTGGTGAATATGGAGATTATATGTATACATTTCTCCATGAAACTGTCACTCAAAGTCAAAGTAACAGACATATCCATCATCTCCAAATTTTTCTTGCATTCTTTTGGGTGTTGTTTTTTGGTTTAATTTTTTAAATTTTTTTTAAGTTTATTTATTTTGAGAGAGAGCATGTGAGCAAGTGGGGAAGGGCATAGAGAGAATCTCAAACAGGCTCTGCGCTCTCAGTGCAGAGCCTGACACAAGGCTCAATCTTATGATCCACTGTCAGTGCAGAGCCCAATGTGGGACTGGAACTCAGGAACATTGAGATTATGACCTGAGCCAAAATCAGTAGTTGGACACTTAACCGACTGAGCCACCCAGGTTCTCCTGTTGTGAGAACTATTAACATGAGATCTACCCTCCTCACAAATTTTAAGTGCACAAAACAATATTGTTGACTATAGGCAGTATGCTGTATAGCAGATCTCTAGATCCTATTCTCTGCTTCTATGAGTTTGACTGTTTTTAAGTACCTCTTATAAGTGAAATCATACAGTATTTTGTGATTGGTTTATTTCACTTAGCATAAATGCCACACAGCAATAAAAACATCATCTGTTGGCAGACACAAATATGGTTAAACCTTAAAAAATATATATTGAGTAAAATAACCCAGACACAAAGGAGTACATACCCATTGATAGAAAAATCCAAGTACAAACAAAATTGCCCATGGTGATAGAAGTCAGCATAGTGGTTGTATTGGAGTTGGTCAGATAACCAGAAAGGTGCACAAGAGGATTTTCTGGAGTGATAATAATATTCTATATCTTTATCTGGAAAATGGTTACATGTTTGGTGCATTAGTCAAATATCATAGAACTATCCACTCATGTTTTGGGCATTTTCATGCACATAAATTGTACTAAATACTGGTAGACTAAAAAACATCGCGTCACTTCTACATAACAGTATTATTTTTTGGTATCTTTAAAGATGCCAAAAAATAATAATTTCTCAATATGAAACAGAGAAATCGAAACTTCATCTGAATCATTTTCTGTATGGCACTTTTTTCTAATAGCTCCCCAGAGAGAATGAAAGAAGAAAATGTAGAGTGAGAATATTTTCATTTCCTTTTAAGTCTGTGAGTGTAACCAAAATCTAAATTGAAACACCAAAGACATGAAAAAGAAAATTAATAACAGTAGAGAATTCAGAAGTACTGGTGAATTTGAAGCAGGTGCTCCTATAAATAGTCACCCATGGTTGATGTGAATTTAGCACCTTGCATGTGATTCTGGAAAATATGTATACATCTGGCTTGCTGCTATTGGGCATTAGTTATAAAATTTTTGTTCAGATATATAAATCAATGCACTTAAATCCAAAAGATTAACAGTAAAAGCTCAGAGCTCACATTGGCCCCTTGGCTCTCTCTTCTGATGAACTAAAGTGGAAGGTTTGACTTAGCTTTCAGAGAACTTTAAATGTCTTAGATGTAATAGACTTAAATAAGTCTCTTAGCATTTTGTCAAGTTCAGGAAAGTCAGCCAAGTTAAACTCAGAGGTATGTCTGGGACTGATGCAGTTTTCCCCCAGATAGTTGTAGGGATTGTGCACATAAATTAATGAATTAATCATGACAATGTCACAACACAGACTTCTAATAGCTCTCCAGTTGCATAGTTCCAAAACTATTAATTTAAAGTTTTCAGAAACAAAAATTATGGCCAAAGAAATTGTAAAAGCTTAGTAAAATGTTACATAGTCCTGTTTAATAGTTCTGATTAAATAAAAACAGAGGCAAAATAAACCAATACAAATATTCTAAATTAACAGTTACAGAAAAATATGTATTCATTGGAGGACTACTTGATGAGTTAGAAAGCGCTGAGTGATCATATCCAGAAGTTTCCTGTTAATGAATAGATATCAATCTGGAAGGGATTTTTCAAGATAATCTACAAGCATTAAACCTTGGTCCTCTTTTGAACTATTTAGAATTTGGGCAGATATTCTAGATACCAGTACCATTAAATGTATGTGTCAATGCTAGGATTTAAGTCACTTTCTGTCACAACACTGCTACCTAAAAAAGTGTTCCTTTATTAAATATCTATTGCTGTATAAACAAACTTAAAAATTGTGGTCGCTGAAAACCACTATATACATACACACACACACACACATATATATAGACATATGTATACACACACATATATATGTATGTATACATATATATGTGTATATATAAAAATGTGTATATTTTTTTCTTTTCTTTTTTTTTTTTTTTTTTTTTTTTTGCTTATGATACTGTGGGTCAGCAATTTGAGCTGGGCTTAGATGGACAGTTTTTCTTCTGACCTCTCCTAGGGAGAATGGGCCTCAACTGGACAACTCCAGTTGGCTAGCCTGAGCTTACTCACATGGCAACAGCATGTTCAAAGAGAGAAAAGGGAAGTGGCAAGGCCCCTTGAGGCCCATAGTCAGAAATCACACAGTGTGTCTTCTACTTCTATTCTGTTGTTTAAACAAGTCATTAGGCCAGCCCAGATTTAAGGGGTAAGGAAATAGATTCCACCTGTCAAAGGGAAACACTAGAAATAATTGGTGGTTGTTTTAAATTTAGCATAGTTCTCTCCTTGGGCATAATTATTTAGATTCCTCTGATGAAAAATACACTTACCACCTCCTAGCCACCAAAAGTAGTAGTGTATGAAAACCAACACTCTAAAGGTGAAAGAGAACCCTAATCTGGAGCATTTGCTCACTTCTGTGTTATAAATACTATGAGCATGCATAATTTCAAGATACAGTATTTCTATATCACTGAGTGTGAGCTGGCAAAAGATGCACACAGCTCTCACAAGTTGGTATGAAGTGGCCCAGGCACATCACTGCCTGAAAGCCTCAGCCAGTTATGGCATTAGACCCAAATACAATATATCCGAATCTTTATCAAGTCCAGATAGAGATGGGGCTTCTTGAGTGTGGTTTCTCTTGATCCATAGGCCTGTAAAAACATACATTATCTGCTTCCCATGTTCCCAATGCATAATTTTGAGATAGTGACAAGACAACTGTGTAAAAAGGAGAAGAATAAACATCACATAATAGACACTGGTGCACAGCAGTTTTTATACAGTGCATATTTTCTGGTTTCCCTACCCTGGGAGCTGGCAGTAGTCCTTGGTTAGAGCCCTGATCTGTTCCATGACAGTAACTCTCTAGTCCATTGCTGTCCTTAGGTCTTGACATTACTCTTTAGGTATTTGGCTTTTCTCTGTAGGATTTTTGCTTTCCCTCTGAGATGTCTTTTTTTTTTCCTCTAAGAAATGCTGCCTTTTTCCCGAAGAGAAGTTTTCTCTCCTGGTTCTTACTTAGTAAAATTGGGAGCCTAGGGGTATGTTTTCATTTTTCACTGTCTGTGCCACTTACAGATCAAGGTGCTGAATATCTCATGTAATGTACTGAATGCTGTACTGAAAGTGAAAAACAGGATGGGTGGATGGGTACAGAATGGTTGTAAGTGTATCAGTTGTTTACAGTTGTAATCACGTGGCTGATTGGGAGCTATGGCAGCCACTGCCCCACATCACGAGAGTACCTACCACACCTCACCAGCCAGGGAAGAAATCAAAACTGAAAGTTCAAAGTACGGTTTCTATTCAGTATGTATCATATTCATATCATATTAAAGTCAAAAAATTGAAAGTCAGGGACTGTGTGTAGTGTGATTTGGTATTTCTTATAGTGACTCCTTTTTCCTGCTCAGTCTGTGATTTGAATCCTTGGTCTTGCAAATAGAGTTCTAATATTCACCCCCATAGCCTAGATAGGAGCTGGCATTTCTGAAATATACACATTTAAATAATGTATTTACTCCAAGCCACTAAAATTGCATTTGAAGAGAATATTTCGAGATTAGATAACTCACTAGTTTTTGTTCAGATCCAAGGAACAATAAGGAGACCACAAGATTTATAAACACACATTTGACTTACAAACATACAAACACACTCTGCTCCAAGTGAGGGAACAGAGACAGGCTCACAGTAAACCATATGCATAACAAAAAGAAAGAAATGCCTTCCAAACCCAACCAACTTTTTGGCAGTCTGAAAAGTCTTGTCTACCAAGGCCCGTGGGGAAAAATGAATGCTTCCTAGGCCTCCTTTAATGGGTCAGGGAGTTGAATGCCCAGCTGAAAGAGGAAGATAGTGAGCCATTTGTCAAGGAAGGGATATTATTCTGCTGGATAACCTAGATAGATTCCGTTTCCCAGACCCCTTTTCATTTTGTATCTTGTGGTACCAGTGATGAGCTGGGTTACCAGCAATGGATTTAAAATTTCTACTCAAACTTGTCACTTGTATACAAACTCTAGGTGACAGAAGTTTAAACTGGAAGTCATTTCACCTAACCAAATAGCAACTAACTTTTCTGTAAACATGGAAAAAAAGAAAGAGGTCAACAGAGGTCTGAGACCTCTGTCCTGGATCATAATCCACAGTGTATTCATGCTTGCCTGTCAAGTATGCTTCTCTATAAAGCAGCTAGACAGTGAGTTTGGCTTCTGTTTTGCTGACTCTGCCTTCATATATTCCCCAATAAACTTCTATAGATTTCTATATTGTGTGAGATTAGTGGTACCACCTTTCAGGCTTAAGAGTCCGGGGTGTATATCTAAAAATTAATTTATGTAGCTGTCTCTCCCCTCCTTCAAATTCTCTTCTAGTTTTGATTCAGTCTATTTATTGCTAAGCATAGGATGCCCACCTAGAGGTTTGGGAGTAGCACTAATTGGTAGAAACCAAGCAAATTTCTATTTATTTTCCATAAAATGTTTTTTAGAATATTCTAAGTGTTAAGTTCTATACTGTGTCCTAGAAGAGTATTTCTGAAATGGGGATGATTTTGGCACCAGGGTTGCTTTGACAATGACTGGAAGAATTTTTGTTGTCACAAAGGAAGGAGGGAGGGTACTATTCACATCCAGTAGTTTGAGATCAAGGTAGTTGATAATAATCCTGCAAAGCCTAGGACAACTTCCCACAACAAAGAATTATCCCACCTAAAAAGTTGATAGTACATTATAGTTAGGAAACCCAGCACTAGAGATAAAATGATGCCGCAACAGTGATATCATTGGCTTGTGGCCATGACAGATAATCTTCAAAGAAGTGCCTTAGAATGTGTAAATTTACACAGCTGCAAAAGTCAAAAATCAGTATCAGAAGATCATGTAGGAAAACATGTCCAAGGAAGTCTTACTTGAAATAAAACCTGAATGTTGAGTAGAAATCAGCTATGTGCAGGGAGGAAGGAAGAACATTCCACAGAAAGGGAACATTGTGTGGGAAGGCCCCGTGGAAGGAGTAAACAGAAAGAAGCCGAAGGGCAGTGTTGATGGAGTGTCAAAGTGGAGGTGGAACTTGGTATGGAGTGAGTCTGAGAAGTGGGAAGATAGCTACATCATGTGGGGCCTTATAGGTAATGTTAGTGAAATATGACTTTATCCTAAGTGCAATGGGAAATGACATTTTTGAACTAAAGAGGTAGTGGTGGTAGTGGGTGATCATTCTGTGTACATTTAAAAATGGTTAAAATGGTCAATTTTATGTCATATATATATATATATATATATATATATATATATTTACCATAATACAAAAATAAGTGGTGGTATGCCATTTATTATGGTATATAAATGAAAGAACTTGAATGTGTGATTAAATTCAGAAGTCCAAAATAGCCATAAAGATTTTGAGATAGCTCTATACTATTATTGGCATCAACAAGGCTAGTAATATGTGTGTGAACAGTTTTGGTTGCTTCTCAGCCAAGAACTTCCTTTTCCTATCTAGACCCATGAAACATCTTCCTTTGAATGTCAAAGCAGGTGTTTACTTGAACCTTGTTAAAATTTCCAGTTGATGGATTTTCTTTCCCAGATGGAAATTCTTCTAGTTCAAGTAATCTTTCAAGGAGAAAAATTTCTGCTATGAAGTTACTTAAGGTTGGGTCCTTTTTTTCAGTATAAAAATATTTGTGTCTGAGGGGAGGAGGCTGAATAATGAGGAGATGAGGCTGCCACCACTTGGGTGTTAGTGACCCAAGCAGTCCCATCTGGGGCCTGTTACTATATTTTATAGTTGTTTTTCAGTGATCAGTGTATTCATTGGTGCTCAGCAATCCCAGACATCTGGCTTGTTCAGATGAAATCCTAGAAGAAATATACAACTTTTAATGAAAATCAATAATAGCACTGTTTTTCTTTCTTTTCACTTTAATGTTTTTAGTATAGCAAACCTCAAAGTATTTCATCACAGAAAAAAAAACTGAGTTTTCCTTCTTCATGAGCATATTTTCCCAACAGACATATTTTTAAAATACTTTTAAATGTTTATTGTATTTTTTAAATAAAATAGAGTATTTTCTTATTTGTAAGGGAGAATGGCAATGGGATTGTAAGATTAATGTATTTTTCTTTGTTTACCTAATGAAAGCTGAGACTTGTAACAGGTAATAGTGGGTGCAAACTGAACCTGATCTATGAGGGACTATTCTGTACTTTGCATTTTAGAAAGGGAGGAAAATGAGTCCTGGTACTTCTGATGTATGCCTTACTGAAGTGCTGTCCAATAAAATGTTCTAAAAATGAAGAAATACTATAAAATGTTCTATAATATTTGCTGCCCAGTATGCAGTCAATAGCCCCAATGTGACTGCTGAGCCCTTGAAATATGGTTAATGCAACTGAGCAACTGAATTCTTGATTTTATTTCATTTTAATTAATGTAAATTTAAATAATTATATGTGGGTAATAGCTACAGTGTTGGAGGGGAAAATGTCTGATTGAATCATTTTAGGAGGGAAAAAGCTTCCTTTGTACTTCTAAAGCTTGTGGCACACTGATTAGCCACATTATTGATGGTGGTAAAAATTTGCCTTTTAAAACATCTTTTTTATTCATTTTTATTTTTTACTTTAATTCCAGTGTAGTTAATAAATTGTGTTATATTAGTTTCAGACATACAATATAGTGATAAACACTACATCACCCAGCGCTCATCACAAGTGCATTTCCTAATCTCCATCACCTATTTCAGCCATCCCCCCATCCCCTCTCCTCTGGTAACCATCAGTTTGTTCTCTATAGGTAAGAGTCTGTTTCTTCATTTCTCTCTCTCTGTTTTTTTCCCTTTGCTCATTTTTTTTCTCTTAAATTCCACATATGAGTGAAATCATATGGTATTTGTCTTTCTCTGACTTATTCTGCTTAGCATTATACTTTCTAGCTTCATCCACATTGTTGCAAATGGCAAGATTTCATTCTCTTTCATCACCAAGTAGGATTCCATTGTGTGTGTGTGTGTGTGTGTGTGTGTGTGTGTATCATGTCTTCTTTATCCATTCATCTATCAGTGGACACTTGAGCTGCTTCCATAATATGGCTACTATAAATAATGCTGCAGTAAACATAAGAGTGTCTGCATCCCTTTGAATTAGTGTTTTGTATTTTTTATAGATAGTAGTACAATTACTGGATCATAGGAAAATTCTATTTTTAACTTTTTGAGGAACTGTGTACTGTTTTCCAAAGTGGCTTCACCAGTTTGCATTCCCATCAACAATGCACAAGAGTTCCTTTTTCTCTACATCCTCACCAACACTTGTTTTTTGTGTTTTCTATTTTAGCCATTCTGACAGATGTGAGGTGATATCTCATTGTGTTTTTGATTTGCATTTCCATGATGAGTGATACCGAACATCTTTTCATTTTCTGTTGGCTAAAACATCTTCAATTAACTTTCAAATGTCAATACATTTTTTAAGAAAGCAATAAAATCTAAGTATGGATTAGTGTTAGAAAAAAAAAGAAGAACCTAGTCAACAAGAAATCTACAGGAGCTAATGTTTAAAAGACACATTCTCAGTCTGCAAAACATTATAAAACAGAAATTGTAGATTCAATTCACTGGGGCTGAGTATGCAAGCATTCATGGAAATATGTGCACAATCTCAGTGAACTTCTACTGTGTAAAATACAGGGATTACAGGACACAAATGAGTAAGAGGTTAACAACTTGCTTTCATGTTCAAACTAAAGGTCTGAACAGCAGTCCATAGGATGACCAAAAAAAAAAATGATTATCATAGATCTTGATGTTTAAAACTACAGATTTAGGGGTTCCTGGGGTGGCTTAGTTGGTTAAGCATCCAACTTCAGCTCAGATCACATTCTTGTGGTTCATGAGTTCAAGCCCTGCACCAGGTTCTGTGTTGACAGCTTGGAGCCTGGAGCCTGCTTCATATTCCATATCTCCCTCTCTCTCTGCCCCTCCCCTGCTGTGCACGCGCTCTCTCTCTCTCTCTCTCTCTCTCTCTCAAAAATAATAAACTTAAAAAATAAAAACAAAACTACAAAACAGTACTTATAACCAGTATTAAATAAATGGATCCAGGTTATGAACAGACAATTCATAGTTGAGGAAACCATACTAACCCTTATGAATAGATGTGGAACTGCACTAGTAATCAGAGCAAAAGTGAGATACTATTTCCACCCACAAAATTGGCCAAGCTTAGGAAGGATAGCAAAGATATGCTGATGGAAGTTTGAATTGATGCCATTTTAGAGATAAGTTTATAACGATGCTCTACAATATAAAAATCTCAATTTTAGGTATCTGTCAGGGCTAGAAAGCTTAACTGTTGCACATGTGCATAAGAAAGCCTATACGAGAATACTGATACATGAATTATTGTAACAAGTATTGATTGACCACCTATTATAAGCTAGATACTATTTCAGGTCCTGGGGATTCATTTATCAATAACATTTAGACAAAGTATCTCCTCTTAATGAACTTACATTTCATCCGTGGGAAGACATACCAAGAAAATAAGGATTAAGCAGGTGTATGTGGCAAGAAAAGACTTCTCTGATATGGAGAGAATAGAACACCATCTTCAAAAAAGTGAGTGGGCAATTTAGGGAAGATATTTGGGAGGGGGGGGACAAACTTCTGAGGCAGATGCCATTCTAGAAACAGACAGGAGGAACAGAATTGTTGACAGATGTGATAAGAGATCAGGATGGTTGATGAAAAGGCTTGTAAATCATGATAATGACTTTGGATTTTATTCTCAATGATATGGGAAATTAGAGGAAAGAATTAAGTAGAAAAGTGGTATGGCTTGTCTTCTATACCACGCTGGCTGCTATGTGTAGATTTTGAAAGGCGTGAGAAGAAGGAAGGAGATGAGTTAACTGGAAGCTCTTGACATTAATCTAGCAGAGAGAGAGAGATGATGATGGCTTTGATTAGCATGGATTTAGTCTGAAGACAGTCTAAAGAATTTGCCGATTGGTTGATAGTGAATGGGAATAGAAAGAAGAATCAAGGATAGAAACAGAGGGGTCAAGGATGATTCCTTCATTCTAGTCCTACTTTCAGTATTCACATTAAGTTGAAAATTGCAAACAACCTAAATGACTGTTAACAAAGGAATGAATAACCCAATGGTACATATTTGTATATTATATTATGATCCTAGAGTTAAATGATGGAATTTTATCTCTGTATCAATCTAAATAAATTGTGAAATCATAATTTTGAATAAAAGGTAAGTCGTAAAATAACACCCATAATATTATTATATATCATATATCAATATAGATTGATACAATATTATTAGTATCATTAAAATATTATGTTATTAATGTAAACTTCATAAGATATAAAATAATACATTTATTATGGGTATATATATTGTGAAAATAAAGAGATCTGAAAAGAGAATGGCAGTTTTCTTGGGTCAGGGAGTTGGGGATAAAAGAAGTTGCAAAGGTTTTGTTAGCCACTGCAGTCCCTTTATACAGATGTTTAAAATTAAAAAATCTTTTTTTTTTTTTTTTTTTTAATTTTTTTTTTTCAACGTTTATTTATTTTTGGGACAGAGAGAGACAGAGCATGAACGGGGGAGGGGCAGAGAGAGGGAGACACAGAATCGGAAACAGGCTCCAGGCTCTGAGCCATCAGTCCAGAGCCCGACGCGGGGCTCGAACTCACAGACCGCGAGATCGTGACCTGGCTGAAGTCGGACGCTTAACCGACTGCGCCACCCAGGCGCCCCTAAAATTAAAAAATCTTAAAACCACTCCTTGAAGCAGATGCAGCCCCACACCAGAATATATGGCTGGATTCAACACACCAACTCCCTCAGCTGGACATTCTTAGGTGGCACCCCTGGGAAATGGGAAGTGGGACAGAGGAAGGGTTGAGAAAAAGACCATCTGTGTCTACACTTGCTTTATTTTTCTTAAAATAAAAGAGAACATCATCTGGAGAAAATATGTCAAATGTTGGGAGTATATGACCATTCTTGGTGTTGAGGAGATTAGAAATTGCTACATTGATCACTGTATCTTTTCATATGTTAGGAATACTTTTAAAAAAACTTCAAATTTTTAAGAGCTACCAACTCTTAAGTCCTCAAGTTGGCAGTGAGGGCCAACTATGTAGATCACAGTATCAGTTTTCATTCACTCTAGGAATTTGACAGACTCTTTGGGGTCAAGCTAGGCAATTCAGTTACTAAGGCACCCTTTTCTCATCCGCAAAATGGGATAATAAACTCATCTGCCCTGTAAAGTTGCTGATGACTCATGATCTACCATTATTATCGCCATCAGTGATACGACTATATATTCCCAAAAATGTGACAGAGATAAGATTAGTTGTATTTCCAATGTTAGAAAAAAGAATGACAAAGTTTAGTAAGTTAAATACTTTAGTTTTCACAGATGGTAAGAGACAGGATTCCAATTCAGATCTGCCTGATACAAAAATGTGTGATTTTACACAAACACGTGCACTAAAAGGTCATTAATTGAATGTATCATACAGTGGGTGAAAGACTTAAAAATCACAAGGAAAGGAAGTGTAGTGCTCATGTGTTGTAATGCATAAACACCGTGAAGAGTGGATAAATGCATAAAGATAAGCTAGCAAAATACTGCCTTCAATTAAAAAAGGAAGTACACAGTTACATAGGTGTAAGTATGAAGGCCAGAGCCAAGAAATCACTTCCCCTGGGGGTAAGTGCCTGTTTCCCATGAGGGTGCCACGCCAGTGTTTTATGAGTTCATTATCACTAAGTGGGGAAAATGTGATGGACAGGTCTTGCTTTTTAACTGTATTCATAACATCTTTGTTGTATAACTTTTAATGTTATCATTTCATGGTTTCTGCGGGTTAGGAATCTTGGGGCAGCTTTTCTGTGTTATTCTGGCTTACCCTCTATCCTGAAATCACAGTCAAGCTGTTAGCCAGGACTGCAGTCATCTGAGTTCAACTGGGGCTGAAGAATGTGCTTCTGCACTCACACACGTGGCTACTGGAAGGTCTTAGTTCCTTCCTGGCTTTGTTTGAAGATCTCAATTTTTTGCCACACAGTTCTCTTCATTTGTTGCCTGAGAGTCCTCATGACATATCAGGTGGCTTCTCCCAGTATACATGATTCAAGACAGATTGAGCCTAATATTTAGCCGTTATATTTTATAATCTAATTTTAGAGGTGGTATACCTTCACTTTTGCTATTTTCTATCAGTCACACAAACCAACCTTCATAGAATGTGGCATGGAACTACATGAGGGTATGAATACATGGAGCAAGAATCATTGGAGACCTGCTTATGGGCTGCCTACTGCAGGTGATCACTGAATTAGTGTTAGAAGAACTCAGTTATTTATTCACTTTCTATTTTTAATGAACACAGAATCAGTTAGGGTAGAGATTCTTAACCAGTGGTGATTTTTGCCCCCAGCGAACATCTGGCAATATCTGGAGATACTTTTGATGGTCACAACTATGCAGAGGAAGGCACTATTAGCATCTAGTGGGTACATGCCAGATATATTGTTAAGTATACAGAATACCCACTCATGATAATTAACCAGCACAAAATACCAATAGTACTGATGTTGAGAAGTCCTAAATTAGAGAAAGTCTAAATAAATAGCAGACACCTTGGTTACTAAATAGATTTTTCAGCTAATTGTATTCAAATGATGTTAAATATACAAAGCAGTTTACAGTCACACTTACACACACACACACACACACACACACACACACACACACACACATAAATGCAGTTGATTACATCAAACCAAAGAGTTATAACCCATAGAAGATCCCATCAATTAAAATAAAATTTGGGAGAATTTCAGGATGGTAGCTAGCAATTAGCTATTAATATCCACTGGGCCAGTGTGCTATGGTCACAGAGGTCATTGAAAAGATACGAGCTTGAGCAGAAGGTGTGATGGTGTTTCTCTAATTTCTCGCATAGTTGATTTTTTTTTTTTTGTAGTTCTCTTCCCTGTTATGTGTCATAAGATTATTGAGTCAATGACTAACTTCCCAGGCTCATTTAAGCTATGTAAATAACTGGTAGGAAACTGAATGGCTGGAGAAGAGAGACGTTGGATTGTTTCCTTCTCTGTCTTCTCATTTTTCTAGCACCTAGAGTCCAGCCAGTGATGGTGTCCTTCCAGGACAGCAGCTCCTTTTGGGAAGTCCCCCTTCTACAACTCCAGTTCTCAGTGATGTGATTTCCCATCTTTGCTGCTCTCAGATCTTGAAGTAATGATGGATTTCTACTGTTATTAGTCACTGTCTCACATCTTTTGCAGGATCTCCGAATCCTGGGATCTCTCTGTACATAGGCCCATCATTATAATTTTTTTTGAATCCCATATTAAACTATCTTTGGCTCCTTGCTTGACCTGACATATATCTGAACAATATAGTGTGGACAGAAGATCCTGACACTGGATCCCATCCAGGGTTGGGGTGAGTTTGGATAGGGAGAGGTGGAGTGAGCAGAGCTCCACCTGCATGTGTTGTAAAGTTTGTTAGAGGTTGTGTCAGAGAGAATAAATCTTTATCATTAATTTCCTGGCTGCATGCTTGTACCTTTGTGGTATAGTGAAAAAATATATATTTGGTCTTTATTCCAGATTTCTGGCACAGAGCTTCTAAAACTTCCTAGAATTTCTTGAGTGAAGGAATGTCTCTGGTTATTCGTAATGAGTGTCATTCAACCACACTTGAGTTTATACTAATGAGGTGACTCAAGGCAGGGCCCCTAGATAGCTTCAGGATAGAGGCTAGTCACCATAAAGCCTATGAGGGTTGGAACTTTCAGGCCCACCTCTAGATCTCTGGAGAGGGGAAGGGGACTGGAGATGGAATTCAGTCACCAGTGGCTGATGATTTAATCAGTTGTGCCTATATTAGTGAAATTTCAATAAAATTTTTTGAACAGTGAGATTTGGGGTGCCTTTAGGTTGTTGAACATGTCTATGTTCTGAGAGCCAGCTGTAACCAGAGAGGGTGTGGAAGCTCTGTCTTCCCCTTCCACCCCACCATCTTGCTTTATGTATCTCTTCCATTTGGTTCTTCCTAAGTAGTATCCTTTATAATAAAACAGTAGTAGTAAGTATAGCACTTTCCTGAATTCTTTGAGGTTTTCCTACTGAATTACTGAACTTGAGGGAGAGAATTTAAGGTAACCTCTCAGTTTGTAGTCACCTGGGCCAACAGTGCAGGTAGTCTGGGGACCCCGTTTGTGTCTAGCATCTGAAGTGGAGATAGTCTTGTGAGCCTGAGTCCTTAACTAATGGGGTCTGTATTAACTCTGGGTAGTGTCAGAATTTAATTGAATTCTTGGACACCCAGTTGATGCTGAGGAATTGAAGAATTGGTTATTATTTGTAAAATTAAGTAATCCCTCAGTAAAGTATGAGTATCACAAAGAGAAGGGCAATGTCTGATCCATTCACCATTAAATATCCAGGACTAGATCATGACATATATACAATAAATAATTATTTTATAAACCATGGTGGTCCCACACAGGTTAGAGAAATAAGTTAGAGTAGTGCAGTATTAACTTAGAGAATCACATAATCTAAAGGACTGTTACAGTCCATGAAGATTGCACCATCACTGGGATGGAATTCTTTCTTAAATATCCTTCAATACCTCGCTGATCTAGATAAATAACAGAATTATGCCAAGTGTCTACTTGCCATTAATCTTAGATATTTAGATGGGAACCATAACTGATGATTATTTAACCTGGGAAAGGACAAGGAGGAAAAAGGAGGAGGAGGCTAAAGAAGAATGGAAGATGATGATATTTAATTTTAGTCCTCAGAAAACACAACATGGCTACTGAGATTGCAAAACAACTGTTTATCACTTGCCCTGACATTGATGTTAGGTAACAGAACACAGAGAAATCCTGAATTGATGTAAGAACAATTGTTTATTTAACAGTTTATGCTTCTATATATGTTTGTAGGCTAGCCTTTCAGTTTGTTTCATTTGATCTATCTGCAAAATGGAGGTAATCATGACTATCTTTTTCTATCAAGATTCATAAACTTAAAGAAAAATTAATGTTTATTTTTGAGAGACAGAGTGTGAACTGTGGAGGGTCAAAGAGAGAGGGAGACACAGAATCTGAAGCAGGCTCCAGGCTCTGAGCTGTCAGCACAGAGCCCTAGGTGCGGCTCAAACTCATGAACTGCAAGATCATGACCTGAGCCAAAGTCAGTCACTTAACCAACTTTCCCCATCCAAAAATTCTCTTAAATGTGCTGTGCACCCTAATATTTGTCGCTTGTTGCTTCTTGTTGCTAATATTTAATAATCACAAAACCTATGTCCACTTACCTCTCTTTTCTCACAGACGAGTTGGTGGTTGTAAGTTATAAGTTCAGTTGTTTCCATGTCTCTGAATTAAATGGCCTCCTCCCTTCTAGCTATTGGCCTCATCATTCAAGAACGTGTTTCCTCTCACTGGACTAATAATGAATCCTCCCACCTTGTCACCCATTTCTTTCTGTTTCTAATCATTTTATATTATGCCCTTGGAATGTATCCAGATACAGACATGGGACAAACCTTTCAGAAATACTCAATCACTCCCCATTTTCTATCAGTTAATTAATTGATTATCCATCACCTAAAAATGAAGTGCCAGACTATCATGTGTGTGATCCCAGCCTACCTTTTAAAACTTCTTTCTCATTTCTTCTTTCGTTTTACCTACATTAAAGCCAAGTGAACCCACTTTTAGATCTTTACTATTCCCCAGACATTACCATTCCCATGTTTTTGCTTCTCCCATTTCCTTCACCTAGAACACCTTTCTTTCCTACTGTGTCAACCTGCAAAAACTCTGTCTATACTTGCTCATATTTAAGAATGATTCTTAAAATTATTTCTGACCCTACACAAAGATCCCTGAACTCAGTTGTGCCTTGCACTTGCTTAGTGAGTATGTCATTCTCCTTTGAGGGACAATTATCTGTGCTCTCAGAAGTCAGTGTTATGTAGTGATTGAATTTGGGGGCCTAGAGTCACCGTCTAGGTTTGGAATCTGGCTGATCCACTTACTCTGTGACTGGGAAAGTTATGTAATTTCTATGTACTTTAGTTTTCTCATTTGTAAAATAGGTATAGTAATAGAACTTTCTTCATAAAGTTGTGGCCAGAGTTAATTGAGATAATATCTGTATAGTTTGCCTGGCACATAGTAAATGTCATCTGCTGTTGTTACTTGTTTTCTCCCTCTCTTCCCAGACCATCACTATTTTGACTTTTCTTCCTTAGTATTGCCAACTCCTGAGTCTAGGTTAAAATTATCTTTCACCCAGATGGTTTCAGTCATCTTCTCACTGGTTTCCTTGTGGTCAGTTCTGGACTTCCTCCAACCTATTTTCCACAAAAGCCAAGTAATATCTTAAATGCAAAACCACTCATATCACCTCCTTGTGAAAATGCTTCAGTGGTTTCCCAATACATACAGGATGAAGATTCAGCCTCCTAGGATCCAAAATCCCATGTGGTCTAGCTCGGCACTGTTCAATAAAATTTTCTGTGAAGATGAAAAAGTTCTATTATCTGTGCTGTCCTATAAAGTGGTCAATAATTGTATAGCTATTGATCACTTAAAATATGACTGGTGACACTGAGGAATGGAAGGTTTATTTTCATTTCATTTTAATTAATATAAATTTAAATTTAAGTCTGAATAGCCACATGTGGCCAGTGGCTATCTTATTGGACAGTGCAGCTTCAGCCTCTGCCTGGCCACCTTTTCAGCTTTGTATTTGTCTTCACTTTCTGAAGTCCAGACACATTATGTTTCTCCAATGTCTCATTGCTTCCTCTTGACTTTGCAAATATTGCGTCATGTGATGGCTAATTTTGTGTGTCAACTTGGCTAGGCTATGGTATTTAGTTGTTTGGTCAAAGACCAGTCTAGATGTTGCTATGAAGATATTTTCAGATGTGGTTAACATTTAAACTGGTAGACTTGAAATAAAGCAGAGTACCCTCTGTATTGTGGGCGTACCTCATTCAATCAGTCAAAGACCTTAATAGTAAAGACTAGGCCTTCCCAAAAGAAGCATTTCTGCCTCAGGCCTTCAAGGTAGAACTTGAGTTTTCAGTCTATATTTTAGCTTAAGACTGAAACGTCAACTCTTACCTGAATTGCCAGCCTGCCAGCCTGTCCTACAGATTTCAGAATTACCAGCCCCCAGAATGACTAGCTCAAGTGAATCACTTGAGCCAATTCCTTAAAATAAAATAACTGTCTCTGTAGCTTCCTGTGTGTGTGTGTATGTGTGTGTGTGTGTGTGTATACGTACACAGGATTCATTCTGTTTCTTTGGAGAACCCTAATTTACTCCCTTTCTTCTTCTTTTTTTAATGTTTATTTTTGAGAGAAAGACACAGAGCATGAGTGGGGGAGGAGCAGAGAGAGAGAGGGAGACACAGAATCTGAAGCAGACTTCAGGCTCTGAGCTGTCAGCACAGAGCCCGATGCAGGGCTTGAACTCGAGACCAGTGAGATCATGACCTAGGCTGAAGCTGGACATCCAACTGACTTGAGCCACCCAGGTGCCCCTATACTCCCTTTCTATAGCACCCATTCCCAGAAAGCATTTTCTTGATTATTTTCCAATTATCTTTCAGGTTTTAGTATGAGATGAGTTCTTTTGCTCCATTCTCAAAATCAAACTGAGTACTTATTTCAGTTTCAGTCAATCAGCATTCATTCATTTATTCATTCAGCAAATATTTCTTGAATTTTTGTGCTGTACACATGTCCTAGCATGGAGCACACAGCAGCAGCACAGCCTCATAATTATTTATTTATTAGTTTAATTTCTTGATTAATATCTATCTGTACCTTTAGATCATAAATTCATGAAAGCAAGGACTTAATTGTGCTTTGGTCACCAGTGTATCACAGACTCCTAATTCAGTGTTTCAAGCATGTAAGTGTTAATAAATGAATTAAGTTCTGAAAAGCTGGGATATTGTGTTAACCTTCCTTATATCTGTCATAGGATTGTGCACATGGGAACACCAAGATGTTCTATAGTTAAAATAGAGTTTTATACATTTTTAACACACATAATGTTTTTTATGTTACTCTCAGATAAAACAATGCCCATCTATAATGGAGCACTTCAAAAGCAAATAGTATTTAAAAATAAGTGGAAGAGTTAATTTGGGGGTCAAATTTTTCGATTGGGAAAAGGATCTAAATAATATTATTCTAGGTAAAATTTCTCTGTTCAGATGAGCAGCTCTTTCTCAATAAGGGTAAGAATTAATACTACTTTAAAACATGCTATAAGTCTTATGTTCCACAAGCAACATGGGAAAGAATCCAACAGCTGTAAGAACCTGCTATTATCTGGGCACCTCAGGCATTAGTTCTCACAAAACCTTCAGGAGATTGGTATTTATATTAGCTCAGTTTAAGAGATGAGAAGACACAGGCTTAGGGATGTTACATAACCTGCCCTGCCCAGCTCCTTAGAGACATCTGGTAGAATTGGGAGTTAGAAACCAAGCCTGTTGGGCTAAAGCCATGACCCATCCCAGTCAACAGAATGGGAGGGGTGACACACCATTGTGTCTTCATCCAGATAAGTTGATTTGGGTCAGGATCACCTAGATCCTCTAGAGAAAAGGTGGTGTAGGAGATCTTTTGCGAGATCCTATAAAAAGATGTGTATGTGTTAGTATATATTTTTTAGGATCTATATGTGTATATATATTACATATATAATATATAATATGTGTATTAATATTATGTGTGTTAATATTATTAATAAATGTGTATATAATATATATGATATATAATATATAAAATAATTATATATATTGTTTGGAATATATATTCATGTTATGAACTAAGATATAAAAGTTGGGAATGTGTAAAAACGGACACGCTCTCTTTTGGTCTATATTTCTGGCTGAAAACCCTGAGATGGATTGCCTCTAAACTAGGATAATATGATGCAAGCAGTCCCTTGCCCTTTCTTGTTAACCCCTACCCACTAGACGTTTCCTCTCAAAGCCTTTTCTTAGCTTCTGATGTAGCAGATATGGTTCCTTTTGCTTCCTTCCCAATACAGTGTATATACCTGTTGAATTGTTGAGCTGAATATTCAGCAAGCCTTAGCTGGAAAAACTCACTCTGTAGGGAACCAAAAAAACAACAACCTCATGACAAAAACAGATCTGAATAAATTTGTCTGGATTTTCAGACCCTACCTCTCAGAATGTTGACAGTGAACTAAAACCAAAAACACAAGGCAACATTAGATATTTGCTGAATCAGGCCAGGAGACAGAAATGTACCTATAATACATATCTGAATATAAAGGTGATATAAGCGATCAAAAGAGAGGGAGAGTGAAAGGTCAAAGGAGAAACTCTCAGCTTGTAGAGATTGAACTACTTCCTTGAAAGCAGCTACATTCCAAAGTGGTTGCAGCAGTGGATGGGGTGCATGTAGAGGCAGGTTGCATAACCCAAGAGAGTCTTTGAAGGTTTGTGCTCACACTCACTTTCTGGAGATTTATGAGGCCATTCTAAACTCTATCTTCCAGTGCTACATCAAAACCCTACATACTACTATATTATGAATTGGGTACCAGTTGAGCAGATTTCACTCTTTATGGAAAGACTGCTTTGGTAATTATAACACAAGGGGGGAGGATTAATTCCTGATTTTTGACAATTGGATTCTGGAGCCTGAAAATATCATCATTTTTATTCCATGTTGTTTTCTCCCTTCTTTCCCTCCTGTCTCCCTCACTTCTCCCTCTCTCCCTTCCTTTTCCACTCTCTTTCCTCCTTCATTCAACAAATGTTTATTGATGCTTATTCTGCCAGATATTACTTTAGGTGCTGGGAATGCATTAGTGAATAAGATAGATACAGCCCCTGACATTATAGAACTCAATCAGAGTGAAAGGAAGGATTGTGTGAAGGATTTCTTTGAAATTCTTATATGCTTATTTGTCTAAGAATCATCTAGGAGTTTATAGATAAGAATACAGTAGAGTTTAAATATTTCAGAATTAAGAGTATATGTCAGGGGGTACCTATGTGGCTCAGTTGGTTAAGCATCCAACTCTTGATTTCAGCTCAGGTCATGATCTCACAGCTTCCTGAGTTTGAGCCCCATATTGGGCCCTGCACTGACCCTGCAGAACCTACTTGGGATTCTATCTTTCTCCCTTTCTCTCTCCCCCTCCCCTGTTCATGCTCTCTCTGTCTCAAAATAAATAAATAAACTTTAAAAATTAAAAAAAAAAGGAATGTGTCAAAATCAGGGTATTTTTGATGCCAAACTGAGACCAGCTGATTTGTAGAAACTATGAAGACAAGACAGTAAAGCGAATGGCTGGAAGAAGTTCTAGCAATAGATAGCAAAGAAGAATCCAGATGGGTGGGTATTCAGCTTTCAGAAGGTGCTAGAGTACATGAGAGGTGATGTTCCTGCCCAGAGAAATAGCAAGTGGCTGGGAGTTGGCAGCTACAACTCTTCTGGAGGTGTGACTTATAGCAAGAAGATGCATGAGAAGTTCAAGGAACTGAAGAAAAGGTCAGAGTGGCTAGATGGCAGAGTAGGGGGATGTTTGAATGAGGTTGCAAAAAATAGGTAGTTACAAGAACAAACCTTGGAAGTCATCTTAACAATCTTGATTTTTAGGGGCACCTGGTGGCTCAGTTGGTTAAGTGACTGACTTCGGCTCGGGTCACAATCTCATGGTCTGTGAGTTTGAGCCTCGTGTCAGGCTCTGTGGGAACAGCTCAGAGCCTGGAGCCTGCTTCAGATACTGTGTCTCCCTGTCTCTGCCCCTCCCCCTCTCACACTCTGTCTCTCTCTCAAAAATAAATAAATATTAAAAAAAAGAATTTTGATTTTTATTCCAAGTGAAATGAAAACTTAGATGTTTTCAAACATAACTGTGCATGAAAGAGAGGATAATTTTTATACATTCTGAGTCTACTTTGTTGGCAGTGAGACTACTGTGAGACAGTAATCTAATCAAGAGAAGCTAGTAGTTTAGAATAAGGTAATGACCCCAGATGGGAAGAGAATGGCCATCGTTGACTGCTACTCAGAAGATAAAATCCACAGGACTTGTCAAGGGCTGCATATGATAGGTTGTAAAGGATGACTCCAAGATTTCTGGTTTTGTAGCCATATGGAGGTAGCCATGATGATGATATCTCATTCTCTGAGATAGTTAACCCTGAAGGTAGAATCAATTTGGGGAGGGGGAGGATAATGAACGTTATTTTGAAACTGCTGAATTTGAGGTGCCTTAGTGATATCCAAACGACATATCAAAGAGGCAGCTGAGTAAATGGGTTTGGAGTTCAGAGGTGAGGTCTGTGATAGAGACACTAATTTGTAAGTTCTCTGTAGTGAGGTGAAAATTGAAGCCATTGGCCCAGATGGAATCTCATTGTTTTATTTTTAATTTTTTTAAGTTATTTATTTATTTATTTAGAGAGACAGAGAGAGGGAGACAGCATGTGCACACGTGTGCATGAGTGGGGGAGGAGCAGAGAGAGAGAATCCTAAGCAGGCTCCACACTATCAGTGCAGAGCCTGATGCAGGGCTTTATCCTATGAACCATGAGATCATGACCTGAACTGAAATTGAGTCAGATGCTTAACAGACTCAGCCACTCAGGCGCCCAGGGATCTCCTTGTTTTCATGTAGAATATACGATGGCCTAGGGAAAAACCTTGAAAGATAACATTTCTTGGCATGATAAATGAGATTAAATCTGAAGTGAAGGTATAAGAGATATAAAAATTTAAGGGGGGCAGGGAACAAAGTAGTCTATGTCATAGAAACAAAGACAAGAGAATATTTTAAGAATCAAAATTCTGTAGTCTTAAGTATTGAGTTCTGTAGTATTGAGTTCTTCTGAAAGGTAAATTAAGGTAAGAATTGAAAAATTTTTGATTTAGGGGTCACTGGTAACCCAAGTAAAATTTTTACATAGAAGGAAGGGGCTAACGGCCAGATAGATATGAATTGAGGGGTGAAGATACTATGTTCATAAGGAAAGGCTGAGCACATATAAGACAGAACACAGGATAATAGTAAGGGATTGGATCTAAAGTATAGATTGCATGGACAACAAAAAGTCAGCTCTCTTTTGAGATTGGAGAGACACAGGGACAGGATGATATAGATGCTAGAATGTTTGTAGATTTTATGGAAAGAAGTTGAGGGAGTTAGGATTAGATGGCCTCCGTTCTCTCTGAAGCATGTGGCTATTTTTTGAAAATGAGGAGAAGAAACCAATTATTTTGGGAATTAGGGCACAAGTATATCAGATAAACATAGCTTATAGTATTAGTTATCTATTGCCACAGCAGTGCTATGTAACAAACCAACCCAAAGGTGAGTGACCTAAAACAATAGGCTTTTATTTAGCTTGTGAGTCTGTGGACTAGCTGGTAATTCTTCTATAGTTGTCTGAGCTTCCTCATGTATTTTGAGATTGGCTGACTGTCACTAGGCTGGCTTCCACTGGGTCACTGGGAGGAATTATTCCTCTCCCATGTGTCTCTCATCTTCAGTAGGCTATCCCAGGCATGTTCTCATGACCAAGGCAGAGATGCAAGAGCAGAAATAGAAGTATGCAAGATGTTCTCAAGCCTCTGCGTTCATCACATCTGCTAACATTCTGTTGGCAAGACCCGTTAAATGCCCAAACTCAGGATCAAAGAATAAGGAAAGTGACTGTTCCTCTTTAGTAGGAGAACCTCTCATGCTGTACAGTTGTATGCAAGGGTGGGGGTGGGTGGTGTAGATACAGTTGAAGGGCAAGGCATTGGGCCCTTAAAGCAATGAATCCACAAGTCCCCAATAGTATTGAGAGCTCATTCATAACAATTATCATCTTTTGGTAGTAGAATCCAAAAGCCCTATCGTGTGCATTTCTTCAGAAAAATTTGAATGCTTGGGTGGAGCACCAAAAAATACGTTAAACTCTGGGAATTTCCAGAAAGTGTGAAGAAAATACAGACAGATAGAGAGGCAAGGCCATTTATGAAATAAGTTAGGCAGGTATTGTTGTGTAAAGCATCTTAAAGTATATACTGGTTACCGAGGAATATGAAGGTGTGGGGAAAATGGAAAGCGTGAGGGCATTGTGAAGCCAAAAGCAAGTCATAACAAAAATAGTTAAAATATAATCTTGACAAGGAAGAGGTCAAGTCAGGAAGAGCATGCTTAAATTTTCAAGGTAGAGCATTTACATGAGATAACAAGGTTCATGGAGTTAGTTGTTATGAGTGGGGAAGTGAGGTGGAGAGTAGGAAAAGGAGAAGGGTGAGCAAATGAAGTAAGAGTGGGATGTGGGTAGTGGGTCATTCCTGTAATAGGAGAAAAGATGAAAAATACTAGCCCAGTGTCAGAGTGTTGGATGAATGAGAGGGCGTGACCAGGAGGTTAGTAGATGAGACTGTGGAAAGAAGAAAAACACAGTAGAGGCAAACAGCATGGGATACAAGAGGTGGATTTTTTTATCAGATTAGTACTATTGTTATTGTCATTGAGAATGAAGGTGAATGCAATAAAAACAGCAACTAGGAGCAAAGAAGTCAAGCTTTTCTCTCAACCTTGAAATACATGGATAGTGATAAAAACAACCAACCAATACCTGGGAGAGCAGCAACCTAGACTGCAGATTAGACCGCATTGAGGGGCCTGCAAAATTTCTTTTGGAACCAGTAGTGTCACATATTCACTAATGTTTGCCTGGAAGTTGTAACCTAGATTAATTCTAGTCAAACTGGCATGGGTATTCCAGGCTAGGCCAGAGAACAATAAGGGTAGGAAAGGGACTGAGTTAAGGAAAGGAGGTAGGAGAAGGTAACAGAGAAACATTCATTCTCCCTCCCTGTCATCTCAGTGGTTCCTTGACAAGAAGTCAGTGCCTCCTGAAAGTAACCCCTTTTCTGCCCTCAGAAGGACAGAAACCATTCTGACAATTGATGATCTCAAAGCCTTTGTGGGAATAAATTAACCATTGTGGAGAGGATGGGAAGTAACACATGGGAATTATACAGAGATAGGGTTGCTATTTATTTTCTCCATGTGAGAAAGAAATGAGGAAAAATATAAGAAAAACATATATAGGTAAATATACATTTATTTAAATGTACATGCATTTATTTATTTAAAGATACATACATTTATTTAAAGATAACATGAATGTCCAGGATAATGATTATAAGTGGATATAATGATCTAAGATCAGTGAGTTAACTGATCACGTAAGGAATAAATAATATATAGTATTGCACATGACTTGAGTTCGTATCCCAGTCATCTTGCTCATAATTGTGCTCATCTGGTTGGCGCTTAGATTGTGATACATAGTAAGTATTAAATTTATATATTTGAAAAAAATAATAAATAGTCTGTCTCTTGAGGAAGTATAGTTAAGCCTTTCTGAACCTTAACTTCTGCATTTCTATTTTCCTAATTGACAGTTTCTCTATAAGAGATTATTAGTATTAAATGAGATGGGAGATGTGGACGTGGTCTACAATAAAAGTTAGCAAATATTAATTGGAATCTAAATTTGCCAATGTGAAGAGAATCCTTTCCTTAGTCATCATTCAAAGGTCTCTTGCTGTCTTCCTGCATTTGCATTTTAACCCAAGCCTGGTATATAAATACTAGTGATTCTTCTTAAAGGGTTGACCTGTTATATTTACATACACATGTACTCTTTGAGGTAATCTTGAGCCAGGCTCTTGCTGATTATATTTCAGCTTTTCATGCTGTTGTCCCAGAAGACGTTGACTTCATCTGGAGACATAGTAGCGCCATCGGTCTTCAGAGGTCCAATTCATTCTGCCATCCGGAAATTCTGTCGACAAGGCGGCCAGTGTTAGAAATTAAGCTTGTGACATGCAGGACATGGCGGAGTGCAAACATTGGTCAGTGCTTCCTCTCCCAGCCACAGAGGAAAGCCACACTGATTGGTATTCAGGAAAGGGACCTCCTGTTTCGAAGGATTCCTTCATGCTGTTCAGCAATGCTGTTTAGGGTGGATTTTCCCATTTGAACTGCAAAGCTTAAACACAAATATTAACTACCTGAAGCTGCAAATAGCAGCATAGTACATTAAAAAAATAATGAATATTTTAACCAGCCTTTGCCCAACCAAGAAAAATATTATGCAGAAACGAGGCTGATTTTAGAAAAATGCCCAAGGAAACATTAAAAAAAAAGTTGAGTTTCCTTTCAAAGTTTGTTTTTGCTAAACATTCATAATTTTGCTTTTTTCCAATCCAATTTTATTATAAGAAAGGTCTCCCACATGTGTACCTGGCATTCCTTTCAAAATGATTAGTAATACACAAAACCTTTGGAAATGGTGGGTGAGTTCTTAAATGTGACAGAAAGGACAAAATGTATTATAAATAAGGGAAGGTGCTGCTTTGCATGCATATATGTTTGTAGCCCCTTTGGTTATAGGCAGCTTTTCATGTTCTCATCATTTTGACTACTTAACATTTTAATTTTGCTCATTTAGAGAATCCAAATGTAACTGCTTCTTCACTGCAAATTTTCTCCCCAGTGAAATCACTGAAGGTACCAATCACTGGTGGTCAATGGAAGACTTTGGTGTTTTGGAGCTGTAATTCTGGATAGACATTCTGTTACACCTGTTGGATAGCTTCCTTGGCATTCATTTCTGTCTGTGGTGAAGATCAAAATGAAATTATCAAAACATGCTCTTCATGAATTCTCATTCTCAATCATTAAAATAGAAATTTTAAACTGATTTTAGTGAATAACAGAATGCTTTTAAAGCATTTTCTCTTTTTTACAATCTCTTTTTTCTCAGCACATAACATTATCTCATTAACTCCTCATAACAATCCTATGAGGTTGGTATTGGTATGAATCCATTTTCCAGATGAGGAAAATATCACACAGAGATTAAAAACTGCCCAGATGGTCAAGTCAGGATTCACATATAGTCCAGATCCTTTGCTTTTTAACCTCCCTGTTCTGCTGTAAGTAAAATTCAGTTAAAAATTAGCTAAAATGGCTTTCCTTGGCTCCTGTTACTCTGTTGTCATTCAAGGTTTGGGATGGTTTGTTTATTTTTTTGTTTGTTTGTTTAATTTTGTGGATTATACATTTTATTGTTATAATGGTAATAAAACTTGGGTCAAAGCACCTAGATTCTAGTTACAGCTTACCTACTGGCTCTAAATGACTATGAGTATAGGAAACTCTCAGTCTCCCTCCTGTAAAGCAGACACAATGGCAGGTAGTTTCCTATCTTTCTCAGGGTTTTGTCCTCCAAATCTGCTGGCAATAGATTTAAAATATTATTGCTGATGCTTCTCTCCCTACACAAGAAAAATACATCAAGCTAAAGTTCATAACTGTTCAAGTTAACACGTGAATATTAAACTTCTAAATTTTTTGCCCTAAAGGATGTTGAGCCTTTTGGGGAAAGGGAAAGTCTAAATTATTGGTGAATTTTTATCAAAGTTTTTGCTCTACATCAAGAATTAGTACCAAGAATAAGTTGTGACGGGGCATCTGGGTGGCTCAGTCGGTTAAACATCCCACTTCAGCTCAGGTCATGATCTCACGGTTCCTGAGTTGGAGCCCCGTGTGCAACTCTGTGCTGACAGTTCATAGCCTAGAGCCTGCTTCGAAATCTGTGTGTGTCTCCCTCCCTCTCTGCCCTTCCCCTGCTTGCACTCTCTCTCTCTCTCTCTTTTTCTCTCTCCAAAATAGATAAACATTAAAAAACAAACTTTTAAATAGAAATTAAAAAAAGAATAAGTTGTGACATGCCTTTGGAACAATAAAGAACAAAACCACCTATGTTTCAGTAATATCAGAAATATGGAAACATCTACAATAATAGTCCAATGGTGAAATTAATTTTGACTGCCAACAGATTGCTTATGCCACTCTTTAGGGATTGCTGAATCTATTTATAGGGAACCATACCCAGAAAAATGCCACAGTTGGAAAGGCCATCACAATATCTGTGAACCCTTGGCATAAATGAATTTTCAGACTATTTTAAGGCAATTTATTATTTTTATTCCCAAAGCTGTTTCTTCTTACCCACATAAGAGTATTTATCTCTATCACTAAGTTCCTCTTTTAGTCCTTTAGTCCTTATACAGCTTTCTTCTTTCTTCTTACCCCAACCTTGGAATCCAATTCCTCAGTTTTACATTGTTTAAAATAAGTCTTTCTCCTATCCTTCTCTCTCTAGGCCAGTGTTGTCCCATAAAAGATGAAATTGTACTCTAAATGAAGGAAAAACCCAAATTTAAATATGCTACTCTGTTATTTTAAAGGGATCATTCTTCGCTTTTTTCCTTTAGTACAAGCATCTTGAAAGGATGTGGTCTTCATGCCTGGAAAGCCAGAATGGTTTTATTTGAAAAACTGGAGCCCCCTCAGTTTGTATTACTAAGCACTGTGCTTGTGGTTTTTGTAATTCCTTCCCTTGGGGATGTCCTGACCCCTACCATACTTAATAATTTCACTCTTCTGCTCCCTTCTTTGAGATCTGATAGTGACAATGGAGCAGCAGGAAAAACGATAGTGAATTAAATGATTTATTTATTAAATGATTATATAAATATTTAGTGAGCACTTTCTATATGCCAGGAACTATTTTATGTACTAGAGATATTGTAGTCAAAAGTCAAATACTGATCACACAGCACTTATATTCTAAGTATATTGGACAGAGAAACAGAAAAAAATTTTCTATTTGTCTATCTTAATAAGCAAATAGATAATTAATAGATAATTTTGTATTATGATATAAAAATAGAGGAAATAAAATGTGATAGAGTTTGGGTTGAGAGAGAGATGCCTTATTGTGGTCAAGATTCTGAGAGATAACAGGGGATACCGTAATTATGAGAACTAGCCATGCGAGGAACATTCTAAACAGAACAACACCACATACAAGTGAGGTGAGATGATAATTACTTGGAATGTTGAGAATTAGAAGATTAAATGATCAAGGTGAAGATGACACAGATGAGGGCTAAGAGATAGAGAGGATCATGTAGTATATATGTGGCTTTGTGGATTGTGGAAAGGAGGTGTGGATTTTGTTCCAAGTATCATGGCACAGAGAAGTGATTCTCAAACTTCGTGCACATCAGAATCACCTGGATGACTTGGTAAGGCATGCATTACTGGGTCCCCAGAGTTTCTGACTCAGCAACCATAGGTTAGAGCCTAAGACTTTGCATTCCTAACAGGTAGTCCCAACACTGCTGGTGTGCAGCCAACACTTTGAGAACCATTGCCATCACAGGCATCTGTTATTTGTGCCTGCCCAGAACAGATTTCACCACAGTTTTGTTACTGAATTTGATTTTCTTGTGGGAAAAGCCCCTTCTCTACTCTTAGCCAACCCTGTGTATTCCATTACTTTGGTCACAATGAAGACATTCAAGGATGGACATATGAGTTGGCAGTAGTAGTCAAAAGTCAAATACTGGTGAAACCCAATCCAGAGCCACTCTTGTAAGTCTTGGGAGATGGAAGTTCTCAAGCCACTGGATGAGAAGCTGGTAGGCAGGGGAAATCTCCCTAAGAGGTAAGCCATGGCAGAGGAGCACTGAGCTGAAAGATGGCAGGACACTGAGCTCAGCTGAGCTCCTGGATCCATCCATCCCTAAATCAACTCTATTCCTGTACTTTTCAGTTACAGGACTAATTTTCCCATTTTATAATTTAGGCAGTTTCTCTTTAGTTTCTAAAACTTATAAACCAAAAGTAATTATAAATAAAAAGCTATTGTAGATACACCACTTATTTTTATTTAAATGTACCTTAGTTCATCACAGAGAATCAGACAAGAGAGTTTACATGGCTTAGTACTGCTCTGCATATTTATGAAATAAATAACCTTTTTACAAGCCAGACTTGAGGTGTTTTAACATAGAAAGTAGCATAAAAAATGGGACATGGTGGCATCACATCCCTGCCAGCAGCACCGTTACCCCATATTTCCATAATCTGACCTTAAATAGAATTTATAATTTTATGGAAACCTCATGTTCTTCACAAGCTGATGCAAGTTTTTTTGTTTTTGTCTTGTTTGTTTTGTTTTTGTCTCTTTTTTACCTCTGGCCCCTTTCAGCCATGGTTTTTCATTATAATTATATATGGCAACTTCTCATTCAGTTTTGGTCTAAACGTGATCCTTTCAAATAGCCTTGCTTGGCTGTCCTATTTCAAGTAGCATCTCCATACTCAAGTCCAACTCTGTCAAATCATTCTATTTCATTACTTTCTGAGAATTTAACATTTTCTCAGATTATCTTGTTTATTTGCTCATTATCCATCCCTTATAATAGAAGATAAGCTACATGAAAGCAGTGGTGTCTCCTGTCTTATTTATCCGTAGGTCTCTGTCATCCAATTGATGAATGAATTAGTTACACATTTTCTAGAATGTAAAAAATAATGAAATAATTGCACGTTTTTACTTTTTCTTAAACAACCTTTGGAAATAATAGACTGTATATTTTTAAAATTTTTTAAATGTTATTTATTTTTGAGACAATGCAAGAGACAGAGTGCAAGCAGTGGAGGGGCAGACAGAGGGAGACACAGAATCCGAAGCGGGCTCCAGGCTCTGAGCTGTCAGCCCAGAGCCTGATGCGGGACTCGAACTCATGAACGGTGAGATCATGACCTGAGCCGAAGTTGGATGCTTAACCAACTAAGCCACTCAGGTGCCCCTAGAGTGTATATTTTTTAGAGCAGTTTTAGGTTCACAGCAAAATTGAGAGGAAGGTACAGGGATTTCCCATATACTCCCCAGCTCTGTATATGCATAGCTTCCCCATTATCAATATCCTGCACCAGAGTGGTACATTCGTTACAATTAGTGAACAGTTACTGAACTTACATTGTCACATCATTATTACCCAAAGTCCAAAATTGACATTAGGGTTTCCTCTATGAGCCTGGAAAAAATATAATAACATATATTCATGATTACAATATCATACAGAATGTTTTCACTGCCCTAAAAGTCTTTTGTGCTTCTCCTATTCACTGTCTCCCCACCCACCTTGGCATCCACTGATCTTTTTACTGTCTCCACAGTTTTGAATGCCATACAGCTGAGACCATACAGTATTGTAGACTTCTCATATTGGCTTCTTTCACTTAGTAATATGCATTTAAGTTTCCTCCATGTCTTCTCATGGTTTGATAGCTCATTACTTTTTAGTGCTGAATAATATTCCATTGTCTGGATGTACCACAGTTTATTTAAACATTCATTTACTGAAGGACATCTTGGTTGCTTCCAAGTCTTTATTCAGTCAGGTGAGTGGGAAAATATGAGGACTGTCTATAATTTTGTAATTATATGTAACCTTTATGATTTCAAGATGTTGCTAGTGACCCACTGGCCATATGTGGATCAAAGTGTTTTTCTGCAGTGGTGAAGGATTTGTGCCAACCTGTCTATGCTTCCTCTCTTGTTCAACCTCATGACCACTTTGGCATTGGTTTGTGGGACAGGGTGTGGGCATTGGCAGACCTCAAACATTTTGGAAAGGAAGTTGTTTTTTGGGGGCAGTGGTAAATCTGTTTTTAGACATGTTATTTTTGAGGTGACAGCAGGCTACCAAGCGTGACATCTACATGTATGGAATTGTATATGGTTAGAAATAAGGTATTGCAGATAAAAGAGATCATAGTTTGTCCTAAATATTTGAGAGTCCTAAGCCTAAAAATCTTAAAGAAAAAGTGTGGATGATCATAAAGTACACGTTGATGGTCATTTTTGAGGAGAGGCAAAGGCAGATGAGGTTATATGTGGGGAGGATCACTGAGGGGCAATCTTAAAAATTATTGGTAATCTTTTCTTCCATAATCTTGGTGGTATGTTTTCTATTATATTCAAAAATCATATATTTTAAGTTAATTAAATTTTTAAAAAAGAATAAACATGGTTTGCCTTTCTCAAAAATGTGCAGTACCAGAGTAAATTTTCAATACTTTAGATGTCTTTTCAAATTTCATAAAATATTGTTGCTTAGTTGAGAGAATTCAAGTGAGTGCAATATTTTTCCTTAGTTTCCAGCTATTTCAAGAACAGTGTTTTAGTTATAAATGAATTGATGATGATGTTTTTCTCAATTCTGTTACTCTTGTGTAAACAAACATAATTCATTGAACTTTTTTTCATACTAATGTGCATTCCTCTATAAAAGACAATTTCCAAATACCTACAGCATAAAGAATAGAATTAGAGCCTGTGTTAATTAACACACGATTTAAAGCATGACCTATGTATCGGTTCCTTATTGCCATAATAATGCTGTATAGCAAGTCACCTCAAAATTTATTTGCTTAAAATGTAAGGATCTTTATATCATAGTGTTAGGCTGGGTGGCAGGATTGTTGTAGTCTTGGATGGGTTCATTCTTGTGTCTGCAGTGTGCTGTGGATGAGCTAGAGTGCTCTGCTGATCTTAGATAGGCTCTCTCCTATGACAGGGATACACCAACTGTTAGTTTGTCTAGAAGGAATCCGACTGGAAACACTGGGACAATTCTGCTGTGCCTTGCATGTCTTGTCCTCTAGCAGGCTAATCTGAGCATCTTTCTTATGGCAGAGATAGAGGAGGGATGTAGAAGAGACATTTAAGGACTTTTCTGGAGCTTTAGTATATTTTTACAGCCTCTGTTGATGCCATGTTTGCTAACAGTTGTGGCCAAAGTAAGAATTAGTATACAGCAAAACACTCTTCCCAAAGTGGGAGGACATTACACATTATAGGGCAAAGGGCACAGATTCAGGATAGAGTAAATGTGGGGCTGTTGATGCAATTCATATACCACTACATGGCCTTGCCCTTCCCTTCCCCATGCCCTTCTGCATCCTCTCCCTGCCAATCCACGTCCTGCATCCTAGCCTTCCTCTGAGTCTCAGGTCTTGTCTTCCTGACTGTGCAAGTGATTATTCCAGCCTTTTTTCCCACCCAAGACCTTCAGTTTCTCACTGTTAGCTTCCATTGTTTCTCCTTCTGTATCTACATTCTTGAATGTTACCTCATAAAAGAGTATATCCAATCAGACATGAAGGATCAAGGAAGGGTTTTGTTTTACAACCCTATAGAGTCTGATAGAAGCTGGGCAGAAATTAGACCATAATCAATAGTTTTTATTCTTTTTTCATTGATTTGTTTTTGTTAATGTATTCATTCATAAATCCTCACTGTCTCCTTCTGGAGTTCTAGTATATTAACATTTATTTTTGTTGGTAATTGAATATAACCCATCAATTCCTCCCTTCCTTTTATTGCCTTTTTTCCTTCTTCCCTTCCTCCCTTGTTTACTTCCTTCTTTATTTAGTTCTTTTTTTTTCCTTTCTTAATTTTTGAAAACTTTTCTCTAGATATAAGGATTTTAACTTATTGAAGATAAAGAGGCTCAAAACCCTTTTCATCACAGTTAATTAGATTTGTGACTCACTCTCCATAGCTAGTATTTCTCCAGGCATATTGCTTGTGCATACCCCCCAAAACAGGTGTCAAAACACATTAAAGGCACAGCCTCCTAAAACATCAAAGTCTTGTGTTCTTTATTTTTTTTAAGTGCCACCACAAAGCTACAAACCTGTCTAAATTAGTCATGTGAACTGTATTACTGTCAAGATGTAGTTAATTCAGGTGCTGCCCTCAGTATTGATCTCATTATCTCATTTATATATGTGTAAAATTCTGCTTTAATCCACATTCCAAATCTGAATAATTTATGCAGAGACCAAAGATATGGCAAGCTAGCAAATAATTTCAGGACCTTTACAGAGATGCCAGGTAAAAGCAAAGAGCTGGAAAGTAGAAAAGAAACAAAACAAGTCTTGTTAGGTGGACTGTTCAAGAGGCAGGCACACTAGATATTAAATACAAGCCTCCAATTTCTCAGTGAAAGGTTCAACAAGAACCTCCAGAGTCTAGATTTTCCACCATGGAGATGACTTTAGCCTAGGCCACCAGCAACAAAGGTTTGAAAAATACTGAAAGCAAAATCCACATTAAATTTATCACAATTAAGTGGTATGTTGGAGTAGGAAAGGAAACCCTAAAACACACTTTTGAACCTAGGATCAGTTGGGCAAGAAATGTAATAAGGCATTATTACCCTCATTATATAGTTGGAGAAACTTAACTGTGTAACAAACAAAGCAGCTGAGTGACTTGTGCTACCAAATTCACACAACTAGCAGGTGCAGGAGAATCTGAGTCACTTTCCTTTGCCTCCTCAACAGAAGACTGAAAGCATCATCTTATCCTATATGTAAAATATCCCCATATTTACTGCAAAAGGACTTCCTCACCGCAAACGTGAGTCCACTGGTGAGTAAATACAGAGAGCCTTCCTTGGTTTTTAAAGATTTTGTAATCCAAGTTAATTAAGTATCTCATTACAATCTGTTACTATTTTTTGAGACAAGTAAGAAAAACAAAATGAAAGTGATAAGCTTGGGAGAAATGGGGTCATTTTTAAGCAAGCCCTCTATTTAAAGACTCTTCTTTCTCCTTTCCTCTTTATTCTCCCACTTAAAACCAACAGTGACATTTAACTCAGTGCCTTATGATAGAATATCTCTTTCCCTTATTTTCTTTTCTTTTGATTTCTTTCTTTCTTTTTTTTGTCCTTGAATAAACTGCTGCATGAGCTTTCCCCCCACCTCCCTGTAGTCCTAATATACCCAGGACATTCTCTCACATGAAATCTGCCAGGTTGGTCTGCCTGCTCATGTTCCCACTGTTCTCATAAGAAAAGAGAGGAAGGGGGCTCAATGCCTGGAGTGTGTGAAAATGAGAGTAAGGTGAAGGCAGAGTGTGGCAGGTATTGTCCCGAGGGCATGAATGGATAATCACTCCTGTCACGGCAAATAGACTCTGTCACAAGGAATTCCGTGGTTTTCCAGAGGAAATGAGCTTTCCCTGCAGGCTGCCAAGCCCAAATGAGCTCCTTACAGCACCTGCAGATCTGAGCATCAAGCAATTATTCCACTATCTTGCCTAAAAACAAAGACTGTGCTACCCTTTGACAACCTCTGACCTTTTCCAGCTAACATAAACTAATTATATTTGCAGCAGGAGGGGAGGAAGGCTTTCGTAGTCCTCTGTGGGAGTTGTCCTTCATGCTTTGTGCCATGTTGTCAGTTCTGGCAATCCAAAAAATGACCACCCTTCAATCAAGGGGGTTGTTGGACGAAGCGCTTAAAGAGATACAGGGAGGCCCTTATCACAAATAAATCTCACTGCCCAGGATTTAGCAATGTGCCTGAGTGGCCCACACTGTCCATTTTGCAGTGGTACAAGGGAGCCATTGTTAAGTGTCACTTAGCAGCAATTACAGCCTGGTCAAAACAGTTTTGTTTTGTTTTGTTTTGTTTTGTTTTGTTTTTGCACAACTTATTAATGGGCTCACCATTAGGTGTAAGGAATAACCCAAGCCACGGGCACTGAAACAAGGTTAGAGGTTAATTGAGACTTTCTATCTCAACAGCCTGAGATTTTGCAACCTTATGCTGAGAAGACAGTCTTGAACAAAAAGGAGATAATATGATACAATTAGTTGGAAAGGAAGAGGGTCAAAATTCCCAGATGAGAAAGGAAAACTGGCCAAGGAAATCAGGCCAGAGGGACCACCTGGACCACTTTGGATGCCAAGAATATCTGTGGCCATTCATCTGGTGGATGAGGCGGAAAGTGGTGTGCCCGCCATTCATCACATCTCTCTTCTCTACCAAAGAAAATACAAGGTCAATGCTATAAACAGTAGGCACCCCAGAGTAATTGAAATTCCAGAAACTGCCTCATTAGAAGAGCTCACAGGCAATCAGGTTTTTCTTTTCCTGCTGAAGGTATATTCATCCCTTGAAATTGCATGGCTGGCCTTCTTCATGGTGACTAAAGCTGCCAGGGAGGTTTTCTGAGAGTTTTTGAAGGACTGTGTCTAAATAAATGGATGCCTTCATAGTTGAGAGAAAGTGGCCCATCAGGACTTCTTGGGCTTGCTTGCTAGGCCATGGCATGCCCGAAGTCCACACCTGCTCATTCCTTCTTCTCTATCAACAGGGCTCCTCTTTCTCCATTCCTTCTAGGTCAGAGTCAACATATTGTGTCTTAAATTCAGCAGCAGCAGCTCTTTATCTAGAAACCCAGGCCTTGAAAATATTGTTGTAGGTCTCTGGGATTTAGTATTTCTTAGTTTTTTTTTTTTTTAAACCCCCTCCCTCAGCCCCACCCCCAACACAAACTTTGACACATCCAGCTGGCAGACCCCTCTGACTGGAAGTTGACTAAAAATTGCCAACTCATTTTCTTTCTTTCATTTTTTTTTCTTTCCAGTGCAGCTGATGCCAAAATGTGATGATTTGTTTTGCTCCAGTCACTGAAGTTTTTGTTTTCTTTTATTTCAACCCCCTGCTGGCTTCCCAACTTGGTGCTGAGTCATCTGGTGCAGGTGTTCTGAGCGGCTGGTATTTATGTCACTCGCAGATGGTTTGGGTAAATTACACGATGTTCCTGCAGCCCGTCGAGGCTCTCTCAGCTCTCTTTGATCCAAGGGCTTCCTGTGGCTCCTGCACATGTGCAGGACTTCAGGGCACTGGGTGAACTCTTGGATGGATTCTATCCAAAGATGGTTAGGTTGCTCTGAGCCCCACAGACTGATGGGCTCCAATTCAGGCTAAGAGAAGTTGACTAGGACAGAGAATTCTGAAATCACAAGGCACCACAGCTTAACCTGCACAGGGAATTACGTGCCCAGTGTTCAATAGAACATGATTAAGTTTACGATACAGCTGCCTAAGGAAATTGGGACAAAAGGGACCTCATTCTGTCTGTGAAGGGTGGAAGTCATCTTAGAAAAACTAGACCTGTTATGTGGCACTGTCAAATCTTAGAAATACACGTTTAGTGTTCTTTTTCTTGCCTCTTGTTTAACCCCACTGTGTCTCTAGCTTCTATTCCCATGCTTGATGCAAAGGCTGGTCACATAAGAATCTTAAAACTTCATTCATTTATGCTTTAGACACAGAGCATTGGTGAGGAGCTTACAGATCCTTGATCCCTTCCATCTGAAAAGACTCATCACTATACAATTCTACATTGATTTTCCTGGAGTGACCACCCTTCCAAAGAGTTTCTCAGAAAGAATGACTTTCAGTGCTAAAACCAAAACAGTCCTGGGCAAGTGATGATCACCTTAATGTATGTGGAGGATTACCTGGAAAACTTCTTTAAATGCACATTTCTGGGCTTCTCTGGTACCCAGGGGTAATGATTCCGTTGGTCTGGAGTGGGGCCTGAGGATTTGCATTTGGAACAAGCACCAAGGTGATGGTAAAAGTGCCAGATCAGGGCTGTATTTTGAGTTGCAAGCAGCTAGACAATCCTTTGCTATTTTCTAGCAACTTTAGAAGAGGAGATCACATGTAGGCGAGGGTAATAGTGAAGAACACAGATGCTAGAGCAGGGCACAGACTACAGAAAGGCATTATTTCTTTAAAAAGTGACTTACCCTGAATGTAGCAGACAGCTGTTGCCATAAGAAACACCAACCAAACAATCTGGGTGGCATACAACAATAAACATATCCTCACATTCACAGAATGGCAGGCCCAATGTGGCTCAGCAGATCTGGGCTCTGCTGGGGGGCTGTGTTTCACTCTGTAGGTTGAGTGCAGGTGTCTTCAGCATACCTCATTCTGGCAACCTGACACATGTTTTTTTTTTCTGAAGGTGGAGGTCACAAGTAGAAATATGAAAAGTTTCTGAACACTCGGAACTGGCACAACAGTACTTTCACACACATTCCACTGAATATAGCCAGTCAAGCCCAAAGTCAATGGAGTGGGGCAGTATGTTCTTCCACTGAAATGGGTGAACAAGTAAATATTTGCTGAATAATAATCTAATCTATACAGTGAACTCAAAGTTTGAAAATTATCCAACCTGGTGACTGAAATGTAATTGCTACGTGTCTCATAACATGCAACTGACTTTCAGGTTCTCTTAGCACAGAGGTAGAGATAGTAGCTGAAATAGTTACTAAATCCTGTCATACAGATCCCAGTTACTCTCATTAAAAAAAAAAATGTTTAACATTAATTATTTCTGAGAGACAGAGAGAGACGGAACATGAGCAGGGGAGGGGCAGAGAGAGAGAGACAGAGACAGAGACAGAATCCAAAGCAGGCTCCAGGCTCTGAGTTGTCAGCACAGAGCCCGAAACGGGGCTCTAACTCACAAACCGCGAGATCATAACCTGAGCTGAAGTTGGTCACTTAACCAACTGAGCCACCCAGGAACCCCCCAGTTATTCTCATTTTTAAAAGAAATCTCCTTGATATTTTAATATATTTGATTATTTTGTAGGAAACCAAAGGGAATATAGAATAAACAATGTTAACCCAGTTGTAACTTTTGTTTAGGAATAAGGGTTCTGTAATTTATTTTATTTTACTTTATTTTATCTGAAATATTTTATATCTCATTTTCATTACCCTTTCCTCTGAAGTCCTTAACCAGTTTGCATTCAATTAAATAAAAGTATAGATTCAGTGGCTTTTCCCTACATAAACATTATAATATTTCATGTTATAATAAGGTATCATGTAAAAGATTTAGAGAGAAAACACAAATAACTATCAAAATAAGTAGATAAATTAAGAAATCATTTTGACTACACTAGAACTACCTTGTTCTTTAAACAAATAAGCTATTCTTGAGTTTTAGCAAAGGGCTTTAAATGGGATTTATTTGTATACTAGGATTATTTATCATTGGTAGGACCTTCTGGAGGATCAGTGTTTCCAGAATGTTGGTGGTATCATCCATTGCTCACTGATTAGGTCTTTTCCAGCAGAGCATGAAGTTGTCATTGGTTTAGCAAAGGAATGTCTTTGTCAAAGTTAAGGAAATCAATTTGTTATTTGTATGGCTCATAAAACATAAACATTTGTTACTGAGCCCCCGAAAAGTCTCTATTATAAAAAGACTAGCTAATTTTTTAAGCTATCTTCAATCAGGATCCAGGTTATACACCATGGTATCTGTAGCTTTTTGGCTGGGTCACAGTGACCTGCACATAACCCTGGCAGCAGGCCACTGGACACAGTGTTTTCATCCTTTTGGTGTGCCAGTGTATCAAGAATCCACAGTTCTCATTGAAATGACCAATGGAAGACTAGTGCAAATAGGTCATCAGTTGGGATTGTTTCTACAAAGGGGACTAATTTTCTTGCAACTGCTATAAAGGATCAAAGGTAAATTCCATTTTGTGCTGCTAATCACTCCACTAAATTTTATGTAGGAAAAACCCGGTTAAAATGAATTACTGTGGCAGCTTTGAAGGGGAAAAAACAAGGAAAGGATTATATAAAAGTACACTATGCAACCTAATAAATATGCAGGGAAGTGGGGATGGATATTGTTAACAAGTATCTGCTACTCAAGATGACCCCTCTACTACTATGGTATTCAATTTCATAGTCACTAGCAATATGGGACTATTTAAAATAAAATTTAATTAAAATTTAAAATTCAGGTCCTCAGCCACATTAGCCACATTTCAAATGCTCAGTAGCCCCATGTGACTAGTGGCTACCATATTGGAGAGTACAGATATGCAACATTTTCATCACTGCCAAAATTTCTATTGTTCAGCAATGATCTAGAGGAGGTGTTGGACTTAGTGCTTGTATACTGAAGACATAATTTATTTTAGTAGTGCTATAAAACTCTTTCTCAGCTCCTGCTGTATAGTAAAGATTACCCTAAAAGACAAACCTAGAGAATTGACTTACCATTAATGAACAAACTGCTAGTAACTGATATTAATATTTCTGCTCCTGATGAGCACTTGCTATGTGCCACAAATATGCAACATTAACTATGTCCAAAGGAGGAAGCAGGAGCAGGCTGCTGTCTGGAAAGAAGATGACTTTGTTCCATGCTTCCCATGCTTACTTTGTCATCCAAGGTTCCCTCCCCACAATTTAGGAGATCTGAGTTTTAATGAAATATAGGGTGTAACAATCTAAGGGTATCAACTAGCTTTTTTTTCCTTCCCTATATTTCTTTATGGATATACAGAGTGAGAGACTTCTTATACTATTTCACTTCATCTCCAAAAATTGTAAATACCTATTAGACTCCTCCATCTTGATGATATATGATAACTGAAAAGCCAAACCAATCCTTAAATGCCACGACTCCCAGGTTCCAAAGGATGTATGTAGATTGGGACTCAGATTCAGTTCTTACCTCTGTCAGAGAGGATATGGCTCCTGTTACTCTTATAAAGAATCTATGTTCCAGAATCTGCTCTACTGCACACCACTGAATTCTGGCATTTTCAAATATTGTATCATTTCGTTCTCATATTAGGGAGTAAGAACTATCTGTGGGTTACTTTGAGAAAAATTACGTTAAGAGAAAAGAGCTGACTCAAGATCACAATTAAATAAATTTATTTGAACCTAGGGCATTTGCTTCTGTTTGTCATTGTTTTTTTTTACTCACAGCTACTGTTACTGGGATAACTATCTAGAATAAGACAGTAGACTCTGCCAGAAATTGGGGTTTGGGGAACGAGGGGGAATGAGGATAAGAATAAGGACTGTATCCAAGAGGAAAGGAGAAAAGAAAGTGTAGAGTATTTAAGCTCTCACCAAAGAGGCTGAGATTTAATTTTTTTTTCAACGTTTATTTATTTTTGGGACAGAGAGAGACAGAGCATGAACGGGGGAGGGGCAGAGAGAGAGGGAGACACAGAATGCAGGCTCTGAGCCATCAGCCCAGAGCCTGACGCGGGGCTCGAACTCACGGACCGCGAGATCGTGACCTGGCTGAAGTCGGACGCTTAACCGACTGCGCCACCCAGGCGCCCCAAAGAGGCTGAGATTTAATAGGAACAGTGGGAGCAGATCCAGGAAACCAAGGCAGAAATTCAGTTATAGGATCCAAGCAATCAGAAGAAGGTTGCACTTAGGAGATTTCTGGGTTCCCAAGCTCACCCCAGAAACAAAGGCACAAGACTGATGCCACTAAATGGGCAGATTAGGATCCTAGTTTCCTTCCAAGATTAAGTAAAATTATACAGTTTGGATATGGATTGCCATTCTCAAAGTTTTTGAAGAAAGAAAATCTGTACCCTCGTCATTTCACTTACTGAATTTAAGGTTAGCCATAAAATTTCAGATGTCATGTATTCATTGTTTTGAATGAGATATTACTATTTACAGTCAGAATAAAATAAAGTCATAGAAATACAAACAGAACATAAGAAATTGTTGAGTGTTGTACTTCAGGATAGTTAGTAATGAAAATATGCTATTCTACTCAGTTTATAGTAAATTACTCTCATATAGGACACAGAACCCAAGTCTTAGAACACCAAGGATTGTCCAGCCCTGTTTTACTGCAGAGAAAATTTGCCATAGTTTTTGCATTTGGAAACTTTTTCTTATGTTACACAAGGTAAAAATATAAGCTCTTTAGCACCTGGAATTGTTAGTGAGGTATAACTAGGGTGACAGTATAATTTATCGTCCAAATAGAGACACTTTTGAGAATGGATGTAATTATTTATAATTACACTAGAACCACAGGTGTAAACCAGAACCATCCAAGGCAAAGCAGGGCACACTGTCACTCTAGGTATAGACCACATCTGCATGCAATTGGATTCATGACATTTTCCCACCTCAGTTGCCGAATATGACCCAAAGGCTGCTCTTTTCTGTCAGCTGATATACACGGTGATTGAAATAATAATGTAAATACACAGTGATGAAGACGTCTAACACTCATTTTAAGTAAAAATAACGAGGGTAAAGAAAAATGTAACTGATCATTGTTGTTGAGTTTTTATTTTTTAAAAAGCAGTCACTTGACATAGTACATCTTAAAAAAGGATGTCCAGTAACCGATGCCCATTCAGCATGGAAGAGTATCTCTCTTTAATTTTTAAAAAATTATCAATTTCCTACAATCTTCAAGGCACCGTGTTTGATATTCTATTTTGGATGTGTCCTTAGTCACCACGGGAATTTGGAGGTTGTCACAGTGTTTGGGTGGTATTTACTTGGTGGGGACCTGCAATTGTAGATGCCCTGCAATGTGTTGGATAGTCTTGCACAGCAAAGAAGTGTCTCAGGTCCCATCTGACATTTATGTGCATGAAAAATGTGTTTATAAATACCTAAGCCTAAAACTTAACTCCATTTTATATATAAATGCAAAATATCTTTTTTACACTGTTTTAATTGTAACTACCATACACATTGAAGGAATATGCCTTTTGTTTTATTTGGCACTTTATCAAGAATTGTTTATTATTTTAGAGAATCACCTCACAGAAGGCAACCCCAGTCATCACAGTTGAGTGGCGACACAACACACCTGCATTTGTAACTGACATTCAAGGTGACCCTTGAATGAGTAAAGACTGACAATTTAATTATATCTTACAATGTAGGTATGCCTAAGCAATTACGTGTTGGAATACTTACTTTATCATAAATTATTTTCCTCATAATTTCTTTTACAATTTATTTTTACAACATATTTAGAGCATTATGTTGACTTAAAATAAGTGTGTGGGAGGCTCATATTATCTATGAATTTAAGTGCAGTATAGTAAATGCTATGTTATAAAATCTCTGATATAAATACAGGCCTTTGAGTTGTATTGGGCTTTGGACCAGGGCTCCAAAGCAGTGTTCCCCACAGTATAGCCCTAGAATTGGCAAGGAGTTCATTAGAAATGCAGATTTTTAAGTTCTACTCCAGATCAACAGAATCATAGTCTCTTAGGTGGTATCCAAGTGATCTGTGGTTTAACAAGTGTTATAGGTGTTATACATGCTATTATTGTGCAAATTTGTGGATTACTGTTCCAGGTAAGACAAAGATGAATGATAACTTGTCTTCAAAGAATATATAGTCTAACAGGCGGCATAAAGATATCTTCCTACTTGAGTTAGTGATAGACTGAACATGACATATCAACAGCATAAAGCTAGATTCTGAGACAAGTTTAAACTACACAACCCCGATTAAAATGAACAGGACTCATGCTGTTAAGACTCGGTACAGTCCTAAAAACATACCCAGCAGAGTATTTAAGCTGTTCCAAAACACGTCATTCTCTACTTTTTAACAGGGAGTGAACAGCTGGGATGTGTTATTAGTAAGCCATGTTTTCATAGGCTTTCTGGTTTTCTTTAGCCAAAGTCTTACAACAGTCTTTGGACAAATTAGTGCCTGAAGCTATAGGAAGTCTTTAGTCGTTTTGGAGAACTGCTGAGTAAGTCAAGTCTCAAAGACAGCATGCCCACACGGACTGACTTTGCCACCTTTGGCCTCTCCACCTTGGAAATGCCTTCACAACCAATTACACTATTCTCAAATGTCTATTTACTTTTAATGACTCTAGTTAAATGTTAAGAGTTATTCCGATGACCCAGTTCAAGACTAGCAGGAAAAGCTTAAACAAATCAATAGACTAAACTGAGAAGCTCTCAAATGAATGAGCAAGAATCAAATCAACATTTTAATAAAAGAGCAACACATTGTTGAATGTCAATATGCCTTGGTGGTACTGAACCAGATCTTACCTTTCAAAAGACAATAAAGAGATCAATATGGAAGCAACGTTGGAACATGGAACATGGAAACTTTCTGTTTCTAGACAGTCTCACATTCACTTTGGCTCCACAGCATTGTTTTTTTGTTCCAAATTGTCAGCACAGTGATCTAGCCTCTCCCATGTTAACCAAAACAACTCCCAGAGATATTCTTCCTGTATTTTTTTGTTGGGAAAAATCCTGAAACATTTTCTCCTCCTGTCATACACAAGAAACTGCCTAAGTTTCTTCCTTGTGTTGCCTCATATTGTTGGGATCTGCATGGGTATTCAGTTTTAACTTTGTTTTATTTTCAGTGCTGCTGGTCAGTCATTACTGAATCTCAGCAAGCCCATTTATGTCAGATTCTACACCTGAAGGTGTATTCAAAATATTGTTACATGCCCTTTGTTCACAACATCTAGTGTCCATTTTTTATGGCCTGTAGGCAACTTCTGTAACTGTATAACTCCCACTTGGGAGTGAGAGAGAGAGAATGGTGCCAATTCTTTTGATAATTCAGGATGCAAAAATCTATATGCTAAAGTCATCTGGATAAAAGTATAAACTCCTCACCTTACTTTGGCTGGAAACAACTTCACATTAACATTCACATCCCCTTTGGTACTGAGAGCTGCTCAAGGAAGCATTTAGCAACAGGTGGTCCTGGTTGCACTTAAGCAATTCCCCCTAGGGAACAACACATGCTTACACTGTAGATTCCCAGGCCAGTAAACCCAAGACAAAATTACAACTCCCAGTAGTCAGCTCATTTAGTTTTACACAATGGAGTCCATCCTCTTTGTTGGGAATGGAAAATGTATTCCTTTTAGAAAAAAAGTATAGTGTAATAGAAGAGGGGGAAACTCATTGGAAATTAACAGACTCAGGAGATAATAAAAGTTCTGCCAATGATCAGCCCTGGGATTTTAGTCAAGAATTTAAAATTTCTGTTCATTAACAGTGTCAGTGTGTATAAAAATTAAAAGTTTAAAAATCCTAGATGGCCTGTGAAAGGACTTTAGGAGGTGCACATATGCATTCATTTGGATAAAAATTTGGTTCTTCTCAACATATGCTTTCTACAGATTTTTACAAGGGTAGATATGACCCCCAAAATTAAAAATCATGGGATTAAACTTCTCCAAGGAAACTTTACTACCCTAATGTTCTATTTAGTTCATTTCAGCAAAAATTTATTGAAAACTTTTAATAAGCCAGTATGCTGTGTCAGGCTCTTAAAATATATGGACAGACAATACATAGACCTTGCCTTGCAGTTTTTTTTTTTTTTTTTTTTTTTTTTTACCATGAGTTTACAGTCCCCGACTATAAAGAGATCAATTGCACCAGATTTATCTGGTCTCTTATAATCTGGGTTTCATCTCATTCCCAGCTAAAATTTTATACTTAGTCCACGGGTGACTCTTATTCACAAAACCAAATGTTATCACCTAAAAGTACCTGCATCCTCTGATTGTTTATTACAAATGCAGCATATCTGACTTCACCCTAGATCTCTCTCTCTCTTTTTTTTTTTTTCAACGTTTATTTATTTTTGGGACAGAGAGAGACAGAGCATGAACAGGGGAGGGGCAGAGAGAGAGGGAGACACAGAATCTGAAACAGGCTCCAGGCTCTGAGCCATAAGCCCAGAGCCCGACGCGGGGCTCGAACTCATGGAGTGCGAGATCGTGACCTGGCTGAAGTCGGACGCTTAACTGACTGCGCCACCCAGGTGCCCCTCTCTCTCTTTTTTTAAAATATTTATTTAATTTTGAGAGAGAGAGAGACAGAGCATGAGCAGAGGAGGGGCAGAGAGAGAGGGAGACACAGAATCCGAAGTAGGCTCCAGGCTTTGAGCTGTGAGCACAGAGCCCGATGCGGAGCTCAAATTCACAAACTGTGAGACCATGACCTGAGCTGAAGCTGGACGCTTAACCGACTGAGCCACCCAGGAGCCCCACACCATAGATCTCTTGAACCAGAATTCACATTTTAACAAAAAGTGATTCATATACATGTTAAAGTTTGAGAAGCTCTGTCTATAATACCCAATAGTTTGATTTCACCCCTCTAAAGAAATAAATGATACAATCTGTATTCTAGAGAAGCCTTAACTTTAATGTCATCATTACTTTTGTTAACATAAAATATTCAGAATTCTTATAATCACTTAGAATAATGAAAAAAAAGTAGAACTAGTGTGTAGGAAGAAAATCTACCTCCTTATTTCTTTGTCTAATATCTGGGCTTAATTTGTTGAGTTAGGGGATAGAATTGATATCCTTAGTATTGTGATTCATAGCAACTGCTCAATAAATTTTGAATGGACAAATATCAAAGAACAATACAACAAAAGAAGTCAGGAATATTGGTTAAAAAGAAAGGAAGTGACTGCTACTTCTGGGCAAGGTGGAATACATCATGTTTACCCTCCCGTCTGGAACAAGAGAAAAACAGACAAAACATATGAAACACCAGTTTTCAAGACACTGGAAAGGAGACAACATCAGTGATGCCTGAGAGCTGGTAAAAAAAAAAAAAAAATTAGATGAGCCTTTCCATTACCCTAGATGACTGCCTTAAGATAGTTGCCAGAGGATAGCGTAGTGAGGGGTGCTCAGAAAGAGCCCAGCAGACTCTTTACTATTAGGAGACAGAGCTGAGAGTCTACAGAGAACAGCGTAGTTGTATACTGATCAGTCCATTTATATGACAAAACTATTTGAAGCTGAGGAAGAAATCACTGAAAGGATTAGACACTGTTCTAAGTGGACCCACAGGTACTAGAAATACTGCCTGTTCCTGTTAGCCAGACTAGAAAACCTCAAGATTTCCTGGGGCACTGTGTGGGGTACACAAAGAGATGTTGCCTCAGTAGTGGAGAATAATTAGTCTAGATTGAGCACTGTGTTGGTCTTACTGAACAAATCTTAAAAGCAAGAAAGAAGGATTAAACTTCCAATTAATTATCCTTAAACAAAATTCAAGAGTATTTAGAGAAATACAAAATTATTCAGCACTCAAGAAGGTAAAATTCACAATGTGTGATATCCAATCAATTATTAGCTTACATGCAAAGAACAAGGAAGAAAAGCCCATAATGAGGAAACAAATAAATCATGCCAAACCAACCCTGTACTGATCCAGATGTTAGAATTAGCAGATGAGGGCACTATTAAATTTTGAATGAATTGGGGCACTTGGATGCCTCAGTTGGTTAAGTCTCTGACTTTGGCTCAGGTCATGATCTCATGGCTCTTGAGTTTGAGCCCTGTGTCAGGCTCTGTGCTGACAGCTCAGACCCTGGAGCCTGCTTTGGATTCTGTGTTTCCCTCTCTATCTGCCCCCCCCCCCCCCCCATGCTCATGCTGTGTTTGTCTCTCTCTCTCTCTCTCTCTCTCTCTCTCTTAAATAAACATTAAAAAATTAAAAAATATTTTTGGGAATAAATTAATTACTATCTTAAAAACAAAAACAAAAACAGGAAATGTCATGCTTTTACAAGAAACATCACCACCTGGTGGTATTTCCAGGTTTTGCCAGTAAAAAGAGGAAGTCTTTGTGTGGTTTTTCTTGGGGTTCATAAATACTTGCATAAATAATACAATCACTTGTGTAAATAAACATTTTAACAATTACATAGACTATTTATACTAGTAGTGTTCAACCACTTATATAAGTTATATATTCATACCTTATTGTATTACTATACAGACACATATATGTATATGTGGACACATTTATGAGTTTTCAAAACTATGTAAATTATATATGCAGCTAGTAAATAGACTTTTTGAAACAGTTTTTGTACTGAAAGTTAAGTGTAATTCATTATCCAGTAAGAAAGGCCTTGTCTTCCTTATAGCATTACATTCTTAGACATAATTTACAAAAAAATATTTTAATGTAATTTAAATATCCTATCATAACCACTCTGTATCCTGTTACCTGGATTATTCTTTTCATATAAGTAATTTCCATCTCATTTTCTCATATATTCATTTATGTGTTGACTGTTTAATCTCTTGCCATTAAAAAGTAAGTTCTTTGAAGTTTTATCTCCCCACTGTATCCCCAATACCTAGAATAATCTCCAGTATGTAGTAAGTACTCAATAAACAAAGTTTAAATAATTGCTTCACATTCAAAGCATGAGATGAGTTTAATGAGTCCTGAGGTTTCAACAATCAGATATAACTAGGGTATATGTAAAACATATTTATGCATTTTTTGTGCAGTTATGTGCATATTTATTATAATCCCAAATCCATTTTATAGTAAGTTTTGCATAATCAGATATCAACTTTATTGACCAATTTTAGTTTCTAGCCAGGCAGTTATTTATTTGGCAATTTGATATTTGATATTCTAAAATAATGGTTAAAAATATGCCTATGGAGCCAGCCTGGGGTCAAACCTTGATTCTACTTCTTTTTTTTCAACTTTTTTTTTTTTTTTTTTTTTTTTTTATTTTATTTTTGGGACAGAGAGAGACAGAGCATGAACGGGGGAGGGGCAGAGAGAGAGGGAGACACAGAATCGGAAATAGGCTCCAGGCTCTGAGCCATCAGCCCAGAGCCCGACGCGGGGCTCGAACTCACGGACCGCGAGATCGTGACCTGGCTGAAGTCGGACGCTTAACCGACTGCGCCACCCAGGCGCCCCTCTACTTCTTGTTTGCTATGTACATTGATTAACCCATTTATCAGGAAATAGAAACTATTCTAGGTATTTTCAACAGGGAGATTATAATACAGGCATTTGATTACCCTGGGAGTAGAAGGTTTAAGAAGCCAAAAGGGGTACTGAGTTCTCTAAAAGATCAGCAAAAACAGGAAGACATCACCACAGTTAACATGAAAATTCAATATATAGACTGTGTTGCAGGAGCTCAAGAGTCAGGGTCGAAGACAAGATTATCAGACTCCTGGGGACCATGGACAGAGGGGCTGTCAGGTGAGAGCTGGAGCCATACAGGGTACACAACTACTGACAGAGATGCTGTCAAGATAGATAGAAGAAAAGGGAGAAATACATTGGTTTGCTCCTTTCTTCTGCCCTCTGTTCACTTGCTCTTATAACTCATTGGACATAACAACCATAAGCTGTTTGTTAAGGAAATCTGAGAAAAATAGTTCTCAAAACTCTGTAGGCTCTGGTTAACCCATCTTTAAGTTGCCTAAATGAACATTTTGTCCTCTAGCTTTGCTTCAGGGTCTTTCCACAAACTTTCTCTTACACTGGAATAATCTTCCTTCACCTCTTCTCTTGGTTACCTGTTCCTAATCCTTCAGATTTTACTGTCTGTGTCACCTCCATAAGAAGCTTCCTCTGATTCATCAGATCAGGTTAAGCTTTTCTGTTTTACATACTCTTGGAGAATTTACTACATCCCTGAAAATAGCATCAGAATTTGAGATTATGAATTTACTTGAGCTCTTGCGTTGAGAATGTCTTTCTTTCTCACTAGGTAACATGCTCCATGAAGTCATTTTTCCTCACTGTAGACTCTTCAGAATCTAACACAAAGCTGGCACTCATATATTTGTTGAAGGATATTTCTCTACCCATATCCTCATCCCTGTTTTTGAAGCACGATCAGGTCCCAGGCTTCCCAAACAAACCAAGTGCAGCCTTGAAATTTCATCTCAAATTCCTAGACATGTAGAGTACCAAGTTACCACTCAAATCAGCTTGCTTAATGGAAATTCCAAAATGAAAACCCGCAAACACTTCTCAACTCCATAGCATCTTCTCTACAAAAATCCCGACTGAAATACTTAACTCCGTCTAATTCAGTTTCAAAGATAATTTTGACAATTGTGTTAGAGTTCTCCAGAGAAACAGAACCAATAGAATCTCACATATATAATTTATATGTATTAAATTAAAAAATATAAGAACATTGGCATACATGATTACAGGGGCTGACAAGCCCCAAGATCTGAAATTGGCAGGCTGGAGATCTAAGAGGGGTGATAGTACAGTTCCAGAACAAGCCTGAAGGCCTAAGAACTAGGAGAACTGATGGTGTGATTCCAGACCAAATGCCAGCAGGCTTGAGACACAGGAAGAGCCAAATTCTTAGTTCAATTCTGAGGGCAGGGAAAACAAAACAAAACAACATAAAACAATGTCCCAACTTGACAGCAATCAAGCAGGAGGGATTTCCTCATACTCATGGAAGAGCCAGTGTTTTTTAAATTTTATTCAGGCTTGCAACTGATTGGAAGAGGCCCAGCCACATTAGGGAGGGTAATCTGCTTTACTCAGTTTCCTGATTCAAATGCCATCTCATCCAGAAACACCCTCACAGACACACCCAGAATGGTTTTTGATAAAATGTCTGGGCACCCCATGACTCAGTCAAATAGATGCTTTAAATTAAACATCACAAGTTCATCTCTTGTCAACTTGGCACCTATACACATCTCCTTAAACTGTACTTAATCTCAAAATAAAAACAACAGCAAAGTCCTAATATGGCCTAACATGATTCAGCTATTCTGGGTTCAGCTGAAAACACACTAACTCCTTCCCCAGTAGAGGAAGTAAAGGACTCCATGACCTAAATACTACAATGTAAAACTAATAATATTTAAAAACTATGACATAAAGTCAATACATCTTATATTACATGATAAGGGAAAGAGAAGGAAGCAAAGATATTGTTCTCTTATAGTCACACACAGAAATATATTCATAACAGCAACAACAAAAGGAAATGCTCATGACAATTACTGTCCTCATTTCTGTAACTGGTCACAAGGTCATAGCTAGCATTTATAGCTACCTTCTTCCACTACCAATTCTGTATTCCCTTTGTATTCAGCAAGCACCTCAGCTGATCATCATCCTTTTCCTGTTAGAGTGACAATAACTTGCATTCCTAAAGGGTCTGGGCCATTAGCACTCCTGCCTAGATTGGGATGTCTCCCAGCATGTTAAATACTAAGAGTCTCCTGTATTGTTCACATAACTCTTCCTTAGGTCCATCATGCAGTAGTGGTTTAATCTTCCGTTGTGAACTGAGCCAGCACAGGAACTCCCTTTTTGCCTTTTGATTCAGAGGAATGAAGAATCCAGCATGGCCTGGTGGCAGTCTTGATTTCCAGTTCATTGAAATCATTGTTGTAGCTCCTGGTAGAAGAATTTCTCCCTTTGGAACTAAAAGCACTAGCCCAGGGAATTATAACGTCACAAGAACAGAAACCAAACATATTTGCTTGTGGGTCACTAAGGTAATAGTGAGTGGTGCCTCTTCCATTTCCACTGCTTGATTTCTGGATGCATGAATCCTGGCTGTTGTGGAAATAGTACTACATTCATATACTAGACACTGACTCAGTCCTTTTGGGGAAAACAGATGTATACATGATCAAATATTGTGAAAATCACAGTATACATTCCTGATGAAAGTGTAAGTGGGACACTTCACAGAGTATGTGGCATTTGAAAATGACAGAAAGCTAGGGGCTGATTGCAAATGACATTAATGTCATATGTTTTTTCTTGGCCTTTCCCAGAAGTAGACTTCCAACTAAGAATTCAATTGCAAGTGCTTATTTAAAAAGTCATCCAGAAACAGGGGCACCTGGGTGGCTCAGTTGGTTAAGTGTCCAACTTCAGCTCTGGTCATGATCTTGTAGTTCATGAGTTTTGAGCCCCACATTGGGCTCTGCACTGTCAGCACAGAGCCCACTTCCAATCCTCTGTCTCCCTCTTTCTCTGTACCACCCTTGCTCGCTCACTCTCTCTCTCAAAAATAAATAAACATTAAGAAAAAAAAAGTGGTCCAGAAACAGTAATAATGGTAATAATGGCATGAGGAAGTTAAGACTGGGAAGGAGAAGCCATTGTAGGGTGAACTGCCAAGCTACTCTGGGCAACTAGAGCCTAATCTCACTGGGGATCTCTGAGAAACAGTGCTGAACATGTTCCTCAGGTATTTTGCTCCTGAGAGGTGAAGGGACTGAAGTAATTACCTTCAGTAATTCCTTGAGTGTTGCTTCTGTGGTAAGTGTTATTAATTCCTTGACATTTCTGCCTTTCCATGTGCACCAACAGAGATGGCTAGAAAAAAGCTTTCAGGCAAAGAGATGCACAGACTAGTATTTGATACCCAGATATACATTCTGAAATGGCAGAGTCGGGGAGAAGGGCATCAGAGGAAGACCAACAGATTTCCTACAACAGGGAAGGGAATTTGGACTATTCAGTGGACATTGGGAGGCCATCAAAGGCTCTCAGAATGTAGGATAGATGACTTTTACCACGGGTGTTGAAGAGGACAGTGGTACTATTAAACTAGTAACTCAGAGTCAACTTGATATTCCCTTTCTTTCACCCTTCACATTTGATTATTCACTTAGTTTCATTTTGTTTTTTGTGTTGTTTTTTTAGTTCATGAATATTCTCAGCTTTCTTTTATACTAATTTTTGGACACTAAAACCATGATCTCCCCTAGATATTTACTTTAGTTTCACAATTGCAATTGAACATTCCTATACCTAGCTGTTAGCTATTGTCCTAACAAATTTAACCCTCAGCTTCACTAAGGTCTCCATTTTAAATTTCAGATCTCATCAGGGGTCATTTCAGGACCTTCATAATGTGAGTCTACACTTCCTTTCTCCTGCTACAGTAGCCACACTAATTAATCTCACATAGCTCCTCCATTGCATTCCCACTGAAATTCTCTATTTTTCTATCACTGCATATCCATTTATGCCATGGTGACTTTGGACATGTTCTAACATTTGCTGAAAAAGTCAGTTTTCCAAGTACTTATCTCTTGAGGCATTCACAGTGTGTGTGTGTGTGTGTGTGTGTGTCCCCAAATTCTAGCAGACGACATATTATGTGGTACATGTAATGAATACTTGCTTAATGAAGAACACAAGAGAAAATAGATACTTTCAGGAGAGAGTTAATGAGTCCAGATTTATTCCGGTTTTATCCCAGTTGATCCTGAAGTAACTGTCATTTATTAAAAAGTGTGTAGCAAAAAGTTGGAAAGGAGTCTCTTGATACCTGGAGGAAAGTGAGGTCTGAAGCAGCATACACCTGTTTGAATTTTATTCTGAAAAAGAACATATGATTTAAATCACAAAGCACATGAGTCTTGTTTCCTGTTGCCCCCACACCTTGTTCCATTTAGAAAACAAAGGATTACTTACAAGAACAAGCAAGAACACATATGGTGGCAAAGGATAGACTATTGTAGGACATCTTCAAAGTGTAATAATTGGGGAACAAATAAGAGAACTTGAAATTCAAACTAAAGAAAAAAAATCCTCATCTGTCTCTTTGAAATCTTCCATATTCAAGTAGGACCAATTTGTGAAAGCAATAAAGATTCTACTTTCCTTCTTTCCTCACTTTCCAGTGACATTCCACATGCATCATGCTCCCAAAGCTAGGCTGACTCCTAAGTTATAGACCAAATAATTGTTGGGTAAACTAAGAGTATATATGTCTGTAACTAAGGAAGAGTAACTTGGAATGGCTTCTTCATAGAACAATATAACCACATTAGTCAGCCTTGGAGTAAAGCACTATTGTATGGTCAGTAATTTGAATATCTGTGTGTCTATTATTTCATGGTCCAGAATGAGATTCAGTATTTATCTACATGAGGAGATCTGTTGGATTTTTATGTTTTGTAGAGATAGCCTTTCTTCAGCAACACAACAACAACCAAACTTCATGACAAGCAAACACACACCACTTTTCTTATGTTCTTTTTGGACATTTCAGGAACAATCCTTATCCAGTGACTCAGTTTGTCAGTTCCCTCTGTCTAACTTTAATTTACCAGCATTTCATGTAAAGAAACTACCTCCCAGGGTCAGAGTGTGCTGACATATGAACTCATTCAACTAACCATCTGATTTTCAGAGACAAATATAAATAATAATACATTTTTTCTTGTTGTTGTTAATGGGCAATAAGAACCTCCAGTGTTTGAGAATTGTCTAGATCACAGATCGTAACATAAAAAGACTTCTGGAATCTGATGGGGCACTCTGTGCAGAAGAACAATAAATTAAGCCTAACCAAGAGCAAGGTGAGTGCCCAGAAGCACAACTACACAGGTGTGGATTTCTCCACTGAAAAGACATATGGGAATCAAGAGTGGAGGCAGGAGGTACCTCTGATGAAAAGGATGTGGGAGTCTTTAGTTCACTGATAACTGTGACAAGATGTCATAAAGATGCTTTGATATTAAGGAGAACCATTCCTATAAGAGCTGGTCATTTAGCTTCGATTTCAAAGCTTACACATAATTCTTTAGAATATCGAGGGAGGAAATCTGCTAAATTCGGGTCGAGGGACTATCGGGGAATTTGTAGTATTAGGACTAAATGCTGGAAGCTACTTTATGCTATCACATAAAGATCTGTTAAAGATATACCTGTCAAGGATATACCTCTTTCTACCTCAACATAAGAATTTCCACACAGCATCTATTAGTCACTTGGTCTATCAGTTCCAACAAGGATGACATTTTCTCTCCATTTTATTACATGGGAAATAACTTTTAAAAATATGCAGACTTTTTTTACTCTAAAGATATCTTTTAAAGATTTTTATTTAAGACTATGATGTTGATTACTGAGTAACTAAGATGAACATGTAATAGGATTTTCATACTTTATCTCACTAAAAAAAAGTTAAGGAACATTTCATAGAAATGTTAGATCTTCTGTCAATAGGAGCAGTTATTCTCTCTTCATACTTTTTTTTTTAATCCATCAGCACCACAAGGTCATGGTACAAATGATCAAACATATAATGAAAACTTAGTTCCTTAGAGCTCTACTTTCATCACTCTTGAGTGTCTACTCCAGTAAATCTTTGAGATTTCCAATCTATGTGCACTCAAAGCCAGCTTAGTGACTAATGACCAAGTCTGAGCTGACCAGCTGATGTAGTAAACCAGCCAATTTTTCTTTGTGCCTGGATTCACCAGTTATTTGACTGGTATTATTGAATACTGAGGTAGAACTTGAAAGACTGTGCATTATAAATGCAAATTCAGAGTTTGCAAAGTGACAACTCATATGTATCTCCCCTCAACTATATGATACCTTTATTTCATCTCTTTGTACCATTGCAAACTCAGCTCTGCTTTAGGTCAAGGGACTGTGTGACACAGAAGCCCACATTCATTTATCTTGTATTTACTAAGTACCCACAATGTCCCAAACATTCTGCTGGGCCCTTTGAGGTACAGCAGTGAGCCAGAAGAGACTCATGGACCATACACCCATTCTGAAGTCATTTTCTCTGTTGTTCATCTCCATCTTTCTATAATCCTGTTTCCTGACAGAAAAAAAAAAATATGTCCTTCTTATTTAAGCATGCAACTCTTGTTTTCTTCTGTCATACACTGGTCAGGTTGGTCCCCTATAGAACCAGCCCCTGCTAAAGTGATATGGTCTCCAGCACTGTTAAATCCCACATCACTTTCCCCTTTGCTGCATGCCATCCCTTAGAGCCTGGCATTGAAGAATCACAAATCTACAGTTTGGAAGAAAAGCTGCTTCCGTGACAGGCATTAAAAAGAAGGGGAGATTTGTGGTTAGTTTAGTGAATTTGATCTTTTCACACCAATAATTTAATTGTGATCTTTGTGAATATTCTAGAAGTTATGATATCATTGAATTCAGGGCAGGAAGAGTTCCCATGAATACTTCTACTCCCTTACTTTTTCACACAAAGAACTCTGATACCAAGTGGCTAAGTAAGTGTTTGTCTTTACACAGTCTGCTTGCTTGGGAATTTAAAAAAAACAGTGAAAAAAGTAGAGATAAAATCTAAGCATAACTCATATCTAGAGTCTAATTCATTATTATGAAAACGCAAGTTTAATTAGAGTGATAAATTATTATTATTCTAAAGGGTCAAGCCTCCTTAGATTCTTTCAATTACTTCACTTAGGAAAATAACTATAATTTCTTCTTTAAAACACCAAATTAACAAAACTACTACTAATTCTCTGGGAACCAGGGGAAAGGGAGTCTAGAGCACAATCACATATAAGCATGTGTAGTTAATATATTTTTAGCATCTATAAGGAAATAAGTTTTTTTTTTCCCTTGGACAAAAGAGTCTGTATGATATAATCTGTTTCCACTTTTTCAATAAAAATATGTTGGGTCTTTTTTTTTTTAACACTTTTACCTTCTTTCTATTTCTAAAATTGTCCAAAGGCAATGTGATTTTTGTAAAATGTCCTAACGGTTCAAAATCATTCTACTGCCAATGTCTAATTCTAAACCTGATGTTCTGGAGAAATGTGTGGCCTAAACCATGCCAGAATGTCTCGTTTTATGTTTAAATGGTCACAGATTTAATAATGGTCTGAAAAAAAAGAGGCTTGCATTTAACTACATCCTTTAGTTTTTAAGCACTCATCCAAGCATGCACAAACACAGGGGAATGCCATGCTCTTTAAATCCATGAGCATCATGGAAAAGGCCCACTCTGGGCTCTGTACACATTAACAAATTATTACCCATTAGGTCAATGCAGAAATTAATTGTGGGATTCTTTTCAAATCCACATTGTTTCCTGGCTCCGTTGCGGGCCACTCAATTAGACACCTCTCAAGGCCTTTGTGCTGGACTAAACGCAGCTAATTGTTGTATTTCTGCATGGAGTGATTCATCTCCCAGATGTCTCAGACCTTTCAGCAGCTCTGCTCCACCAATATCTCGACATATGAAAATAGAGTCATTTGGGACCTAGGCAGAGGGGAGAGATTGGGAAGCAAATAGAGCAGGGTATTCTTTACCCCTGCCCTTTGGTATGATTAATCTTCAGTGAGAAAGGACTCCTGAATCATTCTCTTGACAGGACAGCCCCCTTGCCCTATCTGGCTTCCCATGTGAGGAGAGATGGATGAATGCTTCCTTTTTTCTCTTCCTCCAGGTGCAGCCCTATTCACACTCAAGCCTGACAGCACATAATAGAACAGTTTCTACTTGCCCATTGCCTCAGCTCTGTATTCTTTTCTCCTCCATTGATTCTCATTTGTTCATCCCAGTGACAAAGCCAGTCGAACTGAAAATGCACGAAGACCCAAGGACAGTCACTTGTTTCCTTGGAGCGCTGGAGTAAATGTGTATGTGTATTTTCTTACAGGAAACATAACTTCATAGTAAATCTATGTAAAAAAGGTCCTTACACGTCTGAGTTACTGGGTTAGCTTGATTTTTTTTTTTACTTTGACTTTGAATTTTTGCTTTGTCTTTGTATTGTTTTCTTCAACTCTTTCCTTTGCCCCTAGCAAATAATGTCTGTCGTTCATCCATTGCAATAGTTGACTATACAAGAATGAAGTTGTGGAGTAGAGAGAGGTATCCAACCCTGTTATTTCTGTGGTTTCAACCATATTTAAAAGAACCAATAACTTATCATCATCAAATATATTTTTTAGATTTAAATCAGATTGACAAAAATGCTCTGATTAAAAAGTGAGATGAAAAACTGGTACTTAAAACAATGTTTTAACTTTATATGGACACACACCTTTATATGGACAATGTTTTAACTTTATATGGTACTTAAAACAATGTTTTAACTTTATATGGAGTTAGGCTGAGCCCTACCAATAATAATTAAGCTAAACATTAGTCTTAGTTTGAGTTCCCTGAAAACAGACATTGAGACCAGGATACAAGTGTACATAGCTTATTTGGGAGGTGATTGCAGGAAGTGAGGTTGGAATAATTGATGAAAGGTAAGGCAACCTAAAAGACAGCCTAACTTATCAAGCAAGTTATCACCGTGGGCAGATCAAGCTCAGTCCCAATAGGGAACTCTGGGAACCCCTATAGAGCATGCAACTCAAGAGTGATCCCATCTACAGAGCAAGGGAGCTATAGTATTTATACACTAATTTCCAACAGTAGTGGTCAAAGGTTGGTCCCACAAGACTTAATTAAACCAGTGTATCAGGTGGATTATACTTGATTACTAAACAGTCTTCAGGCAAGTAAATGGAGATGTGGCTATTGAAAGACTACTGTAGAGCACAGACATGGCAGGGCATCAGCAGAGTAGTGTCTCCTCCATTATTGTACTTTCTAAAGCTAGGACAGGAATGATCACTGGCCTTGATCTAATTAAAATCCTGCAGTGTTGTAGCATCTATGAAAACTCTGACTTTGAACTGTAAGGCCTTCTTTGACTCTTCATTTTGTTACATCAACATTTCTAGCTGAACTTCTCTGTCCTCTGCTTCACTAGACAAACAGCATGGCTAATCAGTCTGACATCACAACCTTAGGAGAACCTATTTGTTTATTTTTGTAAGCACAGTAAAGATTTTTTCCCCTGAACCATTTGAGAGTAATTGTTAACCTGTTGTCCCAATACTTCTGGGTATTTTAGTATATTTTGTATATACCATGTATATATATATATATATATATATATATATATATACACACACACTATATATATGCTATATATAGTATATATGTATGCTATATATATACAATATACTATATATATACTATAGTATATATATATACTATATATACTATATATACTATATATATGTATACATATGTATATGTATATATGCATATGTATATATATTTGTATATATACTATATATATGTATATATGTGTATATATATACTATATATATATACTATATATGTGTGTGTATATATATGTGTATATATATATGTATATGTAAGAGAATGTCCTTGTTTTTTGTAATGTCCTTGATTATGCAAAATTAGGAAATTAACATTAATGCATTTCTACCATCTAATCATCAAATCCCATTCAAGTTTCACCAGTTACCTCAGTAATGACCAAAGCCCATCCCTGCTGCTCATCTTTTCCTTGAGATCCTCTTTCCTCTTTTCCTTGAGGCCACCAAGAGAATTAAACACATATTGATCAATAGCCAATGGAAAATAAGAGTACATTTTGATCAAGTCAATTGCCTATGATCTACTAGCAAAGAGGTTTTTGAGGAAACAGAGTCTCCTGCTTCCCACCTCTCATTCCATATCTTAAGAATTACTGGCTGTTCACAGTGGTGCATACTATATGAAGCAATGCCCAGCATATTGAAAAATACAGAGATAAGAAAGAAAGATGCCCAAGCTTCAAGAGTTATTGCTTGCTTTGCATGGAGTGATTGAAGAAACAGAGACCCTATTTAACCCACAGTCATGCTGCCACTCATAGCAGTAGTGTAGTAAAGGTCCTAAACTCAACACAACGATTAGTAAATCCTTCTCAAACTTTTGGGAGGATATGGTACATAGTGCTGAACTTAGAGGTTAACAGAAAGTGCTTCCTTTTCTACATATTCATTTTGATAGAGTCTAAGAGAGTTACAGCATGGCTCATTCAAAGATCCTGCCTTTAATGGGTCAAAACAAAATTTAGTTCAACAAATAAAATAGAAGATAAGTGTGAAGTTCTATGTGAAAAGGACAGAAAAGTGGGCAAATGACAGTGTATGTATAAGTTTCCTTTAAAAATTGTGTGAATTTAAAGAGATTTACAAATGAGATTTTTTTGTTGTTGTTGATCTCCCCTGTATGAAGAGTTGGGAGTTTTGTCTCAGGTCATTACACAAAGACCAATTCTCACCAGGTGCTTAGGGTCATGGGTTCAGTTCACTCCTTGGTTACACTTCCTTTCGGCTCAGTCAACTAGATCAGTGCAGAAGAGAACTTAATAAAGGAAAGGAAATCCTACCAGGACCTGCTCTAAGGCATCTTAGGGTTTTAAACCTAATGCTTGGCCTCTGTATGCCTTCAGGTTAACCATATGTAAACAATTGCTACTTTTCACACCAGAAGCAGGTTACCTTTCAGTGGTGGACTGATTCCTTGGCCATAAAGTTTATAAGTCCACTGGCTAAGTTTATGAAGTGCTCAGGCATCCTTTGGAAATGAAAGGCACTGTGTAGTGGCAAGGGCTCTAGGGTGCGAAAGAAAGGAAACACAGCCAAAGAGCCTAAGTCTTATTAGCCAAATACATTACTTTTGCAATGAAATTAGACACATTCTCAGAGAATTAAGACTGACCCACAGCACTGAAATGCCCTTGAGCTGGTAAAGCAGAGAGCTGTTACATGCTCAGCCTCTAAGGGCTCTTAAGCATGGGAAAACCCAGCGGAGAGTTGAATGGAGTAAAAATAAAACATCTTTGGCTACAGTAAGTCTTGTCCCTTCTGTAAACTTAAAGCAACTCATCACTGACTGGTTCTTCCCTTGAAGTTAGTGGGAATACTATCAAGACGTAGAGAAGGCTTTGAATCAAATTTCCTCAGTTTTCAGTCTTTTTGTAAGAACTTTGACTTTCTCCCAGGGTTGCTAATTGTGCATCTGCTTCAGAAGCAGATGAGACTTCCCTTCCTTAGTCATACATCTTTCCTGAAGCTTTTATTCCTTGTAAAGATAAATCAGATACTATTCCCTTTCAAGTTAAGCACCTAGTTTTGCCATGTAACACACCATCCCAAAATTAGTGGCTGAAACAATCTTTCTTTTCTCATGATAACGTAAACTGGCACTTTGGGTTGGGCTTAACTAGGACTGCTTGTCTCCGCTTAATAAGGTGGTGGAGTTCACCGATTTGTTTGTGATCAGTTGGTGGTTGATGGCCTCATTCACATGAGTGGTGGTGAATAGCTGGCTTCAGGGTCAATGGAAGTAGCTAGACCATGTGTCATTCATCCTCCAGCAGGCTAGCGGAGATTCAGTCACATGATGGTAGTCAGAGCTCCTAAGAATAGCAAGACAGGAAAAGCCCCAGTGCTCAAGCAATTGTCATGCCTCTGTTTATATCAGGTTTTCTAATTTCTCATTGGCCAACACCTGTCACAGGTCTAAATCTAGATTCAAAAAATAGAAGAAATAAACTTCCCTTTCTTTGAGAGAAGCTGCTAAGTCTCATTGCAAAAAAGGCATGGATACAGGAAGAGAAAGAATTTGTGGTCAGCCTTGCAATTGACCATATAAGGCAAAAAATGAAAAGAAAGCTGAATATGTTCTCACCGTAAATTCATTCTGATCCAAAGAAAATGCTAGAAGATAATACCAGTGGGAAGTAGGGATGCCATATTTATTTTGGTATATAATTGTCATTATTGGAATCTTTCAGCTTATGCATGGAGAGATTTTTGAGTCTCACAGTATGATATTTTTTTCTTTAAAACTTCCCTCTCACATTATGTGCACATTGAGGAAGCATAGTTATTTCTGGACAAAGAAGCTCAGTATTCATTCTCCCCCCACCCCATCCCCCTCCCTCTCTCTCTCTCTCTCTCTCTCTCTCTCTCTGTCTCTCTCTCACACACACACACACACACACGCACACACACAGAGTGGGGGGGGGGTAATAAAAGAAGATAAAAGAAAGTAAAGGAAAATTTCAACTAGATTTTTTCCTCCTTTTTTCCTTCCTTTAATTATTCTTTAGACTTGCTTATAAAACAAAATGAAGCATGTGGTGAACCTGTTCATACTTTCTCACTTTTAGTGACTAACTTCATACCTTTATTTCTGTATATTGATGGTATTTAGGATACATTACCCCAAAATATGGCAACTTGGCATATTGACTATTTTCAGCTGAAGGAGTTTCAGAAAACAGCAGAAGAGGAACCTCACCCCTACAGATAAAGGGAACACAAGACGAATCCTAACAAACTCCCTAACCTATACAACTAATCTATACAATTGACAACTCTTTATCAATCCTAGCATAAAAATATATTTGTCTGTGTATACGGGTCTTCATTTCCTGATGAAGCCTCCTGTGTCACTTAAAACTTATACCAAATAAGTGTATATGTGTCTCTCATGTTAATGCATCTTTGTCAGTTCAATGTTCAGGTGCAGGCAGAGACCCTAAAAGGATCAAGAAAAACCTTTGTCCTCCCCTACAATGCCAGTTAATACAGTTATTCCAATACTACCACTTAAAGCTGTGTGGCCTGGGCAAGTTACTTAAATAACTGATATCTCAGTCACTTCATCAGAAAAATGAGAATAATGAAGGAGTCTCCTTCAAAAGTTGTCATAGGAACTGAAGGACTTGTTATTTTTAAAGCATGTTGAACAGTGCCTGAATCATAACTAAAGTTACGCCACTTTAAAAAAGTGTTTATTAAATAAAAGCAAGTTTGTGTTTATCATAACCATGTCAACTGAAGGCTGAAGAGGTGACCAAGACATTAACCCCATTTTAGAGCAAACTCAGTTTTATTTATGAAAATTATTTAGGCAGACCCTACCATCACTGCCTACTCTTGGTTCGCTGTTGCTAATGTGGAGCAGTGTTGTTAGGATGTAGCAACAACAATGCCAGCCCCACAGGCTTGCAGAATGTTCTTCTGCCTCTAAAGCACTTTCCCACAAATTGTGTTTGATCCTTGTGCAGAGATTTACCTCAGTGGTATGTGAGGGCTACTTCAAAATATTGGCCTTAGGACCAAAAGAACAGACAGAAAGCAAAGGAAAAGGGAAGGAAAGAATTAATTCTTCATGTTTTGGGGACCCACTAGCCATGCCCCTTGGAAAACTGCCAGAATTTTTTCTAGCAGTTTGGAGTCAGCAACTGTACTTACAAAATCAGGGGAAGCCACAATAATCAGAAACAATCACACTTCGTATAAAATTCATGAATTGTGATAGAACCATTGTAAAAAGAAGGAAATTACCAGAAATTCTTCATGACTGTAAAAAAGCCCACATTTTTTTATATTAACCGAAAAGGACAACACCCTTGAAAATTTTGGATTGATATGTTCTAGTTGGGAACTTTGGATGTCTGATACATTTATTCAGTTTACATTCAGATGATTTTTGCTGCAAAGAACAGAATGCCCAAATAACAAAGGAGCTTAAACAGTAGAAGGTTCTTTTTTTTTTTTTAATCATATATTGAAAACTATGTAGGAAGGCATTTGTTAGCTTTCCTCAAATTTCTGGCTCTTTTCCTGATTTCAAGATGGCTGTAGTAACTTTAAGGCTCACATCCTTACAGGAGAACTTCCACATGTAGGACAGGAAATAGGTCTGCTCTTCATACATTTCTCTCTTCTGGAGAGATCAGTCTTTCTCTGAGCCACCAGTTTTCCCCTCTGACATCTCCGTGACCAAGAGTGGATCTCATGGCCATGTTGTAGCAGGAAAGGAAATTGGGAAATCAAGTTTCAGCTGCTATCTTTGCTTTTACTGATGTCGAATTGCGAGGGGCAGGTGACAGGGTCAGGATCTCTCTGACTGGCAAGAAGGAAAGAGGAAACTCACACGGTGTGTCCCAGTTTGCTGGGACATATATTTTGATCCCAACATATATATGAGTTTTCTCATTCTTCCCCCATCTTCAGTTATATCCACATTCACAAACAATACACACTCTTTATAATATTTTAGGAATGACTATGTCTGAATTAGCATGAAGATAAGTGGATCTATCCAGGCCTAAGGAAGCTCTGAGGACCACCCCAAAAGTGGTGGATAATATAACCAATTTGTCCACCTAGTGCCCTCTGGCTTAGCTGGATGTGCTATCACCTTAAAGAAACAGCTTCAGTTCTTGTCTTTTCACATGAATATTTTGATCTATGTCTCCATGTGAAATTGAGTAGAAAGCTACCCAACTAAGAGTTGTGAGTAGCAGTATTTTATGTTACCATCTTTTAAAACTTAACATTAACTCAAACCATTTTTACCATTTTCAAATACAGTATGGTATAGGACAGTGATTTTTAAAATTATTTCTTGTGCCCTAGGATTCTGTTGAGGCCAAGTGGGTGGGGTGGGACTAAGGGTTGCCCAAACTCTGGCACATCCATCTAGATATCTCAGCTTTTGTCATCTCTTTGATTTGGAGCTGAGAGAGTTCTGCATAAAAATTTATTTGTAAAATGAGTTCTATAGCTAAGAAAATTTCTTTAGTGAAAAGAATTTATGGTTCAGTGTTAGAACTGGGCTTGGACATTAATACTCACATTTATTAGTATGCCATGCAATTATGGGCAAGTTCAATTCCTTCCCCCTGTAATACTATTTTAATGATATTGAACCCATGAATTTTGAGACATAAAATAGTTCACAAAATCACCGATGCTATCTAAGTACACATTACATGCCCGGGAACTATCAATATCTTTCCTCATTCACATTTTTCATGCTTTGATCACAGTATAGTGCCCCATTAAGTTTGTGTTCAACAAATTTCTTAGTCAAATTAGATTGTTTCAAATGCTTTGTTGCAATAACCATCATTCATGCAGAAGATATTTCTTTACTCTAATATTCCCATGGAATGAATTCTAGGAAATGAGTTTGTGGATCCAAGGATATAAACATCTGTTTGCTACTCATGAAATTTTGCCAGCTTTTATTTTTTTAACAGAATCATGATTTATACTGCCACTAACAATATATCATTGTACCAGGTTTAAAAAAAACCTTGCTAATTTGGGTATTTCTTTTATTTAATTTTGGCAAATATAGCAGGTGTAAAATAATATCAAAGAGTTGTTAAATTTGTAATGGTTCTATTACTAGGGAAGATACACATTTTTCTTCATTTTTAAGGATGACTATTGTTTCTGTAAAGTGAGACAATGGTCATTATAAAAATGGAAGCAACTAATAAACTTATAGACAAGAAATTTAGAAACCATTCCAAATCCCACCATCCAGATATATTTCATTTCAAAATCAGGTAAATGTTATTCCAGAAATCTCATAGTTATCACCCTCTCACCCTCTGTCTCTCTCTCTCTCTCTGTCTCTTTCTCTCATATATTTTCACATAAAATATTGATTGAGGGTAAATAAAAATATAAGGAAAGAGATACACATCAGATCTTATATCTATATTTTATAATTAAAAGTATGATTTTTGATGAATGGTGAATAATAATGAATAATAATAATGAATTTCTCATTTCATCAGATTTAGAAAAGATGTGTTTTTCACCATTGGTGTAAAATTAAATCAGAATATTTTAAGAACCATTTTTATTATTTTTAAATCTATGTATTTTACTCTCCTTTTTGGTTTTGTATATTATTTTAAGTTTTAAAGTTTGCTAATAAGATTTAGATGTTCACATGTTGCTTTATTACTTCAGATAACTTTTTTAAAGGAATTAAAATTAAGGCCAGCATTTGATTCATTTCCCTTTCCTTCCTCCATCCTTTATTAGAGGAAACCATTATTTTGAAATGAGTGTTGTTTTTTATCTCCATGCAAATGTTTGTAATTTTATTACACACATAAGGCCATAAACAGTACACCATTGTTTCCTGTGTATAGTGGACACTGGCATGCCCCTTCCAGACCCCTTTCACTGTTGGTACATTCCAGCTCCAGCTACAGTACGTGTTGGCTACTAATGGCTCTCGGCTGTCCTAGTCTCTGAGAGATTATCCTGGGCTAAATGGAAGATATTCCACTGGGAGGATGTTTCTCACAGGTCAGCCCACAGCCAGTGATGGATTGACTGGCAAGTGTGTGTGCCTGAGGTGGGGTTTGGGGAGGGAGAGTCAATGAGATCAGCCCCTTGCTCCAAGGTAAGACCAGTGCTGTGGTTCAGTTAATTCTCCAGAGCTGTTTTTGGGATCAGGCCTCAGTGAGACTCCAGCCAAGAGCACAACCTTGCTCTCCTGTTTCTTCTGCCCTGCCCTGATCCTGCTCTTTTTCTGAGTTGTCCCCTGATTAATCACATGTACCATGATCCCTGTATCAGGCTCTGCTTTTAGAGAGTTCCCACAGAAGAGGATGTGATATCTAAATTTACATATATTATATAAATTATATCTTACTTGTTTCACTTGTTGTTTAGCATTTTGCTTTCTTCACTTTATATGATATTTTGTGAGATTTATCTTTCTTCATATTTGAAACAATGTCTTTAACTGATATTATTTTATTTTAAATAAGTTTATTCCTCTAGTTCCCATCTGAGAAACTGTTAAATGTTTGTTTTCTCTCTCTTTTTTTAAATTCTCTTGCAAACATTGAACAATTTTATGTATGTTCATCTTCATATACTTTAAAATTTCTCCATGGTTGATGCCCAAGATAAGAACTGCTGGCCCATAGGGTGGGTGGGTCATCACCATTCTTAGGTATTCCCAATTTACCTTCTGAAGTGGGATTCCAAATAGCTGTTAGTCTGAGGGTTTTTTGTTTGTTTTTGATTTTTTTTTAATTTTTTATTTATTTTTTAGAGAGAGAGAGAGAGAGAGAAAACATAAGCAAGGGAGGGGCAGAGAGAGGAGACACAGAACCTGAAGCAGGCTGTCAGAATCTAAGCTGTCAGCTCAGAGCCTGACGCAGGGCTTGAACTCATGAACCATGAGATCATGACCTGAGCTGAAGTCAGACATTTAACCAACTGAGTCACCCAGGAACCCCAGTTTACATTACTGTTTTGTAGCATCCTTGCCAACACTTGAGGTTTTCAAATTTATTATTATTACTTCTATTATTATCACTTTGGATCTGAATTGGTGGATTATTGTTTTGATATGTATTTCTTCAGTTACCAGTAATATTGTATTTATTTAATATATGAATAAGCAATTAAAAATTTTTAATGTTTATTTATCTTTGAGAGCGTGAGCAGGGAAGGGGTAAAGAGAGAGGGGGACAGAGGATCTGAAGCAGGCTCTGTGCTGAGAGCAGAGAGCCCAACACAGGGCTTCAACTCATGAATTGTGAGATCATGACCTGAGCCAAAGTCAGAGACTCAACTGACTGAACCACCCAGGTGCCCCTGAATAACCAATTTGGGTTGATAACCAAGCTAGCTATTCTCCATTTCCGTTCAAATCTTTTCTCCATCTTTTTCTACCTTGCTGTCTACCTGAGAGGCTGACCTTACTGAGGCTGATCTACAGGGACATATTTTCCTGTTTAGTTTGGCCAACTAGAATAGCATCAAGAGATAGAGAGGGAATTAGGGATTTTTATTTTGGCTCTCCCTGTGTGCAGATACCATCATCTGGCTGTGTCTCTTTAATGAAAAGTCGTTGCTCCTGTTAGACACTTTTCTCCACAAAACTAATATCCCTACCCTCTTCTCTTGGCTTGCTGGACAAATGGAATGTGGCAGAAATGATATGAAATTTCTGATACTAAACTTCAAGAGGGTTACATGCAAGTAGGATGGTATAGGAAGCAGCATCAATATTGGAGAAAAGAAAATCCCTGAGAACCTTAACTGAAGCACCAAAGTTGGCAGTCCCCAAAAGCTTCATGGGGAAAGCCTACAGCTGTACAGTCTTTGGCAAAGCCCCCGCTACTCTCTAAGCCAGCAACATCAAAGAAGGTGTTTGTGAGAAGGCTGAAGCTGATGAAGATAGTGACATCCCTTCTGCCTTCCAGATGTCATGCCAGTTTCTCCTGTGGCAACCTTTAACCCAGAAACAGACAATGAAGAGCAGCTTTTCTAGCAGCTGTTCTGGAATTGGCAGGTGATATTGACAAGAAGTTTGGTTTTATTGTTTTGTTGGATTTTATGTTTAGCTTGAAAATGTTGAGACTGTCATAGGTCAGCAAACTTTCTCTGTACTGGGCCTACGAATGAATATTTTAGGTTTTGAGGGCCAAGGTTTCAGTGGCTACTCCTCTCCTACCTCCTTCCTCATTCTTTTCAATAACTCTTTAAAAACGCAAAACTCATTCTTTGTTCTTGGGCTGTGCAAAATGTGACTGCAAGCCTTTGACCCAGTCCATAATGTTCCAAACTCTAATCTACATCTGGTATCATTGTTGAGACATTTAGATTAACTATACATCAGTTTTTTGTTGTTCTTCTTCTTTCTACTTAGAAAATTTCAGTTTTTATCATTACTGATTCCAGATGGATTGTATTTTAGTATACTGTACCTTCACCTCATTTGGCAGTTACACATTCTATTTCAATTCTTTTTTTAATGAGATATGATACATAGCATAAAATTAATTCACTACTTAAAAGTGTACAAGTCACTTATTTGTTTTTATATCCACAAGGCTCTGTAATCATCACAACTATTTGATCTAGAACATTTTCATCACTCCCAAAAAAAACTGCCTCAACCAGCAGTCACTCCCCATTCCTGTACTCAGAGGCCCTGGAAACCACTACTCTAGTATCTGTCTCTATTGGATTTGCCTGCTCTGTACATTTCATATAAATGGAATCATATAATCCATATTGTAGCATCTAATTGTGCTTTATTTCTTTTTATGTCTTTTTATACAATACTCCGTTGTATGAATATACTATGTTTTCTCTTTACCACTTGATGGACTTTTGGGTTGTTTTCACTATTGTGCTATTGTGAATAATACTGCTATTCACAATACATTATTCATAATACTGTTAGGATTAGTGTACACGTTTTGGGGCACCTGGATGGCTCAGTCAGTTAAGCGTCTGACTTCAGCTCAGGTCATGATCTCATGGTCTGTGAGTTCGAGCCCCGCGTCAGGCTCTGTGCTGACAGTTCAGAGCCTGGAGCCTGCTTCAGGTTCTGTGTCTCCCTCTCTCTCTGCCCCTCCCCTGCTCATGCTCTGTCTCTCTCTCTCTCAAAAATAAATAAATGTTAAAATATTAAAAAAAATAGTATACAAGTTTTAATGTGAACAGATGTTTTCACATGTAGGATATATGTGTAAACTGCTGGGATATATGGTTGGTAACTTTTTAAGGAACTGCTAGATTATTTTCCACAACCATACATATGATATATCCATTGGTAGTGAGTGAGGTGCCCCAAATTCTATATATCTTCACTAACACTTTTTACTATCTGTATTTTTTATTGTAGTTCCCATACATGTTGTGGAGTGGTATCCCATTCAGGTTTTGAATTGCATTTTCCTAATTACTAATGATGTAGAGCATCTTTTCATGTGCCTATTGGCCCTTTGTATATCTTCTTTGGAGATATGTGTATTCAGAGCTTTTGCCTAGTTTTAAATTGTGCTATTTGTCTTTATATTATTGAATTATATGTCTTCTATATATATTCTGCACCCAGATTCTTATCAGATGTGTGCTTTACAAATGTTTTTTCCCATTGCGTGGACTATTTCCATTTCTTGATAGTGTTTTTAACATTCAAAAGTTTTTAATTTTGATGAAGCCCAATTTCTCTCTCTCTCTCTCTCTCTCTCTCTCGGTTGTGCTATAGTCTGACTGTGTGTGGGGGTTACTTAAGTCATGAAGATGGAGCCCTCATGAACAGAATCTGTGCCTCATAAAAGAGACTTCCCACAGATTCCTAGTCCTTTCCCATGTGAGAATACAGTGAGAAGGCCTCGTGTATGAAACAGGAAGCAAGCTGTCACCAATCACCACTGTATCTGCCAGCACCATGATCTTGGACTTAGCAGTCTACTGAACAGTGAAAAATAAATTTCTGTTCGTTATAAACTAACCAGTCTGTGGTATTTGTTATAACAGCCCAAACAGACTAAAACAGATTGCTTGTATTTTGGGAGGACTGTAAGACTCCCAAAAAACCCCTATGTTTTCTTTTCTTACATTTAAGTCTTTGATCCATTCTGATTTAAGTTTTATATACCGTGTGAGTTAGGACTCCAAATTCATTCTTTACATGTGGGTATCCAGATGTCTCAGCACCATTTATTGAAAAGACTCTTCTTTCCCCATTGTGTAATCTTGGCACGATTGGCAAAAATCAATTGTCAATAGATGATAGTTTTATTTTGGGGCTCTTCAATTCTATTCCATTAATTTATTTGTTCTTATACCAGTACCACACACTTTTTTCCTATTTATCAACTTATGTGTGTTTTTTTTTAGATTTAGTCTTACTTTATTTTTTTATTGTTTATTTTAATGCAAGTATAGTTAACATACAGTGTCATATTATTTTGGGTATACAGTATAGTGATTTAACAATTCTGTACATTATTCAGTGCTCATCATGATAAGTGTACTCTAATCCCCATCACCTATTTCACTCATTCCCCTACCCACCTGTCTCTGGTAACCATCAGTTTGTTCTCTATAGTTAAAAGTCTGTTTCTTGGTTTCTCTCTCTCTCTTTCTTTTTTTCTTTTGTTCATTTGTTTTGTTTCTTAAATTCCACATATGAGTGAATTCATATGGTATTTATCTTTCTCCGACTTATTTTTGCTTAGTGTTAAACTCTCTAGATCCTTCCAGGTTATCACAAATGTCAAGAATTCATTATTTTTTACAGCTGAGCAATATTACATTGTACATATATGCCATGTCTTCTTTATCCATTCTTCTATCAATGGATGGACAGTTGGGCTTCTTCCATGTCTTGGCTATTGTAAATAATGCTACAATAAACATAGGGGTGCATGCATCCCTTTGAGTTAGTGTTTTTATATTTTTTAAGGAAATATCCAGTGGTGTGATTACTGGACTATAGGGCAGTTTTATTTTGAACATTTTGAGGAAGCTCCATACTGTTTTCCACAGTGGATGCACCAGTTTGCATCCCCACCCACAGTGTAAGAGGGTTCCTTTTTCTTCATATCCTCACCAACACTAGCTGTTTCTTGTGTTGTCAATTTTTGCCATTCCAACAGGTGTGAAGTGGCATCTCGTTGTGGTTTTGATTTGCATTTCCCTGATGATGAGTGATATTGAGCATCTTTTCATGTGTCTGATGGCCATCTGTATGTCTTCTTTGGAGAAATATCTGTTCATGTCTTCCGCTCATTTTTTAATTGGGTTATTTGTTGTTTGGACATTGATTCCTGTAGCTTTATAGTAAGTTTTGAAATCAAATAGTGTTGAGTCCTCTAACGCTACTGTTTTTGAAGATACTTTTGGCTATTTTGTGTCCCTTGTACTCCCATATGACTTTTGGTATCAGCAGTCCAATTCTGGGGGAAGTCTTTGGAAACTTTGATGCATTAAATCTATAGCTCATTTTGGGGAACAATACCATCTTAACTGTATTAAATATTCCAATCTCTGAACATGGCAAGTGTTCCCATTTATTTATGTCTTCTTTAATTTCTTTTCTGAAGCATGCACACAGTCTCGCACATGTGCATAGGCCTCTAGATTCCTAGGACTATGTCAAAGCTTTTCAAAGCCCCTGTGGGACATGTCATTGCTCAGCTTTTCCTTGTATGCTTTTCCATTAGTCTATGGTTTACCCCAAATGTTATGCATTGCCTCAGGCAGCCATGACATTAAAACATTTGCCTGTAAATGTTTCTGACAAATGCCCCCCAGGAGGGGCTTTCAGCATGAGATGAGCATAGAATCAGGTTAGATAAAGACAATTCTTTTGAGTGGTCTTTCATGGACTATTAGTTCAAATAATGGCAATTCTTTGAGAAAGAGAATTTGAAAGAGCTACAGTTCTGTTCTGTTCCCATCAGTACTGAGAATGTGAGCTTTTTTTTTTTTTTTTTTTTTTTTTTTTTGATGGCTACTGTGAGTTGGAGAATGGGAAATGGGACTAGGGTAAGTTAAAACACTACAAAACTCTGTTCTTACTGGCATTCAGCTGTTTTTCTTAAATACTCCCTGGATTGCTGCAAGCCTATGGCTAAGTTCCAGACTTCTGAAAAAAGTAGATTCTGACAATTTTGCCAGTTTCTCATTGCTTTTAGAGGATGATAGAATTTTTGGAGGTCCTTACTCTGCCATTTTTACCAACATCAGTTGCCCTTAACTCACCTTAATTCTCAACATGAATTATTTTTCTGAACAAAAATTCAAAGTAATAAAAGACTTTGTCTTCTTAATGTTGTAGGAATTTTATAATTCCTTAACTCCTATCACGCTTTTTTCTTACATAGTATTGTGAGCATGTTGTATATGTTATTTTATATAAAGACATTCTCCTAAGATCTCTCCTTACTATCAAAGCAGAAATTTTCTTTACTTATTCTGGTTACATCTCATCCTTCTTGAATATCATATCTTCCTTTTAAAAATTAATTCCAGGGCACCTACATGGCTCAGTTGCTTAAGTGTCCAACTTCCACTTAGGTCATGATCCCCACAGGTTGTGAGTTCAAGGTCCTCATCGTGCTCTCTGCTGTCAGCACAGAGGCCACTTCAGATCCTCTGTCTTCCTCTCTCTCTTCCCCTCCTCCACTCATTCTCTTTGTCCCAAAATAAATGAATAAACTTAAAAAAATTAATCCCCCTTTTATGTTGGGGCACATTCCGCAACATTCTTTGTAAGAATACATAACAACAAATTTTTGAGAACTTACAGTTCTAGTATTTTAGTTCCAGCTTGTTTTAATAATCACCAAATATGTCATTATTTTCTCTTGTTTTCCAGCATTCAATCATTTTTTTGATTTACTTAGTAAATGTCTTTGACTACCATTCTTTCTTCTACCCTCCTCTTTCCCTTTTATTTTCAGTTTTTTCTTTCCTGAGCATATCCTTTATTCTTCATTTTGCCCTCATAATTTGGTATCCTCTTATTTACTATTCTAATAATATTCTAATATATTCTAATAATAATATTCTAATAGTGGCATTGCTCAGTTTAAGTGTGTTGTTACTGTTTTCTTTTTTCATTTGTTCAGTTTAAGTGTTTAGACATGTTTAATTTTAATAAAAGTTGCTGATTGCTGATCCAAAAGCCTATAAAAATTACATTTCCACCTAGCCTGGTGAGGGATGAGAGGTAACATGGAGCAGAGATGAGCCATACTAATTGAAGACAGTCTAGACCAACCCACACTGAAGCTGTCCTCAGACACAGCTCAGCCTAGACCAGAAGAATCAGCTGACTGGCACACAGACTCTTGAACTGACAATATGCTTAATATATAAGCCACTGTTAAAAAAAAAAGACAACAGACCCAAAATGGAGTTATTTATACAAAGCCCCATATCACCAAATCAAGACTTAATTAGTTTCAACTCTCCCAGAAATGGCATTTTAAACTAGTCAATCAGAAATTCCTTAATCAGCACTAGTTAGGTATCTGCCTGATAGACCCTTGCTATCTCCTAAAGTAAAGTGACATTGCCATAACCAGTCAGCTTTTTTTGTCTAGTATAACTTCTTTGTTTTTGCTTGTGAAAGTCTTTCATTTTGTATGGTTCCTCTCAGCTCCTTTCTATCTGTTGGATTGGATTCAATAATTCAATAATTCAATTCAATGATTGAATAAATTGAATAAAGCCAATGAGCTCTTCAAAATTTACTAAGTTAATTTTGCTTAACAGCAGTAAGTTTTGAAGTTATTTATTAGGCAATATCAAAATGATACATATGGACTATAGTAAAAAGTATCTCAAAAGCAAGATTATAACCTAATATTTCAAATCAGATAAATGAGGCCACAGTTTGTCTATAAGCATGGCCATAAGCATGGTTACAGTGTAGGATACAGATTTTATTGGCATTTTTGCCCTTGGAGCTGAGCCTGCAAGTGGTGCTATAAAGAGGTGGACACCTAGGGAGCAAGCTAAGACCAGTTCTCCAAAGATCTAACTCCTTATAGGTTTAATGGATACCTCCTTATTGCCAGGCATAATGCTAGTGTCCTAAACAAGGAGAGGAGTAACAGATCTTCAAAACTGGGATCAAAACTGTCAGGTAAACACTCTATCCCAAGCATTTGGTGCACATAGCTACAGGAACTCAAAAGTAATCCAAATGGTAAGTTTGAAGTAAGTGTGTGCATAGGCACACTTAACAATTTCCATGACAGCCCCTCCTAAAAGATAGATACTCTATGCTTTACCTAAGTACAATTAAACTATGTTCTCTGAAATTTATATTTCAAAGCAGATGGAGTCTTCCTCTTCTGGATCCATGGAGGCTGCTCTAGACTGATGAAGGTTTCCCCATCTGGATTTCTATCTTCATAGACCTGTGAGTACTGTTGGAGTTGAGAGTGGCAGAAGGTGTTTGTTCCTTCTGAACACTTGTATGGACAGGTTGCCACATCCACCTAGGATTCTAGAAGACATCTGTGGTAAGTAACTGTGGACAATACACATAAGTGTGTCTAACTGGACTAGTGCCTGATGGCAGTGTCTGCTTATCATATATTATATATAAAATATAAACATAAGGTCAGTTTGGGTTAATTTTTATAATTATGGTTACAATAGTATGCATACTCAAAGGCTAAATTATATATGCAGTTTTAGGTTAAGAAAATTGTCTCCTACTTTGCCCATGCTCTAAAAGAAAATATCCCATCAATAACAATAAATAGCAAAGCTCAACATGCTCACATTGGAGAGCTACCATTACCTTAGATGCTTTCCCTTTTTTTTAGTAGAGGCTTTTTTCCCCTTTCCTGCCAACTGTACTATTATAAAGTATATTTTATGCACTTAATTACATTTCCACCAACGTCATGTCTAATGTGTGAGCATGCCAAAAAGCCATGAGAATATTCCCTGTCTTGTTGTCATGCCAAGTCAAGTATAAATTAATTTTCTGAGGATCTTGCAAATGTCTCATTTAACATTCTTTCAGCCTAAACCTGCCTAATATAAATGTACACAAGTGGTAATTCTCTGTTGGGAGGTGGATTGAGCAAAGATGTCATTTTGGAAGGAACTCTTAACTTTAAGCGATTCCCTTTAAAAGTATGCTACATATTACCTGCTCTGCTTAGCTCTCAAACAAATAGCCAGCAATTTCAAATGACTACTTTCCAAAGCAAATTACTCACACCTTCCTACTCATCAGAAAGTCTCAGCTGAACTAACATTTTAAAAGACTGTTCTCAATTCACAATTCTTATGGAACGAAATTGGATTTTTCTCCACCCCTCATTTTTGCTGTAACACTTTGGCTACCTTTACCACATGTCACTGTAATATGCTACCAAAAATAAAGTCTTAAGTTGGTGACATGAGATCAATTCTGGTATTCATCACTGTTATTCTCTAATGCTCCATCTATTACAAACCATGGAATGTTAAATAATCAAACTTTTTTTTTTTTTTTGCCTATCTTATTTTGGCAAGATGTTTTAGTCTTTCAAGAAAAAAAAAATGAAAGCCATGTGTTTTGAATGGGTTCCATTGCAGCATGATTACTGCAATGAAGACATTTTATTGTGCTAATTTTCATTAAATAAAACCTTGTTGAAAGCCAGTAGTTTTCCAAAACCCATATGATTTATGACATGCTAATGTTTGTAGGAATACACTCTTTTTCAATTATATGGAGTAAGTAACGCCTTTCAGAACAACTCAGTAATAATATCACCTACGACAACTTTAATTTTAGACCTACAGCATGGGTGTGAGACCTAGGAACCTATCGACAAAATTGTCAGCTTCTGCACAAATTTAATCTTCATCACCTCTATGCTGTGTTTAACATCAGATGGTTGTGCTTGCCAGAGACTCCAATAATATGCTTCCAGAAGGCAGGTACTTCATAAACATTGAAAACTGGGTTTTCTATAACTCAAATATTTTTTTAAACAGCCAGCAGAATGAGGGGTTCTAGGGCCCTAAGGGAAATATGGGTGCACCTGTAGGAAATGGGCTGGATATTCCAGATATTCTCCCTGTACATTCTTTCTTTCTGTTTGATGTACCTATTTCCCACACACTGACTTTTATCCCTTCCTTAAAGACCCTGACTCTGAGTGCAAATACGTGAAATGAAAACAATATATTTTCCCATTAATTTTATGGGGAAAATGATATGTTCTATTCTAACCCCAAAATATGCATAAATTTATCACAGATAAAAATATATCAAATGACAAAAAAATCAAGTTTACATAATTAATAAACAACAATTTGGAAGTACATAAGTGGTATGTACATAAAATTTAATGAAATAAATATTTATTTTATTTTTCAAATTATGAAGTGAAGAGTTGAGACTAAATAATAGTAGTTGAAGGTAGGCTCCAGGGAATCATTTTTTGGAGGGTTCATTCTTTGTGTACCATTATTTTCACTAATATATGAACCTTTCTGGGGCTTATTATTTTCTTGCATTCAAATTGAAATTTAAAATAAAATTGAGACACAGAAGAATATCTTTAGTCAAATGAAATGCTAAGCCTTTCATTGAAGGGTTCAAAATAGATGGAAATAGGGGATACATACAATAGCCTGAGGAGGCTTTTGTATGAGATACTTCTCATTGCTTCCTCTTGGTGTGAGGACGCAAAGCAACACTGTTGGTGTTGTCTAAACACAACATGCAATTCTAATTCATTCCATATGATATCCTCTGACTATTGTATTAACGGAGTGAGTGTGATTTTGCCTGAAACTGTAATGTCAAATACCATTTTTAAAGAGTCATTAGGGTGAAAATTCATTACCTGAGCAATCATTATTGAGCTGGTCTGTATTTGGAGGCATGGGATATCCTTGGCTGTTGCAGTTATACAGTAAAAATAGTTCCTTGGCTTCTTTCTCTTCTGATTGATACTGTGCCCAGATGATGGATGCTTCAGTAAAACTTGTGAAACATGTAGGAAACAACATTCTCCATCTAAATGGAGAAATTGGACATTCCATTAAGCATATCCAATATTCAATAAGATCACTTTGGTCCTAAAATATGCTATTGCTATGAGAGGACCATTAACTAGAATGTATTTGGCACTCAATATGAATGACAGTTATTGGTCATGTAAAAAATGAAGAAAATTAATTCTAAATTTTGCTTCTGTTTACTGATCAAAGAGCAATCCCAAGAAATAATGAATGAATTAATAACATGCTAACCAAATGAATAGAATAAAGATTCATTTTAAAATTTGGATAGTGAATTGGAGTATATTCTATTAAAGTTAAAATAAAACACCAGGATTTCAGTTTATTATTATTATACTCTTACCATATGATCCAACAATCATGCTCCTTGGTATTTATCAAAGGAGTTGAAAACTCATGTTCACACAAAAATATGTGCATGGATATTTATAGTAGTTTTATTCATAATTGCCAAAATTTGGAAGCATCCATAGATAAGTAAACTATGGTACATCCAGACAATGAAATATTATTCAGCACAAAAAGAATAAACCTGCCAAACTCCAAGTTCATACTCTTCCCTATCTCCTTCATGGTCTCCAGAAATAGTAGATGCTGAGATAGTTATTTAGAGAAGGTAATTCAGTGGTACCTAAAATAAATGTTATATATGAGGAGAGGAAGACTGTACTGAAATAATTCTGATTGATCCTCTGAAATCAGATGACTAGGTTTCTCAAAATTTCATTACATTCTGCTTACTTATAGACTTAAGCCAATGGAAACATCAGTAGCTTTCAACCTTGCATTTGAAGCCAACTAAAACTTTCTGTGTCTTTTACCTCCTTAGAATTAACTCTCCCAAAGAGAAAAATAATCAACAATTTAAAAACATTGCATTTAATGCATTCCAAGCAATAAAAAGAAAAGGGCATCAAGACAGTCCCAATAATTAAGTACTAACACCCAACCACTACATCATTCTGACTTCATAATTAAAAGGATATGTTTGAACCTGCTTTATGTGAGTCCTTGCTCTTTAAGCCCCTATATGCACTAATGGTTATCAAATGGGTGCCTGTTTATTTTGCAAGGGAAGGCCAACCCTACAGACCGGGTTGTTTAAGTATTTTAAATAAACATTCTCTATAAACTCTAAAATGGTGCATTTACCATGACTTCTATAAAGGACTCATTTACATTTATGTGGAAAAAATAAATAGAACAAAGGATCATTTAAACCTGGTCTTTGCTCAAATTCAATCTCCAGGTTCAAGCCCCTGGTACTCCCTTTCAGATCAGGTACTTTGTGGTCAGAGTATAAATTGAGTTGGGCGTGCTAAACCTGCAGTCAGATTACACAGGATTTCTAGAATGTGCTGGGAATCCCTTTGGATTCTAAGCATCCCCAAGGTGGAGCTGTTTATAGTTCCCATTTCTTACACCATACACCCTATTTGCAAACATTCCTGGTGCTGCAGAAAGATAATCATTTGTAAAAATAATCAGTATAATTATATCCTAAAAAACCTAATGGAGAGAAAGCCAAGTCTTCACACCCATTTGTCAGTGAATGATGTTGATATTGCTAATAGATCCCTGAAATCTGCCTGTTTTAGGCACTGAAATATTCCCAGGGACAGAATACCATTGTGTGAAAATACCATGCTTTCTTTCAAATTGGATGCCCTTTGCCTATGTATACAAATTAAGAAGGAGGCATGAAATGGTTTTTCTTCTTAGATCCTACTTATCTATAGTGGTGACAAACTTTTCATTTTCTTTTGTTTTTTTGTTTGTTTGTTTGTTTTGTTTTGCTTTTTAAATTGAACAGCAGTCAGCATTTTCTAATAAGTTATAGGAGTTACTCTTTGCTTTGACTATATGACATTTTATGACATAGTAAAAAAAAGTCACTTTTTCATGGGCTGCTCAGAAAATATAATCATTATTATATACTTTAAAATACCATATATTGGGGCGCCTGGGTGGCGCAGTCGGTTAAGTGTCCGACTTCAGCCAGGTCACGATCTCGCGGTCCGGGAGTTCGAGCCCCGCGTCAGGCTCTGGGCTGATGGCTCAGAGCCTGGAGCCTGTTTTCGATTCTGTGTCTCCCTCTCTCTCTGCCCCTCCCCCGTTCATGCTCTGTCTCTCTCTGTCCCAAAAATAAATAAACGTTGAAAAAAAAATTTTTTTTAATAAAATACCATATATCATCATAATGTTACAATATCTGGCATAACAAAGAGACTTCAATTGGGTGAGGGTTTGTGAGTTTACAAATATTTGGAAATAAAAGGAATTATCATTAATTCCCTAAGAGTACTCTGCTTGGGGTGAAGCTAACCAACAGTGAACAATTAGTTGAAAAGTGAAAAACTCCATTAATGGATGATTTTGCCTACACAATATTAATAATTAGCTATGCTTTTTTAACTCAGCTGAATAATTGCATCTATGATAGGTGGGCACTGACATAGAGTAGAATGGTCACATGGGAAGAGTGCTGAGCATTGATTTGTTCAAACTTTGCCTAAAAAACTAATCTTGAGATAGTTTTAAATGTAAATATAAATTTTATTTGTAAAGATGAAAATTGCAAAAATAATATGGAGTTCACAGATTTTCTTGGTCACCCAGATTTTTCTAATTTGAACATCCTGCTTGCATGAAGTACGACTAATAAATTAACATTAGTGTAATACTAATAACTAAGTAAAAGACTTCATTAGAATTTCAGTAGTATTTCCACTAATGCTCTTTTTCTGGTCCAGGATCCCACATTGCATTTAGTTTTTATGTCTGTTTTAGTTTCTTCTATCGGTGATAATTCCTTAGTCTTTCCTTGTCTTTCATGACCTTGAGGCTTTTGAAAGAGTGCTTAACTAGATATTTTGTAGAGTGACTTTCAATTAATTATTCTTTGATGTGTTCTCATGATTGGGTTGAACTCATGCATGAGGTTGAGATATCTCAATACTAATGATATTAGCTCTGGTTACTTGATCATTTTTCTATACATTTACTATTTTTCTCTTTGTAACAAATAAATATCTTGAGAGAATACTTTGAGATTATGCCAATATTACTGTTTCTCAAATATTCTGTTTCTTTATGCCCAATAAGTTTAGTAGTCTTTGGTGAATGTTGCCTGCAACAGTTATGATCTTGGTACCACCATTTCTTGTTCTACTTTGGCTGTATTAGCTGATGAACTCTCATACCTTGATCTGAGTATGGAAACATAAGTTTTTTTTTTTCTGTCAGAATATGACACAATAAATTGAATATTAAAAATGCTTGCTCAAAACTGTTGAATATCATATTCCTACCTTAGGCTCAACAGGGATAAAAACACTGCCATCTAACTTATAATCACCTGCCATGCACGCATTTGATTAGACAGCTGTCAGGTATCTTTAAAATTAAGGTATTTTCCCTTAATCTCTACTCTAGAAATTGGGGTAACTAATGTTTTCAACTAGATTGAATGTGAACTTTTTTTTGGTGATTTATTATACCCTTTTAACAATAAACATTGAACAGCAGATCTATTCAGGGGACTTTAGGTAACAGAGAAAGTGAAGACAACTAGGAAATATATTTTATCAAATTAAATGGAGAGCTTTGTATTGTTCAGTACAGTAACCACTAGCCACATGCAGCTATTGAAATATGGCTGACCAAACTGGGATATGCTGTAAATGTAAAATACCAACCAGATTTCAAAAACTTAGTATGAAGAAAGGAATACAAGAGATTTTCGTTAGTAATTTTTATGTCTATTACATGTTGTAATGATAATATTCTTTATATGTTGGGTTAAATTAAACACATTTAATTCCCTTTCTTATTTTTTAATGCATCTTTGAAAATTTTAAATTACATAGTTTACATTATATTTCTGTTTGACAGTGCTTAATTTGAACTTTATATGGAATTCTCTTAGCTCCTTGAAATACAGCAAAGCAAAGTTCAAAGGTTATGGGCACTGTAGCTAAGAGACCTGAGTTCAAAACCAGGCTTTATTACCTAGTAACTATGGAAATTGGAAAGTTACTTAATCTCTTTGAAGTTTCTATTCTCCTCATCAGCAAAATGAGAACAGGATATATACATCGTATGGGTTTTGTGAGGATTAAAGAAAGATAATTTATGTACATATTGTAGAACAGCAATTGACACACATTACGTATTTAGTAAATGGCAGCTAGAGTTGTTCTTACACACTGACTAACTGAAAAGAATTTCAGATCTTTGAACTGACAACCAAGGCACATATAATGTGTACTCTATTTCTTTGTTGTTTATTGTTTAATCCTCTGGGAAAATTATAGTTAATAGCCTACTAAAGAGTCTAGTCACAGGGTAACATAAATCCATATTTGAAATTATTTTAATTTTCTCTTTTAATTATACCTATCATAATATTTTCTACCAAGATCTGTTTATTCAACAAATATTTTTCTTGAGCAAATTACAAAATGCCAAGCAGGATGGAGCTCCTGGGGATGCAAAACTTAACTTAAAAGAAATTTCCCTGTTTTCCTGGAGCTTACACTTTAGCTGGGGAACACAGATAATAAATAAATTAATAAATGTCAGGTAATGATATGTGTAAGAAGTGAATAGACTCCATCCACTGGAAAACTAAATTTAAAAATAATTCTAAAAAATGGTTACTTACAGAAAAAAGGATCCAACAGGGTGGCATAGACCATAGAGGGGAAAAAAAAAAAAGAAAAGGTGATGATGTGAGGCAGGAAGAAGGTTTCTTTGAAGGAGGAACAGTAAGAAGTCCAGTGTTCCTGAAGCAGAATGGCCAAGGGCAACAAGTGACAGATGAGGTTTGAGAGGCAATTATGGACCAGATGTGAGGATGTATATGACATGATAAAACTTTATTCTTTCACATTTAATAATGTACTTGATTATTCACCCAGCAATTTCTACTAGTAGAATTCAGAGGATTTTAGGCCCATTGTCCTAGTTCATCTTGATATGATATGATTGACTTAACTGAAACAATTTCTCTGAATACTTTGTGAATAGACAAAAGCTAGTCAGGAATAGGTTGTGAGAACTGGTTAGATGGTTCTAATCATTAGTATCTGGGAGGAAGAGAAAAGTGGTAGGATTTGAGATTGATTTTGAAGATAGAGCAGGCAAGACTTGTTTTCAATTTCACATGGTTTATAGAAAAAAATGAGGAATCAAGACTGTCTCCTTTTGACATAAGAAACTGGGAGAATAGTCTGGTAACATAGAAAAATTAGAATTTTCTTGGGTGGGTGGGTGAATAGGATTTCTAGCTGGACATCTTATGTTTGAGATTCTCATTAGACATTCAGGTAGAGAAGGTAAATAGAAAGGTGTCCAGATTAGGGGCACCTGGGTGGTTCAGTCAGTTGAGCATCTGAGGTTCAAGAGGGAAAGAGGTATGTGAAATGCCCATAATTTTTGTTCCTTCCCATAACTTAGGCTTAACTTGTACACGAGTTATATGAATATTGATCCAGCTTTGTGCATCCTTGGTGGCCTTGCTTTAATATGTAGGGCTAAGTCACCAGCCAATACAGCATGGGAAAGAGGCAGGGCAAAGCAAGTCTTAGGAAGTAGCATCTTTGTAAAATATCCAAGAAAATCACTCATAGTTGATGCAATTAAAGACTGCAACATTTCAGTAATATAATGAAAACCCAAATCATACTTTAAAAATATTTGAACACCCTGTTGATAACTTAATTGAACTTGATGAACCCTCTATCTAGACTTTTTAAAAAAATGAATGGAAATTAATTATATGGGAAGTGTAAAAGGAGTCTGACTGTTTTTTGATATTTCACTGCTAACAGATTCTAAGCCTCACCCCACCCTCTTCCCCTTCTGCCATATTCCAAGAAGCTAAAAAGTACCCTGGGTATCCCCTCTTTTGGTGCCAGTGGGAGATTCAGTGTACACAAACCCTTGCTGCACATTAGAAGACTCACCTTGACCCCACCCACTAGCACCATAAAAACTCTACCAGCCTTTCCTTGCTTTCTCAAGCTGGTTTTGGACCTGCTTGAGAGGCCCATCTGCATCTCCCCAAAATAATCATTATATAAGCAGTAAACATTTTCATGCCTCTTGCTGTGTGTGGTATTAGTCTCAGTAATCTGAACCATGTTTTGGGTAGAGGTCCGTTCTGTTTACATAGGAGGACTGCAATAGAAAGTGCACCTGTCAGAGAGATTTTTATGGCTATTGGAGTTGGGCTCTAACAAAATAAAATAATTATAAACTACTCGATGAACTTGCTTAATGGAAACCATAGGATATACTGGGAATCTGCATTGAGAGACATCCCCTTTTTAAGAATTCCTTTCTTAAAAATAGATTAGTGATTATGGGTACACAATGAGGATCATTGGCCAACTTAAAGCTAATCATCTATTTCAAAGCTTCTTATAAATAACGAACATTTTATATTTGCTTTCAGCTCTAATTATTCAGTGGAGATTGTAAGATACATCACAGGGTATATATTTATATATTTGAAATTTATTAAATCCTCGCACCTCCCTTGGCCTTTCTTAAAACACCCTTACTGAAAAATACTGAGTGAAGATGCTTGGAAGGTTTGAATCTCCTACAGGGGTACCTGGGTGGCTCAGTGGATTAGGTGTCTGACTTTGGTTCAGATCATGATCTCACGGTTCATGAGTTTGAGCCCCACATAGGGCTCCATGCTGAAAGCTCAGAGCTGGAGCCTGCTTCAGATTCTGTGTGTCTCTTTCTCTGCCCCTCCTCTGCTCATGCTCTCTCTCTGTCTCGCTCTCGCTCACTTGCTCAAAAATAAACAACCATTTAACATTTTTTTGAATCTCCTACATGCTTTAATGCTATTTCGGGTCTTGATTTTTATACCTAGAATACAATTCCCTCCTTAGTAAAACTATTGTGTAGTGTTCCACCAATTATAAATTCTGAGTCTAAATGAAACACAGTGAGATCGAGAAAGAAGTCTAATCTCTTCTTTTTATAGATGAGGAGAGGGAGGCCCATATACACTAAGTTACCTGCCCCATTTCTCACAGCCAATTAGTGGTAAAGCTGGGACTGGTCTTCTCCAGGGCTATTTGTCTTCTCTACAACCCTTCCTCTACTTCATCCCCAACATTATCAGACATTCATCTTTCATACCTCTCAGTGAATAGAAGATAGGAGGTGAACTGTCTCATGTCGTCCTCACATATCTCCACGTGTTCACAAACACTGAAATCTTAGTTTATCTTTTGAGGGCAGAGAGATGCCATATATTTTCTTTGACTGAAAATGTAAGTAGCCATTTCCAACATGCATAGCTGGGGTTGTGCAAACTGATTCTGGACGTAAAATAAAGCAAAGGCTACAAAAGCCAAGTCCAGTTGAACCTTTCCTTTCTCTGTCAGATAAATTAATCTCAGGTATTTAACATATGGCCACTAGTGCAGGAGTCCAAATAAAAAGACCTCCAAATCTTATAAATACTGTTTGTTGATATGTTATGTTTTTTAAATGGTAACATGCTACAGTATCAGAAGCCTTCTTTTTTCCTTTAATTTTTTTTTTAAATCTACATCTTCACTGAAAAAAATCAAAGGACTTTTGATTCACTGCCAGTGACATTAAGTTCTGTTAACGGATAACTTTATTTATTTTGGCCATATAAATAGAGACACTAGAAACAATAATACGATAGCATAGTACACTAAGAGTGGTGCCAACCTCTTCATCTCTATCATACTATTATTCCATTTAGCCTCCCTAATAAATCTACTCCTTATAATGAAGAAGCCATTATCCTACCAGTTTTATTATACAATAACTGAGTCTCACAGAAATTATAATTTATGGTATAATCTGGCTACAGAACCAGGAAGGCTGGATCCAGATCCCAGGATCCAGTATCTGTGGATCCTCTCCCTACTTTAATATCCTGCCAGTCTTGTTTACTAGTTGAAGTCCAAGATCTCCCATCATACCCAATACATAATAGAGGCTCAGTAGATAGATGTTAACATGAAAAGATGAATGGACAGGCATATTTAGTTTTCTGCCTGAACTAAACAAACAGGCCAAACCTCACTTTGCAGGCAGATGTAACTGAGAAGAATGCAAGAATCTAGTGTTCATTAGTGTACCTGAGAAAGACAATACAAGTCCCTTGGATAAGGGAGTTGGTATAATGTAATTCACCTTGAAACCAGGGGGGAATTGAGCAAAAAATCATTATGGACATAGATTGGCTGTAGAGAAGTTTGTGTAGTTCCAAGACAATCATTAAAAACACCCTCCATTTGATTGCTTTGGTAAGAATTCTGTCAGTTTAACTGCCTCCTGCCACGTCCACACCACAGGATATTAAAAAGCCACTTTACTTGGTTGTGCCCACTATCAATGCTGTGATTTTTTTTTTGATGCTGTTTTAACATGAGAATGCAATTAACTTATTCTGTTCCTGTGAAGGGATCAGACTTCTGGGAGTTTAAACAAATTAATAAATGTGTTGATTAGGAAAGAGAATTCACCAGCTTCCTGTGTATATTTTTATTCAGCACAATACACACATAGAGCTGTGTTGTTATTTTTGTCTACTGGCTAATGAGAAAGAGAAGGATGGTTGCCAACTGTTCTCCATCACCTGTGGTGATAGGAAGGAACAAGCTTTAGCTCTAGCATGAAGTCATTAGGTTCATCACAGGGAAGCTTAACTTTTCCATGGGGTTTTAAGCCTTTGGAATGGATTGGTGAGGGAGATGGAAGCTTTTGCCAGGTAGGGAAGGTGTAATTTTTTTTTGCTGAGGTATCACACAAGAGGTATTCCTTTTCCAGTATAACAGTCTTCTGCTCCCCCGCCCCCCCCCCACCGACACACACACTTCTTTATACATTGGTAGTTCTCAGGTGATGCACAGACATAAAATGGAATCCTTTAAGGAGCTTTTAAAAATCCCAAGAGCTAGGCCATTCCCCAAATTAAATCAGAAACATTAGGGATAGTACCCTGTCACCAGTACTTTTTGAAGCTCCTCTGTGATTCTACACCTAACTGTAAACTAAGGGAAGCTGCTTAAGGAGAAGTTCTCCTAAACCAACTTTGGTGACTGAAGATTGTGTAAAGGACATTTCCATTGAGCCATGAGCCTGCATGTCAGGACTTGCCCATCACCTGACCCTAAGTAACCTCGGGGGCTGTGGGAGCTTCTAAGCCTGTAGAAGAAAGTAACAAGAGAAACCACTTCTTTTAAAAGAGTTGATTATGATCAGTATAAAACACAGGGGGAGCAAACTATTTGAAGTCTCTGACCCCATAAGAAATTTGGGCTCATGCTAATGGATTTGTTGGGTCATTACGGTTCCTAAAGCAGTGGATTTGGGGTGCAACGGCCATGCAACACCAAGTTCCATCACAACCAACAATCTTGAGCTGACAGTCCCAAGTATTAGTTAAAGCAACTGGTCATCTTTTCCCGTGAGATGCTGTGGGCTTTGCCTTTATCAATCCCACAGCTGCTGAAGTCTAGGACATAGACTTGTGAGATGCTGTTCTTCCTCTTATAAAGAAGTTGTGGTTTATATATACAATGGAATACTACTTGGCAATGAGAAAGGATGAAATATGGCCTATTGCAGCAATGTGGATGGAACTGGAGAGTGTTATGCTAAGTGAAATAAGTCATACAGAGAAAGACAGATACCATATGTTTCACTCTTATGTGGATCCTGAGAAACTTAACAGAAGACCATGGGGGAGGGGAAGGAAAAAAAAAGAGGTTATAGAGGGAGGGAGCCAAAACATAAGAGACTCTTAAAAACTGAGAACAAACTGAGGGTTGATGGGGGGTGGGAGGGAGGGGAAGGTGGGTGATGGGTATTGAGGAGGGCACCTGTTGGGATGAGCACTGGGTGTTGTATGGAAACCAATTTGACAATAAATTTCATATTTAAAAAAAACTATATATGAGTAAAATTTCAATGCTTTCAACTAATTGTCTCTGGTTTAATCTTTTTCCATGTTTTCTCCTCCTTCTGCCTTTTCCCCCCTGCCTTTTCAAACTTTTTATTTTGAGATAATTTTGGCCTTTTTATTGTGACAAAAATGTACAAAATAAAATTTTCCATTTTAACCATTTTTTAAGTATGCAATTTAATGGCATTGAGTAAATTTACATAGTTTTGCAACAATAACTGCCATCCATCTCCAGAACTTTTTTGCCATCCCAGACTAGAGCTCTTTATCCATTAAGTAATAATTCCTCATTACCTCCTCTTCCCAGTCCCCGGGAATCACTGCTCTACTTTCTTTTTCTATTAATTTCATTCTTCTAGTTACTTCATATGGTGTAATCATATATTTGTCCTTTCATGTCTGGTTTATTTAATTTGCCCTAATATGTTCAAAGTTCACCCATGTTGTGGCATGTATCAGAATTTCTTTCTTTTTCAAGGCTGCATCATACTGTGTGTGTGTACATAAGATAACTGTAGATTCACATGCAGTTTAAGAAACAGATGAACATAAGGTCTCCCTCTCTGAGGGAGACAAAACAGAGACTTATAAATATGGAGAACAAACTGAGGGTTACTGGAGGGGTTGTGGGAGGGGGGATGGGCTAAATGGGTAAGGGACACTAAGGAATCTACTCCTGAAATCATTGTGGCACTATATGCTAACTAATTTGGAGGTAAATTTTAAAAAATAAAAAATAAAATTAAAAAAAAAGAAATACTACAGAGATCTTGTATAATCTTTACCCAATTTCCCCCAAAGGTAACATTTTGCTATTCTTTAGTACAGTATTGTAATCAGGAAATTAATACTGATACAATCTATTGACTTTATTCAGATTTCACCACCTTACTTGTACTCATCTGTGTGTGTGTGTGTGTGTGTGTGTGTGTGTGGGAGAGAGAGAGAGAGAGAGAGAGAGAGAGAGGGAGAAATAGGGAGAGAGAGAATATCTCTATTCAGTTTGATCATATGTGAATAATAGCGTGACCAACACCCGAGTTACAACATAAGGATCCCTCGTGCTGCAGTTTAATACCCACAGCCATCTTCCAACCTCTCCTTCTCACTAACTCCTGGCAACCATTCATATGTTCTCCATCTCTGTAATTTTGTTATTTCAAGAATGCTATGTAAATGGAATCATATAATATGTAATAATTTGAGATTGGCTTTTTCCAGTTAGCATAAGTCTCTGGTGATCCATCCCAAGTTGTCACATGTATTAAGGGTTTGATCCTTTTTTATTTTTGAGTAGTATTCTATGGTATAAATGTACCACATCTTGTTTAACTATTCATATGTAAAAGAGCATTGGAGTTTCCAGTTTGTGGCTGTTTAGAATAAAACTGCTATGAATATTTACATACAGGTTTTTATATAAGTATATGTTTTTGTTCCTGAAATAAAAGCACAAGAGTGCATTTGCTGGGTTGTATAGTAAAAGCATGGCTATTTTGTTAGAAGATGGCATATATATTCAAGCATAGCAACGTCATTTTCCGTTCTCACCAGCAATGTATATGTGATCTAGTTTCTCTGCACCTTGCCAGAATTTGGTTTTGCTACTTTTCCTTATTTTTTCCATTTTGATAGGTGTGTAGTGATAGCACATCATAATCTTAAACTATGTTTTCCTAATAGCTAACGAGCTAATAAGTTCAGCATCTTCTTGTGCGCTTATTTGCCATTTGCATATTATTCTTGATGAAATTTATTTTTTTATGTCTATTTATTTATTTATTTTGAGAGAGAGTGAGTGAGAGAAGCAGAGATTCCCAAGCAGGCTCTGTGCTGTTAGTGCAGAGTCTGGTGTGGGTTTCAGTCCCATGACCTGACACAGTGAGATCATGACCTGAGCCAAAATCAAAAGTCAGGTGCTTAAACAACTGAGCCACTCAGGTGCCCCATTTTTGGTCAAATTTCTGTTTTTCATGTCATTTGTCCATTTTCATATTGGATTTTCTGGTTTTGTTTTTACTTTTGAGTTTTGAAAGTTATTTTTTATATTCCAGATACAAGTTTTTGTCAGGTAAAAGATTATAAAGGAATATTATGAAAACCTCTATGCCCATCACTTTGATAAGTTATGTAAATGGGCTAATTCCAAGAAAGACACAATCTACCAAAACTCACATAAGAAGAAACAGATACTCTGAATAGCCTCATATCTATTAAATGTATTGAATCAATAATAACCTTTTATAACAAAAGGTACCAGAGCCAGTTGAGTTCACTGGTAAATTCTACTGAACATTTAAAGAAGAAAGTATACCAATTCCCTATAATCTCTCTGAGAAAATAGGGGCAGAAGGAGTACTTCCTTAGTTATCTATGAGGTTAGCATTACCCAAACACCAAAACCATGCAAAGACACTATAAATGAGAAAACTACAAACCAATATCTTATGAATACAGATGCAAAGTTTCTCAAAAATATATTGGCCAACTGAATTCAGCAGTGTATAAAAAGAATTATACACCATGATTAAATAGAATTTATCCCAAGTATGCGAAGCTGAATCAACATTAAAAAATCACATCACTAGGGGTGACAGCGTGTCTCAGTCTGTTAAGAGTGACTTCAGCTCAGGTCATGATCTCACAGTTCATGGGTTCGAGCCCCATGTTGGGCTCTGTGCTGACAGCTCAGAGCCTGGAGCCTGCTTCTGATTCTGTGTCTCTATGTCCCTCCTCCACTCACACTCACCCTCTCTCTCTCTCTCTCTCAAAAATGAACATTAAAAAATATTTTTAAAAAATCACATCACATCAACAGATCAATCGGATAATGGAAACATTCAATTAGCCTTCTACCATAGTGTTATTTTTTAGGGGTACACTGGTGTGGGGCAAGTCAAAATATCCCTTCTAGGGTATGTTGTTGCATCTTCTCCCTCTTATAACAACAACAACAGTAACAAAAAAAGGCACAATGCTTATCAAGTCTCTTTGGATTTTAGAAGAAGCACATTTCTCATATGGATGTGATACTCAGGCACATTTACTGAGTAATCCAAAAATTTAAAAGTTTAGAGTGGTATGCCGAACAGGAGAAGGCCATGCCACAAGTCCAGGCTGCCACACAAGCTGCTGTCACTTGGGCTATATGATCTAGCAGATCCAATGGTACTTGAGGGCAATGGCCCATAGAGTTGTTTGGAGACTTTGGCTGATTCCTATAAGTTAATTAGAGCACAAGACCTTAAGATTTGGAGCAGGCCCTGCCATTAACTAAAGATGTCTCCTTTTGAGAAATAGCTTTTGGCCTGCCTATGGGCCATGGGCCACCAAGTTAGCATGAAACCTGAATTGTGTTTACAGCAGCACTCCATCATCAAATGGAAGTGGTATATACAAGATTAGACCCCGACATGCCTGAAGATACAAGTAAGTTACATAAAGAAATGGCCCAAATGCCTGTGGTCTCCACTTCCATTATACTACCTTTTCACTCCCAATCTGCACCTTTGGCCTCATGGGGAGTTCCCTATGAACAGCTTTCAGGGGAAGAGAAAAGTCTCACCTTGTGTACAGACGGTTCAGCATGATACGCAGGCACCCCCAGAAAATGGACAGCTGTGCACTACCACCCCTTTCTGAGACCTCCCTGAAGGACAGTGCTGGAAGGAAATCCTCCCCATGGGCAGAATGTCAAGCAGTACACCTGGTTTTTAAATTTTCTTAGACAAAGAAATGGTCAAATGTGTGATTTATATTGATTCATGGACTGTGACCAGTGGTTTGGCAGGATGATCAGGGACTTAATGAACCTGATTGGGCAATTGGTGACAAGAATGTCTGAGGAACAGGTATATATTGCCCTCTGAGTGGGCAAAAAATGTTAGTATGTTTGTGTCACGTGTCAGTGCCCACTAAAAAGTGACATTATCAGAGGAATATCTTAATAATTTACCCAGCCACCCTTGTCAATACCCTCCACACTCTTGAGCAATGTATGCATATGCAGGGCTGGGACTATGTATGGGCAACATGGACTTCCTTCCACTCATTAAGGCTGATCTGACTATAGCAGCTGGTGAGTGCCCAATCTTTCAGTAGCAGAGACTAACACTGAGTCTGGAGATTTCTGGCTAATGCAGAAGAAAGCTTTCTTAAGTTTATAAAAGCGTTTATAGAAAACCTTCTACGAACATCATATATAATGGTGAAAAACTGAATGCCTCCTCACTAAGATCAGGAAGAAGGCAAATGTGCCTGTCTCACCACTCCTATATGATATTATAGTAGATGTTCTAGTTAATGCATTAAGACAAGACAAGAAAAGGTTTACAGATTTTGAAGAAAGGGGTAACACTTTCTTTATAGACAGCATGATTGCCTATAGAAAAATTCCAAAGAATTGACCAAAAAAATTCTGGAAGCTAATAAGCAATTAAAGCACAATTGCTAGAGGTAAATTAAATTATAAAAGTCACTTGCTTTTCTATGCACCAGAAATTAACAGGTGAATTTTGAAATTAAAAACACAATATTACTTTCATTAGCACCAGAACAGAGGGAGCAGGTACTCAGAAATGAATCTAACAAAATATGTGCTATACGTACATATATATTATATTGCAGATATTGATAAATTGATTTTAAAATTTATATGAAAAGTAAAAAAAAATCCAGAATAGCCCATACAACTCTGAAAAAGAACAAATTTGAAGGATGGAAGTTTCCTAAATCCAAGGCATATTATAAAGTTATATCAATAAAGACAGTGTGGTATTGGTAAAAGAATAGACAGATAAATCAATGGAACAGAATGGAGTCCAGATACAATCACAGAAAAATGGTCAACTTATCTTTGATAAAGAAGTAAAGATAATTCAATAGGAGAGAGGATAGTCTTTTCAAGCACTGTTGTTAGAACAATAGGATGTCCACCTGCAAAAAATAAATAAGTAAGTCTAGACACTGACTTTATACCTTTCACAAACATTGACCAAAAATGGATTACAAATCTCAATGTAAAACACAAAACTATAAAAGCTTCTAGAAGGCAATATAGGAAAAAATCTGGGTGACATTAGGATTGGCAGTGAGTTTTTATTTTTTATTTTTTTTTTTAATATTTTTTTTTCAACGTTTTTAATTTATTTTTGGGACAGAGAGAGACAGAGCATGAACGGGGGAGGGGCAGAGAGAGAGGGAGACACAGAATCGGAAACAGGGTCCAGGCTCCGAGCCATCAGCCCAGAGCCTGATGCGGGGCTCGAACTCACGGACCGCGAGATCGTGACCTGGCTGAAGTCGGACGCTTAACCGACTGCGCCACCCAGGCTCCCCGGCAGTGAGTTTTTAGATCTACCAAAACTGTAATCTATGAAAAAAAATTGACTAAATTTGTTAAAATAAATTTAAAATTGATAAAATTTAAAAAGTTGAAATCGATACAATTAATAGCCTCTGCTTTGTGAAAGACACTTAAGAGAATGAAAAGAGAAGCCACAAACTGGGAGTAACATTTGCCAAACATATTTGCTAAGGACTGTATCCAAAATACACAAAGAATACTTAAAAATCAACTGTAAGAAAAAAAAACTTAGTTAATAAATGAGTAAAAAAATTTTAAGACATATATGGCAAAGGAAAAGATATTTGGAGTATTTATTCCAAACATACATATCCATACATGCATACACAAACACACACAGGGAAGAAATCATCTCTGTGACAAACTTCCCAAGAAGAGTTTATCCCTCTTGTAAAAGGTATTACTATAGTGATAAACATATACCTTAATTTGGGCCAAGAAATTTTGATTACTTGGTATCTTATACAAAATAATCATAGGCCTGTGGATGTCATGATTTTAAGTATTTGTCCCTTATAAACTCCTCCATCCTCACAAATGGCATTTAAGAGACATCTTTGACTTGTCTTCATCACCCATGTTTTCAGTCACTTATATCAGTACCCTAAAGATCTTTCTTGTTCGTTCTCTCTTCTCATCCTTTGGATCCCACCAACTTCCACCTTCCTAGCCCTGACCCCTTTTACTTCATCCGTTCATGTTGTCACCATAATTACTCTGCTTTGGTTTTTAATTCCTCATTTTCAATTTGTATTTCATACTGCTGATGCAGACGGATCTCTAAAACCCAAGTAACAGTTTGATTATCTCATTCCCTTGTTCAGACATTCTTCAGTGTCTACTAGTTCTTCGTGCAAATTCTTTAAACTATCATATTAAGACTGCATGATTGTAGTAGTGTTGTATGATGACAGATGGTAGCTATACTTGCCCTGAGCATAGCATAAGGTATAAACTTGTTGAATCACTATGTTGTACACCTGGAACTAACGTAACATTGTGTGTCAACTATATTTTAAAAGGGTGGGGAGCACCTGGGTGGCTCAGTCTGTCAAGTGTCTGACTCTTGATTTTGGCTCAGGTCATGTTCTCACTGTTCGTGGAATCAAGCCCTACGTTGGGCTCCATGCTTACGGCACAGGGCCTAAATGAGATCCTCTCTTTCCTCTCTCTCTGCCCTACACCTGCTGACATGCGTTCTCTCAATTTCTCTCTCTCTCTCTCTCAAAATAAGTAAATAAACATAAAAAAGACCCTGAATTATTTTACTGTATAATATTTAGCTTGCTACTAGCCTTCAGATTGCTGGTGCTATAATCACACTAGAATGCACTGAGTTTTGTAAACAAGAGTTATTTTATTTTGTGTCTGATAAACCAACTTCCATCTTACCTAGATTAATACAACTAATGTATTTTTTTTAGCTTTTAGATAATTTCTTCTCTTAAACCTTTCTCTGAAGAAAAAATACATAATGCTTTCCTTGTCAATAGACACTCAGTAATTATTTTGAAAAGTGGATAGATGGATGAGTGGATGACTGAATGAATTTTAGTTATTCTCTAAGCTGTGGAAATAGGCCCTCTTTCTACTGTATGCCCATAGAGTAAATTGGGCACTTATTTACTAAATAATTGAGAATGAATAAATGAGTATCTTCCTGAATGTATGAAAGACTGTGGGCTAAATACTGCCTTCCAAGACAATTATTTTGATAGTCCTTGTTTGAGGAATCAAGTAGTGATATTTGATAGTCTCTTCTTTAATAAGAACAACTCAGAGTTATTCTTTCTTTTGAAAGTTTGTATTTGACATCCAAAGTAGACAAAATTCTGCCCAAGTAAGTCTCTGGCCACTTTTCTCTCCTTAATGGAGTATGTCTATCATATTTTTTTTCCTTTCATCATGAAAAAAAAAGTTATGTAGTTAAATAAGTTCTGGGAAAAGCATTAATTACACAATATGTACTGTTTAGACATTTAAATCTTGTAATTTTATATGTCCTAGAGCTGAGACTCATCTTACTGACAAGCAACGTGTATCTAATGAAGATTATTTTAGGCAAAATGTTCTCCTAAGAGACAAAACCTTGCTTCTAAGCCTCAGGTAATCTGCAGCAAACACTAAAGTATGCAGAGGGTAGAGAGGAAGAAATCTAAGAAAAATAAGAAACTGGCCTCCTCTGTGGAATCCAATTTAAATCCAGAGAATTCTCAATCAGGTTGTCACGGTGAGCCACATATATATGAAAACCAAATCATTGCACTCATATTAATTAAACTCTTCATGAGAATTCAAATTACATTTATTTAGTAGACTCTAGAAACTCTAAATAATATGCCAGTCATTTTGCTTCTCATCTTCACCTTTGAGGTATTTTAAAAGAGATTATCTCTTGTGAAACATGTTGGCACTCATATCTGAGACGATTTTGTATAAGTATATGGCTAGAGTTCTTTCAGAAGGAGAAATGGAAAATAGCCATTTGACTGCAATTCTGAAAAGATCTTACAAAACCTCTCCCTGTGTTCCAATTCCCAGAGAAATAATTCTCTTCTCTGTCCATCAATTTTTGGATATACAACTCATGAGGAAAAAAGAAATGTCTTCATTTTCAGATGAGCACATTTCCATTCTCCTTATTTTTTGTCAGTATTGTGTTTTGAGCAGGGATTAATTCATTAAGGTCAAAATTCATTCAGCTGCAGGTATGCATAGGTAATCCTTTGTCCACTTCATTTGAAGATGAAAGGACATGTGGTCCTTCTTACTCAGTTATGACCAGGCACTGCTTTCTGCTCTTTGAGGGGGCTTTGGAAGAGGATGGCTGCCATGGAGTAAATATTGGTTCTGTACATTCCATGGCTGGGCAGCTTATACTATGGCTGACTGGAAAATCTGATCCTTCTTTTTCCTTTCATGTATCTCTGCATGAATAGTAATATGCAACTAATAAAGTAACTAGGCCAGGACAGAATGAAGACAAGCCCCAAACAAACATTACAACTAATTCATCCTAATTAAAAATTGGCCTCATTTCTGCCACATGGAAAAATGCTGGTAGTGAAAACAAATACATATGCCACTTAGATACTGAGTTATTGGTTTACCTTACTTTTCTTTGACCAATGAATGTATAGGATTTGGGGCTTTTTATTTTTAATTTTATTTTACTTTAATTTGGGGGAGGGTCATCTACAGCATCAATCTGATTTATCAGCCTACTATTTGGTGAGGGCTGAAACTTGTAACTTTTTTTTTAACTTCTTTCCCTTCTGTTGTCTTTTGGATGGTGTCAACCCCTCTGTAGAAAACGAAAACAATAACAGAGGAACTGTAGGGACATAAAAAGAAATTAGTCAAATTTGTTATGATTTTGCCTTGGTAGAAGTTTAGAGAAGATAAATAATGGGACGTTCATGCTCTATTCATGCTCTTGCACTAATAGTGTTATCATTTTCCTCCTGATTTTCCTTCCTCATTGCACCAGTATTCCACACCAGATCCATTTCTATATGCATTTAGATTTTAAATATGGAAAAAACAATAATTTATCTTAAGGGTGAGATCTTCATTTTTGTGGTTTAAAATAAAATACACACAAACATGAATAAATATGCATGACTTTTTTTTTCTAGTCACAATCTGCTACAATTTGTGTTAGTAATCCAGCCAGCCTACCACCTGAATGCAAAGGCATAAGTGAGCCCAGACAAGATTGACTGAGACCAATCCAGATCACCAGAACCCAGCTGACCCAAGCATTTGTGAAATAATAAATGGTGGTTAAAGGTTTTAAGCCACTAATTTGAAAATTCATTTCATTTGTATGCAACACATACTGACTCTTTGCTGTTGGTATTTTGTTTGTATCTTCTAAATTAAGTATCAGTACAAAATCTGCTGGGTACAAATGCTAATGGAAACAATAGATAGTTCACTGTGTTTATTTCTTCACTTGCTTTTTTTTTTTTTTACATAGCATACACTCTGAAAAGGACTAGCAGTGGATTTAAAAGATATGAAATATAACAAGTGATCTATAATTAGTAGTAACTTAAAAGTGGTAAATAAGAAAAATAAAAATGAGGATAGTGAATGAAACAAGAGGTAGAAATGAAGCATACATTTTAAAATAATGCTAATATAGTAAAACCTTGGACTGTGAGTAACTTGTCCACAGGTGTTCTGCAAGATGAGAAAACGTTTCTAATAAATTTTAACTTGATAAACGAATGATGTCTTGCAATACAAGTAGTACATGACATCAAATGTCACATGATCACAACTGAGCCCATGGTTCTTGAAATTTGTTTTAATATTTGAGTTATTTGGATTGCAAGCATATTTCTGGAATGAATTATGTTCACAAACCAAGGTTTTACTGTATATTCTTTATAATTAATAAGAAAAGACCACTAGCTTACATTTAAGCCCTTTTAGCACCCAATTGAAGCATGCGAACCTGAACCAGTTACACAACTCATCACAACCATAGCTTAACAGATGTACAATTATTCCTCTATTGGAAAGACCATTTGAATCCTAAACAGATGAACAAACAAAAACTGGCATATGTGAGATGTCTGATTGTTGAAAACATTAGAAGAAAGCAAATGTAATAAATGACTGCCTAAGAAAGGTAATACTTGTACTAAAAAAAAAAGAAAGGAAAAAATAAATGATGCAATGAACAAAGAACATCCAGAGAACATGAAAGTGATCTTAGAAATTAAAAATATAACTCTTCAAAGGAAAAGAAAATATAATTTCATAGAAGAAACAAAAAATAAATTTGAGCAAGTTTTCCAGTGTGTGTATGTGTGTGTGTGACAGAAAGCATACAACCAAAAAGACACAAAATTTGACATATCTAGCAGTTACAACATGTGATAAAAGAAATCTCTGAGAAAGAAAATAAAACAAAACATAGAGATGAAACAATAGTTATCAAGGAAATTGGTTTTGAAAACTCACCTGTCAAGAGCTGAATAACTGAGTGACATAAGCATTAAGATTTAAGGTGCCATTAACTGCTGAACAAAATATACATTTTTAAATGCCTTGTATAATTCATGAATTTGCAGAACATCAAGGATATGCAGAGCCATTAAAATTTCTGGAAAGAAAGTGGTGATCTCTTACAAAGAAACAAATATCAGACTGAAACCTATTTAATTGGCCACTCTGGATCTCAGAAAGAAATGTTTTCAGTAATGTTTTCTCTGGTCTTAGAACAGATATATACATACGTATTTGTTCTAAGAATATATATATTAGAAATATATAGACATATATTATATATATATATATATATATATATATATATATATATATATATGTTCTATATTCTAAAACCAGCCAAAGTTTCAATCAGGGCAAAATTAGAGAGATTTTTTGATAATTCAAGGACTCAGAGTTACTTCCATATGCTCTTTGTTACATTGTATATATACTTGGCAGTAATAAAAGATTAAGAAAAAAATATACCCTAAAATGAGTTAGTTTTTCCTGCCTTCTAAGTCTGACCTAACCTGATGCTTCTAGATGTACAGAAAATACCCCACATCTTCTATATAGATTCATGAACATGGGCAATTTTATGTATCTGACATAATATGTCAGCATTCATAACATCTGGGGGAGAAATGTACTTTCTAAAGGAAATCTTGATTTAAAAGATATTTGGGGTGCAGGAAAGGAATATTTAACTTGCTTAATAAACCACTGTTCTTAAGCACTTTTAAAACCACCTCAGCTATACCATCAATAATTAACAGAGTTCTAAGAAAGTATTTTCTGTTCACTATAATGGGCTCAGCAGGACTCCTGCTTACACATACTATTGTGAGGAGCTCCCATTACTGCCCCTAGTTCAAAGTAAACATATGGTGCCTCTTTTAACATTTCCTTTGTTTCCAGATTCAGGCCAACTCTCCATGTAATTATTTCAAATTGGTGGAATTGTAGTCCATTTGTTTCTTGAGCATTCTATTAATTTTTTTCATTATGGAAAAGAATGTGACTGCACATATCCTGGGAGTAAAAATTCAAGGAAATAATCTCATTTAAGTTATTTCTGATGTCAAATCACACAATCACACAATCCAGAAGTTAGGCTATA